>NC_089506.1:193549167-194155596 GCF_036850995.1 Saccopteryx leptura
TGAAGAAGTTTCTTGATAAAGGTCAGTGGCTGTTGGGGAGCCTTGCTGTGGGGAAAGGTCAGGGAGGGGTTGGAGCACGGATGGACAGGCTGACAGCAGGGGAAGGGATCTTGGCTGGAGGGTGGTGGTTATGGATCGGATGAGGGGATCAGAGAGGGGCTTCTAAACCATCACTTTTGGAGAGTATAGTCACTATACCTATAGTGGGCCTCTGTAGCTTTGTCCCCCAGTTTAGTGGACAATAACTGGCCAGGCCGGATGACAGTTTGCAATCTAGATGGAATCTTGGATTTTAAATGCTCTGAGACAAAACCAACTGCCTTATTGCTATTTGTGTTTTTGGGGAAGGAAAACTCCTCAATGCTGGCCGACCCTGAGGACATAGCCTTGGCCAGTGGTCATGGTCCTTCTTCAACCAACAGTGGGTGGAGTTTGGGCAGATCTTGAGGTAGTCATTAGGTACCTGAGAGTCAGGCTGCAGACCCTTCTTCTGTTGACAGAGGTGACCAGGGCAAGTAGTTGGTGGGCAGGAAGACAGGGGTAGACTGGGTGAGAGAAGAACCAGATGGCCTTGTCGCTGGCCATAGCTGAGCTTCTTGGGAAGCTGAGAGCCATAGGGCCGCCTTGAGGGACAGCCAACGAGAAGTGCCCAGAACCCACAGAAGGAGACCTTCAGGAGACCTCCGTGATGTGGAGGTCAACCTTTCAGTGGCCAGACCAGTGCCCAGGGAGGGCACGGGGCTTGCTGTCTACTAGCTCCTGGTCAGCACCATCTCCTGAACCACTTGGAGCATGTTGGTAGCAGTCAGGGTTCCTCTTTAACAATTTCCAGCTGAGTCTCAGCAGGGGCGGCAGCGCAGTCCTGCCTTTCCACCTTTGCTCTGTATCGCCCGGCTCTGAGGACCCAAGTGGTCAGATAGCACCTCTACAACTCTCGGAGGTGGTGAGCAGAGAGTTCTGGCTGAGTCAGTGATGGCAGAACCACGGGCACGTTGTGCAGACAATAGGAAGGCCGCTCACGAAAGGTTTCTGAATAGTTTATAATGACCTGGAAGAATCTTTTGATGTAATGTTGGGGAAAATAGTCAAAACGTGCAGTTGTATTCAGAGAGTGAACTTGACTTTGTGAAAGCGCGGGTGAAAGACAGGGACTATTCTCAGGCAGTGGTTCTCAGCTTGAGTGTGCCTCAGAGTCACCTGGAAGATTGAGCATCACCCCAGGGTCCCTGCTTTGCTAGGACAGAGGTGGGGCCCAAAAACCTGCATTTCTAACAAGCCGCCAGGCCACGCTGAGGCTGCTGGTCCGGGGACCACACTCTGAGACCACTGTGCTAAAGGCTAGTGGCTCCTTTTGTTATTAGGTTTGTGCCTAATAGTTGTCTTATTTGTTACACTTTCTGAATTTTCCAAATGTTCTCCAGTGGATGTATATTAGATGTGCAGTCAGAAACAAAAACAATAAGGCAAATAAGATGAGAATTCTTCTGAGGATGGGAAGAGGGAACTGTCCCCTGGGGTAAGATGTGTTGATTCCCCGGCCGGGGGTAAGATGCAGCTGTTTGGAGGAGTCTCCGTGAGTCTCTCTCCTTCCATCTTGCCAGGGTGTGTGGAACAGACTCTATCCCCAGGGCCGGTGACCAGATGCCTAGGTCCTGGCTAGCTGTTTTTTTTCTTTTTGTTCTGGGCCAGTGTGAGGAGTGGCCACTTCAGGAGTCAACACTCCCACCTGGCCGGGCCAGCCCCTAGGTGGCCGAGCAGGTCTCCAGCAGCAGGACAGACTGAAGAAGCAAGCAGCTTTTCCCCCTCCAGGGACTACGCCCTGTGAGGAATCAGACTCCGAAGTTTAAGCAGCCCCAAAGTGGAAACATTGGCAATGCAATTCAGTCCTTCCTTAGGAGACCCCCCTACCCCGAGCCCCCTCACCTTCCTGCCAGCCCCTCCTCCACTTTTTCTATGTCACCTTTCTCTAGCTACTGTTCTCTGTCTTTATTTTTGTTTCTGCTACACACCAACTTTGTCTCTCCCTCCCCCACCCAACCCAGGGCCTTTGCACATGCTGCCCCCCCCCCCCCCGCCCCAGGAATCTCTGCCCTCAGATCTTTGCCTACTTTTCTCCTTCTCACCACTCACCACTCAGGCTTCAGTTTACAGCAATTACTCGTTGTAGCACGTCTCCCCCGCCCCCATCACTTTCTAGTCTGCTAATCTGTTTATTCTTCATAGCCCTTGCCGTGATTTGAAATGATATTTTTCATATTTATGTTTGCTAGCCTCCATTTAAATGAAACATTTCCAAAGGCAGAAAGTCTGTTTGAGCTGTTTATTGGAAATCTCAGCATCCAGACTGGCCCCTGGTGCAGAGAAAGCTCGCAATAAATGGCTGCTGAATAAGTTGATTTGCTGCCTCCTTCCGCTCCTTATAATGGTACCATTGCCCCCCTTACGGCCCCTTGCATCTCACCTGCAGGCGTGACCTGCCTGAAACCGGCCAGTTGTAGCCACTGGCAGGTAGGTAGCAAGTTAGAAAAGGGTGCAGATCATCCGGGGTGCTTCTGTCTATGGTTCTATCCCTCGGGGCGTATCACAGTTCAGCTCTTGTTGCAAGACAAGCGGGAAAGAGAAGAGAGAGTCTTCATATGCCTGAGGCATCAGAGGGACTGGTTCCAGTGTTTCTACGGGAAGTGAACAAGGAAAGGCTAGTGTGGTGATATTTCTTGAGGCTCAACCTGCTGAAGACCTCAGAGGTGAGGGAATCAGAGAGGTGTGACTGCCAGGGTGAGCCCAGGCTGACCAAGGGCCAGAGCAGCCCAGGTAGCAGCTGGCGAGTGTAAAGAGGGGTCTGCATGCAGATGCCATTAAGTAGGTCCCTATTGAGGTCCGGGTCGTGTCTTTCTGAGATTATGTTTTAAGGCAGGTGGCCAGAGAAAGAGTGTAGCTGTGGGAAGTAGGATCTAAGGTTGCCAAGTTCCTGGAACCCAGGGAATTGGAGCTCAGCACAGATAACGTGGGGTCCCCAAACCAAGTGCAAAAGTGGAAAAGGAATGCAGGGCCTTGCAATGAGGGATAACTTCCTACCGAGCAGCGTGAAGCAGAGCACAGATGTGAAAATGCAGAGGCAGAAGCGGATGTGTCCCTAAGGGGTGGCCACAGCAGGTCCCATAGAAACCCTTACACATTGGACAGTGGGCCCAAGGGAATGTGGGATTCTGGGGAGCACACCAGCTTTTGGAGGTATTATTGCCTGAAGAAAGTGCTGGTCCTGGTGGTCCAGACAGCCCAAGGGAAAGATGCTGCAAAGTTGTGGGGACCAGAATCCGGACAGAGACTTTGGCTGGAAGACATGGCTGCTCCTGGTGGTCCAGACAGCCCAAGGGAAAGATGCTGCAAAGTTGTGGGGACCAGAATCCGGGCAGAGACTTCGGCTGGAAGACGTGGCTGCTCCTGATGCAGAAGTGCTTGGTACTTCTTGCATCTGTGTGTCTTGTGCATCACTTGGTGGTTTCATATCAGCCCAGGGCCTGTTTTTTCTTTGTTTGTTTTTTAGAGAAGGAGAGAGAGAGAGACAGGAACATGGAGCTGCTCCTGTGTATGCTCTGACTGGGGAATCGAACCAGCAACCTCTATGCTCCAGGACAATGCTCCAACTGACTAAGCTATTTGGCCAGGGCTTAATTTCATTTTTATTTTCAGAGAGACAGAGAGAGGAAGGGATAGAGGGGGGAGGGGGAAGGAAAGCATTCATTTGTTGTTCCACTCAGTTCTGCACCCATTGGCTGCTTCCCATGAGTGCCCTGGTCCGGGATTGAACCTGCAGCCTTGCTGTTACGGGATGACACTTTAACTGACTGAGCTAACTGGCCAGGGCCCGAAGTAATAGCTCCAGGGACCTAAATCCTGGACTGTGCTGAGTGTCCCTCCCTTCTTTTCATTCCCTAGCTCCCTTTCTCAGAACTGACCAGAGCGAGAAATGGTCTGTGTGTGACTGTACCACCAGACCACGGATTCCTTTAGGGCGTCATGGGGGCTTGGCACACAGTGGGTGCTCAACAGACGTCTGTTGAAAGGAATTATCAGTCATTCACTCTTGATATTCTCTTAGTTCTTTTCAATTAAGTCATTAACCCCCTTCCTTAAAGTTCCAGATTAAAGATGGAATACCTAAGTCCTGGTGGACACAAACTACCCCCCCCCCATTCCTGTACACAGTTTTGATGGCGTGGCCTTGCCCCACCGTGCAGACACCAGCACAGCCGGCACCACCGTCCGTGTCACGCGCACAGCTGCTCCTGCTCCACATTCTGCTTTTGGAACTGTGCTAAATGGTCATAGGAAGTGGAGGCCGGTGAGCACATCATGATCTGCAGGGATCTGGACATGAGACCAAAACTGTGTTCTCAGCCCTGGCCGGTTGGCTCAGTGGTAGAGCGTCGGCCTGGCGTGCACAAGTCCCGGGTTCGATTCCCTGCCAGGGCACACAGGAGAAGCGCCCATCTGCTTCTCCATCCCTCCCCCTCTCCTTCCTCTCTGTCTCTCTCTTCCCCTCCCACAGCCGAGGCTCCACTGGAGCAAAGATGGTCCAGGCGCTGGGGATGGCTCCTCGGCCTCTGCCCCAGGCGCTAGAGTGGCTCTGGTCGCAACAGAGTGACGCCCCGGAGGGGCAGAGCATCGCCCCCTGGTGGGCAGAGCGTCGCCCTCTGGTGGGCGTGCCGGGTGGATCCCGGTCGGGCGCATGCGGGAGTCTGTCTGACTGTCTCTCCCCGTTTCTGGCTTCAGAAAAATACAGAAAAAAAACAAAACAAACCCCCCCCCCCCAAAAAAAAAAACAACAAAAAAAAACAACAACTGTGTTCTCTTGGTGAATTCTACAGCCCAAGGGGCTTTGCACATTTTGCTGCAAAGAAATTAAAACAAGTTCTTCCTTTCCTTTGCTGGGGTGTGCTGGAGAAAATAGTGAATCTGCCAACAGCCACTCAGGAACGGTTTGCTACGTCCCAGGTGTGGTTGTGGTCACAGAGGCCACACGCTTCGGCAGTACAGCCCATAATACTCACGGCTGCCATGAATCTGCTCTGTTGGGCGCCCTCGTGCTGGGAGCTCTCCGGAAAGTGTCTTCTGTTTATCATGCCATTTTGTTTGTGCCCAGCTCTATGCTAAACACTCTCATTTCATCCTCTGAACACCACAGGGCATAATGACCTTCATTTATAGGTGAGGGGATCACACGATTCCCCTCAAGTCAGCCTGCTGGTGACTAAGAGCATCAGGGTGGGATCCCCCGGATCTGTCCCCAGTGCTGGGCTGCCACTCTGGCCTGCTCTGGGGATGGGCACCTTCTGACCAGTCATGCTCTGGGATGGTGGCGGTGACTGGGAGGGGAGAGCCTCAGAGGGGCCTGGCCTCAGTGGACACGGTCAATTGGCATCATTTGTCTACGGAATAAGTGAGGAAGAGCAGGTATATTTGGAAGTCAAACTCTGGCAAGTTCGAAAGACAAGGTGAACACACAAAGAAAACTCTTTTGGGCATTGTCCTTTGCCAAAGTGATCCCGAGGTGTAGTGAGCAGTAGTGAGGGGTCCTGGGTCCCGACACTGGTGGCTCAGGTGGTAACCGATGGGGATCAGTCAAGGTAGGCCCATGTAACATGCTTGGCCTAGGTGACAAGGTAAAAAGACCTACAGTGGAGGGCTCCTAGGAATTGCTTCAACTCCTGGTGGGTCAAAGACAAAAGGGTGAGTGCCCTGGTTTGTTTCTCCATATTTCCTATCTCTGCCCCTCTTTCCCTTCCTTCTATTTACCTCTGTTTACCTGTGTCTTACTCTTACCCTCATCTTTTCCTTTGTGTTTATCTTTTCTTTCCTCCCTCCCTCCCTCCCTCCCTCCCTCCCTCCCTCCCTCCCTCCCTCCCTCCCTCCCTCCTTCCTTCCTTCCTTCCTTCCTTCCTTCCTTCCTTCCTTCCTTCCTTCCTTTCTTCCTTCCCTCCCTCCCTCCCTCCCTCCCTTTTATTCAGTCATTGCTTGCTATTAGAGAAGATATTTAGGGTAGATGCCAACCTCACCATATTTTTCTAAGGCTGGCTTCGGTGAGGGTCACTGTCAAAGCCTCAGAATTGACCTGCTGGATCAGGGCCTCAGTATCCTCTCTGGAAGATGGTGGAGCCGAACCAGAGGTCCCCTGTGGCCCATTGGAGCTTGAATGTCCTACTAGTCTACAGCCTTTGACTTGGAGCCAGGAAACCTCCTGGGTGATGGCCCTCCAGGACATTCGAGGGTTCCTTTCCAGCTGGTGAACCTGTTTGGCAGCCGCAGCTGGGCCTCCAGGGCAGAAGGGAAGCCAGGAGCCAAGAAGCTGCCTTGTGTGAGTGAGCGATTTGCTCAAAGGGTGATTTGTGAGGGCAGAGCGGAGGGCAGCAGACTCGTGTTTCCCTGGGGCTGCTGGCGAACTCTGACATCTGCTATTTTTCACTCCAGTGAGACTGATTTGCTCCAGATAGGCCCCTGCAGACTGTTTTCAGCTGCACCGGGAAGTGTGGCGGCAGCGTTTCATCTCTGAGACCTCTAAGAGAGAGCAGAACACGTGTTAACTGCTTGAGCTGAGAGACCGGCCTATTCTACGGAGAGGGCCCCAAATTCCACATGACTCCTGAGCAGACGGACTTTTGTTCCCAGAGGTGTTACCCTCACTTCAAAGAAACGCCTGCCCCAGATCTGAAGGAGGCTGCCGGGCTTGGCCCGCCCCTTGGGGAACAAACTCCATTATTTTCTGAGTCTTTATTTCAAAGAATAGCTTGTCAGAAGAGGAGGATGCCTGGCCGGGAATGAGCGCACTTGAACTGGAAACGGGAATCTATTGCTTCCTGGCTGAGTGATTGTGGACCAGTGACTTGGCTTTCCAGGACCTCGGTGTTCTCATTTGTCATTTAAGGGCCTTGTATCTTTTCAAGGTCTGATGCTCATTGTATATATCATCTATAGTTCTTTTTTGGAGACAGTGTTGATGAGAGTAGTAGGGGCCAGAGGGACTTCTTCAGCAAAAGGTATCGGCATAAAGATATTCGTTCAGCAGTGGCAGAGACTCTAAGCTCCAGGCCAGAGACAATGCCTGTTTTGTAGGGCACAAGGAAAACTCTCTTCTGCATGGGCCTGGATATAGTGAGTGGTACAGAGTGTCCACTCACTAGAAGGCCCAGGGAGGCAGCCAGCAGGGATAGGTCAATGTGGGCCCCTGTACCTTTGGCCTGGTGACCAGGGTGAAGATTTGACTTCTGCTGTAGGTTTTCCCTAGCTACCTTTACCAGCTAGCTCCCCACCCTCAATGGCACCAGCACAAAGTTGAAAGCCCATAGGCTCTAATTAAATATTTAGATTTACATCGGAGTAAATTATCATGACTGAAAATGCCTTTTGATACCTGTAGGAAAAGAAGATAATAGGTAGAAGGGATGTATGTTGGGTCTGCACCATGTCAGCTTAGCTAAGCTGGGATTATATATATTTCCCAAATTCCCTTCCCTGCATAGTTCTGGGTTAGCCTGGACCACAAGGGACATCATACACTTTATTTGTAAGGTGTACATGGAGCACCGGCCACATTCTTTATTCATTTGTGCGCTGGTCTCTGACTTGCCTAATTGACCATGACTTTTCTGATTCTTGGGTTCCATGTTTGTTTGGCAAGAAGGACACCAGCCTCTCCTGTTGATCAGCCTCATCATTGAAGGTGGAGGTGCAGGGGCAATGAGAGACCAGTGTGGGTTCCAGTATATCTTCACAGGTTGCAAGTTGTCCTTGTTCTTCCATACTGCTTATCCATCTTCTCTTCCTGATGATCTGCCTCGTAAACCTCAGGACCCTTGCACCAGACACGGAAACAACAGCCTCACATAGCCCTGTGACCAGCTCCCGCAGGTGCACAAGGTTAAGTCCCGATAATAACTTCCTTATTGTACACATCTTCTGGGAGTTTTGATTCTGCTACAGAACCCTGATGGATATAGGAGGTGAAGGGGGGAGAAAATGACAGAGGTGAGTATAACGGTAGAAGAAAACAGTATGGAGTCGGAGTGGTGTGCAACAATGAAAAGGTGTGGGCAAGAGGAAAAAAAGACTAGGAGGGACAAAGGTGAGGATCAGAAGCCAAGCCGGCTCCCCAGGCAAAGGCAGAGACCAGGCAGGGAGAAGTTGGGGTGGCTAGTTTTGCTGGGGATGAAAAATAGAGATTGCTTTTGACCTGAGAAGGTCATGGCTGAGACTCATATAGATCGTGCTGAGACAGCTGTTTACTGGTAACTGCAATTACCACTCCCACCTTCCAGACCAGTAGTTATCAACTCCAGCTGCACACTCTAACAATGCTGATGACCAGGCCCTTCCTTGGACAATTAAATCATGATTTCTGGAGCATGGCCCAGACATTAGTTTTGGAAACTTTCCCAAATGATTCTCATCTGCAGCCTGGTTGAGAACCATTGACCTAGTATGGCAGATACAGGAACCCCCAGTGAGTCATGCCCTTGTATAATCCCTTCTCTTGAGTGCAGGTGAAACCTGCAACTTGCTTCTAACTAACAGCATGGGGCAAAGAGAATCGGATGTCATTCTCTTGATTAAGTTATGTTATATGGCCAATACGGATGGAGTCTTGTGGATAAATGCTCCAGCCCCTTGTCCTTCTGGAAGATAAATCTGAGGGGGTTCCGAATGTTTCTCAGAGGTCGAGTAGGATAGAGTCTGTCTATAAGTGCACACTGTTTGGTGCTGGCTGTGCTTCTTTGAGTCCTCTAAGAGCAGAAGATCACATGGTGACTGCTACACTGCATACAGTGGTGGTCTTGCTACTTTAATTTTATCAGGTTTCCCTGCCTACTGAGCTGGCTTTTCCTACTGTCTTTTTCTGCTCCCTGGATCATGTCCCAAGTAAATTCTCTGGACCCAACTCCTTGCCTCAGGCTTTGGTTTTGGGGCTATCGAGGCTAAGATGTCATCTTTCAGGGTCCCTATAAACCAGGCGTCCCCAAACTACGGCCCGCGGGCCGCATGCAGCCCCCTGAGGCCATTTATCCGGCCCCCCACCGCACTTCCGGAAGGGCCACCTCTTTCATTGGTGGTCAGTGAGAGGAGCACTGTATGTGGCGGCCCTCCAACGGTCTGAGGGACAGTGAACTGGCCCTCTGTGTAAAAAGTTTGGGGACCCCTGCTAGTATAAACAATGCAAACAAGAGGAGGAGGAAGAGGGTCTTGGAACCATTTTCATGCAGTAGGGCCTCAATGTGCGTTACTTCATCTAGGCAAGAGGCCAGGATGGGGAAGAGTGTTCAGGAGGGGAGGCAGTCGGCGCCCCATGGAGACAATAAAGAGGGGTGGCCAGTGCAGAGCGAGGCCACCTGTGAACGTACAGAGGGGACAACAGGGACAGTGTGGGAGATGGACTCACCGTAGGGGACTCAGCTCTTTCTGGAGCTGACCACCTGCTCCCCTTCTCCCCTGAGCCCCTCTCACCCCCCTCACTGCGACAGTGTTTGCTGACTTGGTGCCCTCTCAGGCTCTGCACTCACTGAACTGTCACTGTCGGGAGATCTGTGCTTCAAGGCCAATAACACTGAGTTGGGACCTCAGTCTTAGGGACGGCCTGGGGCTCAGTTCCTGCCCCTGCAGAGGACTGCTGTAGGAGAGAAACACTGGGCTTTGAGTCTGAAAACTTGGCCCTGGATGCCAACTTTGCCATGTTTGGGCTATGTGCCTTTGGGCAATGCATTTCACCTCTGCGGCTCTCAGCTTTCCCACCCCCAAACAGGGATGATGCCCACCCCCACAGGGAGATTTTGAAGGTTTAGTGACCACGTAGATGCCAAAATGTTTTAAAAAACATTCACCTCAAGACCAGAGGACATGGCATGGCATCGCATATGAAGTTCTTTGCACCCCATTTTCTGGATTATTTTTGTAAACACCTTCAAGGGGAACAAGGTTGGATGAGAGAAGCTAGTTTAAAGAATAAAGCCAAATGGCAGATAAGGGAGATTACCAACTGCTAATTCTCAGCTGAGGCTTAGTCTGAGGCATTCCAGAGAGCCCTCAGACAAAGCCTCGTACCTCGGACACCGGAGTGCTCCCTGATGCTGCGGCGGGAGGTTGTGACAGGCAGTCCCCTGTAAGCTCAGTGTCAGAGACAAGGTTAGTGGCCATGATGCTGGATCACTGTGTTATAGGAGTGGAGTCCCAAGGAAGAGCGAGAGAAAATGTCAGGTGGGTGCTCAGACAGAGGTCAGTGGAGACCCCTCCAAAGGAAGGCTGGTGGCAGGGGGCAGAGCCTGTCATGCCCAAGCAGGGCATTTCCATGCCTTATAATGACAGAGTCTTTGTGGGATCAGCTCTGCCTGTTCCCAGGCTCCCACGAGCAGAGACCTCACTGAGAGGAGCCAAGGGTCTTGGGAAGTGAGCCATGTGTCATAGCAGGAAGGCAAGGAGAAGGAGAAGGGGATGTAGTTGGAGATGGTGGGGTCAAGTGTGAGAGTCGAGGAGGGGCATTCAGATTGAGTCCGGGGACGGAGAACCTTCCTGCGTCCACTCTTCTTTAAGGACCTTAAGAACAGGTGGATTGTGGGGCATGCAGTCCACTACTTTGTAAGGGGGTAGAGGTGACTTCTGATGGGAATCAGCCTGTGAGATTTCCTGCTGGGCTATTTTAGACCTTGACAAATGACCTCTTTCTGCTTTTCTCCATGTGATGGCCAGAAAAAACACAGGCCACTGTGTCAGGAGATTTTAGGCTTTCTAGCGGTAGAAGCAGTGTTGAGGAATGCTGGGTCAATATGCACAGTGTCTGAGGGTGAAGCGAGCCATGAGCGCAGGGGCAGGGGGTGGGGTGGTTTACATGCTTCCAGATTCTGCTGATAAATAATGGCTCTTAGGGACCCAAGCGCTCTCAGCTTTTATGCCACAGGGCAGGCCTATGTAAATAAGGCAGGTACTTTGGGTCACAGCTGAAGAAGCCTAGCAAGGTCTCCTCAAGCTTTGGAGAAAACCCCCCAAACTGGACATTTCCACAAAGAGAAGGGCTCCAACCCCTTCAGAGCTTGAGGATGAGTTCAGCACCACTCAACGCCCATAATGTGGACATGTGAACTGCACAGACTGGGGCCCGGGAAGCCACAGTTAGGAAAGATGACAAACACAATTTTGCTGGGTTTCTTTCTTGGAAAACACCCTGGATCCATTTTAGCTGCATTTTATAGACAAAACCGAGGCCCAGATTGGTTAAGGAGCTCACTCAAGGCTACGCAGCTAGTGGGTGGCATGGTGGGGTCTAAGCCGAGTCATCCGGCTCCAGGGTCCCCTTGCTAGCTCTATCCTCTGTCCCCTGGCCCCTTCTCCTCTCCCCTTTTCTTCACTCCTTCTATGCCCCCCATTCCACCCTCCCTCTTCCTTCTTCTTCCTCTTCCTCCTCTCCCTCCCTCTTTCTCTCATTTTATGTTATAAAAGTAGGAGAAAAAAAAGAGAAAGTCTACATTTACAATCCCAGACCCTAATATCCTCAGACT
Source organism: Saccopteryx leptura (assembly GCF_036850995.1). Classification (NCBI taxonomy): domain Eukaryota; kingdom Metazoa; phylum Chordata; class Mammalia; order Chiroptera; family Emballonuridae; genus Saccopteryx; species Saccopteryx leptura. The sequence goes on from NC_089506.1 coordinate 193,560,705, forward strand.
TTTTATATCCTTTTCCCCTCTGTGCACATTTTAAAATGGTTCCAGTTCTCATTTAGACACTATATTTATGTATCTTGAATTTTTTTCATGTAATATTGTGTTGTAATAATCTTCTACGTTTTCTCACTCTCTTCTTTAAGTCTACCAGGCAGTGTCTTAGGCACTGGGAGTCCCACAGGAAACAAGACAGTGAGGTCCCTGTCCTCACGGAGCTTCCTGGCTAATGGGAATTGCATCCACTTGCAGGCATCCCCAAACTACGGCCTGCGGGCCACATGCAGCCCTCTGAGGCCATTTATCTGGCCCCCTACCACACTTCCAGAAAGGGCACCTCTTTCATTGGTGGTCAGTGAGAGGAGCACTGTATGTGGTGGCCCTCCAATGGTCTGAGGGACAGTGAACTGGCCCTTTGTGTAAAAAGTTTGGGGACCCCTGGCAGGGAGTCCTCATGAGGATTTGCATGTCCTAGGTTTTTCCATTGCCCTTCATACAGTCATGAAGTTGCATTCTACACCATTTAATGCTTTGGACCATCCTCTTCTTTGACTTGTTTTTCATTACATTTGCCACACATTGAATCAACTTTGTTGTTCTTTTTGAACTCTCTAGTGTTAACACATCTCTTAAGAAAGGACAGAAAGTAGTCATTTTCTACTTGCCTGGTTTTTCTTTATATCGTTGTAGGTCTTTAAAAAAAACATATTCTGTGTTACTTCGACACCTGTGTCTTTTGGTTTCCTTTGTTCACTGTTAATCCACCTCTATTTTCTAACTCTGCTACGAAACAACTGTTTTATACAGACTGTTACATAGTGTCATGAAGAAAAGCAGAGAATGACAAACCTAACCCTCCAAGCCCCCATTGTTGGGAACTTAGATTGTGCCCCTTTTCTCCACAACATACAACGTGGTAATGACATCCTTCATGCACAGTCTTATTCTTTCCGTTTGCTGCAATCTCACCTACAACCACTGAATACAAGTTGCCTGGTGTCTTTTTTGTGGCCCAATCCAATGAATCCTGATCCGTCTTGGTCTTACTTGAGGCACACTGGGCACCATCTACTTCTCAAAACGCTTTTCCTTCTCAGCTCCAGCGGCCCTTCCTCACTCTTCTTTCCCACAGATCCCTCCAAGCAGGTCCTTTGCAGCAGTTCTCCCCACGTTTGCCTCCTGTGCCTCTCCCTCCTTACTGTGCAGGTTCTCTCCCCTTACTGTGCAGGTTCTCTCTCTCCTTACTGTGCAGGTTCTCTCTCCCCTTACTGTGCAGGTTCTCTCTCTCCTTACTGTGCAGGTTCTCTCCCCTTACTGTGCAGGTTCTCTCTCCCCTTACTGTGCAGGTTCTCTCTCTCCTTACTGTGCAGGTTCTCTCTCCCCTTACTGTGCAGGTTCTCTCTCTCCTTACTGTGCAGGTTCTCTCCCCTTACTGTGCAGGTTCTCTCTCTCCTTACTGTGCAGGTTCTCTCTCCCCTTACTGTGCAGGTTCTCTCCCCTTACTGTGCAGGTTCTCTCTCCCCTTACTGTGCAGGTTCTCTCCCCTTACTGTGCAGGTTCTCTCCCCTTACTGTGCAGGTTCTCTCTCCCCTTACTGTGCAGGTTCTCTCTCCCCTTACTGTGCAGGTTCTCTCTCCCCTTACTGTGCAGGTTCTCTCTCCTTACTGTGCAGGTTCTCTCTCCCCTTACTGTGCAGGTTCTCTCTCCCCTTACTGTGCAGGTTCTCTCCCCTTACTGTGCAGGTTCTCTCCCCTTACTGTGCAGGTTCTCTCCCCTTACTGTGCAGGTTCTCTCTCCCCTTACTGTGCAGGTTCTCTCCCCCCTTACTGTGCAGGTTCTCTCTCCCCTTACTGTGCAGGTTCTCTCCCCTTACTGTGCAGGTTCTCTCTCCCCTTACTGTGCAGGTTCTCTCTCCCCTTACTGTGCAGGTTCTCTCTCCCCTTACTGTGCAGGTTCTCTCTCCCCTTACTGTGCAGGTTCTCTCTCCCCTTACTGTGCAGGTTCTCTCTCCCCTTACTGTGCAGGTTCTCTCTCTCCTTACTGTGCAGGTTCTCTCTCCCCTTACTGTGCAGGTTCTCTCTCCCCTTACTGTGCAGGTTCTCTCTCCCCTTACTGTGCAGGTTCTCTCCCTCCTTACTGTGCAGGTTCTCTCCCCTTACTGTGCAGGTTCTCTCTCCCCTTACTGTGCAGGTTCTCTCCCCTTACTGTGCAGGTTCTCTCTCCCCTTACTGTGCAGGTTCTCTCCCCTTACTGTGCAGGTTCTCTCTCTCCTTACTGTGCAGGTTCTCTCCTTACTGTGCAGGTTCTCTCTCCCCTTACTGTGCAGGTTCTCTCCTTACTGTGCAGGTTCTCTCTCCCCTTACTGTGCAGGTTCTCTCTCCCCTTACTGTGCAGGTTCTCTCCCCTTACTGTGCAGGTTCTCTCTCTCCTTACTGTGCAGGTTCTCTCTCCCCTTACTGTGCAGGTTCTCTCTCCCCTTACTGTGCAGGTTCTCTCTCCCCTTACTGTGCAGGTTCTCTCTCCCCTTACTGTGCAGGTTCTCTCTCCTTACTGTGCAGGTTCTCTCTCCTTACTGTGCAGGTTCTCTCTCCCCTTACTGTGCAGGTTCTCTCCTTACTGTGCAGGTTCTCTCTCCTTACTGTGCAGGTTCTCTCTCCCCTTACTGTGCAGGTTCTCTCTCCCCTTACTGTGCAGGTTCTCTCCTTACTGTGCAGGTTCTCTCTCCCCTTACTGTGCAGGTTCTCTCCCCTTACTGTGCAGGTTCTCTCCCCTTACTGTGCAGGTTCTCTCCCCTTACTGTGCAGGTTCTCTCCTTACTGTGCAGGTTCTCTCTCCCCTTACTGTGCAGGTTCTCTCTCCCCTTACTGTGCAGGTTCTCTCTCCCCTTACTGTGCAGGTTCTCTCCCCTTACTGTGCAGGTTCTCTCTCCCCTTACTGTGCAGGTTCTCTCCCCTTACTGTGCAGGTTCTCTCTCCCCTTACTGTGCAGGTTCTCTCTCCCCTTACTGTGCAGGTTCTCTCTCCTTACTGTGCAGGTTCTCTCTCCCCTTACTGTGCAGGTTCTCTCTCCCCTTACTGTGCAGGTTCTCTCCCCTTACTGTGCAGGTTCTCTCCCCTTACTGTGCAGGTTCTCTCTCCCCTTACTGTGCAGGTTCTCTCTCCCCTTACTGTGCAGGTTCTCTCCCCTTACTGTGCAGGTTCTCTCCCCTTACTGTGCAGGTTCTCTCTCCCCTTACTGTGCAGGTTCTCTCTCCCCTTACTGTGCAGGTTCTCTCCCCTTACTGTGCAGGTTCTCTCTCCCCTTACTGTGCAGGTTCTCTCCCCTTACTGTGCAGGTTCTCTCTCCCCTTACTGTGCAGGTTCTCTCTCCCCTTACTGTGCAGGTTCTCTCCCCTTACTGTGCAGGTTCTCTCTCCTTACTGTGCAGGTTCTCTCTCCCCTTACTGTGCAGGTTCTCTCTCCCCTTACTGTGCAGGTTCTCTCTCCCCTTACTGTGCAGGTTCTCTCCCCTTACTGTGCAGGTTCTCTCTCCCCTTACTGTGCAGGTTCTCTCTCCCCTTACTGTGCAGGTTCTCTCCCCTTACTGTGCAGGTTCTCTCTCTCCTTACTGTGCAGGTTCTCTCTCCCCTTACTGTGCAGGTTCTCTCTCCCCTTACTGTGCAGGTTCTCTCTCCCCTTACTGTGCAGGTTCTCTCCCCTTACTGTGCAGGTTCTCTCCCCTTACTGTGCAGGTTCTCTCTCCCCTTACTGTGCAGGTTCTCTCTCCCCTTACTGTGCAGGTTCTCTCTCCCCTTACTGTGCAGGTTCTCTCCCCTTACTGTGCAGGTTCTCTCCCCTTACTGTGCAGGTTCTCTCCCCTTACTGTGCAGGTTCTCTCTCCCCTTACTGTGCAGGTTCTCTCCCCTTACTGTGCAGGTTCTCTCTCCCCTTACTGTGCAGGTTCTCTCCCCTTACTGTGCAGGTTCTCTCCCCTTACTGTGCAGGTTCTCTCTCCCCTTACTGTGCAGGTTCTCTCTCCCCTTACTGTGCAGGTTCTCTCTCCCCTTACTGTGCAGGTTCTCTCCCCTTACTGTGCAGGTTCTCTCTCTCCTTACTGTGCAGGTTCTCTCTCCCCTTACTGTGCAGGTTCTCTCTCCCCTTACTGTGCAGGTTCTCTCTCCCCTTACTGTGCAGGTTCTCTCCCCTTACTGTGCAGGTTCTCTCCCCTTACTGTGCAGGTTCTCTCTCCCCTTACTGTGCAGGTTCTCTCCCCTTACTGTGCAGGTTCTCTCTCCCCTTACTGTGCAGGTTCTCTCCCCTTACTGTGCAGGTTCTCTCCCCTTACTGTGCAGGTTCTCTCCCCTTACTGTGCAGGTTCTCTCCTTACTGTGCAGGTTCTCTCCTTACTGTGCAGGTTCTCTCTCTCCTTACTGTGCAGGTTCTCTCTCCCCTTACTGTGCAGGTTCTCTCCCCTTACTGTGCAGGTTCTCTCTCCCCTTACTGTGCAGGTTCTCTCCCCTTACTGTGCAGGTTCTCTCTCCCCTTACTGTGCAGGTTCTCTCCCCTTACTGTGCAGGTTCTCTCCTTACTGTGCAGGTTCTCTCTCCCCTTACTGTGCAGGTTCTCTCTCCTTACTGTGCAGGTTCTCTCTCCCCTTACTGTGCAGGTTCTCTCTCCCCTTACTGTGCAGGTTCTCTCTCCCCTTACTGTGCAGGTTCTCTCTCCCCTTACTGTGCAGGTTCTCTCTCCCCTTACTGTGCAGGTTCTCTCTCCCCTTACTGTGCAGGTTCTCTCTCCTTACTGTGCAGGTTCTCTCTCCCCTTACTGTGCAGGTTCTCTCTCCCCTTACTGTGCAGGTTCTCTCCCCTTACTGTGCAGGTTCTCTCTCCCCTTACTGTGCAGGTTCTCTCTCCCCTTACTGTGCAGGTTCTCTCCCCTTACTGTGCAGGTTCTCTCTCCCCTTACTGTGCAGGTTCTCTCTCCCCTTACTGTGCAGGTTCTCTCCCCTTACTGTGCAGGTTCTCTCTCCCCTTACTGTGCAGGTTCTCTCTCCCCTTACTGTGCAGGTTCTCTCCCCTTACTGTGCAGGTTCTCTCTCTCCTTACTGTGCAGGTTCTCTCTCCCCTTACTGTGCAGGTTCTCTCTCCCCTTACTGTGCAGGTTCTCTCTCCTTACTCTGCAGGTTCTCTCTCCCCTTACTGTGCAGGTTCTCTCTCTCCTTACTGTGCAGGTTCTCTCTCCCCTTACTGTGCAGGTTCTCTCTCCCCTTACTGTGCAGGTTCTCTCTCTCCTTACTGTGCAGGTTCTCTCCCCTTACTGTGCAGGTTCTCTCCCCTTACTGTGCAGGTTCTCTCCCCTTACTGTGCAGGTTCTCTCTCTCCTTACTGTGCAGGTTCTCTCCCCTTACTGTGCAGGTTCTCTCTCCTTACTGTGCAGGTTCTCTCCTTACTGTGCAGGTTCTCTCTCCCCTTACTGTGCAGGTTCTCTCTCCCCTTACTGTGCAGGTTCTCTCTCCCCTTACTGTGCAGGTTCTCTCTCTCCTTACTGTGCAGGTTCTCTCTCCCCTTACTGTGCAGGTTCTCTCCCCTTACTGTGCAGGTTCTCTCTCCCCTTACTGTGCAGGTTCTCTCTCCCCTTACTGTGCAGGTTCTCTCCTTACTGTGCAGGTTCTCTCTCCCCTTACTGTGCAGGTTCTCTCTCCCCTTACTGTGCAGGTTCTCTCCCCTTACTGTGCAGGTTCTCTCTCCCCTTACTGTGCAGGTTCTCTCCCCTTACTGTGCAGGTTCTCTCTCCCCTTACTGTGCAGGTTCTCTCTCCCCTTACTGTGCAGGTTCTCTCCCCTTACTGTGCAGGTTCTCTCTCCCCTTACTGTGCAGGTTCTCTCTCCTTACTGTGCAGGTTCTCTCTCCCCTTACTGTGCAGGTTCTCTCTCCCCTTACTGTGCAGGTTCTCTCCCCTTACTGTGCAGGTTCTCTCCCCTTACTGTGCAGGTTCTCTCTCCTTACTGTGCAGGTTCTCTCCCCTTACTGTGCAGGTTCTCTCTCCCCTTACTGTGCAGGTTCTCTCCCCTTACTGTGCAGGTTCTCTCCTTACTGTGCAGGTTCTCTCTCCCCTTACTGTGCAGGTTCTCTCCCCTTACTGTGCAGGTTCTCTCTCCCCTTACTGTGCAGGTTCTCTCTCCCCTTACTGTGCAGGTTCTCTCTCCCCTTACTGTGCAGGTTCTCTCCCCTTACTGTGCAGGTTCTCTCTCCTTACTGTGCAGGTTCTCTCCCCTTACTGTGCAGGTTCTCTCCCCTTACTGTGCAGGTTCTCTCCCCTTACTGTGCAGGTTCTCTCCCCTTACTGTGCAGGTTCTCTCCCCTTACTGTGCAGGTTCTCTCCCCTTACTGTGCAGGTTCTCTCCCCTTACTGTGCAGGTTCTCTCTCCCCTTACTGTGCAGGTTCTCTCTCCCCTTACTGTGCAGGTTCTCTCTCTCCTTACTGTGCAGGTTCTCTCTCCCCTTACTGTGCAGGTTCTCTCTCTCCTTACTGTGCAGGTTCTCTCTCCCCTTACTGTGCAGGTTCTCTCTCCCCTTACTGTGCAGGTTCTCTCCCCTTACTGTGCAGGTTCTCTCCCCTTACTGTGCAGGTTCTCTCTCCCCTTACTGTGCAGGTTCTCTCTCCCCTTACTGTGCAGGTTCTCTCCCCTTACTGTGCAGGTTCTCTCTCCTTACTGTGCAGGTTCTCTCTCTCCTTACTGTGCAGGTTCTCTCCCCTTACTGTGCAGGTTCTCTCCCCTTACTGTGCAGGTTCTCTCCCCTTACTGTGCAGGTTCTCTCTCTCCTTACTGTGCAGGTTCTCTCCCCTTACTGTGCAGGTTCTCTCCCCTTACTGTGCAGGTTCTCTCTCCCCTTACTGTGCAGGTTCTCTCCCCTTACTGTGCAGGTTCTCTCTCCCCTTACTGTGCAGGTTCTCTCCCCTTACTGTGCAGGTTCTCTCTCTCCTTACTGTGCAGGTTCTCTCCCCTTACTGTGCAGGTTCTCTCCCCTTACTGTGCAGGTTCTCTCTCCCCTTACCGTGCAGGTTCTCTCCCCTTACTGTGCAGGTTCTCTCTCCCCTTACTGTGCAGGTTCTCTCCCCTTACTGTGCAGGTTCTCTCTCTCCTTACTGTGCAGGTTCTCTCCCCTTACTGTGCAGGTTCTCTCCCCTTACTGTGCAGGTTCTCTCTCCCCTTACTGTGCAGGTTCTCTCCCCTTACTGTGCAGGTTCTCTCCCCTTACTGTGCAGGTTCTCTCTCTCCTTACTGTGCAGGTTCTCTCTCCTTACTGTGCAGGTTCTCTCTCTCCTCACTGTGCAGGTTCTCTCTCCCCTCACTGTGCAGGTTTGCCTTGGGCAGCCCTATTCGTTCCTATGGCTTGTCCTGCCACCTACATGCTGGTTTCTGTGTGTGTTGACCATGACCTGTGGATTTATAAAATAATGGTTTGTTATGTCCTAATTATTTTAGGACTTAATCTTTAACGGGCTTGACTGAGCCAGAGACTGTTCTAAGCATCTTGCATGTGTCATTTAATTTGATCCACAAAGTCTCTTTGCAGCAGGTACTATCGCTGTTATTGTTGATTGAGTAAATTGGAATCTGTTTAACTGTCCCCACCTGCCTGTTCCACAGTCATCAAATATCAGCAGTTCTGCCCCCTTGATATCTCCTTGCCCATCTCCACTTGGGCCTTCAACATCTCTATCCTTGCCAATCGTCACATCTTCCTAACGTCCTACAGACTCAAGGACTTGCTTCCTGCTAGTCTTCTCAATGCACAGAGGGCTCTTTCTAAAATGAAACACTGTGTTTGTCTGGCTTAGACTGTAGTTTGAGATGAAGGCACTTCCCCTTATCTTTGGCTTCTCATCCTGAACACAGCCATGTGGTCCCTACTAACTCACTGCCTGCTTTCACTTAGCTGTGTCATTGTCAACCAGCCACCCCTAAAAAGAGGTGGGTGGCCCTGTCCAGAGAACATGTGACCCGTCCTCATCCAGCTCCTTCCCCTGCGGGCTGAGAACATGGCGCAGAGTCTGAGGATGTCTGGAGCAGAGCCATCCTGTCTGGGCCCAGACTCAACCTCTCTGCAGTGATTTGCAGTTGCCTGGGATTAAAATCATCCTATATCTTCCCTCCCTGGTCCGCATTAAGCAGTGAGTCAGGATTTGAGAAGGACATTCCATGCACATCGAAGGAAGGACCTGAGGGGCCAGGTTTGCACACAGCCAGCTGACGTCTGTCTAGCCCTCAGACAGGGGGCAGGGTGTTCCACAGTCTGGTCCCAGGCATGCTTGCTGCTCATGCTCCTGGAACACCAGTTAATTAGCATGCCCGCGGTCCTTGCACTGGGCTTGGCGGCCTGGCAGTGGAGGCGGCCATGGGCTCGGCTGGCTGGCTGTTACATTTCAGGAAAGAGGCCCCAGGCCTGACAGGAAAATTCTGGGGAGCAGGACTCCAGAAAGACGTCCTCGGGCCTTATTAAAGCAGTATGTTCCTTTGGAAGCAGAAGAGACCAGCCACTGTTCCCCTGTGTTTGCTCAGCGGCCGGATAACTCTGGAGGTTTTATTCCATTTGGTCGACTGACAGCCTCGATGACAGCGTTTGCGGCAACGGAGCGGGCCCGGGCCGGTTGTAAATCTCGGGGTAGGGCCGTCCTGGGAGGAGGGAAGCGGTTTAAATTTCCACCGAGAAAGAGTCGGTAAATGTCTTCCAGAAACTTCAGACTCCAAAAAGCGTGGCCACGTGTTTTCCTCCACAGTCGACTGGGGAAGGGTAAGAAGCAAAAGAACCCAACAAAACCATCCCTTTATATCATGAGAGAGACTCTGTCATAAATACACACCAAAGGAACTTCAACTTGTTCAACTCTTTTCATTCTTGGAGCATCCCAAGTCTTTGTCTTAGAGAAATAATTAGAAAAGAACACCTAAGATTTAGTCACAAACATACTTGGCATAAGGTTTCCATAATAGAAAAAACAAAAATAAAACAGACAGACACATACACATGTATGAAAACAGCTGAAACATCCAATTCTAGAAGTTACCGTAACTTAATTCAGGCACCTTCACGTTGGACTCTATTCAGCCATTTTAAAAGCGTATGTACCATGAGGTTAGTGTAAGAGACCTAGAAAAATGCTCACACGACAATATGAATCAGACGAAGCCAATCTGTATAGACAGAAGAAACCTTGAAAAGGAATGTCCCTCAATATTAATAATCTCTTTGAGAAACAAGGTTATGAGTGATTTTTGTATAATTTTTTTATGCTTTTATATATTTTCAACATCATATGCTGATTTTATAATCCTTGAAAAAGGCAACTCAAAAGATGTTAAAAACCTTCACAGGGTCTGATTTTTCTTGGCATGGGGTTTAGGAGGACAGACTCTCCCCATAGTCAGATATGCTCTCTATTCCTATCGGAAATGAGGAAGCAAGAGGATCATGGGAACAAAGAGGCTCAAGCTAATACCCAGGCAACCAGCTCGGGATGTTATGACTGTCTTTGAACATGGGAACTGGAATAAGGGCTTGAGATGTCCCCAAAACCAAAGGGGACTTTTTTCTACCCCACGCTCACGCCTGCTCCTGCTGTCATTGGTAGTTGGTGGAATGATACCTCCCCAGACAGAAATCTGGGATCATCCCTGACTAATTTCTCTGCTCCACCTAGTTGATCTCCACCTGGGTCTTGTAAACTCTTCCAAGAAGTGCCGCCTACCTCTCCACTGCCCTATGTCAGTACCCCCTCATCTCTGGATCGGCCATTGGAAAGATTCCTAGCTTGCCCTCTTCCAGTTTGATCCTATTGCAACAGCCGGACCGTTCTTTCAGAAATGCACATCTGCTTCTGCCACGCCCTTGCTTGAAACCCCTCTGTAGCTCTCTCCTGTGTTCGAGGGGAGATCCAAATACGAAGCTCTTTGCGAGCTGACCCCAGCCTAGTGTCCCAGCCTCGTCGTTCTGTTCCGTCACACCCTTTGTTCCCCACCACTTCAGCCTCCTAACCGAGCTCTGCAAATGCCAGCTTCTTTCATGGACTCTCCGTCCTCCTACCCCTCTGGGAGGTCCTCTTCTCCATCTGGGAAGTCCTTTTCATCCCTCTGTAGTCAGCTCACTGTTCTCCCCACCAGGCAGAACACATTTCCCCTTCCCTGAGTTTCCTTACAACTGTGTAATGCTCCTTTTATGTGACATTATGAGAGTTCCGAGCTCCTCCATTAGAGCGTAAACTCACCGAAACAGTGAGTGGCTGGCTCATCTTTGCCTTCCCTAGCCTTCAGCATCGCGCCTGATAGGTGGTGGGTGCTTGTAAGTGTTTGTTGAATGGATGAATGAAGTTAGGGAGAGCCAAGTTGTGCCTCATTGTAAAGAAGAGTCTTCTAACCAGCACTAGGATTATGTTTAATTTCCAGCACCAACTCAGATCAGCTGTGAGTGGCTCCCTTACATGCTTTGTTTCCAAGGAGTTTAAGGGTACTTCTCAGGTAAGAGATAAGATGTTTCAGTTATTTCAGAATATTTCAGTTATTTGTTGCAATTTAACCGATCATCTCCAAATTTAGAAGCTTAAAACAATGATAATTATTAGTTTTGCTCACGGATATGAAATTTGAACAGGACTCGATGGGGAAGGCTGAGTCTGCCTCGTGTGGCATCAGCCGGGTGGAGGGACTGGGTGGACCAGCTGGAGGGTTCACTTCCAAGATGGTTCACTCACATGGCTGGCAAGCTGGTGCTGGGTGCCATCTAGAGCTCTGCTGCTGTCCTCAGTTTCCCTCCGCCTGGGGATCTCCATGCAGCTTCCTGGGCTTTCTTACAAGGCGACTGCTGGGTTCCAAGAGTGTTTTGAGAGAACTGACTGGAAGCCATTTGTGATTTATTTTGCAGGTCAAGTAAATCACTAAGACCAGCCCAGATCCAAGACGAGGGGAATAAGGCTCCACCTCTCAGCTAGAGGAATAGCAAAACCTTTGCCCTGGGTGTAAAAAGAAATGGCGGTGGCACATATAATGGCCTGCTTTCTAATTTTATTCTAACCAACAGAAGTAATTCCACAGTAGGATAGCATTGCTGTTCTTAGATTTGCAAAAATATGAAAGCCCTAGAATCAAATTGCTGGATCTGGATGATGGTAAAGATGAACTTCTTGGGAATGTAGTCAGCTTCCTACCATGGGAGGGCTTGAAACATGGACCGCCGACTGCTTTGTAGAGATGTTGTAGAGGGCAGCCAGGCTTCTCATAAGAAATTGAATTGTACTGAGGTAAAGGAAATATATTTAATTATATTTGTCAGTTCACTGTGATCAGCAATTGTTATACTGTTGGCCTGGTGTTCCCCACTTCAGTCATCAGGCTCTGCGATTAAGTCGAGGTGATGATGATGGTGACGACAGTGAAGGTGATGATGATAATGGTGATGGTGTGGTGGTGATAATGATGGCGAGGTTGGTAGTGGTGATGATGATAATAAAGATGATGGTAATGATGGGGGTGATATTGATGATGATGATGATGAATATGATAATCGCTAATGCATGTATAATGTTTACTATTTGCAGGCACTGTTCTAGGTACTATATATATGTATATATATTAAATAATTTAATCCTTATAATGATGCTATAAATTAGAGATTATTACTATACCTATTTTATAGATGAAGAAACTGAGGCAGAGAAAGTTGTATAACTGATCCAGAGCTGATCAGCCAGTAGATGATGGAGCTGGCTGGCCATCTGATGGGTGTGCTAGGAAGACTTTCTGACTGGTCTAGGATGTTGACCCTGTGGTCCTTGATTGCCATTCTTTCCCTCATGCTCGTGCTCCTATCTCCTCGTGAGGGGCCCTGTTCAGCACGTGTCTGGCCTTCTGAGTGAAGAAGTGCTAGGGACTACCCTGGAGTTGGCCTATGACCGGCAGGAATACTATAAAAGAAAATGCAAGCATCTGATGAGGAGGTGACTCTTTAAATTTTTTTTTTCTGGGCAAAAAGCAGCAAGGGTTATAGCTGGGACATGATTCTGAACCCTCTGGCACATCTCTCCACAAAAAAAAATGGCACCCTTTTTTGGGCCTAGAGCACAATTTTAAAGCAACCAAACCTACCCCGTACTTCTCAGTACTCCCTGGGCCTCCTTCTTACACATGCAGTTCTCCTTGTCCGACAGGAAATTCCCACCGCTTCTTCTACAGCTCCTCCTATTCTTTCAAGGCTGAGTTCAAGGGTTTCCCCCCTGTGGATACTTCTTTTTATCACCCCAGCCAGAGTGAGGCTTCTCTCTGAGTTAACACGATCACATCTAATTATCCTGACTGTTCTCTGTCTCTCTCCCACAAAATTGGGTGCCTGTGTAGGCAGGGAGCATTACTTATTTGCCCCAAACCCCCACTGCTGGGACACTAGAATTTTCACTGCTGTTTTAAATGCACAATCCTCCCAGAGCACAATGTGGTTAGGATTTTCCTGCTGTCAGGTAACCGTGGTTTGGGAGGAGCCACTTCTCTTTAGAGACTGTGACTATATATATTTTTAAAATCTTAATTTGATATACCTTCCATTAACAATAATTTACCACCTCTTTTTTTAAAGCCTTCTAATATCTAGGGCTCTTGGGTTCTCAATCTTGAGCGTCAGAATCTCTCAGAGGGCTGGTGAAAACACAGATCCCAGGGTTTCTGAGTCAGTAGGTGTGGAGTGGGCTTGAGAATGTTTGTTTCCCACCAGTTTCTGGGTGATGCTTCCGTGGCTAGTCTGGGACCACCCAGAAACCCTGCTTGAGACGTCATGTCCCAGAGTGCCAGGCAACACCCGTGCTGTCTCTGAGAGCAGCTATCATTTCTTTTGTTTTTAGAACCCACACAATGTATGTGCGGCAGTTTGATTGCATCAACACACAGCTCCATTTCTGTTTTTAATAATAACCCCAGGAAACAGAAACGTATCTTGTTGTGGAAAATGTTACCTCCATCAAACAAATGCCAAATGCCACAGCATTTGAATTGCGCTCTGATCTTTCCATTTATTAAAAACAGCATTAAATTATTAGATGTATCAGTGACGGAGGGAGGGGAGGAGAACACTGATATTCAGAAAAGCCAATGAGCATGCAAACAGCGTGGGCTTTCCGATGTGCTTCGAATCTTTGGGGAAATGTATTTTATCCAAAATGTAGATGGTATGTGAAATGTGAATAAATATTAAGGTGCTGTTAAAAAATTCCTTTTCATGAGCTACAACATAAATTGAAGATTTAAACGTGGGGGATTTAGACTCCAGGCAGCTGGAGAGGAAGGAAGATGAGAAGAGGGAAATGATTTTCAAACATCCTTGACCAGTGGCCTCTCTCTGCTTAGGTGCTAATTACAGTCTGGCCATAGCTTTTCCTCCATCTCACTCTGCTTCTTTCCCAGGCGAAGTCTGGGGTCACAGCGACCAGAGGAAAGATGGGGAGATGTAGACAGATGAGTTTGCTTAAGAGAGATGGGCATTTCACACAGGATTTAGGTAATCCCAAGTATGGGACCCACCAGTCACTCAGCATTGACCTAAAAATTCCCTGACCTGGGGCGGGGGAGGGAGGAAACTCAGCCCCTTACCAAACCAGTTTCCCCGCTGTCTGAGGAGAGCCTCAGGACCATGTCTTTCTCACAGTCTCTTCCTCACCGGTCAATAGAGCCAAAATACTGCAAGAAAACGGAAGAGACAGAATGATGGTTTCTGTTAAAGAAGAGAATGACCAGTCCCTGCAGTGGTACCCATAACGTGCACTTGCTTTTCAGGTCCTCAAACGGCTAGAGCCTATGTCCCTGAATGATGCCTGCTGGAGATGTGCAGCACAGAGATACTGATGGTCTTGGGAGCCAGTCAGTCAAGGGAGGGGGGCCCTGCATAATGGCCTTTGCCTCCTGAGCCTATTTATGCTGGAAAGGGACAAAATCCCACCGTGCTAGCTCAATGAAGATGCAATAAGCAATTCTACGACACCTGGTCAAAGGAATGAAATATAGCTAGGGACAGGACTGCCATGTTCAGTTGCACAGGCTGTGCGCTGCCCAACTCCAGAGGCACTATTCGCATGGACTATGATGTGCATGGTGATCCTTGAAGTTGTGTGACGTGGTGGCCCTGCACTAGAGCATATCTGAAGAGCCAGGGACTGAGGCTTCTTTTTCCCTCTGTCGGGTTTGAGGTGATCCCTCTCATTTCAACTCATTTTTGTGTGTCTGCCCCATTCCTCCTTCTCATTCATCTTCTGTTTACTTCTCTCGCATGTGGCCGAGCATGGCTGCCCATCATGTTTTCTCTCCATCTGACCACCTTTCCAGTCCAGCACCTGCCACTGACTGTCAAAAGTCTCCATTTCTTATTTCACATTCTTGGGAGGGAGAACTTGATCAGCCCCTGGCTTGAGCCTTGCAGCTGCTGTCTATAAACCTGAGTCCTCTTTGGTTACCCTCTTTCTCTTTTCATGTCCAATCTCTCAGCAATTTTAATACTTAGCTCAACTGTCACGATAGATCCCAATCCAGCTACTTCTCATGCCCCCACCCTGCCCGCCACCACCTTGCTCTAACCCGCATTCTTCTTCTGCTCAGGTTATTGCAGTCCTCTCCTGACTATTCCGCCTGTTTCTGCCATTGTCCTCCTTCCTTCTGTCCTCAACAACGCGGCCAGAGTGTGATCAGAGGGTCACATACAAGTCAGACCTTGTCCTCAAATCCTGTAAAAGCCCTCTTTTCACCAGAGGAAACGCTCACATCTGCACTTGGCCTTTCATTTCTCCTCTTTCTGCTTCTCCATCTATTCTTCTCTTCACTTGCTTACTTCCTGCCATATTGGATACTCAGTGCCCTTAAACGTGGCGGGCACACTGTCATCTTGAGGCCTTAGCATTTGCTGTTCCCTCTGCCTGGAATTCCTTTCCTCTAGAAGCCAGTGGTTTCCTCCCTCACCATCTCCAGGTCTTTACTTAAGTTTCACTTTCAGGCTTTCAGTTCCCCAAACTCCCATTTGTAATGACTTCCCCAGCCTCCTTATCACCTTCTGTTGCTATAGTTGTTTTTCTTTAGCAGCTTCCAATATACTATGGTTTGATTTATATATTTTATATATTGTCTGTCTCCTCTACTAGTAAGCAAGTTCCATGAAGTCAGAAATTTTGTGTATTTTGTATTCTTAGCGCCTAGATCAGTGCCTGGCATCGTAAAATATGTGCTGAATGTCCAAATGAATGAATCTAGAAAATGAACAAATGAATTGAGAAACTCAGTTCTGCCATATTTTAACACAATAATAGAGTCCAATATTGAGAAAGTACCAGACATAAATATGTATTATATATACATGTAAACATATATCGATTGCTTTTTTTCCCCCCCCTGGGCAGAGAGTTTCAGTGCAAATTGTAAGGTTCCCGTGCGGACACCTGGACATGCCACCTTTTGCCCCTCCAATTATTGCTCCCTGCTAGTGAACCCCTGTCTCAGGAGAGAGCAGTGGTGTGCAGCCCACACCACTCTTATACCACGGAGTTAAGTTTCCTGTTGACCAAAAAAAGGACCACAGAGTTTAATTCCCTGATCCAAGTACTCTTTTTCTTTTTAAACTTTGAAAAGCTAGACTTCCTGGTGACTTGATTTCCAGAATTTTCCTTCCAGGACTTTTTGCTATGTGAAGGTCCTGAGGTCCCACACAGAGTGAGGGGTTCTTCAGAAGGAACCCCAGGAGTCATTCCATCCTCCAGCTGCAGAGGGAAACTGGAACAAGCAGAATCCAGACTTTCACCAGAGGATGGCACTGTGGTCGTTTCCAAGAGCCTGCCCAGTGATTTGAAAAAGCGATTTCCCAATGGCAACAGCTGCACTTCAAACTCTGCAGGGAGCATTAGAAAATGTTAACCCTCGAATGGTGGGGAAACAGGAACTAGAGGCAGACGAGGAACCTTCGGGACAGAGGCCAGGCCTGGAGCAAAGCCGGGGCCAGAAGGGCCGAAAAGGCTGCCAAGCTGTGGGGCGCTGGCATCCTTCCTGGGGAGGCTGAGGGCTCTGCTTATCCAGGGCTTTCCGGGGCTTTCACGGGTTTCTAGGGCTTTCTCAGCAGCCCCAGGCAGTGGGTGTCGGTTTTTCAGAGCCAGACTCCACTGTGGAAACTGGCAGAGGGCAACCAGGAGCGCTGGTGGAAGGGGGCTTTCCTCCTTCTGTGCCCAATAGGCATTGGTTACTTAGTGCATTTCAGCCTCCCTGGAGAGCTGGGACCAAGCCTTGTTCATCTTTCAGTTCTCCATAATACCTGGCACGTGACAGACACTCCATAAATGGTTGTCAGATAAAATGATTGACTGATTGAATGAGTGAATCTTGAATTTGGAGAAAGAATACAGTAAGGCTCTTCCAGAGTAAAAAGGAAAAAAAAAAAGCATTTTCAAGTGTCTTCTCATCTCTCCAGGACTTCTGCCCATCACTGCTACCAGCAGAATATTAGACCTTGACGGTTCGTAAACGGCTTTCATTTGTGTCATCCCTGTCTGTCCGTCTGTCTGTCCAGCAGTCCATCCCTTGCTCCCTCCTACTTCCTCTAGCTCATCAGTGGCACTCCTGCTAGCGAGCACTCCTCTGTCTCACATCCCCCCTGAGCGAGAGCCATCCCCAGCCGGACGGGGTGTTTGAGAGGCATCCTGTGTAGACTAAGCAGGTGCTCGGTCAGTGTTTGCATGAAGGCATGAGCCACGGGAGGCGCTCTCCCTGCGCGATTTGATAGCCGCCGTGGCAGCTCATCCTGGCATCGTCTCTTTAAGGAAGACATTATGGCTCAGATTGTTTTTGTCCAGAGGCGAATACACCAAGGCATATCCCGTTTTCAAGTCTTTCTTGTGATGTGACATTGACAGTCTTCCGTCGAGGGGTAGGACCTATGTTTCCTGCCTTGAAGCTGGACAGGCTTTGTAATTGCCCTGTCAACAGAATGGCAAAAATGACACAGTGTGACTTCTGAGGCCTGGCCATCCAAGGCAGACAACTTCTCCTGCTCCCCTGAGGTGGTTTCTCTCTCTCTCTGTGTCTTCAGAACCCGCAGCCAACATGTAAGACACCTGGATACCCTGGAGCTTCCATGCAGGAGAGGCCACAGGCAAGACCACAGAGAGACAGAGAGACAGAGAGCTGCTGGAGGAGTCCCAGCTCCTGGAATCTTCCAGTGGAGGTTGAGGCATGATGGGACAGAGATAAACGTCTTGCTATATGCTCTGTCCTAATTCCTGACCCACAGAATCTGTGAACATAACAAGGTGTTCATGCCACTACATTTTAGGGTGATTCATTATGCAGTCATAGTCATAAAACACTATTATCCCCTTCCTTTTTGAGGTGAGGAAACTGAGGCCTGACAAGCAGGTGAGTGGACGCTTGGCTTCCTATCTCCCAACTCAGCCCAGGGCGCCTTCCATCAGCCTTTCCTGATGCTGGCGTTCCTGGTCCGGCTGGTGTTCCTGGTCCGGCTGGCACTGAAGAAAAGACGTGGTTTTGGTCAGGGCCACTCGAGGCTGGGGCAAGCCTTTGGTTTTGTTCCTATTTCAGCAAAGCAGAAATGCAGGCTTTGAGATCTATCTGGGGTCTAGCGAATGAGAGTAGAGCTTGCAGCTTGGGGTTTCTGATCGAGGGCCACTTCTATTTACTGATCTGAGACCAGGGGCCTCAGAAGCATCAGCCAGGGCTGGGACCCCCTGAAAGCTGCCCACCTAGCCCTGTAAACCTGCCAGCAGCTGGCTCCCACAGAGTCACAATTCTAATGCAAGGATTAGTTGATGTTATTATCATCGCCGTTGGTAGCCCAGAAACCACAGGAGCAGGGACAACCCAACAAACCACAACGTTGCTATGAAGACATCATTACTACCCATTTGTCCTGGCCATGAATACTCTTTTCAGAAAACTCCCTTAGACCAATTACCAGTCTTGTGGCATGGCCACCTCAAGATGGTCTTGCCTGTGCATGTTTCTATCAGAGTCATGTTTGGGGGTGACTGGCCTTTCCTGGAGCAAGGTCCACAGCCTCTCAGTGAGTCTGGATAATAAGCTGAGGGGCTCCCCTCGTCTGAGATGAGCAGCGGAGTCTCAGTCTGGGTTCGGGGGTTGTTGACAAGGAGACCTCCCATGGCAACGCAGGAGGCTGGGGCTCAATGTGAGTTTCAGCCTCGTTGGGAATCAGACACCACAGCTGGACTTGGTCAAGCCACAGCCCTTGTGAACTTTATGGCAGTAAGTTCTGTTGGGTCTCTGCCCCTTAGAGCATATAGGTTCCTGGAGAAGCCCCCTTTCCCAAGACCAATTTGGACCCCACTTGCGGGGACATGACAAGAAGATATTATAATATGGAGAGCGATAAAGTAGCTTCTGGCAACTGTGATGGTGTCCTGTATGTAACCATGGCTTGTTTGTATAGTAATGGCAACGCGTTGCTATGGAGGCTGTGATGCTTGTGATTCACACTGATTGTAATTTTGAGCTGTTTGGAAGCCACTGTGTTGTTGGAACGGGCAGTTGTGGCAATGTTGGGTTCATGGAGGCTGTAGCGTTGCTGTGTCCTAATGCTGGTGGTCTCTGTGCTTTTTGCTCTGTGTGGCAGTGTTAGGACAGTCACCTCAGATCTGTTCTCGATAGTTCATCCCAGTGCTTCGCAGACTTCAAGGGGCATTCCAAATACCTAGGGATTTTGTGAAACTGCAGGTGCTGATCCAGCAGACCTGGGCTAGGGCAGGAGAGCCGTGTCTCATAAGCTCCCAGTCGGGCCAGTGCTGCTGGTCTACAGATCACACTCTGACAAGCAAGGCTTGTCTAGACCAGCACTATCCAGTGGACCCTTTTGCAATGATGAAGACATTCTTTTTCTGTACTGTCCAATATGGTAGTCTCTATCCATATATGACTATTGAGCACTTGACCTTTGACTAGTGTGACTGAGGCCATGGATACTCTTTTCAGAAACTCCCTTAGAACAATTAATAGTCTTGTGGCGGCCTAACTTGTGGTGGCGCAGTGGATAAAGCCTCCACCTGGAACACTGAGATTGCCGGTTCAAAACCCTGGGCTTGCCCGGTCAAGGCACATATGGGAGTTGATGCTTCCTGCTCCTCCCCCCTTCTCTCTCTCTCTCTCTCTTCTCTAAAATGAATAAATAAAAGTAATTAAAAAAATAGTCTTGTGGCATGGCCACCTCAAGATGGTCTTGCCTGTGCATGTTTCTGTCAGAGCCATATTTGGGGGTGACTGGCCTTTCCTGGAACAAGGACCACAGCCTCTCAGTGCGTCTGGATAATAAGCTGAGGGGCTCCCTTTCACTCCCTTTGATAGTGTCACTTTCAAATTTAATTTTTACCAGTTGAAACATCCATACGTATCAATAGTTAGTGGTTATCATAGTGGACAGACAGCTCTAGATTGCACTGGGTCTGGAATGGGGTTTGAGGCATCTTTAATGGGCTCCCTGCTCATGCTGACGCTGAGGGTCCAGGGACAGCACTCTGAGAGCCATGCTACCTGGTAATCTCGCCCGTTCTAAAATACCCTCGAATGGCGGCTGCAGCAGGACAGAAAGCTATATGCTACACCAATGTTATGACTTGATTCAAACTCATCCCTAATGAATGGAATGGGAGCTGGAGGTCACTGAGGGAGATCTTGCGGGAAAGTTTAGGTAGGAACATTATTTTGAAACAAATAAAAGAATCCCTAATTAAGGCCGGTCTCCATAAACTCAAAGGCTCCCAGCTGGCCGGGACCTTAGGGACCATCTGGTTTGCACTCCCAGTTTACAGAGTGGAGTGGGGGGGGGGGGGAACTCAGGGCCAGCCAAGCACAGTTGACTGTGAATGGGGCCACATGACATCCAGAACTAGAACTTGGGTGCCTCTATTCCACACTTTCTCTGAGTCTAGTCAGGAGGAAAAGGGACTGAGACACAGACTTTACGGGTGGCACTTATAGAGAGCAAGGACTCTCTTCAGAGAAGAGGCAGGTCCTTTCACGCTCACTTCACCATCCCTAAAGGGGATGTAGCTCTGGATGCCATCTCTGGACCTAGTTATCATCACCCAGAGGCTATAGCATTTCTTTTTCTTTCTTTCCTTTTTTTTTTTTTTGCTATTCCTGTAGGCAAGTTGGTTTTTAGCAGCTCTTGTTGAAAAGAGACATGGGAAATCGAAACCTTTGGTGGCAATGCTATTCTGCGGACCTTATGAACATATTTCAGTAATCGATGTTGTTCCTCTTCCCAGGGCTGAATGTGCAAGGATGGATATACCACAGTGACATAAAATTGCTGCCATTTATCAAACTCTCGCTGTGAGCCAGACACAAGATCAAGTCCTTTATATTCCTGATCTCATTAAAACTTCACAAAAAGCCTACAAGGTAGATGTTATTGTTACCATTTTTTAGATGAGAAAACGAAGGCCTAGAGTGATTAAATAACTGACCCAGGTCACACACCTGGCAAATGGATGAATGGAGGCTTGAATAGAGTCTGCCTGATGCCAAATTCTGGGTCGTCTTTATTGTGACAAGGGGGTGTTACCTGGCTGGTGCCATGAGTTCCCCAGCTTCACTTCTGTGGGGCTGGTGCTTCCATGTAGTATTGTCCTCCATATGCCTACCCTGCTCACCCCAATCTTGTTTATCTTCTAGGAATGAAGACAATATACCAGGAGAATGAATCTCAGCCTGGCCCTGAGCCAATGAGCCAGGTGTGTAAGTCAGAATGATTTTAGTTTTAAGTAACAGAAACCCAAATTAAAAGAAAAAAGACGTTTATTGGCTCATGTCCCAAGGAAGTTCAAGGGACACAAATATGGTCTTCAGGTATGGCTGGATCCAGGCTTTTACCAATGAGTCATCGAGGGTCTCTATTCTTTTCATTTTCTGGTTCTTTTTCTCTGCGGAGTTGCATTCCCAGACAGGCTCTCCCGATGTGCTGGTAAGGATGGCCTCCAACACCTGTAGATCTATATAGCCCTTAAAGTTGGAAATCCCAACAAAAAGAAAGCAATCCAGAGTGCTAAAGTCCTAGGGATGATTCCCATTGGCTTAGCTCAGGTCACATCACCCTTCACCAACCAATCACTACATGGGGAATGGAGTAGACTAATGATACAGAGCCTAGTCTCATAACTGCTCCTGAAGATAGGGATGGGATCTGTCCCATCTGGATGTTTCTTTGAAAGTAGGATATAGTCTGTTGCCAGAAGAAGTGTTAAAAATAAAAAACAAACCCCCCCAAAACCCTACTGCTACAACCATCTGCTAAACAAATCTACATAGTAAATTGAAGCCCTTTGTCTGCTAATGGGGTGGCCTGAAGTTAGTTTCTTCTATGCACAATGCCAATTCTGGACGGTTTTTTTGAACATCAGTACCCGGTTTAACCTCCTAACTGTATTACACATTCTCTGGATGCTGACACCTGCCTCACTCCATGGGGTCTGTGTGCACCCCACCCCAGAGAGTTGGTCACATGGACCGCTTCTGGCGGGAAAGGGGCATCTATATGTATTAACTTCCTGGCTTCCTAGCTTCACCTTAAAGTGCCATTGGCGGCCCTCCCTCTCCCACTTAAGCCCTCCCAAGACCCCACCATCCTGTGTGAGACGACCTCCAACATGCATTATCAGGAGAAGGCACCGAAGCAACTTGGCCTTAAATTTCAATGTAGCTTGGTACTAGGGGGTTGGTTGACTCTATCTCCATGTTGTTCAGATGCCAGAAGCAGCTGCTCTGATCAGGAGGATCTTTAGCAATCTGTTTCTTTGTTCATTCATTATTGAATTTATTTTTCCAAAGCAGGGCTCACCCATCCAGGGACCCCACCAGCCTACCAGACTTTGTAGTGATCTTCTGGGTCCTAGCTCCCGGTCTGCTTCACCACTGGGACCAGCCTCGAGGACGGAGTTCCTGACCCCGGGGCCTGCTCTAACACCCTCTCACACCCTCCCATCCCTCTTTCTCTCCTCTGATCAGGACAGCTTCAGTCCTGGGCACCCTGCTGCCAAACCGGTCTGGCTTAGGGTAGAAATTATTAGCACCCACGGGGGATGCAAAACAAAAATGAGAAGACTTGCCCAGGGAAGGACTGTCTAGCAGGCACAGCCAGCCCCCGGTTTAGCTCTCTCACCTGGATGGAAAAACACAGGGTGTTGGGGGGATGTCGGGTGAGTCAGGACATATTGCTTGGGGAAAGGGTTGCTTCTGAATCTTAAAAATATGTGTAGCAGATGCATGTAAGATGCATCTTTACCAAAAGAAAGAGCCAAGGAAACTCACACACAGCTTAACACTTTGCCTCTCCCTGCACAGGTGGGGGGAGGTAGACCCAAGGCGGTGGATGCCTCTTCTGTGCCGGGCATGAAGCTGCACGTACCATCCTTTTGGTTTTAGTTCTCCCACCCACTTGTCTGCAAGGTGTGGGCCATTCTTAAGGAGCAGAGGCAGGGTCTGACCTCAGGTCTGCCTGACTGCCAAGCCAAGTCACCCCTTTCATAAACACAATGGTGGCAGAGCCCTTGAAAGGCCAGGGACAGGAGGGCATGACAGACAAAGGGGGCAGAGACCAGGTGAGGTGGGACCCTCACAAAGCTGCCACAGCGGGTGAGCGAGAAGCAGGGCATGCAGGCTTGAGGTCAGGGAGCTTCGAGTTGATACAATGGGTCCGGGGAGGTTCTTACAAAGGGAGCACTGGATCTTGGTATTTGAAAAGATTATTTGTGCAGTTGGGTGCAAGGTGGTATTTCAACGAAAGGAGGGGTTGGTTGGGGAGACAAGCTAAAAGGGAAATTCTGCGTGCGGCCTCGATCCTCAGAGGAATCCAGACCTTTCTGCCCAGGGACAGCGGCTGCGTCCTCAGCCTCTTTCCTGTGTGCAGCCCGGAGGCCCGGCTCCAGGGCGGTATTTCCTTCCTGCCCGACGAAGGGGTGGTGGGAGCCGGGTCACGCCTGGGAGGGGCTGTTATTCCTCCTGGAGAACGGGGAATAGCCCTCCGGGGCCTGGCTACTGCTGCTGCACAAGTATTTATGAGCTGTGAGAGTTAAGATCATAAGGCTCCCATATTTTGCTTCTTTAAAAAGCCAATAACTTAAGAAAATGTTTTCTCCATAAGAGAAACTTCAAAGATCCGAGCGAATAACGCACTAAAAATTATTGAAAGTCAGCCTCGCGCACATCTTGAATTTCGGCACAAAAGAATGTGCTGAAGCCAGGCAGGCCTCTTCACAGCACAAGGATGTCTTTGTTTCTCTCCAGGCCTGGCAATCAAATGCAGGACCCAAGCTGTTAGGCATTTAGCGGCGGCCATCTGCAGGGCAGGCTCGCCAGCCGGATTCTTTTTCATCCACAGGACGCTTACAGAGGCAGGAACGATTGAAAACATCTCCGCACTTTAAAAAATAAAAATTTTAAACCTCCTTGCTGCCCTTCGGGGGCAAGGTGGCCTCTGCGTGGAACATATGGGAATTATTTAGGGCAATTACCCAGAGAGGCCAGAGAATGGACGTGCAGAGAGCCTGGGCCTGCATGTCCTAGCTGGGTCGGGTCGAGTTTGGTCAAGGTATTTAAATTGGCTGAGCCTCAGTTTGATTACCCATGCATTGGGATAATAATATTTGCCCAGACGGTTTTGCAGGGCTGTTGAGTAGATCAAATGAGGTCACATTTAAATTGTGTGTGTGTGTGTGTATGTGTGTGTGTGTGTGCACACCCACATTCCTGTTTCAGAGAGAGAGGATCTGCTTTGCCCGTGTTTTCACTTCTTCCCACGAGAGAGGAGAGATTTGTCTGATGGGTCAGTACTTGGAAGCCATGGGCTGAGGTTTACCAGTGAGCCCAGGAGTGCTTGGCAAGTGCTGATTGCTCCAGCCTGATGGAGGCAGAGGCCCAGTGGACCCCATCCTGCAGCCAGCTGCGGGCGGCCTTTGATGTGGGGTCTGCAGCCCACAGCACATCCATGGCACTCCTTACCGTATCGGCCCTGGTCCCCAGATGGGAGGTGGGAGGCTCCACTGTGTCCTAGTTTTGAGGTGCCTGGGCACTTGCCGGGCAGGAGTTCTGGCTCTTTGGACTCCCAGTTGGCTAGTGACCACTGGGTGGGGAGGAAAGGATGAGTCTAAGACCTGCAAAGTCCTACAGGGACAGAATGTGCTACTCAGGGATTATGACTGAACAAGCATTGAATACCAGCTCCTGGCAAATAGGGAACATTACAGTGTGTCTTTGAGCAGTTGGCCTCCTCTCTTTGCACATACATTTTCTCTCTCCTTCTACTGCTTTCCAGAAAGACTCCGATGTCAGCTATCTACTCTTTAAAGCAGTGGTAGTCAACCTGGTCCCTACCGCCCCCTAGTGGGCGTTCCAGCTTTCATGGTGGGTGGTAGCGGAGCAACCAAAGTATAAATAAAAAGATAGATTTAACTATAGTAAGTTGTTTTATAAAGATTATTCTGCCAAACTTAGCGAAAATCCGACATAAAGTACTTGGTAAGTAATTATTATTATATGCTTTATTACTTGCTGTAACCTTGCTTTATAATTTTTTTAAAGTAAAGTTACTTCCCTACTTTATAAATCACCATCACTGTGGAACCGGTGGGTGGTTAGAAAATTTTACTACTAACAGAGATACAAAAGTGGGCGGTAGGTATAAAAAGGTTGACTACCCCCGCTTTAAAGAGAATTGAGGTTCATGTATCCTCTGTCCCCACTGGATTTGCATTTGACACTTACCACTTATTATGGGTGTAAAGCTCAATCATCCGTCAGGAAGATTTCATTGAGAAAGGTTGAGGGAAGGCTTCTTCAGTGTCTCTGATGTTTTGCCCCCTAGATTTCTCTTTCTGCTTCCTCAGTGAAGACTTGTCCAGCCCACTGCCCTAAGAACATGGGGGCTTGATCCTGACACTCCTTGTGGGACACATTTAAAGCCCTGTCTCTGCGGGCTGGCTTTAGTTCAGCGGTTCCTTTGAGTCGAGTTCACCTGTTAAAGACCTGTCTCTGCTCTTAATTTTAAGGAAGAAGTAACAGCTGGCAATTCCAGTCTCTTTCGGGCTCATTTAGGTGACCCACTGGCCTTTGAATATGAACATCATGGCAGCACAAAAGCCCCTAAATGGTTGAAAATTAAAAAAAAAAAAAAAGATAAAGGTATTATTAGTTGATCCTCACAGTAGTTCTCTCTTATCTGCAGAGGATACATTCCCAGAACCCCCAGTGGATGCCTGAAACTGCAGTCAGTAACCAACTCTGTGTAGAGTTTTCCTATAAAGACACAACATCCTCCTTAACCAACTTCAACTCCGCTGCAAATGTGGCAGCAGCTTCTTCAACAGCAGGCACAGCCTCTGAAGTAGTTTTTACATTTCTCAGTCCAAACCTGTTCCTGAACCTGTGCAACCATCCCTTACTTGCAGTAAATGGCTTGCTGTCACTCCTTTCAGAGGATCCCTTGCTGAAGTCTTCATGTAGGCTCGGTGCTTTCTGGCCTAACGTGCTGCCATCAACCGGAACAGTTTCTGTTCATGTCTTCCGCCCGCAGACTGAACGCCTTTTCCATCTTAACTAAGCACTTATCACGCACTGTGGCCGTAACTTTCACAGTTTGAGGTGCACCGGCAAATCTAGCACGAATTTCTTTTTCCTTCTTCACAATTTCACGGATGAAAGATTTGTTCTTACCATAGATCTCAGCAGCCTCAGCAAAAGTTTCTCCCCCCCCCCCCGCCTTATTAAGTCAAGAACTTTTACCTTCTCACTTAAAGGCAGCACTTGACAGCTTCTCTTT
Source organism: Saccopteryx leptura (assembly GCF_036850995.1). Taxonomy (NCBI): domain Eukaryota; kingdom Metazoa; phylum Chordata; class Mammalia; order Chiroptera; family Emballonuridae; genus Saccopteryx; species Saccopteryx leptura. The sequence continues at coordinate 193,586,524 of NC_089506.1, forward strand.
GGCATATCCGAATGGCTGGCACACTACTCTTGCACTTTGGGGCCGTTATTAAGGAAAATAAGGTTTACCGGAGCGCAAGCGCTGGATACCGAGACAGTGGAGCTGATAATGGAGAGGCTACTGACTCATGGGTGAAAGTGTCCACTGCGTGGAGACTCTGGACGGAGAAGGATGGCGCCAGATTTTGTCGCACTCCCCAGAGTGGCACGCAACTTAGAACTTACGAACTGTTTATTTCTGGAATTTTCCACTTAATATTTTTGGACTGTAGTTGGCCGTGAGTAATTGAAACTGCGAAAAGCGAAACCACGGATTAGGGAGGATGACTGTAATTGTTACTTCAAGGGAAATGGAGCACCAACCTTGTGGAAACAACCAGTATAACAAAAATAACCCCCATTTACTGAGGACTTACTCTGTGCCAGGCCCGGGGCTGAGTGCTTTGCATTTAAATCTGGCTTCCTCTCTTTGAAGTGTGTGCTATTATTATATAAATTTTTCAGATGAAGAAACCAAGGGCTAGAAGATAAGCAACTTGCCCAAGTCCATCTCGCTTGAAAGAAGCCAGAGAAGGGATACAGATTCAGGTCTGTCGGAGGCTAAAGACGATGCTCTCCATTGGCCATCAATGAATGAGTTTCTCTTTTAGCTTTGGGGTTGTGCCAGTGGTTTTGTTTGTTGTTTTTTTTTTTTCTTACAGTTTGCCTGCGAGTTAGAGAAAATCAACTCTAGTGGCTTAACCAAGCAAGAGCTTATTTCCCCCACACAAGCAGAAGTGCAGAGGAGAGAAAACGAGGGCTGGTTCAGGTCCTTCTATTATTCTGATCTACCATCCTTCGCGTGTCTCTTCCAGTCTCATGGTCACAATGTGGCTGCCGCTCATCACGGCTTTGCACCTATATTCCAGGCAGAAAGAAGGAGGAAGAGACCAAGGGATTTCTCCTTCCTTGGCTTTATTTTTTTCAACTTGCAGGATCTCATTTCCCTAGAAGACTTCTGTTTGTATCTCCGTGTCCAAAATGATGTCACAATGTCACCCCCTAGCAGGAAAGGTGAATAAAGATGGAATATTGAAGCTTTCTCTCTAAAAATTAGGGCAGTCTAAAATACAAGGCTGGTGCGATAGTTAGCGGGAGCCAACCTACAGTTTCTGCTCAGCTTACATCCTGAATGCTTTGCTCTGAAGGCTACTGGAAGGCACGGCTGGGGCAGAGCCAAGGTTTTCCCGAGGGGGAGGATTTCCTTACAGAAGCATGTTGAACCGAACCAGTGCCTGCTTCCCATGGTTCCTCCTGGCTGGCAGCGGCTGTGCCCCTCCTTTGTAGGCTCAGCCCTGCAGTTGCCGGAGTCAGCCCCCAAGGACCAGAGGCTGGTCTTCTGGGAACCTAGGGTTTCACGTAGTTTCTCCAGTTTTGTCTCTCCTGAGCTCTGCTTCATGTCGGCCCAGCCAGAGCTATTGACTTGAGTTCCAGTTCCCCTGCCTCAAACCACAGCTTGTTCGGCTGTGGGGAGTAGAGTATCTTCCCTGAGGCTTGCTAGCTATTCTGGTCACCCCACAAAGGTAGTGTGAACCCCTTTCCCCAAATTTGGCTTGGAAATTTGAGACTGCAGGTGCACTAAAAGCATAAAAAGGTTTATTACACAAAAGGAGGCTTTCTGGGGAGAGCAGGGGGGAATTCCAAGCTGCTCTGAGAATGGAAGGAAGAACAGGGAGAGGAGATTGGCCTGGGGTTTTACGGTGGTGTCTTAATCAGCTCAAGCAGCCAAAACAGAATACCACAGACTAGGTGGCTTAAACAACAGAAATGTGTTCTCACAGTTCTGGAGGCTGGGAAGTCCAAGACTGAGGCGCTGGGAGATTCAGTGTCTGTTGGGGCCTGCTTTCTTGGTTCATAGAGAGTTGTCTTCTTGACATAAACACATATGCCAGGAGGGGCAAGGGATCGCTCTGGAGCCTCTTATATAAGGGCACTAAACCCTTCATGAGAATTCAGCCCTCAAGACCTAATCACCTTCCAAGAGTTCTACCCTATCATATTGGGGGTTAGGGTTTTAACAAATGAATTTGGGGTGAGGGACAATTTAGTCCACAGCAGGTGGTCAGCAGGTGGGCAGGGGGAAAGTGAGAACTACCATGTAGTTTGATCTTTGGAGAGCACCTGGGCTTTGTGGGCAGAGGGGAAGGAGGAGTGGTGGGAATTGGAAACTGTCAGCACTTAAACACCAAAAATAGAGCCGGACTCTTCATTACACCAACGCCCTCCCCTCTCTTCCTTGGGCATCCCTCATGTACCCGGGTCATGGGCTGTAGCCTGGTGCTGGGGACAGAGAAGGTGTTACCCCCTGATGTTAAGCGCCACTTGCTACTTGATCTCCCGCAGCAGAGTCCTATCCTCTGGATGGTTCCTTGGATCTCTGTGCATTCCTGCACCACAGTTTAGCTCACTGCACCCTGGATCACATCTACCAGACCCTGGGTCACCCTCCCAGGCTGGTCAGCATGGAGCTGATTGGTTTGATTCTCCTTCTTTTTTGTTACTGAGACCCCAGCATCATGCCACATGGCCACCGCTTTGTGGGTGAATACCTATGTGATGTAATGACGTCATGCGGTGAAGTCTGCCAAATCTGTGACTTTTTAGCTCTGGCTTCTCCACTAAACCTACAATTATTTGCATCCAGTGAGGAATGAAGACACTTCATTACCATCCTTCTCATTCTCAGCAAAGATATCCTGAGCATCTTGGTGGCCCTAAAATCCATAGCGCAGTACCTGGACACTCGAGGTTATAGATGTGGCTGCCACCCTCAAGAGACTTGCAGTCAGATTGGGAGGCAAGGCTTCCATATTAAAATAAAAATAGGGGGGGGGGAATGCAGGAAATAGTCAATACAGAAATGTTATAGGCAAGGCAATGACTTTTGAGAGGTCACTGAGGGTTGGTGCAGTAAGGGAGGCTTCCTGGAGGAAACTGGCACTCCAACCAAACTGTGGGAGGGTAAGATATTGATAAGCATGACATGGGAGTATCCAATGCCCTTCTTCAACATGTGTGCTCCTGTCAGTGAGCATTGAGAGGGATTTGATAGTGTGAGCCCATAAGAATTCTCTAGAACGATTCTCATGAGGGAGCTTATTAGAACTACTTGGAAGGTTGAGGTTTGGGGTACCTAGAGGTATCTGCAAAACAGAAGTGGGTGCCAGTGGAGAAGAGAACCAAGATCCTCAACTCTGCATTTCTGAGATCTTCTTTAATGCTCTACCCTCTTCCTTAAAAGGAGGAGAATGAGTTTTTAGATCCTTGTTCCAAAATCCATCATGATTAAGTGTTTTATAACCTAAAATAAATGTTGGTATTCCTCTTACTTTCACATGAACTAGTTTCAGGCAAGTCATTTCACTTCTTTGGGGCTCAGCTTACTTGTTGGCTTAATGAGGAAGTGGCTACACCAATATCAGTAACCAATCATTATACATCATTCTTAACAGGGCATTTCTCTATATACAAACATTTACTCCGCTCCTCACAATGCTGTGTATGCTAGTTTCTATATTTTATGGAAAATAAAGAAAAATGAGAGTCAGAGAAATTCAGCACTTATATGAGTGTGTATAAATAAAAGATTTTGAAACTGAACTCAGATCTTTTTGGTAACTTTTGTGGCCTTGTGGTCTCTCAAAATACAACACAAACAATGCAAGCCAAACCCATCAAAGATTAAAAGAAAACCCAAACCCTTTGTGCTACCTGTTGGGATAACACACCTGAGAATTCCTAGAGGCTGTTTTGTCTTCCATGAGGGGGAGATTGTTATTAGTCATGTACCCCATAATGATGTTTCAGTCAATGTGGGACCTCCTGTAGGACTGTGGACCCATGAAATAGTGGAGGTGAAAAATTCTTAACGCTTGGTGACGTCAGTGCCATTGTAACGTTGCAATGTCATGCGTTACTCACGTGTTGTGGTGATGCTGGTGTAGACAAACCTACTGCTTGCCAGTCGTATAATAGTATAGCACATACAGTTATCTAGAGGACATAATATACTGCTCACAAAAATTAAGGGATATTTCAAAATGAATATGAAGTGATAAAAAAAGAAGCATTCGATTATTTTTATTGAACAAGAACATCAGAAAAGCAAACGACAAATCAAGGAAAGTTGTTTGATTATGCAAATGAGATGCAAAACCAACTTTTATTTCATTGGTGAAAATGCACTATACAAAAGGCTGAAAGTACTGGAGTATCTGCACGTTCCCTAATCCCGTAATTTTTGTGAGCCGTGTACCTGATAATGATAATAAATGGCTCTGTTCCTATGTATTTACTATACTACACTTTCTGTCATTATTTTAGCATGCACTCTTTCTACTTACAAAAAAATGTTTGCTGTAAACCAGTAGCCGTGTTACACTGGCAGCAGCCTCATATCTCGTGTTAACCGTATCGCCTGGTTGCATCATTTTCTTTTGAGCTCGATTTAATCCCATGTTGTTTTATAAATTTGGCATAGCCTAAGTGTACGTTGTTTATAAAGTCTGCAGGAGTGTGCAGTATTGTCCTAGGCCTTCACATCCGCTCACCACTTACTCACCCTGAGCAGCTTCCGATCCTGCAAGCTCCATTTTGGCAAGTGCCCAATACAGGTGTACCATTTTTGTCTTTGATACTGTATTTTTACTGTACCTTTTTTTTACTAAATATGTTTAGTAAAATTACTAAATGTGTTTAGATACACAAATATCAATACTTACCACTATGTTATAACTGCTGCAGCATTCAGTACATAACATGCTGTAGAGCAGGGGTCCCCAAACTTTTTACACAGGGGGCCAGTTCACTGTCCCTCAGACCATTGGAGGGCCAGACTATAAAAAAAAACAAACTATGAACAAATCCCTACGCACACTGCACATATCTTATTTTAAAGTAAAAAAACAAAATGGGAACAAATACAATATTTAAAATAAAGAACAAGTAAATTTAAATCAACAAACTGACCAGTATTTCAATGGGAACTATGCTCCTCTCACTGACCACCAATGAAAGAGGTGCCCCTTCCAGAAGTGCGGTGGGGGCCAGATAAATGGCCTCAGGGGGGCCGCATGTGGCCCGCGGGCCGTAGTTTGGGGACCCCTGCTGTAGAGTCTTGTAGCCTAGGAGCAATAGGCTATCTCACACAGCCCAAGTGTGTAGTAGGCTGTATCATCCAGGTTTGTGCAAGTGCACATTGTCGTATTCACACAACAAAATTACATAACATGCGTTTCTCAGAACATATCCCCGTCATTAAGTGGCATGTAACTTACCCTTCTCTGTTTTGTACTAACCCAGCACACACAGAGGAGAGGGTGCAACAGGCTCCAGGAAAAGCATCTCTTCTTCAAGTTGACTGTGTATTGGACACGTAGCTTCTTCCTCAGCCTTCCTAGGATGCCAACTCTCCATCCGCTGGAAGCAAGGTCTTCTGCCAGACTGAAGGCTCTTGGCACTGTCTTTGGATGTTGATATGTTCTTGGACACACACACATACACAAACACACACATACACAAACACACACACACACACACACACATATCTTGTCTCTTATTGTTGCTGTTGCCATATTGGCCTTTAAGTCCTTCTCAGTTGCATTACATGGTGAGCTGAAACTCTTGATAAAGGAGTTCTGTACAGTGATGACAAGAATTGATTTCCAATTTCCTGCAGAATGAGTCTATCATCGCTAGTGACTCAGGCAATTTAGCTCATATTCCAGGCCTGCCTGGGGGTTATAGATCACACTGACAGCTTCCAGTCACGCAGGAGGTGGATTTTGACAAGATGAGGCAGGAAACATTTTCAGAGAGGTTTGCAATGGGGCTGGCGGAAGGGAATGGCTGCCCCGGGCTTTCGGTCATGTGGTGCCCCATTGTGTGTCGACATGTCTTGGCCATGGTGAGGAAGCCAGTGTGTGGTCAGGCTTCCAGTGGGCTGCCCAGGACAGCCCTTTTCTTCTCTCTTAATCTATCCAATCTGCGCAGCATGAGAACATTCAAACACTCAGCCAAAAGTTAGAGGGGATCAATTGCCAACAATTTTCTCCTTACCCATACTTGGACAACATCTGTCTAGTAAAAGATTTAACATATAGACTGTTATTTTTCTTTCTCAGTGGACTCCATTACAGCAGGTGCAATTCTTTGCATTTACTCATTAATTCGTTTCCATCTGCCGAAGCTGCATTACCTGTGCTTTGGGTGCTAGATGAAGTTGCTCTCCCTGAATGCACATTGTGAGAATAGCGGTGCTCGGTCTCCAGGGTCGTCCAAGCAAAATAGAACTCCTGGCCACATTAGGACCGGGAGATGGCCCTGCGAGCTGTGACTCTACACCAACACCTAAGTCAGTTAATCTTCGCAACAACCCTGCGAGGTGGGCTTTTACCATCTCTGGTTTGCAGATATAGAAACTAAGGCACAGATGATAGGTCACACAAGGGGAGTGGCAGAGCAGAGACTTGAACTGAGGCACTTTGGAAATGGAGTCTGCGCCCTTAAAGATGGCACTATATTCTCCCATGAGTAGTGGTTGAAACTGGACCAAATGGAGCTCAGAGTCTACTATTTCCATGGAGTGGACTGAAATTCCTAGAAACCGCTAACAGTTGCCCCTGATTAGTACTTTATCAAAGTCTTTGACAGCATAAGGAATAGCTGGAGGCTGAGGAACTGAGCACACACGTGTGTATGTGCAGGTGCACACAGGGCACACATGGTGCTCTTGACTAGGATGGAAAATGAGGGCCATGGTCAGACTTTGGGACCTTGTTCAGTTTTGAGGCCAGGTTCTCAGAATTGAAATAAGGTGCTTGGGTCTTAATACTCATGAGAAAACCAGCAGAGGCATGCACACCCGTGCACATATACACACACACTCTCAGGGGCTCACACACAGGCATATACACATGTGGCAAAAGGACAGAGCTCAAGAAGTCATAAAGCAAGCTTTAGTGACACAGCTGTACAGAACACATTGATTTCTCCCTAGTCATTCAGCCAAAAAAGTTATTTTTTAGAAACCATTGTCAAATTACTTGAAGTTAAGCTTAATGAATGCAACAGGAAGCCAATTGACTGAATGTGTTCTGAGAGCCACTGATGAATGGGGTGCTGTCCCGGGCTCTTTCACAGACATTATTATATACAAATGTCCATGACAGTTTGCTCTGAGGATGGTTACTCCCATTTTACAGATGGAAAGACTGAGGCTCAGGCAGATTTCTCTAGATTACAGAGCTAGCAAGGGACAGAGACGGGATGTAAAACACACACTTCCTGAGATCCAGCCCACACCTTTCCAGAACAATGCAGACACTTGTTCCTACACATGCTCTGCTGACAACTATTTTATTTTCACAAATTGGCTCTCTAGCATCAATCAGCTGGTCTTCCCATGAGCATTAAGAGAAGACCTAAGTGTCTGATTTCAGTTCTGAGAACCTGGCCTCAGAACTGAGCGAAGTCCCAAAGCCTTGGCCCTCAGTTTTCCTCCTAGCCAAGAGCTCCACGTGGGCCCTGTGCCCGCCATCCCACAGATTCTCTGTGGAGTCTGCGTGCTCTGATCTGCCCCTTTCTTCATCCCCTTTCAAAGCCGCAGTTAAGGCTGCCAGTCATGTTGTCTCTCATTAATTGCTCCTGAGGGTGGAACAAGATAATATAATCGCTCCCTGGGCACCTGTCAGGTAGATGCTGCATTAGACAGCATGTTTGAGGTTGTTTTTAAGTTCCGATCAAAGTGATTGAAACAGATGTAACTTGTGGGTCTTATTAAGCGGCAGGGAAAATTACTCATCAGACATCTGACTTGCCCCATGAATTCTTTGTATGCAGAAGATGCTGCCTTTTCCTCCTTAAATAAAAAAGTGTTTAGTTTTCTGATCAATAATTAAGATTGGGCTTGCTGAAGGAGAATCTATTTAATACCAGACATAATGGCAATGGCCTATTGTGATGCTTGCCTGATACAGAGTTTAGAAGTAATTGCTCCTTTTGACAGAAAGAAACAGTATCTGCTTCTCAGTCATTCTCTCATTCATTCATTTATTCAATAAATATTGACTGAGCACCTATCATGTCATGTGGCAGGTCCAGTGTTAGGTTCTACTGATGAATCTGACATAGTTCCTGTTACCGACAAGCCCACAGCCTGGGGTGGGGAGAGAAAGAAATGTACCAACAATTATAGTAGAAGTAGGGTAGAGGGTGGGCTACTCATTCAAGTAATGTTTACGAAGGAAGATGTGTGGAGGACAGAGCTTCTACAATGGCTTGGATGCTTGTTACTTCCTGACATCCCTACCCATGTGCAATCCTCACCTCTTAGGTTCAGCCTGGACCTATTGACTCACTTCTAACAAATAGATTATGGAAAAATGATGGAATGTCACTTTTAAGATCCGGTTAATGTTATGTATTGAATTGTGTCCTCCCTTCAAAAGATACCTTAAAGTCTTAAACCTTGGTACTACAGAATGGGACTGTGTTTGGAAATAGGGTCTCTGCACATGTAGCCAAGTTAAGATGAGGTCATTAGAGTGGTTTCTAATCCAGTATGAATAGTGTCCTTATAAAGATGTGGAATATAAACACAGAGACAGATGCAGGGAGAATGCCAAGGGGCAGGCGGAGATAGGGGTGATGCATCAGTTAAGGGAAGCCAAAGATTGTTGCACACCATCAGAAGCTAGGGGAAAGGCAGGGAACTGTCCTTCACAGTTCTTGGAAGGAACCAACCTGGCTGACAACTTGATCTTGACCTTCCAGCCTCCAGGGCTGTGAGACAATCCATTTATTTCTGTTGTGTAAGCCCCCCAGTCTGTGGTACTTACTATGGCAGCCTTAACAGATGAGTGTTGTCCCAAAAAGACTGATTTATGCCTCTCCCACACTCTGTGGTTCTTCTCGCTTGCTCTGATGAAGCCAGATGCCAACTTACAAGCTGTGCCATGGTGAGGCCCATGTGGCAAGGAACTGCAGGTGGCCTCTGAGCTAACATCCAGGGAGAAAACAAGGTCTTCCATCCAATAGTTTTGAGGAACTGAATCCTGCCAACAACCATGAAGTGAGCTGGAAGCAAACTCTCCCCCAGCCAACAGCTTGGCTACAATCTTCTGAGAGACCCTGAGCCAGAGGAATGAGCCTGGTTTATTGATCCACAGAAGCTGAGATGGCAAATATTGTTTTAAGCTAATAAACTTGGGACTATTTGTTATGTGACACTAAATAGCTGATTCCATTGGACCTCTGGCAGTCTTGGGCCTGAATTCTAGCCTTGCCATTCACTTGCTGTGCTGTCTGCAAGGTACCTAACTTTGATTTCTTCATATATAATAAATGGAACAGTAATGGGGGTGGAGGGGACCCTGGGAGGATTAAGTTAATTTTTGTAAAGCCTTTAAAGAGTTTATGGCACTTTCAATGAATATGTACTGAATGCTTATGGTCGGGCACTTGGGGAAGGTTGGGGTGACAGAGGTGACTTGCCTGAAGAGGGTCCCTGCTCTTGTGGAGTTTACTTTGTAGGAAGGAGCTGGATGATGGATAAGTCAACAGGAGCACCTGCTACAGCTTCGGGAAGTGCTACTTCCTGTGCAGAAAATAGAAGCCGTTTCATTTTAAGTAGTTCTTTTAGAAAAAGAGGTTGAGGAAGGCCTCTCTGAGATAATATTTGACCAGAGACTGGAATGAATGAGTCAAGTGAAGGTCACAAGGAAGAATGTGTCCATTGCAGTCCTGGTAAGTGATGGTGGGCGTGGCCCAGGATGGATGGATTTGGAATGCATGGTGAAGGTAGGACCAAATAGCTTCCGGGTGGCTTAGATCTGTCCTCCTGGGCTGGAGGGCAGGGGAGGATCTGAATAGGAATTCTAGGTTTGAGGTATGAGCAACCAGGTGGATGACGGCAGCATTTACTGAAGCGGGAAATTAGGGTCTTAGCAGGTTCGGAAAGGCAATTTGGGAGTTCGGGTCTGGATGCAGTAAGTTGTAGATGGCCATTAGACACGTGGAGACAGTGGGTGGGCTACCGGCGAGTGAGTCTGGCCTTCAGGTGAGAGGTCTGCCTGGGTGATCTGTATTTCAGAATTTTCAGATTGCAGGTGGTGATTAAAGCCACTGGACTCATGCATCTATCTGGGGAGTGAAGATGATAGACACAAGACAGGACAGCTGGCTGAGCTGGAGCACTTAGCAGGCAGAGAGGGCAGAGCGAGGCGGGAGGGAGCCTGGCTGTGGTCAAGTGCAGAGATCTGAGAAGGAGGGAGCGATTCTGTGTGCTGCTGGGGGTCAGGTGTTGGAATCAGAGGTACCAGGAATGGTTGAAGTATCCTGGTAAGCCAGGCATACAAACAGACAACCTTGTGTTTAAGTTATGCACACACAGCCTGCTTAGGGCAGGATGCATGAGTGTGTCAAGGTGAATGTTGGGGTATGGAGTGGGAAGATACTCTCTCAGAGAGGAGAGGCGATGCAAAGGCACAGGGGTATGGCAGGCAGTGTGACCACCACAGGTCTCTCAGGGCTCAGCGGGTTCTACGGGCTGTCCTGGGGGTGGGGCAGGGTACGAAGTGGTGATCATGTTGAGATTGTTGGTCTTTACCACTCTGTTCAGAGGAGGGCACAAAGTGTGTGTGTGGTCAAATTACTGGTATGCTTGTCAAAATTCCGATTCCTGGGCCCTACCTGCGGAGATTGTAGTTCAGTAGATCTAGTAGTTGGCCTGGGTATCTGCATTTACACAAGTGCCTTTTTTGATTCAGTCTGCGAAGCAGCATTGTGCTCAGAGGGTGGATATGAGGAGGAGAAGCCCAGCGCAAGGAGCCTGGAGATGGGATGAGCCTTGACAAGGAGGCGGCTCATCTCTCCCGGGAGCCTGTTGTAAGGAGTGGTACTGGTTTAGACAGATTTTAGGGACATGTCGTGCGGATGAGGGAATGCTGGAGGAGGAGAGGCCAGCGTGGAAGAGATGGAGTTTCCCTCTGTAACGTACTGTGTTTTCCTTGCAAATGGTGAATAGGATCAGCGAAGAGGGAGGCAGGTAGAGTGGGTGGGGCCTAAGGGTGGCACATGGAGGCCCCTCCCAGAGTGGAGTCCTCCAAGTCCTTTGGGTTTGCGGCATCCATCATTATACCGGCCCTCCCACACCGGAAGTGAGAATCCAGCTCTGGGACTAGGGGCGAGCTCTGTGGGGAGTGGGTGCGAAGAGAAGGCGGAAGGTGAATCCACGGTGTTCCCTGCTGGCCTGTGCACTTTCTGTCTGGTGCTGTGGCTGGGGCTGCACCCTGATGGATTTAGGGGCATTCTGGACAGGACAGAGGTTGGGAGCAGCTGCCAATGTAAGCTGATCGAGGGGCCCCAGGCTGTGGGGCCCGGAGGGTTCTTCACCTGTGCTCCTCCTCGCCTCCGTGCGGCAGAGAAGCAGCCTGGTTGGCTCTGGGATGGGGGTGCCTAGCTGTCGCTGCAACAGGAGAACTGGACAGAGCTGGGACCTCTGGAAAAGGTTTCAGCTCAACCCAAGAGCAGCCAGAAGCCGAGCAGCTGGTGTGGGTTCACCCAGAACCCATCAGGCCTGCCCTTGATTTCAAAGCTGTCTACATTCTTCTAGGCACAGCTCAAAATCCAGCTCTGTGAAGCCACCCCAGCCTCTTGCCATGGCATTACACCTCCTCCTTCTGCAGCAGAAGTGCTCCAGGCCTGGGTTCAGGCTCTAGGATGGCCTCCAACCCGGGGCTAGGATTTTGGAGTCAAGGAGTGCTGGCTTGTTCCCCCATCTGCCCGCGGATCCACACTGAGGCAATCTCAGTGCTCTTCCTATGGATGAATGGCCTCGACTGCGATTGCTCCCAGCAGTCATGAAAAGGCAGAGAAGAAAAATCAACAAGTCATAATGAGTTGCTAGAGTGGTAAGGCGATTTTTCTCATTTGCAGTGAAGTCACCAGCTTCTTGTTAAAAGTGCACATTCCAGGGCCCTTCAGACCCACTGGGTGAGCATCCCTGGGGAGGGGAGTAACTGAAACCCGATGGTGAATGAACTCCTGATTAGGAAGCCAGTTAACCCTGGAGCTTGAGGCCTACGGTAAAGGTGCAGTTGAAGAGGAAACCTGTGCTCTGGTGGTGTCAGGGATGCCACGGCCTTCAGGCCTCTCAGCAGCTGCAGAGGGCAGCAAGCTTGTTGGTGGTCCCTCCCCTTTCCCTCTGGAAGCTTTGCTGCCCACCTGCCCAGTGCCCGTAGGAGCCCTCAGTCCCAGGTGTGACTCACCATTTCTGCTGGCTCCCTTTTGAGAGATGCAGGCTCAAGGTCACCCTTTCCAGCCTGCTCAGATCCCCCCGGCCCTCAAAGCAGTGGCTTGTCACCAGATGGGGGAGCCCTGGGGGGCAGAGCAATTCTTCCTTTTTGGTGGGATGCCAGAATGCTGAAGGATTAGCCTTCCTGGACTGTTTATGCAACATGAATCTTTAATTGGTGACTTTAAAAAAAAATGGTAGGGTTAATGAAGTAAGAATACCTGGAACCACGGTCAAAGGATATTGGGAGACACCAGGGGTCTTTTCTACTGTTGGTTGAGTACCTCCTACCCACCTACTCAATCTGGGTGGGCAAGCAACCTGAATGAATGGATCAATCAGAATGAAGCACCTGCCTTAGTAGCCAGCATATATACTTATCATCTATTTTGTTATTGGTAGGATACATTTATAGTTACAGATCAATGAAAGATTATATACTGTAACATGCCATTTTAAATGTCTGTGGTTTTGCTTTCCATGGTTTTAGTTACCCACGGTCAACTGTGGTCAGAAAATATTACACGGAAAATTTCAGCTATAAACCTCTCACAAGTTTTAAATTGCGTGCCGTTCTGAGTAGTGTGATGAAATCTTGCACCACACACTCCATCCCACCTGGGGCATGAACCATCCCTTTGTCCAGCATATCTCTGCTGTGCACACAGTGCAGTCAGATGTTCTGAGAGAGACCACATTCACATAATTTTTATTACAGCAATCGCCACAATTATTCTATTTCATTATTAGTTGTTACAGTTAATCTCTTTATCGTAGGTCTGTATATATAGAAAAAAACAGTACACGTAGGGTTCAGTTCTATCCAGTTTCAGGCATCTACTGGAGACTTGGAATGTATCCCCAGTGGAGGCAACGGTAGTCGTCAAAATTATAAAACACATCATTAACCATTCAGAGGGTGTAGATATGCCTTGTGCTTCTATTTCTTATCATACCGCTTGTGATCTGTGGTCTAGGGCAACCAGAATTTGAGTCTGAAATATCTGTTTCTTTTTTTGTTTTTAATTAAGTGAGAGGGTGAGAGGCGGGGAGGCAGAGAGACAGAAACTGGCATGCACCCCGACCAGGATCTACCTAGCAAACTCCCTACAGGGCAATACTCTGCCTATCTGGAGCCTGCTGCTCTGTTGCTTGGCAACTGAGCTATTTTAGTACCTGAGGTGAGGCCATGGAGCCATCCTTAGTGCCAGGGCCAACTTGCTCAAACCATTCAAGCCATGGCTGCTGGTGAAGAAGAGATAGATAGATGGGGGGGGGGGGGGGGAGAAGGGGTGGAGAAGCAGTTGGTTGCTTCTCTTGTGTGCCCTGACAGGACTTCCACATGCTGGGCCAACGCTCTGTTGCTGAGCTAACTAGCCAGGGCCTGAATTATCTGTTTCAGAATAGCTTTTTTTCTGAACTTATCTAAATTTGAAGAAGGCAACAGGCTGCAAAGCATCTTATTAATTCAATCATTGGTTCATTCATTCAATCATGGATCTAATGATACTAATAAGCTCTATGCAGGGCCCGAGGGATAGAGCAATGAAGTAGACAGGCCTGTGGTCCTTCCCTGCTTGGGGCAGCTCCCCGGGCTCTGGGACTGCAGACTGCCCAGCCCAGGTAGCTTACTTCCCACAGGTGTGCAGCTTGTTGTGCCCATTCTCCTCCATATGTCTCACTGGCTCTCTGCCTTCCCTCTCCCCCCACAAGAATCCACAACAATGCACGTGGTCAGAGGCCTCTGCGCCAGTGCACATCCACACCCCATCCCTGCACGGTCCCCCTCTGTCTTACTCCCTGCCCTCTCCTTGGCTGTCGGGCCTCTGCCAGAGAGCTACAGTGGTGGGCAGTGGGCACTGTGGTTGAACCCCTATGTTTTGGGTCAGGCCAACTTAATCCCTGTTCTGTGCCAGGCAAGGGACTTACTTTCTGAGTCTCATCTATAAAATGGGTATAATAGTTCTAAATTTGCAGAGTTACTCTGAGTGTTTAAGTGAAATAACGTATGTTAAGCATGAGATAGTGATTGTAGCTTGTCCACTCATTGTCCAATCTCTGCTTCCTTGGTAACAAAACCCTATATTTTTTAAAGGCAGTTCTTGCATGGCTGAGAACTATTTCTTAGTGTCCTTTGCGATGGGATGGCCGATGAGATTGAAGCAAAAGTCACTGGGTAGGAATTTGGAAAAGCTCTTAATAGGGCCCCTTTGTCACCCCTTTCCACCCCATATCTACTTTCTTTCTGCCCGAAACATGGACGTGATAGTTGGAGCTCCTGCAGCTATTTCTGACTATGGGGCGACCTTGAGGTACAAACCACTCACTGAGAATGCTGGACGAAAACATTGGAGAAGGCTGAGCACTGATGACTCTATGGAGTTTCTATAATGGTCACGGGCTGCTTTCCTTCAGAATCATATTATAAGAGAAAAAAGGAAATCTCAATTCTGTTGTCAAAGCCCGGTTACTCCAGGTCTCTATTACTAACATGTCAGCCAGAAACAAACTTTAAATGGACGCAAACACTTTATCCAGTGTCTACCCCCTTGTAAGCTTTATCAAATGGTACCTATCATGACTGTTGTTATGATAGTGGTTATGGCAAAGTTGACACGGTCCACTTGGAGCCAGCCAAAGCCTTAGTGTTGCTTTTCCCGGCTTAGAGCCTGGGCTTCAGCTCCAGGCACACAGTGTTCATGGTAACAATCAAGGTTTCCTTCACTTTCCCATTTTCGTGCACCCCACTCTTCCTTATCCTCCTCCTGATGTGTTCCTCTCTTCCCACAGTATCATTGGATGAGAAAAGTGAAGCCCAGGGAAGTGAAGTTACCACTCAGCCACCTCCAGCTGACAGTCAACAACGCATCAGACTTAGGACTCACCATGCTCTCGGGGCCAGGGTGACACACAGAGTTGGAAAGGGAAGAACACCCAGTTTGGGGGCTTGGCAGATCTCTGTGTCTGTCTTGGCACCACCATTTACCAGATACTATATGTGATGCTGGATGATGTCTTTATTGTTTTGAGCCTCAGTTTCTCGTTGGTAAGACACAGCATGGATTACTAAAGAATATGGATGAAGTGCTGAGGACGGGAGCCGGCACGGAGTAGGCACTCAACCAAAGGCCTGTACTGTTTTTGGCATCTCATCAGGATTTAAGGGAACCACACGTTTTCCCACTTGGATATATTAACTGTGGATGGGGTGACCTTCACATGGCTGCGGCCTGTCATTCAGAACTGAAGAGTTAAGCTAAAGAAGGCTCAGGGGCCCCAGTCTCTATCGAGTGCAGCCAGAAATCTTAGAGGCAGCTGCCTGAATATGTCCCCCCTCCCAATGCTGATTGTTAATCTCTTTTTCTTGGAAATTCTGCTTCAGTGTCCTGTCTTCCCGTGGGGAGGTATCATTTGCAGGAATGGTTGGTTTGACAATAGACATACTAAGAAGCTGTCTCTAAATCCTGCGTGTACAGCCTGGGTCCCTATCACTCAGGTCCCGGGAGCTCCCTCTCATTTCCTGACCCAGATGAGTGGCACTGAGAGAGAGAGAGAGAGAGAGAGAGAGAGAGGGAAATCTTTGAAGTAGAAGGCACTTGGACTAATGACATAATTACTCCACAGAACCATTTGCGAAGTAATTATGGACTATTGTTCAGATGCTCCAACCTTTTTTTTTTTTTTTTTTAAGTAATAAGGCTTTGCTTGGAGTAAGTGATGATGAGGAAAAACAAGGCAATAATAGGTGTGTGCATTTCAAGGGGAGAGAAATACCCTCATGCCCCTTCCTTTGAAAGCAACCTGCCCCCTTTTTACCTCCCTGAAGCAGCACCAGAAACCCCAAAGCCACTATGTACCTCCAGTGTCCTCTGTGACATTCTTTGCCCCGGTTGGAAGGTATCTGGTATTAAAATGCAATTTTGAAAAATGCTGGCTGTAGAATAATTTGCTGAGAAACCCATGTCTTCTAAGGATGGAAAGGCCTTGAGGCGCTGTTTCAATGTATCAGAGCCCGGGGGTCCCCCACGTGGAGTTCCGGAGCTGCTCTCCTCAGCACTTCGTGCCAGCCCCTCTTCCTCCTTGCCCCTGCCTGCCCGCCCGAATATCTCTGCCCTGGCCTGTCTTCCCGAATAGCTTGTGCTCTGGCTCCAGGCACGGAGCCCTCAGCCTGCTTCCACCCAGCCTGCAGCCTCCACTCGGGAGAGGCTGTGGCAAGCTAATTGAGATACATATTATAATATTAACTTTTAAAATATCGTATTAGCTCTCCATTAGGATGAATGAGGTGCGTAGGAAAATTGTAACAGAACATTTATCCCTGCCTGCACTTAACACATCCATCATGTCCAGATGAGAGCCTCCCAGCCTGCCCCAGGGATGCAGGGGAGGAGAGAAGGCTGAGGCCAAGGGTGCCCTTCCTAAGTGGAAATTCAGTTGGAGGGACAGGCGATGAAGAGGAGGGCAGCGGGGAGGAGCTGAGTCTTGATGGAAGGGACTGGCCCCATGTAGTCCTCCCTGAGGTCGGTCCCTGGATCCCAGAGGAAGCTGAAGGAGTCATCCAGGCAGGCTGGCACATGGCTGATGACAATGATCATGAATACTTGTAACTACCATTTGCCAAACTTCCAGAAAGGACAAGCCTTTTGTGGACATTCTTATTTGATCCTCATTTTGGGGAGAAAAAGGGGGCCAAAGAGGGAAGGGGTTTGCCCAAGGTCTCCCAGCCTCTTGAGCTTTCCTTTGGGGGGACTTCAAGCCTACTCTGCCGTCACAGCAGTCTGATGCCCCAGCTTCTTGCCCCGAGGCCTTGCTGAGCCGAGGGCCTGGGTGGTGCAGGGCAGCCTGCAATTCCCAGCCAGGGTGTCTTAGTCTGGGCTGCTAGAGCAAAGTACCACAGGCTGGGTGGCCAAGAAACAACAGAAATCTATTTCACACAGTTCTGGAGGGAGCTGAAGCCCAAGATCAGGGAGCTGGTATGGTCTGGTGAGGGCTGGCTTCCGGGCTCAGTCTTCTCTCATTGCATTCTCACAGGGCAGAAGGGACAAAGGAGCTCTGTGGGGGTCTCTTTATTATTATTATTATTTTTAATATTATTAAGTGAGAGGGAGGTAAGCAGAGAGACAGAATAGTGCATGTGCCCTGACCAGGATCTATCCGGCAAGCCCCCTATGGGGCGATGCTCTGCCCATCTGGGGCCGTTGCTCCATTGCTCAGAAACTGAGCTATTTTAGCACCTGAGGCAAGGTCATGGTGCCATCCTCAGCACCTGGGGTCAACTCGCTCGAATGAGCCACGGCTGCAGGAGGAGAAGAGAGAGAGTGAAAGAGAGAGAAGTGGGAGGGGCGGAGAAGCAGAGGGTTGCTAACCGGGAATCGAACCCGGGACTTCCACATGCCAGGCTGATGCTCTACCACTGAGCCAGCAGGCCAGGGCCAGTGGGGTCTCTTTCATAAGAGCTCAGACTCCATTCAAGAAGGCTTCATCCTCATAAGCTTAGCACTTCTCAAAGGCCCCCACCCCCTGATACCTTCACATTGGGCATTAGGATTTCAGCATATTCCTTTTTGGGAGACACACACATTCAGTCTATAGCACAGGTCTTTGTGGACACTCCCTCAGCCTTGTCTGGAACTTTGTGGCCAGATGGCCCACCAGCTACAGAAACAGACCCTCGCCAGAGCAAGGCAGTCATTTCCTGTGAACACAGAAGGCGCCAATTTAGATCTTGCCACTGATCATGAGCTTACCTTGAGTCACAGGTGGTTCTCCTGAAGGAGGCAGCTATGTAAGCATCTGCTTTTTGGAAAGCTGAGGTGAGAGTGTTATAGCATATGAATTAAGTATTTGTCTCTGGCCTATAGTGCCTGGGGTTTAATCCACTTAGCCTTGAGATCCTGTACAAGTTTATCTCTAAGACACAATTTCTCGTCATAAAATGGGTATTACAACCCTATTTCATAGAGTTTTGGGGATTAATGAGACAATCCAGGTAATACACTTGACACAGTGCCTATATATGTCATACTTACAATCATTAGCTGCTATTTTAAATATAATAATATTGAGAGCTGGGTCCTGGAACAAGACCCATCTGAGTTCAACTCTTGGCTCTATTTACTGGTTGTGTGATCTTGGGCCAGTCATTACTTCCCTAAGCCTCATTTTCCTCATCTATAAAATGGGGATAATAGGTGTACCTACTTCAGAGAGTTAAGAAGATTTTAAATGTGTTAATCCATTCAATACACTGAGTGCACTCAGCAGAGAGCTTGTCACATGATATATTATTTACCTTTGTGTTCAGCTATGAGTCTTCACAGGTAGAAGAGGTACCTGCTTTTTGTGCTGAAACTAGAAGGAATTCAGACCTGTTTGAGCCCAGCTGAGCAGTGCGTAGTTTGAGGCTGGTGGGGGTAGTGTGTAGATGTAACCTGGATTGGCTGGTCTCCAAGGCTGGGGTCATTCACTGCCCGGCGCTGCGTCCTTGAGCCAGGAAGAGTGACAGCCGGTTCTGGAGCAGCCGTGTGTGGGGCTTGAAGGTCAGCCCCTTTAGGACTGAGGGCTTGCTCGGTTCATCTTTGGGGTACCTGCTCAGATCAGACCTTGGAACACTGTAACACTTCAGTGAATTGCTCTGAGTCAGTCATAACACGAGGCAAAGGTGAACATCTAAGATGGTGTATAATTAAGTCTCAAGTTATGTGGTGCATATAATTTAAGCAGGAAGATTCCAGAGTCAGCTTCTTCGGAGCAGAGTGTATATGTTAGAGGTTAGAGGACAACGGAGGGCCTGGAGAAAGGGGCAGGGGCTTGAACTCACTGCAGTGGACTAAGAGAGGCAGAAAGTTTCAGAGGTGGAACGGCGTTCTGGGAGCATCTTAGAAGGTTGACCTGGTGGCTGCACAGGATGAACTGAGGGCGTGAGCTGGGGAGTGAGGGCTGGAAATGGCTGCATCTGCTTGACACCAGGAGGCCGAGAGCAGACCTGGCTCTGGGCACAGCAGCCGCAGCCTCTTGTCTGACTCAAGCCTCCTGGGAGATTATGCAGTCTGCCTTGCGTTGCCAAGTGGCGCAGTCACTTAACCATGACCTACATATTAAGTCACCTATTGTGTCGAGTAATAAGTCATTCTCAGAGGCTTTTTGTGTAAGCAGACAGAATATTTATCCAGGTCCCAGGGAAGCGGGGACACCTTGGAAGCAGGCGATGGCTTTGAAGTGGAGTCAAATGAAATCCTTAAGCCTCTGTGTCTACGCATCTGCTCACAAGCCGTGGCCTGTCGATTTCCAGGGCAGAGTATTTTCAGAGCAAAGAACTTGCAGCGAGGAGCCTTGACTAAGTGAGCCTATCTGGAGCGCCAGAGCCTTTTCTCAGTCTGGTTAGCGAGGGCCTGGTGCACCGGGCAAAGGCAAAATAGAGAGGGAAGGTGACTGGCGGAGAGGGGACCTGGTTCTGAAGACCTGCTGGGCCACAGTCCCACTGGGTGACTGTGAGCAGTGTGGGGAAGCCAGAAGCCATGGAAGATGAACCTCATGTAAGATTTTCCTGTGACAGCTTAAACTTCCCTGGGAAAGAACTTATATTGATGAGGAAATCAAGGCTGAAAGAGGGGAATTGACTTGCTCGGTCGCACCGTGGTGATCCCCTTCAGTGAAGACCTTGTTGCCGAGCTGCTTAAGGGGCTGTCAGCCTGTTCAGGGACTGCCCTGCTGTGAGGAGCCTCTGAGGCCAAAGTCACACCTTCCCAGAGACCCCCACCCTGTGACCGATCAAAACGGGCATCTAAGGGCCAAACGGTTTCAGTCCTAGTCAGAGCAATTCTGAAAGGTCATCCCAGCTTCAGATGGACAGCTGGGGCTGTCAGTGGGCCTGACTGCAGCTAAACTTCTCCCCAGACACTGTTCCTTCCTTCCTTGCCCTTCACAGGGGTGGAAGGGAGCCCTCCTTAAAAACAGCCTGCATACTATGCTCCATCTCAGAATTTGCTTCCTGGGAAACCCAACCTGTGGCATGCAGCAAGGAAATGCCAGAGCCGGGAGTCAGCCATTCCCTCTCTGGGCCACGGTCGCATCACCTTCCAAACGTAACTGGTGTGCTAGATGAGAGTTTCTGAAAATGTGGTCCACGGAACCCTGAGGGTGCCCGAGATGCTTTTAGGACATCCGTGAGGATGAAACTATTTCCCCAATATTATTATTAATTATGCAGAAGAGTCCTGAAGCCAAAGTTTGAGAACTGCTGCATTAGATCAGATGTCCTACGTGCTGGCTGCCAGGAGGATTGTTGAGAAGGATCCTGAGGTTGTCTGCAATCAGCAAGCAGAGTGCAACAATCAGTTCATAATGTCTGCTGTGGTCCGGAAGGGGGCAGAGTGACTTGCGTGCTATCCATAAAGGCCTGTCCCTCAAGCTTTTCTCTGTCTCTGTGGACATTCTCAGAACGTTCTAGAAGGAGTAGGTAATAACACAAGAAGTAGCAGCACAGGCCCAGCATGATCAGTGACCTTTACAGGCAGAGCTGGTCCTGGATAAAAATGATGAGAGAAGTATATTTTCTGCTATTATTCCAATTTCTCTCTTCAGCACAAATTCAGGGTCTTGGAAAGTTTTGTCACCCTCACTTAAAGATCACTTTATGAAAAGATATGGCAAACCCATTTTAACGGGAAAGTATATATAGCTGGTCAGGCAAAAGATGCTAGCTTTTCTGGGCGATTCCACTTTTATTGCAAGACAAAGTCTTCAGCCAGTACATTTCAAACTTTTTTAACTCATGCTTTCTCTCTTGTTTGAACATATGCGTCTTAGATCTCCTATTCTGATATGGCCCCCGGGGAGCCATAGTGCTATCTGTGTATTCCTATCAGTCGGTAAGACTTTGTTAAGCTGTATTTGCTGAAGTCTGTGTTTTGAAAACATTTTTGCGTTTTCCAAATATGAATGATAACATTTGATTATGCTCTTTCAACCCTCCCCCGAACCCTTGCCTCAGCCCCCACCACCCCGAAGTAGCTTAAACATGTACAGATTTCCCTCCCCGCTCAACCCTCAGTGGAACACTCAGTCTCAAGCTGTGGCAGAATATATATATTTTCCAAGATGGTGTCAATAAAATCTCCCATTGCACATGTTTTTTTTTTTTTTTTTTTTTTTTTAAACAATGTAACAATATAACAACTTTGAAGTCTATACCCCCTCAAATGGAATCTGGGTCACCCTTTGCTATGGAAGAAGTGGCATATGTGACTTCTGATGCTAGGTCACAAAAAGCAGTCCAGTTTCCTCCGGGTCCTATGGGGACTTTCACTCTTGGAACCCAGCTACCATGCAGCAAAGAAGCCCAGCCCACAAAGAGAGACCACGTGTAGATGCTCCCGCCAACCTCTCCAGCTGAGGTCCCAGCCGACAGCCAGCGTTGACCACCGACAAGTCAGTGCATGTATTATTTCCAGAGCGCCCAGTGGCTGACGTTTACCAGCTGTACCCAAGACATCACGGACCAAAGATGAATTGTCCCATTGCATCCTGCCCAAATTGTGGGTCCGCCAGCAAACTAGATGATTGCTGTTGTTTTAAGCCTCTGCATTTTGGGGTGGTTGTCATGCAGCCACAGTGACTGGAACGAAAATCTAAACAGGTGAGAGACTATGTCGTTGGCAGGTTATGGGAGAGATGTGTTCTGGAATAAACCTCGGCCCCGTGTTTATTTCACCCCTGACCACTGTGGTCCTCACTGTAGTTGGAGACAGACAATCCATGAGATTGGGCTTTGATCAGTTTCTCTATTTCCCTTCCCCTCGGTCTGTTATTAATCATCTCCATGTGAGTATTTTTTTTCAAGGACTTGGGGTGAGTCAAGTTACTTATTTGGGCTTCAACTTCCCCATCTGTGAAAGGAGGAGTTGGACTAAATCTCTCAGCAGCTTTCCAGCTCGGACATTCCAGTTTCCTTTCTTCATTTTATTTTCCTCATGTTTCTCCTCTTTTCAAATTTAACAATGAGAACTGTAAACTCAACACACTCTCCATGTCTCTGCTAGCGTCTAATTCATTTGGGACAGATACGCTGCAGGAATAGCTTTTTCTGGCTCTGTGAATTTGACAAGCGTGTTTGCACACCACCTGGTGTTTTGTCTGCATTTTCTCACTTTTTTGATGCCAGGAGTCCCACTGACGATAGAGCATTCCCAGGACAGCTACCATTTATACTCCTATTTCTTTCTGTTTCTTTTATTTTTTTTTCAACTTCCAAACTGAAATGTTTACAAATTTTTCTTAGGAAGTTCAACTTAAACAAGGTAATAGTTATAGGAACTGTGTGCTAAGTTTGCACACTGGCAGATTGGCAGCTGACAGAACGACAAAGGACAATTTGGTTGGGTTCTATTAGCTCAAGATCCATTTGCAGAAAAAGAGATCACGCTGTGTCTCTCTACATTGCCTGATGATTTTACCCTAAGGCATGAATAAATAAAATCAGTAAATTAGAATATTCCTTCCCATTTCCAGACTTTTGGGAAGAAGGGCCCTATGGATCCTGGTAACTTGGAGTGACATAATGTTGAAAATTCTAGAATGTGGAAGTACCATTTGGAGAAGGAGCTGGAATGTTGGAGAGTAAGCTCAGAAGCCCTAAAGAAATTGACTAGTACATTACAGGATACTTAAAATAAATTTTATTTACGTACATTGCATACAAGCTGCCCTTGTTTAATTTTTGATGTCTGAATTTTTACAAAATTTTCATTAATAAATATGGACAATGTATATGTTTTTCATCTGGTAGTGATTACCTAGGGGTTTGAATGGTCATTCTCTTTAAAAGATATCTATAGAAAATATTTTATGCACATATCTATATCTTTGATAAGTAAAAATAAAAAAAATTAATTACATTGATACAATTGAGAAGTATATATTCTGGGCAATGATATAATCTGGAAAGAAGCCATGGTATATTGGAAGGTTGTTGACACACATTTTCTTAAGCACTTGGGGACCTTCAGCATGATGCTAATTAAACTGGTTTTGTACTTTTTTCATTGAAAAATTGAACCCATTTTTGCTTAGTATCGTAACTGATATGTTTGGTTTCACTTTTTTATATGACTTCACACCTTTTCTCATTCACATTTCATTACTTTGTGTTATGGACCATGCTTTCTTTGCTTTCATTTTTTTCTTGTGATAGTTGATAGTATGTGGCTGATATTCACTTTTAATAAGTGGTTAACTTTGCACTTTTCAAAAAAAATCTTTGCTTATACTTTTCTTATAATAAATAAATGCAACGATGATACAAGAACCCTTGACTCTTCTTTTTGAAATAAGTAATTAGTGACATGTTTGAACTCTTCCTGCTCAGCTTCCTAGGCTCTGCCAGTATCATCTGGGGTCAACTGAGGATGGTGTCTTTATGCTTATTGACATTTTTTACAACATACAACCTGTGTTTCAGAAATCCCTGTAGACTTGCACATTCATTGAATTACCATCTTATGTCAGTTATTTAGACAGTCTCCGGTTAATGGTGGAAATGCTTCATTTTCTAAATTTTTAAAACTTGAGTCTTACATTTGATTCATCTTCTAGGTTTAGGGATTAGAACATTTTAGTTAAGGTTTTCAGCAGGAATGCATCAGGAACAGAATTTCCTGTGGCATTATCTGTCTCAGATTATCTTTCTCTGTGTTGGGACATGAATAGCATCGGGCTAGCCAAAGAATTCTTGGGTCACAGATTTCACTCTTGATGCTCTATAGACATTATTTTTTCCTGTGTTTACATTCAAAGAATCTGGGGGAAAGGTGGTAAGCTGAATTTTAGTTCTTTTGCTAGGTGATCTGTCACGACATTTTATTTTTTGCTTAGTTTTGTGGCATTTTCCCTCTAACCTCAATATTGAAAAATGTCACTAAAATATGTTTAATTTGTCTCTTTTCATAATTTCACTTAAAACAATAAGTTATACTGATTTGCATATTCAGATTTTTTTTTTCTTGCATGCAGGAAAATTGTCTCCCACAAAATCATTGATTTTTGTTTCCCCCCATCCCATATTCTGGCTTCTTTTCTAAGAATACTGCTAATCTAGAGATTAGATATTAGATTTCCAGCCTACATGTGCATTATCTTCTTTCTTATTATATTTATCTCTCTGTACTTCCTCTCACCCCCCTCAATCTTAATGAATTTACCTAGTTAATCATTGCTACTGCCAATCTATGTTTCTTTCTTTTTTATTGCTTGGTAGTACCTCCAAGGTGGATTTAATTCTTTTTTTTTTTTTTAAGAGAGAGATAAAGAGACAGGAAAGAAGAGCGGTGAGAAGTATCAATTCTTCATTGCGGCACCTTAGTTGTTCATTGATTGCTTCCTCATATGTGCCTTGACTGGTGGGCTTCAGCTGAGCCACTGACCCCTTGCTCAAGCCAGAGACCTTGGGCTTCAAGGCAGCGATCTTGGGCTCAAGCCAGTGACCATGGGGTCACGTCTATGATCCCATGCTCAAGCTGGTAAGCCCGCACTCAAGCTAAATGATCCTGTGCTCAAGTTGGCAACCTAGGGGTTCAAATCTGGCTCCTCAACATCCCAGGTCGATGCTGTATCTACTGCGCCACCGCCTCGTCAGACTGGGTTTTAATTCTGCTACTGTTTTTAGTTTCCTTGCACTCTTTTTATCTCTGCCAGTTTCCTTTTTTAATCTGAACCTCCATTTCCGATTTTTCATCTTGTCATTCCAAACTTGCTTTATGCAATTCCTTTTCTTAATTTTTTAAAAATTAAGAACACAAAACAGATGCATTCTAAACATTTCTTCTGTTTCCTGTAACCAGTTGACTTCCCAGGTAAACATTTTCTCTGTACACCTAGGGCAAAAAGTGTTCATGTGCTTATTATCCAGGCTTTTTATACCGCTCAATTTTAAATTTCATATATATACATATATTAAATTTAAATATATATCCTTGAGCAAAGATATTTTTTCCCAGGTCAGTGCTTGCTAGCTGATATTCTCTTTCATTTCCTTCTCAGGATGCTGCATTCTGCCCGGATTCCCTGTCTGGATCTCAGGCTGAAGGTAAATTGGTGCACACGGCTCTCAGCCACACTTCTGGTGAGTAGCAAGCATTTCTCTAGGGAGGCTCTTTACAATGAACAGATTTTTTTTTTTTTTTTTTTTTTTGCTATTCCCTTCATCTGGTCCCTTCAGTGGGAGAAAGTGATTTTATTTCCTGAAGATTGTGATAGTCAATAGTTCTGCTACAAGTAACATATGAAAGTCTAGAGTCCATAGAGTTTGTTGTTTCCAGTTCACATCCATGAAATGAACTTTCTTAGATAGACCTCATTTTTGGCCATGCTGCATTTTGGGGAGTTTTCTCTATAAGAGAGCATTTCCTAAAGTGTATTTCATGGAAGGGGATAGAAATTTTAAGGGAAATGGTAAAGAGCTAATTCAATTAACTAGTTAATATAAAAAGAATTCGGTGGTCAAATATGTTTGAAAATGTTGGGTTCATCGAAGCTAAGTGGCTTCTTGACTGCAGTAAGTTGTTCTGAGCCCTTCTGGGGCTGGTAGAGAAATCAATGTCATGGAAGGGACAGGACACAGAGTATTTCATGGTACTCAGGCGGACAGAACAATGGGCTTCTCAAAATGCTTAGACCAGATTCAAAAGCTCCTAGCCTCTGTCCCCTCTTCTGCTCCTTAATGGGCATATGTTTCATTTCCCCCCCTCCTACCCTCACATCCTAGCCTCCTTTCCATCTCTAGTCATCATGGTGGAAAATACGGTGATTACAGGCTTCCAAACTTTATTTCTTACAGCTTTAAGCACAAGGAAAACCCTGACTTCTCAGTCTTCTTCCCAGATTCCCAGGAAATAAAACTGGCCTATCTTGAATCAATTACCCACCCAGGACCAGTCAAATGTGGGCTAGTAGGTGGAGTCTGGGAAAGGGACAGTGATTGGCCAAACTTAAGTCAGGTGCTTGCTGTTGAGCCAATCAACTGCAACCAAAGTTGCAGCTGGTCACATTAAACAATATGGCTGCTCCCTGTGTAGGTATAGGAAGGGGAGAATGGGGAAAGGGCACTTTCCATCAGAGCCGAGGAGACTAGGGGGACAAAATAGTATTCATTATACAGAGTATGGGACATAGATTTCCAAAAGGGGGCACATTATCTGCAGCTTTTTTTCCAGATATAGTTGACTACAGGTATTTATTTTGGGGGATCATCTTGGAGATAAGGGTGTGAGCAACACCTTGTGGAGCTGATGTCCTAAAGGACATGGAAGGACAGGTGGAGAAGGGACTGAGGTTGGGTATGTGAAAGGGGAAGAGCTCTGGCTAGCTAAGGGAGCAACAGATCTTACACTAGAGAGAGGCTCGCTGCCTTGGCTTCTGGCTGGTAGCTTAGACTCTGGGTCTCTGAAGTAGAGGTTCATGGTGGTGGTGGTGGTGGTGGTGGTAGAAGAACCTTCTGCCACCTCCCACTTGCTTTGTCATGTCATTGCTATAGAGGTCAAACCTGGAAGGACCTATTCATGTTCCCCAAATTCCAATCTCCTTAGCAGGTCTCTTCTTTCCATTTGGAGAGATGATTTCAGGACCTTTTTTCCTATATAAGGATCCACAAGTCTGGGCACAGCTCTTAGCTATAAATTATGTCTTTCTCCTTGGCTCGACCAATAGTTGAAACAATTTATAATCATCAGATTTATCATGCAGCTATATTATGACTGCCATTTGTTAATGATGAGATTTATTGCAATAAAATTGATTTGCTCCAGTGTCCTTTTTAATAAGACCAAATAGTGCGACTCAAATGTGCTTTGTGTGATTTAAGTCAGGGATTTCAGCTGAATTGTAGTTGGCTGGTGTCTACGTTCAGTTCAGGGAAAAGCAGGCTTTCTTTCACTTTCAGCAAAGTGCTTAATGGCAAACCTGATCCTCTGAAATAGCCGAGGGCAGCTTGCTGAGGGGAGATAACCAGGAAACCCACAGACGAAGGATTGTCAAAGTTTTTTTCAGTTAAATACTTTCCTTGGCTCAAATCTCCCCAAGAGACCTAAAAGCGCTGAGTTATTCTGGTTAAAGAAGTCCCACCATTCAGCTTGCATCTCTGCCACCAACGTGGCCCTGGGCAGGGCTCCAAAAAAGCCCTTGGATTCAGTCAAGCATAGTTGGAAAGCCACTGCTAATTATAAGACGCCTCAGGGCAGCGCCTGACTCAGAGCGTGCTGGGAAGATGCTCTATCAAAGGGAGTTTCCATTTTCCTTCTGACACTAAACTCCTTCCTCAGAACCTCCACAGTATTTTCTGGCTTCTCTCTGGAACTCTTATTACTCCTGTGTCTTATAATAATTCTGACATATGACTTACCTCCTTATATCTGCATACTAGTGTATAATATACTTGGAGGAAGGATTCATTAGTTCCTCAAATATCCAGTCAGCATCCTCATCGACAAGATTATTTTTTAAAATGTGTCTGTCTTTGGTTGCACACCCTTCAGTTTGTTTGAATTGGGGTCCAATCGAAGCCCACCCAATACATTTGCATTTCAACCTGCAGTTTTCTCCCTCATTCATTTTGTTTTTCTTGGAATATATTTGTTAAAGAAAAATGTATCATTTATACTATATAAGTTCTCATACAGTGTTTTGCAGTTTGCACGATTTAGCATAACACATTTTAACAGAATCTAACAAGAATCTTCAACAGGGATACACGTTCATTTCCCTACCATGCACCATCCAGGCTGCTAGGCCTGGGGCATTGGGCCCCTTCATCAATGGACTCTTCAGCTGGGCACACACTCCTCTCTGCTTGAGGATCCTGTGCTCTAGCGAGGCTAGCCTGCTTGTCACCCTTGAATAACACCATCTCTTTCACAGACTCATGGACTGTTAAGGCACACAAAGGACCTAGACTAGTATCATATCTGTGACTCCCATCTAGCTGGAGTGTCCTTCCTTTCATCACTTTTCATCCATATTCATCACCTCTTTAAGACCAGACTCAGATCCATGTGGGAGCTCAGCATGAGAGAGTAGGAAGAAAGCATGGACTTTGGAGCCCGACATATTGGAGTGAGACTGTTGGATTGGCTGCTCCCCAACATCTGACTTTATATGAATTATTTAACCTTTTTGAGCCTCCGTGTTATTCATCTGTATAATAGGGGTGTTGCAAGGATTGAACACGACAAAATAAAGCAGACCAAAACATTCTTTCAGTTACTTAGGCCAAAACCGTAAGAGTTAACGTTTACTTTTCTCTCTCACATTCCACGTTAGTAAAAACATCCTGAAGAGAAGCTCAGTGTTGCATAATTTAGTCAAATGTCCTCTTTGAGCCTTTTTTTAAAAAATAGAAAGACTTTTGTTAAAACACACAGACATACACACGTGCGTGCACCCAAAATAGCATCACTCATATTAAGAGCCCAATATACCAAACCTAGATTTAATACCTGATCTAATTTCAGTTTCAACCTCTCCCAAAAACAAAATCTTAATCAACCAGATGGGATTTTCTGGTCAAGTACCAGTAAAATAATCTGTCACATGGACACTTTTCATTCCCCATGGAAAGAAGAGGCAATCTATATAATAAAAACTGTTCACCTACTCTTCCCTCAAAGAAAAGATGTCCTGGCCCCCAAATAACCCATTCTTTTCTTTCACTAATAGCACCTTGTCCCACCCTTCTTTCTATAAAGTCCTTCCATTTTGTATGACTACTCAGAGTGCTCTTCTAGTGGTTAGGTGGGGTACTGCAGATTCACGAATTGCTTAATAAAGCCAATTCTTCTTCACATTTACTCAATTAAATTTTGTTCTTTAATACCTCAAATAATAGGAATATCTAACATCTATCAATCATGTACTCTCTACCAGGCAAGGCACTAATGGTCTTATATTTAGTAACTCATTTAAGCCTTGAAATAATCCTATGAGGTAAATATTATTATCATCACTCTCACTTTTACAGATGAGGAAACTGAAGCCCAGAAAAAATTAAGTAACTTGTCTAATAGCTAGTAAATGAGAGTTTCTGATGTAAACCAAAATTAATTTTAGACTGTAATAAATAATAAAAAGCCTTTTTTTTTTTTTAAAACAAAAAGGCTGCATTCCCAGAGACGCATATTCAGATAGTCACCTAAACTGCATGCCACCTAGAGGAAGTGGAGGCCCCGTTTTTATAGTGAAAGTTTCTACCCTGGTTCTTAAGTAGGTCATTTATTTAAATGAGGTATCAAGCTGTGCAATTCTGATTGGTTGGAATATATGCAAATGAGGATGCACTTTGTGTAGTTTTGATTGGATGGGGCAGGTCTCAGTCTGTTGGTAGAAAGTCCCTGTAGTGGTTGATCAGAGGGTGTAAACAAGCAGGGCACACAGTGGGAAACTGAGTTCAGTCTGAGGTTCTTCCCAGTCTGCAGAGGATGTGAGATGTCACGTGTCAGCAGATGGCCCCTAGACTTTTATTATTCATAATATTTGGGCCCTTGGTTGACTGTGGGGGACTCACTTCAGCAGATAAATTTTTTCTCGGGGTTCACATTAAATGAATCTTTCTTTTTGGGGTCCACACTGGATTTGAACCTAGGCAGTCGGGCTCCAGGGGCTTCTAAACCTTGACTGCGTGACTCAATCTGGAAACTATTAAAAATTATTAAATCCAAACTCTGTTCCAGACCAGTAGAATCAGGACCTCTGGGGGTTGGATCTAGGCATGGATACTACTTAAAAGCTCCTAGAGGATTCTATGTGCAGCCAGGGCTGAGAATGACTGACTGCAATTATATGTTGTAAGTATAGTGACATGATGCAGTCATGAGACTGATGACCATGATTACTAATTAGTATACCTGTTCACCCTCAAGTCTCTACCCATGAGTGTCCTTGGGTATTGCCTCCCCATTGTGGCATTTGTTTGGTTGTGTAAGACCCCTCAGATTTGTGAATCAGGGAAGCTCACAATCTTGTTAAGTGACCTGGGAGCCAGAGGCGAGGTTGAGGGGTGACCATGCTGGCCACGTCGTGGGTGGCAGCAGGAAGATTCTTCAAAAGCCTAGTCAGGGCTTGTCATATCCCACATGAAATACATACATGTGTCAGTCACTTTTACATATTTCTCAGGCTAGTTGAGGTGAAAAATGTGTAGGCTGTGAAGGACCGGAGGAATGCTTCATTAGCTGTCAGCCGCTGAACACGGGAACTATCGGATTCGTAAGTGACCCATAGAGTCTGTCAGTCACTGTGGTTCCTCACCTGTCTGGGAGATTGACAGTGCTGTCTTGTCAGTTTGTCAAATCAAATGACAGCGTCTCCAGATTTGATTCTGCGTGGACAAGAGGAGCTGTCACAGAAACCTTGTTGGCGTGATGAGCCGGCAGCAACTCACCACAGTCATGTGTCATGAATAGGAGGACAGGGCAATTAGGTGCTCCCCAGCGTTAATACAAGCAGGTTGACAAATTAAAGCTTGTCAGCTTCCTTAAAGGCACTCGATGATCATAAGCTTTTGAATGCTGACATAGGAGAACAGAAGTCTGCAATGGCAGGTAATGGCCCCTAATTTCTGGTTCTCTCCTTTCAGTTTACCCAACTAACCTCAGTAAAGTAGGACTGCTTGTTTGAGCAGCAGGGTCCCGGCAGCCTTGCACAGCTTCTACTGGTTGGTTGCACCAGGTGGAGAAAACAAAAGGTATTGCATTTGGAAGCCAGGGCCTCCACCAGCTTATTTTATTGTGTGAGAAATGAAATGGATCAAACAGGAATATATCAGAATTCATTACACAGGGTGGGCTTAAGTTTTGTTTGTGAAACATTTATTTTTGCCATGTATAAACCTTTGAGTATGCTGGTTGTGATGTAAAGTGTGTGTGGTTTTTTTTTTTGGGGGGGGGTAATGGCCAACAAAATTTGAGAACAACTATCCTAAGAAATCTGGGGATAAAAAGGGAATCCTACCAATTTGTTCAGATGGGCAGATGGATGCCACAATTCTGAGTCCTTACCACGTGCTTGGCACTGTTCTAAGCACTTGAGAAGTATCAAGTCCTTTAATCCTCACAACAACCCTGTGAAGTAGGTACCATCTAAACCCATTATGCAGATGAGCAAATAGAGCCATGACAGGTTAATGGCCCCCAAAGATGTTCACTTCCTAATGTTCCAATCCTGTAAATGTTGCCTTATATGGCAAAAGGGACTTTGCAGATGTGATTAAACAAAGGCTTTTTAAACGGGGGGATTACGTATTTTGAATTCTATCGGAGGTCCAGTGGAATCACTAGGCTCCTTAAAAGACGGAAGAGAGAGGCAGGAGGTCAGAGTCAGAGAGAGATTTGAAGCAGCTGTACCTGCTGACTTTGAAGATGGAGAAAAGGTTGCTGTGAGCCAAGCAACCTCTCTTTGGCCTCTGTCTCCCTCCATTGTGACCTTTTCCTCTCCTACTCTCCTCCAAATCCATAACCTTTGTTGAGACCTGGCTTAAAGCTTGCTTCTTCCAACAGGTCTTCTGAGTGCCGCTTCACTAATAGTGCGTGGTTGTGGCTATGCCAACTTGTACTTCCGTTAGCAACGTATGAGCATGTCCATTCGACTGCATTCTGAATAACACAGCCTATTCTTATTTAAAAAAATCCTTGTGGCGCTTTTTAAGGCAGAGTTGTTGCACATCTGTTGAAATAAGTCAACATTTCTGTCTTGATTAGCTTAAGTTGACATTTCTATTTTTCAACTCACACACAACCCTCCACTGAAAATTTGGTGCACATATGAGTTAAGAAATATTGAGAAACGACAAGCTTTTTTCCTCTTCTTTTTTGTCATGGTTATATCCACTGAATGTCAACTAGCAGTCTATCTAATACGTCTGAGCTGGAAGTTGCAAGAATAAAAATATACAGAAATGAGAAGGAGCAATTTATTAACATATGAAGATCATCGTTTTTTTTTGTTAAATAAAAAGGCATGTATACTGTCTATATTTTGTTACATATTCCAGGGATCTAAGATTTTGTATAAATTAAGCATTATTAGTTCCATTAATACATGTTTTGTAAAAATTAAGCATTACATGGTTCCATGGTTATATGATGCTACCCTGAGGGTATTTTATAAACCCTGAGAATAGAATGATAGCCATGTAGCTTGTGATTAGGACATCTACTTGGCAATCAGTGTTTGCGTTCAATTATATGATGATTGCACGGGTCAAACAATGATCCAGCAGCAGGTTCTTGCTCGCCCAGCCCCGTTCTCGAAAATGACACACGACCAGGAATCAGGGGTATTGGGCTCCTTGCCCAGAGACCTTAGAAAAATAGAAGGACCTCTCTAGACCTTTATTTCTTCATCTGTAAAAATCAAGGTATTGAATGATATGGCCTCTAAGGTT
This sequence comes from Saccopteryx leptura, assembly GCF_036850995.1. Lineage (NCBI taxonomy): Eukaryota > Metazoa > Chordata > Mammalia > Chiroptera > Emballonuridae > Saccopteryx > Saccopteryx leptura. The sequence continues at coordinate 193,619,279 of NC_089506.1, forward strand.
CATTCTGTTCCAAAGTTTCATGTTCCCGTGGTTCTGATTATAGTGCTGAGTCAGTCATGCATGCAAAGTGCTGAATATTTAAATAATTGCCCACAAGTTGAACATTTTATCACTGTCAAGAGCCCATAATCACATGGAGGGGCAGCACTTTCGTCTAGTTACATGCTGAATGTAATTACACTTTTACTGACTTAATAAGGGAGGTGGGTGTCCTCCTTTGCCAGGACTCATCCTTGTGCTGCATGCGGTCTGTATACAGGCTCAGACCCTGCTTGTCCCTCACCCCGGGCTAGTCATCTGGTCTCCTTGTTCTGAACAGGCCCCACTTGCCCCCCTGATCAGTGAAGCAATGTCTCGCTTATTGCTTCTTTGTATTCCCTAGGGAGTGTTTACTCCAGATTATTAAGAGGCGACTATAAAGGTTATTTGTGAAGGACTGTGATCTATAACCTTCTTTCCACATATACATACATTCATTCAAACATACATATCTAACTTTTATTTTTAATTTTAATGGGGCTACGTGGGTTGCAGGCTTTGCTGTTGGACATGCTTCAATTCAAACCTTGGTTTCAGCATTTTCTAATTGTGTGCCTTTGGACAAATTATTATTATTTTTTTTGGTGTTGTTTTTTACAGGGACAGAGAGAAAGTCAGAGGGATAGATAGGGACAGACAGTCAGGAATGGAGAGAGATGAGAAGCATCAATCATCAGTTTTTTTTGTTGCGACACCTTAGTTGTTCATTGACCGCCCTCTCACATATGCCTTGACTGTGGGCCTTCAGCTGACCGAGTAACCCTTTGCTCAAGCCAGCGACCTGGGGTCCAAGCTAGTGAGCTTTTTTCTCAAGCCAGATGAGCCCACACTCAAGCTGGCGACCTCGGGGTCTCGACCTGGGTCCTCGGCATCCCAGTCTGACACTTCATCCACTGCGCCACCACCTGGTCAGGCTGGACAAATTGTTTAACCTTGCAATGTCTCAGTTACTTTATCTGTACAATGGGGATAATGATAGTGTTGCCCACAGGGTTGTTAAGTTGTTGTGGGGACACAGGAGAGAAAGTGGGAGGCTCAGTGTTTGCACCTAGTAAGGGCTAACTATTGCAGTGCCTGAATCAATTATGAAAACGCGGTATGTCCGTCCTCTTTCTAAGAAGCCTCTGCTCCTTTTCATTTAATTTCTCTAGCTGCAGAAGCACAGACCAAAGTCTGTTGGGTGATGACCAAAGTCTCCTGTCCCCTGGAGAACGCTCAGCTCTCCTGATGTGCTGGCTGGTCAGGAAGTTGGGAAGTCCAGACTCCAGCAAGGGATGACTGTTGGTGGCCCATTGTGACTTCTAATTTTGTTTATCTGACCTTAGTGCTGAAATAGAATGATCTGTGTCCGCAGGTCAATTCCAGGAAGGACTGAGGGAGGTTAACAGACCGGTGGGTGTCCCAGAATTTTGTTTTTCACTATTCAGTTTGAATAATCATGATTCTTTAATGGTGGGCAGGGTTGAGGAGCTCTGAGCCACACATTGGGCTATGGTGAGGAAGGCTGTGCACAAGGTAGTGTGGATTTCACCAGTAGAGATCTGCCTAGCTGACAGTGGGCAGATCTAGTTGATCCAGGCGTCCCCAAACTATGGCCTGCAGGCCGCATGTGGTCCCCTGAGGCCATTTATCTGGCCCCCGCCGCACTTCCGGAAGGGGCACCTCTTTCATTGGTGGTCAGTGAGAGGAGCACTGTATGTGGCGGCCCTCCAATGGTCTGAGGGACAGTAAACTGGCCCCCTGTGTAAAAAGTTTGGGGACCCCTGGAACTGTCCTGTGTATTACACACAGCTCCTGGCAATAGGATTTTTTTGAAGCCTTAAGGGGCGGGTTAGGATGGGCTTCCACCGTGATATTCAGACCAGAGGTTCTCAGATCGGAAGGTGTATCAGAATCACCTGGAGAGCTTGTTAAAATGCTGATTGACAACCCTGATCCCCAGTGTTTCTGATTTAGTTGTTTTGGGTAGGACTTGAAAATCTGCATTTTTAGGGTTCTCAGGTGAGACAATGCTGCTGCTTTGGGGACCATACTTTGAAACCCACTGATGAAGATCGCAGTAGCCTTCAGGCCATTAGATAGTTCCTACTTTTGCAAGCTTATCAGCCCCGGTGAACCAAGGCCTTGCTAGTACAAATTAATCACGCCTATAGCTGGGAGGAATCCATGACCTGCCATCTACGTCTGTTAATGAGCTGCATGTGAGAGGGAACACGCCGAGACATCATTGCTCTCGGTCACTATATCATTGTCACAATGCGCTAGTGACGTGATTGATGGAAAGGTGCCAACAGACACAGTTAGAGGGTGTGCTATTTCTTTAACCGGCAAAGACTACATGAACTTAGATAGTTACCTAAAGCAGGAGCTCCCAGATGGCGGCTCGAGCTTCCTCTCCCCGCAGCCCCCACGAAGACGTGCAGCTGCCGATGCCATCTGCGTGGCGTGAAGATTTTATGAGGCACAGGAAGCTTGCCTTTGCCAGAGAGGCTCAGAGAGCTCTCTGTACTGTTTTGGCACACCTTCTACGTACATGCTTTTTGGTGACTCTGGCCAAGTGCCTGCCTGCTCAGCTGGTGCGAAAATGGATACAAAGCGATGCAAGCACATTCTCAAACATGCCATGCCTCGGTTGGTCCACTCTGCTGCCGGAAGTGTCTTCTGGCTCTGGGCCTCTCCTGCCTAGATGTCCACATTGACACCTTCCTCCAGAAAATCTGCTTCTAGGTGATCAGATCATTCAATGGGGATGAGCTAATAAAGGGACAGGAGCAGGGGCGCTTCCTCAAATGGTGCATTCTTTAGCGCAGATAAGAAGGTAGACAGGAATTTATTATCTTAATGGGCAGAGGCAGAAACATAGGGGTGGGAGAAAGAGAGAGAGCGAGGGAGATCCCGACTTATGCTGAGTAGCCATCTCTAAACCTGCTATGTGAATAGCCCTACTCTGCACTGCGGGAGCGGACGCCTCCTTCCTGAAGGACTGACTGACTGCCTTGCCCCTGGACTTTCTCTGGAGGCTGGTCCTGGCTGTCATTAATCAGCCCTAGCAGGGGCTGTTCACTTCACTGGCTCCTTTCAATCTTCCTTTGCTTCCATCCAAGTCTGAAGCTGTGGCATCTGCTTCAGGCACCTGGGCACAAGTAAGGCCATTGGTATGAGCATTACCTCTAGGCTTGTGTGTCATTGTGTGTCACTGTCCACCTCTTGGTGTTTTTTCTTTCTCTTGAGGGCCATTCCCTTCAATGAGGCACCCCTTTTCCTACTCCTCTGTGCTCACCAGGGCTCTCCGCAGCGGTGTCTGAATTGACAGGTGCTTCCCAGAAAATCCTTCCGAGGGCCCTTTTTCAATTGTCAGTTCTCTGTGTTCATTCTTTTGTCTATTAATTTACCAAGTGTAAATGCATTGAGTTATCATTTGCCAGAGACCCAGGGTTCCTGTAGTGATCAGACTCCACATGTACCTGTCAGGCTGTCATCTGGTTAGTTGCAATGCCATTTGGCTGATTTGAGCGTCAACTTCCTCTAAGCTTTGGTTCCCATATGCTGGTCGTCTGGCTGGTGCCTGGGGCATTTGTTAAAAAACACAGACTCCTATTGGGTAGGTCTGGGGTGGAGTATGGAAATCTACAGTATTATGAAATAATTCCCATTTTGGAGCTAGGCAAGACGATATTAAAGTTCAAATGGAAATTTAATTAATAATGATTAGACCGAAAACTTTTGAAAATGAGGAGTGTGTTGGGGAGGGGAGGCAGAGATGCAGACTTTGTAAAGCCTGGGTAATGAAAACAGTAAGATGCCTCCATCTTAGGCAGATCAATGAAACAGGATAAACATTTCTGAAGTAGATCCAAATACATGAAAGGATTTAGTAAATGATAAAGGAAGGATTTCAAATCAGTGGGAAGAACATCGATCAATCCATAAACTGGCTCGGGCCATCTGGAGAAAAGACAAAAGTTGGATCTCTACTTTATATCTCCAACAGGCTAAATTCCAACTGGATCAAAGATTTAATAGTAAATTTAATAGTAGAATATAAACGCATAAAAGTATTAGGAAAAAATTCAGGAGAGAATTTTTTGCCACTCTGTGGCACTCCTTCGATAATCTTATTGCAAGTGTATTATCTATCTTATTACTCTTATTGTTCTGATTATTAATATTAATATATACACATGCCAGATGGTTGAGGCATGCAGATCCTGCCTGTAACTCTAGTTTTCATAAACTCATGCTGCTTTTCCCCAGATAAGAGCCCATAGGAAGAGAAGCAACACTACTCAGACTTTAGAGTTTAGAGTGAGTGCTTCTCAAGGATGTGTGCAGGGTGAGACGGAGCCCTCTCGGCTGAGCCCTAGACAGTCTTCGAGGAGAAAAACAGATATCTTCTCAAAAAGCCTTTCTCGACTCAACCTTATCGGTCATCTACTCCTGATGCTGCCTGTGTCCTTGGGTGAGAAAAAGCATCACTCAAGGCGAAGGAGTGGGATACTGACTTCGTGTTCCCATCTGAGCTCAAAAGGCTGGATGCTGGGAAGATGCTCACAGGCCAGTCAGGTGGTGAAGGGCATTGAAGGGAGGGCTCACTTGTGTCATCGTTGACTTTGGATTATATGCCAAGAGTTTTTAGATGCAAAATTGTAAGTACATTTTTTAAAAGAAAATAAATCACTACATTGAAGTTTATCAATATTAAAAACTTCTGGTCTTTGGAAAACACAGTTAAGAGAATGAAATGATGAGCCACGGACTAGAGAAAATGGACTCATGTCCAGAACAGACACTTCACCAAAGAAGATGTGTGAATGGGAAACAAGCACACAAAAAATGCTCAGTGTCATTCATCATTCAGGAAATGCTAAATAAAACCTATTAGAGTGGCTAACAGCATTAAAGACTGACCAAGCATTGATGAAGAATCAGAGGAACTGAGTGTCTTCCCCGATGGGTGGGAGTGAAAAATGATACAACTACTTTGAAAAATAGTTTGGCATTTTCTTCAAGCTAGACATATACCTACACTGTAATCCAGATAATTCCTTTCTAGACATTTACTGAGGAGAAAAGAGAGCATTTTCCGTGAATGACTCGTATATGAATGCTCATGTGGTTTCATTTATAACAGGCAAAACCCAGAAACAACCTATGCCTTCGTTCATCAGCAGGTGAATGGTAAACAAACTGCGTTATATCCATACAATGAAATACTAGCCAGCGACAAAACGGAATGAACTGTTGGTAAACGCAACAACATGGATGACTCTCAAAATAATTCTGTTTAGTGGAAGAAGTCAGGCAAAAAAAAGAACATTTACTGTATGATTCTGTTAATAGGCCTCTAGAAGACAGAAAGCCAGTCAGTGGTTGTCTAGGGTGAGAATGCGGACAGGAAGAAGGGTTACAAAAGGACACAAATGTTCACTTTATTGAATGTGGTGATGGTTTCACAAGTGTATCTGTATGTCAAAACTGATCAGATTCTACAATTTAAATAGGTGCACCTCATTATATGCAAATTAGACCTCAATTAACACTGTTAAATGTTAATTAGTGACTGAGGAAAAAACTCACGTGCTCATTGGGAGGGGGAGATTCCTGAAGAGAGGAGAGATTTAGCAGATAAACAGAAATTTATTTTGTCACAATCTGGGGGCTAGAAGCCAGAGGTCAAGGAGTTTGTGGGGTGATTCTTTCTAAGGCCTCTCTCCTTGGCTGGTAGATAGCTGTCTTCTCTCCATGTCTGCACATGGTCTTCCCTTGGTGTGTGTCTGTGGACTAATCTTTTTTCGGATTGTCTTTCTTTATACAAACATCAATTGGATTGGCTAAAGGTTCACCCTAATGATCTCATTTTAACTTAATTACCTCTTTGCCTTATCTCCAAATACAGTCTCATCTGAGGTGCTGTGGGTGAGGACCGCAACATGTGAATGCTGTTGTTGTTGGTGGTGGGGACACAATTCAGCCCATAACACAGTATATTTGATAAAACAATGGTGTTGTGCATGGCCAGAAAACTCAGCTTGAAACCGTGCAGGTAAAGATTCTGGCTTCCTTGTTCTAATAGTCACAGAATATGGACTGAGTCACCTAAGTCACTCATGGTCCCTCTGATTCCTTCATCTGAATGTGACAGACAGCATCGGTGGCTTGTCTGGCAGCTGTCTTGTGGCCCCGTGGGAAAAGCCGAGAGGATGGTCAAGATCTAAAATCAATGAGCAGAGGTGCCAACCCTGAGAGCGCCTCCCATCAGACTTCCACTAAGTGAGTACAGACACCGTGATGTCTCGCTCCATTGGCCGATGGATTCTGTGCCTCGCTACCCAGGGTCTCCTGTTGGTGCAGCGACTCATGCATTTGCAGGATTGCTGTGCAGACTACATACGGTGCAGGTAATCAGAATGCTTGGCACATAGTAGATACCTGGTCAATGGCAGCTTTTCCTACGATCAATGAGAACGTCAGCCTCTGGGCATTTGGAGAAGGCACCCACTATGTTCTGAGAGCCCCTCTAATCCCTAAAATGGAGCACTTTGATGCCACGTTCAGATGTCCTTGCAGCAGGATAGTTATTTTTCTTCCCTAACTAGTAGCAGGTGTTTGGCTGTGTCCATTAAAAGCCATTCTGTGCTCTCCTGACAAACGAGTTTTTTATTTAGTGGTGTAGGATCAATAATGTGGTATCTCATGCGAACTATTAAAATGGAAAATGTCTGCTGGGCTGACAATCATATTATCGATATGTACCAAGCAATAAATTATGTGAAACAAAATGGAGCAACTGGCCGTACAAAAGGCTTATGTGGGGCACGGCTGGCTTTGTTACAGCTGCAGCTGTCGCTTCCCAGGGCTGCTCTTGGAAAGCGCTCGATGGAGCCCGGGCAGCTTTCCAGGGAAAGTGGCTGCCGGCTGTGTGGGCTCTTCAAAGTTAGGCAAAGCCTGCCTGGAGTAAGCCCTCCTCCTCTCCTTCGCCTTTGGGCCCTGACTGAGCAGTTTCTTTTCTGATTGCAGTGCTGTTCTGACCTCAGACTGAGCCTGGTCATCCCCCTTGTCTCGTGTCCTGTGCCCTGTTAAGGTGACATTTTGGACACCTAGCCCTGCTTACTTTAGGTGTCCTGGACTCTTTTTTTTGTTCCCACCTTCATTCCTCACCTCCCACTCGGTCTGGCACTCACCTGGCTCCTCACCTACAGGCTTAGTCTCCTAGCTCGGGGCCCTGACAACTGGTGTATTTTCCAGGATTCTTGTTGGGCTCCAGTTTGCATTCACTTCCTGTTTGTCAGCCGCAGATCTTGAGTAATCTTCCCGTTCCCATCCAATGTCAGCCTGCTCTCCCATGGGACTTGAGAAGTCTTAACCGCAGCATACGCCCCTTTCAAGATTTCTGTTTTAATTCTCATTATTTCCATCGACTCTAGCCCTTGGAGGCCATCACTCCTGGGTCTGAGATGCAAGGCGTGCTAGGACCTCAGCTTCTTAGGAGGAAAGAAGAGGAGGAAGCTTCGGGATCAGGCAGGGTAGAAACTGGGACAGTGACTAGGTTGTGGGGCTGATGCCCTAAAAGAGTGGTCAGAAATCTGACGCACAATGCCAATGGGAGTTGGTAAGCATAGGTTGATAACGTGATAGGGGAGAAGTTGACAGTGGGAAGTAAATGTTATATTTACTTAATGGGGGTTCAATATGGAGACCCTCCCAGTGGGAGAAACTGGACAGTACACATCACATGAACCGGAGGCATCCCATTGAGCCCAACAGTTCTCCAGGGAAACACTTCCAGTTCAAGTTGGCATGCAGCATGAAGTTGACTGCTCTATTTGGCCTTACGGAATGATTCTCAATCAGAAAACTGTGTGTATGGGGAACAGCAGCCAGACTAATGAGAGTATCTGAGAGAGGAGGAATATTTGAACGATCACATTAAACATTATAATTTTTTGTGATTGAAAACACAAAATGCCTATTAATTTCTTAATACAAACTGAAGACAGTAATGTTCCACCGAAATGTCTTAGATAAGGACACAGGCGGAGCAGAGATTCTCACGGGAGAGGGGGCAGTTCCCTCCAGGGGCTGTATCGGCATCTTGGAAGGAAGATCAAGCATGGGAATTCCATTTCTCAAGAGGGGATAGATTAACCCAGAGGGTAAGTAGGGGGCTAGAGTAGACCCCCTTAGAGCCAATCATATTTCCTTTAGAATTTAAACCTCTGAATTTTTATTTTTTTATTTTTTTGCATTTTTCCGAAGCTGGAAACGGGGAGAGACAGTCAGACAGACTCCCGCATGCGCCCGACCGGGATCCACCCAGCACGCCCACCAGGGGCGACGCTCTGCCCACCAGGGGGCGATGCTCTGCCCCTCCGGGGCGTCGCTCTGCCGCGACCAGAGCCACTCCAGCGCCTGGGGCAGAGGCCAAGGAGCCATCCCCAGCTCCCGGGCCATCTTTGCTCCAATGGAGCCTTGGCTGTGGGAGGGGAAGAGAGAGACAGAGAGGAAGGAGGGGGGGGGGTGGAGAAGCAAATGGGCGCTTCTCCTATGTGCCCTGGCCGGGAATTGAACCCGGGTCCCCTGCACGCCAGGCCAACGCTCTACCGCTGAGCCAACCAGCCAGGGCAAAACCCCTGAATTTTTAATGGGAAAAATGGTGGCCCAGAATAAAGGTTCTATTTCCTGGCTTCCCTCTGTACCCTGGTCAACAGCCCCAGCTAGGCTCCTACCCGGCAGCATCAACTGGTGTGGGATGGACCCCTTAGACATTGCATCTAGCTTAGCTTCAGCTGCCATCCACATGGGGCGCTCTGAGAGAGACACACCCAGCTGATCCTAGTTTACCTGCAGAACCACGAGATACAATGGTAAGTTGCTGTTTGAAACCACTAAGTTTTGGGATGGCTTATTACAAAGCAGTGGGTAACCACAGCAGCCAAAATGATCACAGAAGATGTAATTAGAATGAAAATAATCTTTGTGGACTGGATAAAAAAAACAAACAAACAACAAGAGGAAATTTAAGAAGTAAAAGATATGTCGTGAATACTGGTTCACTCCCTGCAGCTGCCCAACAGTAAAGGCCTTGTTAATAAAGAGAGTAGTTGACTTCACATGCGACATCAGAGGGATGAGAATGCTGACGTAGCTGGCACACAAATGGCTGTAATTCCTCAACCTGTATTGTTCGTTTAAGTCATCTCTGAGCCTCTGTACTGTGTTCTAGCCAAAGAGGAATGCCAGCATTCTCTGGATGGACTGAGTTCTGAACTGTTTGCCCTCATCTCTCTCTGTACTGGGGTCCTTCCTCTTGGCTTTAAAATTAGGTTGCTTTGGCTGAACACGCCTTTCAGGTCTCCTCTGTTTTGCAGGACCCTTGTTTTATGGTTTAGCCCAACCTGGATGGATATGTCCCCTATTCATCGCAGCCAAAACTTAATGACCGGCTAATGTCTGATGAACTGCTTGTCTCAGAAGTCCTAGCCAACCCCCAGATATGTAATTCTGAGGGAATGCATCCCTCTGTGCAGAGACTTTTGCACTAGGCCATTGCTGAGTCTTAATCAAATAGATATGGGATAGACTGCTAGCCCAATCTACCTCTGTAGGTTACACTAAACAGAAACATTTGAAAGGAAACCAATACCAATAGGAAAAATTCCAGTTCGGTGTCACCAGAATTCCCTGGCATTTGTTACCTCAGCAGCCTTACTTATTTCTCTCCCTCTTCTGCCCCTCCCTGCATCCACCCCACCTCCAATAACCAGCGGCTCAACTGCAGAATTGGGCTTAATGTCTCCCATTCATTCCCTTAGTGTTAAAAGGGATAATTGGGAGGTAATTGCATTACTGCACAGTTTGTAGTTAACCTTCTATTTTGGCTCTTAACGTGCATATCTTTGCTCCAGGAGTACATTAAGGGTAATTATAGGCAATTCCCTGCCAGATCCAGAAAAGGGATTAGCAATGAACACGGGAGCCCACCAGGAAGGAAGAGCTAAGGTAGCTGAGCTTGAAGCATATCCAAGAAGGTAAATGAATTAAGGACAACTTGACGTGAACTTTGGCCAAGCAAAGCTAGGAAAATTAGAGTCAGATAAAAGTGCTTTCTTGAGAAATGCTGCTTCCTAACAAAACCCAGAGAAATTGTTGTAGGCTCTTTTATTCAACCAAACACTCGAGTTCCTTCTCTCTGCTGGGCTTGGAGTAGGGGGTGGGCAGTGTTGAGAAGGTTCTCTGGTGCTTGGCATGGACGGACATTTGTCCAGACATCTCTGAAAAAGGCAGTCTCCAAGGTAGGTCTTTGGATTCATATGTGATGTGCTTTATCCTTCAGCAGCACTTAAAGAAATAAGACTGTCATCTTCATGGTGAGTGTTTAGGAAAAGTCAGTTATTTTCTGTAATGGTGCGCCAGCCCCTAGGAAAAAGGGACATTTATGTGCAACACTTTCTTTCCATCTCCAGTGCAAAATAACTCCAAGGAAATCTTGAGGATGGACACTGAACTCAAATAACTGAGCTGCAATGGGCTTCCCGTCATCAGTTTCAACTCCGTCCTAATTAGCCCAGGATTTCCATCAAATTGCTCCACTGCCCTGTGCCTCAGTTGTCTCGCTTGTATAACAAGTGAGTTGTACCAAGTCACTCTGCCACTAGTGTTTTTTGATCTGATGAGTCTATATTCATCATCCTTCTGCTTAATATCAGATCAAAATATTTTTAAAGCGTGCTATCCAGATACGGACACTGTTGCTCTGTCTACCTGTGGCTATTCAAAAACAAAAACAAAAAAGAATCTGGCAACCATAGCTACTATAAGTTTTCTGGCTGGCTGGAGGCAAAAGGAGAACAAATAGTTCTCTATTGACCAACAAGATTCACTTTTGTGTGTGTGTGACAGACACAATTGTTCATTGCGACTCCTTAGTCTCCTCAGTTGTTCATTGATTGCTTTCTCATATGTGCCTTGACAGGGGTGGGGGGGTACAGCAGAGTGAGTGGCCCCTTGCTCAAGCCAGTGACCTTGGGCTCAAGCCAGCAATCATGGGTAATGTCTATGACCCCACGCTCAAGCCAGCAACCCCGTGCTCAAGCTGGTGAGCCCCTGAACTCGCACTCAAGCCGGCGGCCGCGGGGTTTTGAGCCTGGGTCCTCCGTGTCCCAGTCCAACGATCTGTTCACTGCGCCACCGCCTGGTCAGGCTAGATTCACTTCTATTGCTCTCCATTGCCCATCGAGGATCAAGCTGAGAGCGGCTTTTCTTTTCAATGCTCAGCCCCCAGAAGAAGGAAAGCTTGGTGGGCAAAGGGGGACCATTGAGTGCTGAGTTTCACTGCCTATATGGTTTCCTTTGCAGAAGCAGCCTTGGTCGTTCAAGGATTCCAGACAATATTGATGAGGATTAATGATCTTGTAAATAGGTGTTTAAAATAAATAAAAGGATGAAAACAAGGATTAGGGAGAAACCACAGTGGGTTAATAAATTAGGTGTTCCACTGCCAGTTCCTACAAGATTATTTTAGCAATTAGTAGGAAGCATTTTGTCACCAACAAAATAAACCTGCAATCATAAAATAATTTGCAATCAGCTTTGCAAGTAAAATAGCTTGCTTTCCTGTCAGTCGAAGGCATTTGGAGAATTAAATGATCAAGTCAAGAGTGACGCTTTCAGAAGGTAAATGGTTAGAACCGATTATGGTGGCAATTAGTCAACTGTGACACAGTGACTGGAGGCATTTCACAGAGAGTGTTTTCTTTGAAGAAGCTGTCCAATTGCAACAAGATCGGAAGTACCTTGGTGGGGGCATGCCGATGGTCCCCCTGGAAATCAGCAAATGTACCCACGCAAAACTTTCTGCCAGCCACAAGCCACAAAGGCGGCCATCACCCTCGTAATGGATGCATCCCCCTGTCTGGTCTGTGTGGACGAGTAACAAGCTCCTCAAATATTTCTGTGACTCTTGGTCTCTGTGCATACTTCCATTTCTTTGGAGACCAAAATGAAGGGTGAAAGTTTCTGCAGATGATCAGTCATTCAAGCATTTAGAAGCCCACCCTGGTGAGGCCATTTCTAGGCAAGTTATCAATATTTTGCGTAATTTTTACTGCTGACCATAAAGACTCAATTCAGAGGTAAGATAATGAGCACATTTTAAGCAGTGACTTTCCCTCCTTACACTTGCATTAAAATGGAAAGTAGTGCAAATCAAGAGGACTCCACAAGCTCTCAGTGTACTTACAGGGGCTGCTAATCTTTCCCCAAAGGGGCAGGACTGCCTAGATTGCAGAATTTGTGTACCGAAGGCGGGAAGTTTCTAAAATCCGTTCTCAGGGCACTTTTATCTCAGTCAACTGGTTGCTATTCATGCATTATCCAGCATTTTCCTGCCTAATCTTTCTTTTAAATATTTATAAAACTTGCCTAGGCTGCAAAGATCCAAGAAATAAAATAGAATTATCTTAATAAAGAAAAGGTTGGGAGATGTCATTCTGATTTAGAAAGCCCATTTCATGGTGTGTGTTGGAACAAGAAATAATTAATTTGAAAAGTCCTTGATCTCTGACTGCAGTTGCATTAATGATATTATAGTATTAAATATAATAGTATTTCACCTTCATTATCCTTGTGCTCAGTCTGAGCCCTTGTCTTCATGGTAAGAGCCGTGTTCATGGCTGGAGATGATTAAAGTATAAAAGATGGAAACTGAAAGGGGTAATTTTGTGAAACTGACTATTTACTCTCCATATTAGCCACTTCTGGACTCAGATATCTCTTTCTCTCTCTCTCTCTCTCTCTCTCTCTTTCCGCCTTTTCATTTTGAAAGAGTTTGGCTAACCCATTTCTATCATTCACTAACTTTATTTCTTTCACAGTTCTGAGTTCATGTTCCACTCAAACAAGACAGTAAGATGGATTGCACGTTCATATCTCCCCAAAACTTGTATGTTGAAATTATAAACATCAATGTGCTGATATTTGGAGGTGGGGACTTTGCGAGGTAATAAAGGCATGAGGGTGAAGCCTTCATGAGTGGACTGGTGCCCTTATGAAAGGGGCCCCCCAATTTTCTCTTGCCCTCATTCCACCATGTGAGGAACAAGAAGTCAGCAGTCTGCAATCCGGAAAAGAGATCTCACCCAAACCTGGCCATACTGCTGCCCTGATCTTGCACTTTCAGCTCTCAGAACCATGAGAAATAAGTTTCTGTTGTTTAGAAGCCACCAGGTCTGTGGTACTTCGCTAAGGCAGCCTGAGCTGACCAAGGCACTGAGTTTGTTAGTGTTCACGCATGTCCATCACGTTGCTGGGGAGCTGCATTTTTTTTTATCCTGCTGTTGACAAAGAGGAGGATGGGACAGACCAGGGCCAGCTGGAGAAGCTCACACCACATGGATTAGACCCATGGCAGGGGTTGAAGGTCGGTGTTGGCCTTCCTGACACATGTTGTGTGTTCTGTGAACCTGTGTTTGAATTCTGCCTCCTACGCTATGCGGCCACTTCTCCAGACACTGCTGTGACCCTCCCCCTCACTTTTTTTTTTTTTTTTTTCACAACAGGGACATCCCTACTACCACTAGGGATATCACTCCAGAACTCTGGGCAATTAGTAAATACTTCTCTTTCAACCCTTACACTCATTTCTTGGATTGGGCCTCCTTACTGTCCCCTGGAACCACCTATAATGAAGTGTGACATCCCCACAGGACATTCTGTATATACAGCAAAGCCCTCACTGTGGCTCTGATTCTACTATTTGTTTTTTTGTTGTTCTTGAATCTCATATTTTTGCCTTATAAGTTTTGTGATTTTTGGTTGCAAACTCATTTATTGAAATACATATCTATGGTAGTTCTTTGAGGGTGTGTTCAGAGAATACATGTACATCAGTTTTCTTGGGGATATTGTTCAGCTATTTGGAAGCACTACCAATTCAGGACCACTTTAAACTAAGTTCTCAAATTAGGATTAAAAAGAAAAACAAATAGAATAAACTCAGTTCCCAAACCTCTGTGAGTGTACAATCGGGACAGGGAATTTTCAGTGGCGATTAAGAAGCAATCCCCGAAGCGCCCATCTGCTTCTCCACTCCTCCCCCTCTCCTTCCTCTCTGTCTCTCTCTTCCCCTCCCACAGCCGACGCTCCATTGGAGCAAAGATGGCCCGGGCGCTGGGGATGGCTCCTTGGCCTCTGCCCCAGGCCCTAGAGTGGCTCTGGTCACAACAAAGCAACGCCCCGGAGGGGCAGAGCATCGCCCCCTGGTGGGCAGAGCGTCGCCCCTGGTGGGCATGCCGGGTGGATCCCGGTCGGGCACATGTGGGAGTCTGTCTGACTGTCTCTCCCCATTTCCAGCTTCAGAAAAATACAAAAAAAAAAAAAAAAAAAAGCAATCCCCACTTCCCATCCCCACATCCTTCCTTCTGAGGAAGGCAGCTTCCCTCTTCATCTTCTTTGGCAAGGGAAGAGTTCTTCTCTAGTTCCTGTCTCACTGAGAGTAGCGCCTTTGGGGAGCCTGCATTGTACAAGAATGGCTGATCCCCTTCTCAGCCTGGTGTAGATCCTGGGCTGTCTTCCTTCTCCTGTGTGGCCACCAAGTGGAAGTGCAGGACCCTGGGGGATTGAAAGCCACCCCAGACTTGACAGCCACCGGATTCAGCATTCTGCTACACTTTTAGATTTCTGCTCCCATTTAATTTTTTGGCCTTCAAAGATTTTCTTATTTTTCAGATTACTAAGCTGCGCATTTAAAAAGACATTTTTAAAAAAAAATCCAGCATTTTTAGTTATTTTGTAGTGGTTGGATTTCTGGCCTGTTTAGTTCACACCATTGCCAGAAGGCTGCTAATGGCACTTTTGTCTCTCCCTTGTGACAGGTATGCCATTTTGCTGTCTGTATAGTTATTTGTTTATCTCTTCTCATTTGTTGGATCGCCAAGTTTTGGTATGACCCCTGTGCCCGTCGCTATGATTTGTCAATACCCATGTTCAAGAAATAGAGTATTTAGAAAATAGAATTTGGCTGAATTTGAGGGTCTGTTTTGGCTGTGATGGGGATATGCCTTAGGCAGGAGAGACTATGCTTTGCTGCAGTAACAAATAAACCCTGAAATCTCAGTGGCTCAAGCAGAATGAACATTTCTGCTCCTGATTTAGTCTGATGTGGGTCTCACTGTTCTCCAGGGCATCTCTTTGCCTCCTTAGGGACCTAAATTTCTTCCATATTGTAGCTATGGCATCTAGAATGCCTAATGCCTGAGCTGATGTTAGTAGGATGTGGGGCCTTTTGGGGTTGATTAGGTCAACCCCAATGTGCTCAATAAGTCATAGTTATTATGATGAGAACTTTTTTTTTTTCAGAGACAGAGAGAGAGTCAGAGAGAGGGATAGATAGGCACAGACAGACAGGAACGAAGAGAGATGAGAAGCATCGATCATCAGTTTTTCGTTGTGACACGTTAGTTGTTCATTGATTGCTTTCTCATATGTGCCTTGACCACCGGCCTTCAGCAGACTGAGTAACCCCTTGCTCGAGCCAGAGACCTTGGGTCCAAGCTGGTGAGCTTTTGCTCAAACCAGACGAGCCCATGCTCAAGCTGGCGACCTTGGGGTCTCGAACCTGGGTCCTCTGCATCCCAGTCTGACGCTCTATCCACTGCACCACCACCTGGTCAGGCATGATGCGAACTTTAAACTAAGTTCTCATATTGAGCTTAAAAAGAAAAACAAATAGAGTAAACTCAGTTCCCAAACCTCTGTGAGTGTACAATCGGGACAGGGAATTTTCAGTGGCGATTAAGAAGCAATCCCCACTTCCCATCCCCACATCCTTCCTTCTGAGCAAGGAAGCTTCCCTCTTCATCTTCTTTGGCAAGGGAAGAGTTCTTTTCTAGTTCCTGTCTCACTGAGAGTAGCCCCCAGGGAGCCTGGCATTGTACAAGGGCTCAGACTGAGCTCAATAAGGGTGGAGCCCTTATGAAGGGGATTAATGTCCTTATAAATGTGTCAGTATAAATGAGGACACATTGAGAAGTTGGCTGTCTATGAACCAGAATAAGTGTCCTCGCCTGACCACACTGGTGCCTTGATTTTGAACATCTAGCCTCCAGACTGAGAGAAGAAAATTACAGTGTTTAAGGCCCTGAGGCTGTGGCAGACTGTTATGCAGCCGGAGCTGACTGAAACATAAAGGAAAGAGGGAATGGGGGAGAGAGGGAAGTAATTGTTGAGCGTGTTTATCCTTTGTCAGATACCATACTAGGGCCTGTTTTACATATTATTTTATTCTGTCTTTATAATCACCTTGCAAAAACAGTTTTCCTTATCTTCTTTTTATAGAGAAATAACCATAATTTCAAGGGGTGAAGAAGCTTTCCCACCACTATTTAATGAATTCTGGCAGAACCAGGATTCAAATTGAAGTCTGTCTCATTCTGCAGACTGTGCTTTTGCCTCTAGAATGAGGGTTAACAACTTTTTCTTCAAAAGGGGCAGAAAGCAAATATTTAGGGCTTCACAGATTATACATCCTGTCCAATAATTACTTAATCCTGCCGTTGGAGCACAGAGCAGTCACAGATAATATGCAAACAAATGGACAGGGACATATTTCAATAAATTGCTATTGATGGAAACAGGCAGTGGGCTAGAGTCACAGACTGCATTTTGGATGGCCTCTGCTCCGTATTATGCCCCTTTTATGGGGTTTTGTCCATTCCGTGAGAGTACTGGAGACAGAAAGACAAGTGTGTAGGAAGGCATGGATGTGTGGGAGGGCATGATATATTCGAGAGATGGAAAATAATTTGATGAGACAGGAACAGATGGTGTTAATTTGAGGTATGGGAATTGAGGAGTCTGGAAATGCTGGGAATGTAATTGGAATCCAGGTCATATTTATGTACTTGTTGAGCAAAGCTCTGCCATGTGGCAGGCCCTCCGCTAGGCTCGGGGAGCTCCCAGTAGAAGGCATGGAGACCAGTCCTTGTCTTTGAAAGAGGTGACAATTTGGAAGGGAGAGAGACATGGTGAGGAATGATTTAAGGGGGAGGAGTGAGCAGAGAGTAGAAGCGTTGACCTCTTAAGTCCCACACTGGGACACTAAGTTGAAGTCTTACCCAGGGGGTATCATCAATGGTCCTCCCAAAGATCAGGTAGGTCCAAGAGTTGCTTGTTAAACAGAAAATCAGAATTGATTAAATAAATGCTCCAGTGTGTTTCTTTAGAATTTCCTAAATGTGGACATGGGATTTTGGAGACTGAAGTTGGTGTGACTATTTGAAAGAGTTAACACATTCCATTTGGAAGGAAAAAAACAGCCATGTGGTGACAAAGAATCTGTTCTCTTCTTTGGGTGGCAGCC
The DNA here is from genome assembly GCF_036850995.1 of Saccopteryx leptura. Taxonomy (NCBI): domain Eukaryota; kingdom Metazoa; phylum Chordata; class Mammalia; order Chiroptera; family Emballonuridae; genus Saccopteryx; species Saccopteryx leptura. The sequence continues at coordinate 193,636,674 of NC_089506.1, forward strand.
ACAGGATTCCTCGCCAATTAGTAGCATCTGGTCCTCATCGAAGATTCATCCCTGGTTGAGCTGGCAGGTACCACTGGATGTGACACTCTGTGAAGTTCCTGGTGGGCCATCTGTGATGTCTTCCCTTTCCAGATACCTCAGCCCTCCCTCCCCTGCCAGCCAGTCTGCCTTTCATGTGAAATATTTTTAAACACTCAGACCTGAGAGCCGGACTAGCTGTAGATTTTTTTTTTTTTTTTTTTTTAGAGACTAGGATGAGATTACGAGTTGGCTTTTTCCAAGTTGAGTAAAAGGAAACAGTGGCGCTTATAATAACTATGATTTATTGAGCACTAACTCCACGCTGGACTGTATATTCAACATTTTACCCAAAATTATTTGCATGCATCTTATCATTTGATTTGAAAGCAACTGAGTGGGGATGTAAGTGCCATCATTACTCCGAGTTACATACAAGGAACCCGGGTCTCAGGAAGGTTACTTCCCTGGACCAACCTCATACAGTCTCGAAGCGTTTGAGTTAGGATTCCAGTCCAGTGTTGTCTGAGTCAACAGCTCAGACTACGATATCTAACATATTGGGAGGTCAAATCAGAGCAGGTCTTTAAGGTGATGTTTCAGAGAGGAAAATACCTTTTTTTCCTGCTTCTGGGTAAAATTAGGGTCCTATCATCCTGGGGGGAGCATCTCATTGTCCTAGGGCATTCCCTTCCTGATAAACATTGTCATAATTGTATACGTAACAGTAATAGCACATTTGTAAACTGTCTCCCTGTCCCCAAGATGCTCTTGCAGATCTAGGACATTAAGAGGCTGTTCTTTGTTCAAGGTCCTCCAAGCCCAGGGCTTTCACAGGCTCACAGAGTCTCTGGCCTCCTTTTCCAGGCAGGACAGGGGTGTCTCCTAGAACTTGGGTCTATTCCCCATTCTCAGAAACCCTGACCCTACACTTACCTTCCATCTAAACTCAATTAACTGGCCTGTTTTCTAAGTGTACCCTGCTGAGAGGGAGGAAGAGAATGCAGCTCAGTTTGCTATTCAGATGCCTCGTCTTCATTCATTGGGAAAGAAAAGGCCTGGGTCTTAATGAAAATGAAAGAATTCTGCAGATGGACCCTTCAGTGTCCTGTCAGAGGCCCAGATTGAGAAATTTAGAGTCACTCAGCTTGTGGTCTTTTATTTTAAGTAACAGTGGGATAACAGGCCAGGGCAGCAACTGAAAACTCTAGTTATCTTCCTAAACTGATGATACATCTGGCTACTTCACCCCCTTTCAATTTCAAATGCAATTTGTCTGAAGCCTCCAATTTAAACCCCATAGATCTTCTTTAAACTAAATAAGAGGCTGCACAACTCTCTGGCTTCCCATGAAAAGACAAAAACTCTTTGTGCATGTGTGTGCATGCATGCGTGTGCATGCGTGTGCGTGTGTGTGTGTGTGTGTGTGTGTTTGTGTGTGCACCGTGGTGGTGATGGATAGAGGCTGATGAGAAGAGAGGCATTTTCACTAATGATTAGATTTAAAGCTCCTGGGGATCTGGGACCTGTGACATGACCAGCAGTCCTGTGGGGCTCAGTCTGCCATGGTGTCAGACATACACAGCCACCGATGAGGGGAGCCAGGGTCCCTGAGAGCTGAGTGAATCTATTCCACTCTCTCCCTCCTACCCTGGACCTCATCACTGTCTTCTGAGCCACTTCCTGGGTCTCCAGACTGGTTTCTGCCTCCGGGATCACCCTCTCCACCCTACTGCTAAGCACCTTCCAACATGTATTTCACCAACATGCACGCCTGCTTAGCTCACTCCCCTGCTCAGAAACACTCACCGAATTTGGTGAGGACTCCTCAGGCTAATGTTTAAACTCTTCAAAAGGCCTCTAGAACTAAAGTGTGTCCTCTTCCCCAGTCTCCATGGGTACCCCACTCTTTTGGAACGTGGCTCTCACGCTCCAGGGTGGGCTCTTTGCTCTTCTACCTCTGACCTTTGTCTGCTGTGTTCCCGAGGCTGAAATTTATTCCCCCTCTTCCCACTTCTCATGTTTAACAGAAGTACTGTCTATGTCTGAAATGACAAAACATAGTATTTTTAGCATTGGAAAAGTCAATTTCTTTCGAAATGCTATTTTCTCATTTCTAAGTCTCCTGCAAGATCCTGCTCAATATCGCTTCCCTGAAACTTCTAACTCTCCTGGCACAATATAGGTGCTCAATAAATGCATGAGTAAGTGAAAAGGCAAAGGGTCTTTTATTTCACTTTGTCCACAGCGATATAATCACAATCTCTCAGGATTTTTCTTCAGAGCTAGAGATGAGTTGGTCCAACTTTGGACTGAGAGCAAGGTTAGGGGAATGGTCAATGTCACGTGGCAAGTTAGTGCCAGAAGTCGGGCTAGAACACAGAATTCCTAATTCTGAGCCCCAAGCTTTTCCTTTGTTTATATGTGGTTTCTGTCATTGCATCAATTGTCCTAGTGGTCTGTATTTGTCACATCTATGGGGCCATTTCAGGAGGCAAAGACTGGCTGGCCACTTGCAGACTCCTCTCTCTCACACTGTGACTCCTTCAGAGGCCATGGCTTTCATGAATGAGTGCCTTCATTCCACACTGACTGAGGGATGCTTATGTGTTGAAGTTCAAAGTTGAGAAAGACACAGTCTGGTCCCTGAGGAGTTTGGGGCAGATTTGAGGCAGGAAGAGAAAGTAAGAAGAAGACAGAGCAGGATCGGCTGACTCTCTGGGGGTACGGTGAGAGGTTGGGTGGTCTTTCTGAACAGAGGGCATTTGAATTGAGTTTGGAAGGTGAACAAGATTTTACAAGAAGAAGGTGGTGGTGAGGAGAGTGATCCCCATAGAGAGAAGTTTATGTGCTAAGGCCCTGTGGCATAAAAGGTCATGCTATGTTTTGGGTAAAAGGGAGAAGGACTACATGCCTGGAGCAGGTAGATCTTGGGAAGGGACCCAAGAAGGTAGGTGGGGCCGGACTACCAAGGGCAATATATGCCAAGTGAAGGAGACAGTGCTGTGTCCTATGAGCAGGGGGGAGGTATCAGTTTATTCAAGCTGCCATAACAAAGCACCACAGCCTGGGCGGCTTAGACAGCAGAAGTTTATCTTCTGACGGTTATGGAGGCTGGAAGCCTGAGATCAAGGTGTTGGCAGGGTGAGTTTCTTCTGAGGCCTCTCTTGGCTTGCAGATGGCATCTTCTCCCTGCATCTTCACATGGTCGTCCTTCTGTGTATCTGTGCACTAATCTCCCTTTTTTATAAAGATACCTGTCCTGCTGGATTAGGGTGCACCCTAATGACTTCATTTTAACTTAATTACTTTTTTAAAGACTCTATCTCCAATTACTATCCTATTCGGAGGTCCTGGAAGTCAAGATATCAATATATGAATTTTGGAGGACGATACACACAACTTAGTCCATACAAATTGAGGGCTTTTTTTTTTTTTTTTTAGTTCATTTGGAATGCTCGACTCTCATTTTCTCATTAATGGCATTAATCCTTCCTCTGAAAGGACTCTAAATATAGATGTCATCTGCTGCCCTGCAGCCAGTTATCCCTGATCCCCACTTATAAGCAAGAGGAGGGGTTGTATTAAACCCCGAGGAGCCCGGCCCTCCATGCGGATCCCAGCCAGTGAGAGGCCAGACACAATTCCACAGTAGTGTCGGACTCCAGGTCCTCCATGGTGATGGAAGGGCACCAGAATTCCAAGATTTGGTGAATCTTGAATAGTTAGGCACTTGTGTAATGTTCATGGATGCAGAAAGAGTGGCTCCTCCCCTCTCTTCTAAGTGCTGATCATGAGCATGAAATGGTGGTGAAAATTTTTGCTCACTGAAAACATTGTTTCTGGCCTGACCAGGCGGTGGCACAGTGGATAGAGTGTCGGACTGGGATACAGAAGACTCAGGTTCAAGACCCTGAGGTTGCCAGCTTGAGTGCGGGCTCATCTGGTTTGAGCTAAAACTCACCAGCTTGGACCCAAGGTTGCTGGCTTGAGCAAGGGATTACTTGGTCTGCTGAAAGCCCACCGTCAAGGTACATATGAGAAAGCAATCAATGAACAACTAAAGTGCCGCGATTATGCTTCTCATCTCTCTCCATTCCTGTCTGTCTGTCCCTATCTACCCCTCTCTCTGACTCTCTCTCTGTCTCTGTAAAAAAATTTTTTATATAAATAAATAAATTAATTAATTAATTAAAAAAACAAAACAAAACATTGTTTCTTCTTCCAGATCCAAGTGGCACCTGCTGAGCCTCGTTGAGGGCATCTCCGTGTTGATGAAGGGGAACGCTCATCTTGTGGCCGTGCCTGAGCTCCCTCCAATGTGGTCTGCTCGGACGACACCCTTCCTGCAGTCCTTCCCCACTGGCTGGGTGCTCCCACACTCTTGCTCTGAAGAACAATTTGGCTCTCCCATTAATTACTTTTTAAAGTTCTAGATTTTAATTAGGGAGCTGATTACTTTTTGCCATATTGCCCCCAGTAAAGACATTTTCATTATTAGGTCAGTTTGTTAGAACTGAGGAGCCTTGCCAAGATAGAATTATTGTCCAAGGAGCCTCCCACTCTCATGTCCTGATTGAGGTGACAGAGCAGAAAGCTTCATTTTGGATATTTTCTGTTCACTTAGCAAATACTTGTGAACCACTTACTTTGTGCTAGTAAGCACTGCTAGGCTACAGAGGAGGCACCAGTAGGTGAAAGACATGTGGCCTGTGTCTTTAAGGGGCTCAAGATCTAGCAGAAAAGAAATTACTTAGATATCATTTACATTTTTAAGTAATTTAAATAAGATAGCTGAGTATTATGGGATGGCACGCACAAATACTATTGGGACACAGAAGGGGCGAGGGGTGATTAATTTGGGAAGCTTTTGCAAAGGATGTGAAATTTTACATAGATCTTGTAGGATGCATAGGCTTTCTCCAACCGGATAAGAGGGAAGGGTATTGGCTTCCTAGTACCCCCTTAACAAAGTACCGCAAACTGAGCAGCTTAAGGAACAGAAATTAAATTTTACACGGTTCTGGAGGATAGAATTGAGAGACCAAGTGTGTCTTCAAGGTCATGCTTTCCCTGAAGGCTGTAGGGAGGGATCTGCTCCAGGTTTCTCTCCCAGCCTCCAGTGGTTCCTGGGCTTGTGGGTCAGTGTAAGTGTCACCTTCACACGTAGTTCTGCGTGGATCTCCACATTGGCTTCCCTCAGGTCGTGTCTGTCTCTGCATCCACCTTTTTCCTTGTAAGGACACCAGTTATAGTGGATTGGGCCCACTCTAAGAACTCATCTTAACTTGATTATCTCCGTAAAGACCCTATTTCTATATCAAGTCATGTTCTCAAGTACTGGGAGTTAAGACCTCAACAGGAATTGGGGGGTGGGGGGTGGGACGCAGTATCCAAGGCGGAGGAAACAGGATGTGTGGGGCATGGAGGTCTGAAAGAATCAGCTCGTGTGGGAGACAGAGAGATGTGGCTGTAGTCAGACGGTAGGTGACTTGAGCTTAGCGGCGTCTGGGATTTCTCTAAAGGAGTATTCAAGGCTGTTAAATGAGTCCTTATAATTTTTTTTTTTTTTTCATCTGAAGCCGGAAATGGGGAGAGACAGTCAGACAGACTCCCGCATGCGCCCAACCGGCATCCACCCGGCACGCCCACCAGGGGGCGACGCTCTGCCCACCAGGGGGCGTTGCTCTGCCGCTACCAGAGCCACTATAGCGCCTGGGGCAGAGGCCAAGGAGCCATCCCCAGCGCCCGGGCCATCTTTGCTCCAATGGAGCCTCGCTGCAGGAGGGGAAGAGAGAGACAGAGAGGAAGGAGAGGGGGAGGGGTGGAGAAGCAGATGGGTGCCTCTCCTATGTGCCCTGGCCGGGAATCGAACCCGGGACTTCTGCACGCCAGGCCGACGCTCTACCACTGAGCCAACCGGCCAAGGTGAGTCCTTATAATTTTAAAAATAATTATTGCTTTTTATTTCTAGTCTATTATATTTGTATATTTACACATATACATAAGTTTGCATGATGCCTAAATTCAATCATTCATATGCTTTAAAACACCTCTACACTCTTTCCCTCTTTCCCTCCTTGCGTATCTCACCCTTTTCTCCCCCATCCAATCATATCTGTTCCTCCCTGCCTCACTGTGACCCCCTCCACTGTACCCCTCCTACATGCCCAGGTTGCCAATGCAGTTGTATTCTTCCATGTTTGTATTTCTCTAATTCTATACAGATGTTTACACATACACACATAGAAGTTTCCAGGTTTCTATTTATTTATTAATATTTATTTTTACAAATAATGGTGTCTTATTAGAAATGCTTTCCTGTATTACTCTATAGGACCTTGTAGGAATCCCTCTAAATGATGCATTTTTAATAAGGGTGATATTGACCTCAAGGAGACAGAAATGGGTTCTCAAGGGCTGAACAAAATCTTAGGTAGCACAACAGTCTATGGCACTCCAAAATTCAATCCTGTTTGACAACACAAACAGATGTACAGTATATCTGTGGCATTAAAATTCATGAAAGAAAAGCTTGGGAAACACTGCTCGGCATCATTTGGTACGACTCTGGTCTTCTCTTTATAGGCTGCACTCTATTCTGTGGTGTGCTGGGCCACCATTCATTCAGCTCTTCTCCCATTTACGACCATTCATTCTGACTCTAGATCTTTGCCATATGAAGAAGGCTGCAGTTAACGATGCTTTTATTTACGTGGCAAAGAGCAGGAATCTTGGTCACAGGGATATCTGACTTTTAATTTTGTGATAAATGCTACCAGGTTGCTTTCCCACAGGGAGAATGTCTCATATCCGAGGACAGTCTTCTCTTGCTCGCAGTAGATGCTATAGCTGTGTTTCCAGTGCTTTCCGCTCTGACGGGTGTAGAGCGATAACTCATTATGACTTGAATGTGCATTTCTCTGACTAGCCGTAAATGTGAACATCTTTTCATGTATTTAGCAGCCTTGTAGACTTGCTCTTCTGTGAACTGTCTATGAATATATAGTTGGCCCCATTTTTATATGGTGGTGTTCATTTTTTCTTTTAAATTCCCAAGAGTTCTTACCAGTTCGTGGCTATTAACCTTTGTCTGGCATCTGCACTAAAAAAACTTTTTCCAAATTGATTGTGTCTTGGCTTTGTTTACACTAAAGTTTAGAATTGTTACATACTAAAGTATATGGGTCTTTATCTTATAGTTGTGAATTTCTAGTCCTAGGAGATTTATTTTGACCCTCTGATTTTATGAGTAGTCACCTAGATTTTCTCACAAAGTTTTTGGTTTTACTTTTTATATTATGTTTTAAATATGTATAGAAGTTTATTTTATTTTTTGTAGAAAGGATAATAGGGGGTATCTGTTTCCACTTTTTTTTCAGATTGATAATGAGTTTGCCAGCACATTTTATAAATAATCCATTCATTTTTCTTTGAATTAACTTTTCATATACAAAGGTATCTAATTCTGGGTTCTCTGCCATGTTCCACTGATTTATCCATTCCTTGGTCAAAATTAAATTGATCGATGATTCTTTAAGATACTTTATACAATTCCAGAAACAAGTGCACAAACACACACACACACACACACACACACACACACACAACCTTTTGTCAGAATTTTATGAAGAACTGCATTAAAATTATACATTAAATTTTAGAAACACTGAACATATATTTTTTCATTTTTTTTAGAATTTTATGTATTTTAATACACATTTGTTGTTTTCTTCATATGTATCTTATACCTTCCTTCATAAGTGTATTTGTAAGTATTTTAAAGTTTTCAACACCATCGTAAAAGGCATATTGTGTGAATAAAAAAATGTATTGACTTTTGTTCATTTGTGTTGACTGTAACCACTTCTCTAGACAAGTGAGGGGATGGAGAGAAGTTCAATGCAATTAGGACATAAAATTTTTGTGAACTATACATTATAATATAAGATAGTATTTTAGAGGAGTTGTCTCTGTGATTTTTAACTAAATACTCAGAAACATTACAAGAAAGAGGGGCTTCTCTTCTCTCTCACGCCAGGCTGGTGATGTGTTTTTCTGAGAGAACTGGAGTTCCTTTAATGCCCACACTCACAGCTGCATTGGCCATGAGGTCCAGAGCCACTCTGGGGTGGTGATGTGTTGGGCAGGGCAGTGGCCCCAGGAGAGCCCTTGGCCTCGACTCCATGAAGGCCACAGGTGCTGCCACTGCTGTCTGGTTGAGGCGATCCCTGGAGAATCTGCCTTTGACTTTCTCATGCCTGATTTCACATTCTCTGGCCCTTCCCAACTCTCCTGGAGGAGTTTAGGCCTTCCTTCCAGATTCAAGTAACTAGAAACCCTGCCCATTCCTGTGTGTCAGTCGGCTTCTGCTGCCACACAAAGCACCACACACCAGGTATCTCATTCAGCAGAAATATATGTTCTCACAGTTCTGGAGGCTGGATGTCCAAGATCAAGGTATTGGCAGGGCTGGTTTCTCCTGAGGCCTCTCTCCTTGGCTTGTAGAAAGCCATCTTCTCTTTGTGTCCTCACATGGCCTTCCATCTGTGTCCATATTGTTTCTGCTTATAAGGACACCAGTGACATTAAATTCAGGCCCATCCTAATTGTCTTATTTTAACTTAATCTCCTTTTTAAAGTATCTATCTTCAAACAGTCACATTCTGAGGTGGGGCTAGGGCTTCAGCATATGGATGATGGTGGGAGACACAATTCAGCCCGACATGGAGGGCCAGGTGAGTGGGACCAGAACTTGGCCTTGGGCTTTAGAGCTGCCTGCTTTCTCGCCCTGCACTTTCCCTTCATAAGCAGGCACTGCAAGGCCAGTCCAAGGCAACTAACTCATGGAGGATAGAAACATGAGCTTCCCACTCAGGCCTGAAGTCCTCTGCCATGGACAGTGGCTCACATTAGAACTCCTGAGATATCTGGGACCAGACAATGGCCAGTGGGGATGACAGGGGTCACCTTAGCTTCAGCCACCAGCCTCCTCTGCTGGGAGGTAACTAATGACCTTGAGTGATAGAATGGTCTGCAGTGCCTGGGGGTTATTCCGGTTTCCTGTTGCTTATTAAAGCCACAGATGAGAACAAAAGGTGCTTGGTTAGCTCCCGGATTCTGAGTTCAGAGGACCGTGGCGATGGAGCCAGCTCCTGCACCTGGGGTTGGCCGAGTGTTGTTGGCTCAGCAGAACCAGCCCCGCACCCCCACCCAACCTCCAGTCACCGGAGAAAATGCGTAGGGGCCATACGGACAGGATGGGGTCTTTAGGAGAACAAGGAGTTTGTGGGGAAGGAGCACACACTCCTCTTGGGGATAGGTTTGGAAGATTTCCTTGCTCTCTCTATGCCTTCCCGTGTGATTGGGGTGCATGAAGTACCTCCCACCACTCCCTGTGTCAGAGGCTACAGTGTGGCTCCCACCTGTCCCTGCAGGCTGCTAGAGCTGCCTGGTGCATGGGGACAGGGGGACAGAGGGAGTGAAGAGAGGAGAGTTCGCACGGTAGTGCTGGCAGGAGGTGGGATGGGGAGGCAGAGACGGTCTGCCGTTTAGTCGGGCAGCGGTGAGCTCCTCCATGGTCAGTAGCATCTACACTTAAGCCAAGGTGGTGATTTCAACCCACACCACCTGCTGAGAAGCAGACCCCAGCAGTGCGAGGCTGAGTGGGGGCTGATCTGAAAGAACAGAACCTTTCCTTCCAAATATCTTACATGGCCATTCTCAGCTAGCACCAAGAGGGAGAGAAGAATTTAGCATTAAACATAAGGGTGCATTGCAGAGAGAATGAAGAAGAGAAACAGGGGTGTTTTATCACATGGAGCGGAATCAGAAATTATGAAATTAAATTAGATGTTAAAAGAGCAGCCCAGGAGGAAGAGAGGCTGGTAGCACAGTTGTAGCATTCAAGAGAAAAAAAATAAAATTCATTTTATCTTCATAGGTTAATGAGTCGAGGCCTTCTCTTACCTGCCCTTCGTCGGCATTAACTGAGTGAAGGACAGATTATGACAACTATTGGGAATTTTTATATTTGTAGTCTAGGATTCAAAAGGACAGAATGTTTGTAAGATAGGGAGAAATAATGCTGCAATGATAGAGTGGCAGTTGATGGCTTTCATATTTTGTGGCAAGATTCATACTCTGTTTCCATAGGGGAGATAAAGTAGTGGGTGGGCGTGCGCACGCACGTGTGTGCACGCACACACGCAGTCTTAGATGCGTGCACACACACACACACAGTCTTAGAAGGTCAGAACTGACCGGTCCATAGTGATCATATAGTAATGGCAGATGAATGGCATGTGAAATATTATTCTCCTATTCTTTTCCTCATGGCAGACAGGAGTAATTCATCATGACACCATTTCATGTGAAGACCACCTATTTTCTGATGGGGAGGACTATGGCAAAGGGTGAGATTTAAGCTGATTCTCAAATAAAGTGACCCCAATTCATTGTCATGTCTGGGCTGATTACTTCATATATTAGAAAAAAGACCTAGCCCCGCTCTGTCTGCTTTCTTGTCATTTAATAGAAACAATGCTGAAGGGCACACTAAGGGCAGGCCCTGAAAGACGGAGAGGCTGTTTAGTGCAAGGGCCATTGAGGGAGCCATATCAGGAACTTATATTTACTGGTGACTTTGTGGGCTGCTATCTGAGGGGCTAATGTCTGTTCAAGGCCCCCGAAGGCTGCTTGGTTAAACAAAATGGATTCTGAGGCAGCAGCAATACCCTGGAGCAGTGTGGCTAAACTCGCCGCAGATGGGGATTGGTGCTAAGGACAGACAGCGCCGATTTTTTTGGACCAGCTCACATGACCCAAATGAAGGTTTTTCCATAAATCACCTGAGAGTATCTAGCACTGTAGTAGATTAAGGATGACCTCACAGTCTTTGAAAGTCCTCCCTCTCAGAGAGGGAGTCTGTGGCACTTTCCCTTACCCCTGGGAGGGCCCGATGACTGTTTGAGCAATAGAATAAATACGCTGGGGAACAATGTTCTTTTCATTTTCTGTTGCATGAGGTTTTAGAGCTGTTTCTATATATTTCTGCATCGCTGATTCCAAATATGAAATCTGTTTTTTGATATATGCTCTAGTTTTTATGCAATTTTAATTTCTTTTTGTTAGAGTTAATGGCATGCATTGGTTTTTAAATTGGAGTTAAAGGGCAATGACTCTTGGGTTGAACATAACCACAAGGCAATTAATGTTTTACAAACATCACTTTTACATAATTGTAGTTTTTTTTTTTAAATTTTTATTTTATTTTATTTATTTATTCATTTTAGAGAGGAGAAGGAGAGACAGAGAGAGGAGAGACAGAGAGAGAGAAGGGGGGAGGAGCTGGAAGCATCAACTCCCATATGTGCCTTGACCAGGCAAGCCCAGGGTTTCGAACCGGCGACCTCAGCATTTCCAGGTCGACGCTTTATCCACTGTGCCACCACAGGTCGGGCAATTGTAGTTGTTTTTAAATGTAAAAAATTATTATCTGATAAAAAACCCTCTTACTTTGTTTGAAGATTGAATCATGGCTTCTTCGAGTAGGTGTAATTGTAAGAATAGTCCTGACACCTTCTGTTATATATGTGGCTGTTACACACTTCAACATCAAAGGCGCGATATTTCATCATTTGTGACATGTGCATATATTGCTTATTTTCAAGTTTCCCTGGCGATCAAGACAAGAATTTGGCTCCTCATATTGTGTGTCATAATTGTGAGGAAATGCTTCATGACTGGACAAAAGGAAAATGCAAAGGAATGCCTTTTGGTATTCCCATGGTTTGGTGTGAACCTAAGGACCACAGCAGTGAATGTTATTTCTATCTGATCCATACAAAGGGCATCGGCAAGAAAAAATGGCATATGATCGCATTTCCTAATATTCCTTCAGCAATACGACATATCCCACACTCTGAGACACTCCTGGTTCCAGTTTTTAATGTTTTTATTTCTGCTAAGGATGAAGAAAGTGAACATGGTGATCAAGTGTATTTTGATAAGATGCATGAGTAAATGGTTGTAGAATCTGAAGGGTCTTCTTCTGATGCCAAGCAGTCATTAACCCCTCAGCAGTTTAGCCAGCCCGAATTGAATGACTTAGTGAGAATGACATAAAAATTGTCCTCAACTTTCTGAAATATGAGGAGCATAACTGGATCATTAGTGTGGATTTTAAAATGGTAAATTTCCTGCTAGGACAACAGAGAGGTTTCACGAAGTATCCTTGCTTTCTGTGTTTGTGGGATAGCCGAGCTAGAGAAAAACACTGGAGACAGAAGGAGTGGCCGAAATGTGAAGCTCTGGAAGTAGGGATGCAAAATATTGTGAATGAACCTGTAGTTAATCAAGACAGAATCATCTGCCCCCCACTTCACATCAAATTTGGCTTAATAAAGCAGTTTGTTCAGGCTTTGAATAGAGAAAGTGAATGCTTTCAACATATTATTTCTGTTTTTCCTGCCTTGTCTTTCGAGAAGATAAAAGCAGGTGTATTCAATGGACCTCAAATTCGAACCCTCATACGTGATGAAGAATTTGCCAGGAAGATGAATAAGGAGGAGAAAGCAGCATGGCAGACTTTTGTAGCAGTTACAAAGAATTTCCTTGGCAACAAAAAAGCAGAAAACTATGAACTTCTGGTTCAAAGATTGCTGTTGGCTTACTGTGACATTGGATGTAACATGAGTGTTAAGATTCACTTCCTGAACAGTCACCTTGATAAGTTTCCTGAAAATCTTGGAGCTGTTAGTGATGAGCACACTACTGCTGGAGCATCAAATGAGATTGTCCTCAACAAGTACACAAACGCAAGAGCTACAAACACAAATTTTTGCCTGAATAGAATTTAAATAAGTTTTGTGCAAATTTTATGATTAAAATCAGTGTTTTAATATGTTCTATTTTTAAATTGTAGACAAATTCTGATGCAATCATATCTTTTAGTGTATTAGTGTATTTATTGCATTATATAAATTATTATATTTTCACAAAGATGATGTCCAAGAAGACATTTTACTTCATTATGTTAAACTAAAGGTTGAAAATTTTACAATAAGATGAAAACCTAAAATCTTGAATAGCAGAAAAACTGAAGCTTACAGAGAAAAACTAATGTCAGATTTGAGATCCGCACACTTGAATTAGGTAAGAAGTGTTTTTGTGGATGCAACAAAAATTTTGTTCCCCAGTGATATAGTGGAAAGTATGCTGAACTAGTATCTGTGCCTTTTAAGAGATGAGCAGCTTCCATTCCTTGTCCTTGAAATACCTGGAGCCACCCCAAGTCAGCATGCTGTGAGAAAGCCCAAACAGCCCCATGGAGAGGGAGGCAAATCCATGTGGAAAGGAACCAAGGCCCTCAGACGGGAGCCCTAGCCAGCACCAAGTCATTAGCCAAGTGAGAGCACCACCTGGGAAGTGGGCCCTCCAGCCCCGGGGAGCTGCCCTGGTTACACTGCATGGAACAGAGATGAGCCACCCTCCTAGCCCCGCTCAGACTGAAGATGATTGTTGTTAGAGGCACTAAGTCTTAGGACGATTTGTTACGAAGCCCCAGATAAATGGAATAAACACACACTGTGGCACCAACAGGGAGGTCATGGATGGAAGTTCATTGCAAGCATGGCTTATCTGTCATAGTTACAGCCATTTGACTTGTTCTAGCCAACTGGCCATAGACACATCCATCACTCACAGACCAAGCCTGTTTCTCTGAGCTTTGTGGGCAGATTGGTGCTATTGGGAAAAGCTTTAGGCCTCTCTCCCTCCCAGGTAGGGTCCCTGGGCTCACTGCAGCATGGAGGGAAACAGCTGGGGGCCCAAGTAGGGGAGCTGCCACTGGCACTTAGCTGAGGAGGGAAGAAGCCTGTCTGTGACTCCTTCCCTGGAGCCAGGTGGATATTGCTCTCTCCTTTATAATTAGAGGCACAAAGAACACCCTTGGGCCTCGGCATCCTCATAAAGTGCTCCACGTGCACAGTGGAACTGTTGACGATGACAAAACAGACGGTGTGACAGAGATCAGAGTTACTCACCGGAGGGCTCGCATGTTACCTCCAAGAATGAGGCTGTAAACAATGCAGCACTACTACTACCCACCTTCCAAATTAGCTGGCAAAATAAAAGAGAATGGAGTGTTACTCTTAGCAGCAGGCTCTCAAAGCTACAATGACATCCAGCAGCAACTCGTCCTGCCTGTCTTGGGGAGCCCCGGCTGATGAGATGCGCTGAATGTTATTAACGTCACTTTGCCGAAAGTGCTGCACACTCAGACTAATGCCTTATGGCATTTACTGCTTTCCTGCAGCTCCAAAGATGGAGAGAAAGTCCTGAAATAGCAACCCAGTGCTGGTTGTCAAGGCAACAGGATCCTTCAGGACGCACCATGAGGTGCTGCTGTGCTTGGCACTGGGAGGGGATGGGAGAGAAAGAATTGCAAAGGCAGATGCTACCCTCCGCGAGCCTACATTCTTCTTGGGAAGACCAGGTTTTGGTTTCTGAGGACAGAGACCACTCAGAATCTCTCAGGGAAGCATTTCTCTACCTGGGTCCCAAGGAGCACGAGTCTAGGAAGATATTAACTAGTGTTAATAAAAAAGAGTCTTGTGGGCAAATAATTTTGCAAAACACACTGGGCAAAGTTAAACATTGCTTTGCTTCAGTCTTTACTGAGCTCGTGTGCACTGGGCTGTTCAAGAGGGAGTGATTGTTCGCCACATTTCCCCAAATTATCTGACGATGGAAACGCTTGTTCACAGGGCATTTCGAGAGATTAGTAAATCACACAATGGCTTTAGGGACTCAATATTAGGAAATAATACAGAGCAGTATGTGATTAAGTTCTTAGGATGTGTGGAACAGCTAGGGAGTAGTACAGAATTCAGAGCAGGGAGAGTCGGTGCTGGCTGGGCAAATGGGGAGGCTTCATGGAGGAGGAGCTGAGTTGAGTCTTGCAGATTCCAAGTGGGTGGTGAGAACAAAGAGTAGACTCCTTGAGGTGTGTGCATGGCTCTTCTCCTGAAACCCAGAGAGCCTTTGTGAGGGTAAGAAGGTACTGCTTAAGGTTCAACAGGTTGTATAGATCTCACTAGGAGGGACTGTATGAAGCAAAGATTTCATGCGCTATTCCTGCTCCCGGAATGACCTGCACCAATGCCTTTGACAGCACATTCCATTATCACCTCTTCAAACTCCTCTCTTATGCTCTGGAAGGAATCAACACTTCTTCACTCTAGTCTAATTTTTTTTTTAATATGTAGATTCTGCAATTGCCAATGTTATCCATCCATCAATCAATCCCTGATTCCTTTTTCTTTTTGGAATTTTTATTGTGGCAAAATATGTTATATATTTGGCTATATATATTTTTAATGGTTCAGTGGCATTAATTACATTCACAATATGGTGCCACCATCACCCCTCTCTAGTTGCAGAATTTTTCACCTCCCCACACAGAAGCTCTGTAGTGTTATAGCAATCAGTCTCCATTCCTCCCTTCCTCCAGCCCCTGGTGACTTCTAATCTACTTTCTCTCTTTATGAATCTGCCTCTCCCAGATATTTCATATAAAGGAATTATATTTTCCCTTTAGTATTTGACTTCTTGCATTTAGCACAATGACTTCAAGATTCATCCATGTTGTAACACGTGTCAAGATTTCCTTCCTTTTTATGGCTGAGTAATTGTCCATTGTGTGGACAAATGACATTTTGTTTATCCATTTATCCATTGAGGGCACTTTCACATCTTATGAATGATGTTGCCATAAATGTGGGTATCCAAATATCTGTCTGGTGTCCTCTTGTGCATTGTTCTGGCTTTCCCCACCAGGGCGACTGTGTCCTATCAAATATATTTGTTTGCATCCTGGGTTTCCCTTCTGGAAAGTGAGATTTTAGTCAACAAGTCTTTGTTGAGCATCAGCTATGTGTTTGACACTTGGTTGGGCACTGTGAGTGATGTACAAGCTAGAAGTCCTGCCCTTTGGGGAGGTGCTCAGAATTGTTCTGCCTCCCTGAGGTGCACATGCAGTGGACATGGTGTGACATGTGAAGGTGTATAAGAGCGGAAAGATAAAAAAGGGCACCATGAAGGTAGGAGCTCCATGCTGGGGAGACAGCTCACTTTTGTTGTGTCTGCAATGTTTAGCATTTTGTAGCTCAGAGCTCAGGATATTTACACCAGCTGAAGAAGATGTCGCAGTTTTAAATACTGGTCTCAAATATTACTTTGAAAATGCAAGTGCCCTCTTTCTCAGTCTAGAGCTCTCTGCCTCATCCTGTGTTCCTCTGTCCCTCTTTGTCACTTATACATGTGCACATACATGCACACACTCACACACGTATGCGTTGTCTCTCTCTCTACTCCTCTTGGTCCATTAAGAACTTCAAGAAAGGGAAGATCATAGAATTTGGACAAAGGTTTAGGAATCTCCTTAGAGACCTGGTGGCTGAGGACCCACTCTTCCGGCGGCCACTTGCAGGGGGGTTTGACCCCTCAGGTTCCCTCAGCCCGGGTGGCTTGTGTAGAGAGCACTGGAGGTGCCGCTGTGCGGTGCTCCTGTTTCAGGGTCAGCAGCGGTTGCTCAGTTTGCTGTTTACCAGGAGACTGTGTGTGATGGAGCTACATGGAGCTCAGCCCTTGCACTGAGTAGCTATGAGTCTGAGCGCCCTGCGCCCTGAGCCTCAGCTCCTCTCCTGTAAGATGGGAGCATGGCGCTGACTCCGGTAACGTGCTTGCCTAGCGCCCGTGAGCACTGCATGTTATTGCTGCCATGGTTATTGTTGGAGTAGCCCCTGTCTGTGAATGGCAACCTGCTCTGCAGTAAGCACTGCGCTAACGAGGAAGGAGACAAGTCTGAAATGGGCAGAGAGGCTGACTCGGGACTAGAGGCTGACTCGGGAACCCCAGTCCCGACTGCCAGGAGTCTGACCTGAGCACGTGTGAGCGGCTCACCCTGGAGCCAGAGCAGCCGCGGCAGCGTGCACACACATGTGTCAGGATCGGTGTGCCTGCCAACTGGTCTCAGTTATGTAACTGTCCTCCCATCCCACCTACTCATTAGTGTCAGTGGGAGGGTGGCACGCAACAGCTCTGTAGAGCACGGATGGGATTATGTCACACGAGGGCAGCATTTTAGTGGCATTACCAAGTCTCGCCAGGTGGGATAATGCTGGGGCGGGGGGTAAATCATAAAACGGCTGATGTCACGGGTAAGTGCTGAAAGGCTGTGATAATCCTTGTTGCCCTTTGTGAGCCAATATCTAGCGGGCCCTGTAGGGGAGCCCCAGGAGCTGGGCCCACGTTTCCCCCACACATCATGCTGCCAGACAGCGGCCTGGCCCGGATGACTGGCTCCAGGGCCCATGTACTCTGTTTGCGCCTTCTCTCCCTCTGAGGATCCAGGACAGCTGGAGACACGCGTCCCCTCTGCTCTGCCTCCTTCACTGTGCTCCTGTGTCCCGAACCAGGGAGGTATATTTTGCTTCAGTTCTAGAGAAAAATCTGACAGCTGTGCCGGTCAGAGAAACGTGGGGAGCATCTGCCTTCTGGGGTCAAAGTGAGGTTCACCCCAATCTGTCGTCTGCTCACCTCTGCAACCTTGTCTCTGTGGAAACTCCTTGCCTGCAACACCCTGGCCTCACGGAGTCATATCAGCAGCTCCTGAGTGGTCTTCCTGGTCCAGGTACTGGCGCCTTTACCTGCACTGTTCCCTTTGCCCTAAACACTGCTTCCCTCCGGACGGCTTCACAGATGCCCACTCAGCTTAAGTGATGCACGTGTCAGAGAGCCTCCCCATCAGGGGAGGTTGGCCGCTGTCCCCATTGGGTCCCTGCTGGCTTCCCAGCAGGCCTTATCTATATAATGGGTTGGCATCTGTAATACATATTGCTGAGTTCTGTTTACAGATGTGTCTCCCTGCTCCTCTGTTCCTCTTAAACGGAGTTACTAGACGGCAGAGACCTCGCCTTATACAACCTGTGACCCAATCCTAACACTGTGCCCAGGACCAAGGCACTTACCAAATTCTCCCTCACAGATAAACAAATGAAGAAAATGCATTAAGGGTGGTGGAGGCGGTGCGCCCTGTCTTATATCTTCTACCCGCCTCTACGCTGTTGTTATGTCTGCTGTTGCCTGGCGAGGTAGGGGAGGGTGACACCCCCGGGAGAGGCAGTGGACCTGGAGAAGAACGCTCTGGGGAACGCGCTGCTTCCTCCCATCTTGCTGACAGCTGGCTTAGCCGCTGAATGCCTGCACTTTCCATCTCCTCTGCCAGGCGAGCATGTTTCCCAGGGACCAGGAGTCTTTCTCACGTGTCTGTCGGCCCGGTGGGTCCCTGTCTGTTGAAGTTCTGCCCACATCGTCAGTCAGTGCAGTCCTGCCTGGCATTTGGAACTGACAAGGTAAACAACAGCTGGCCTGCATCAGCGGTGCCGATTGGCTGACTCCTTGGTGCTCGCTCTGGGTGTGGGTGTTTCCCCAGGCCAACGAGGAAGAAGGTGGGGAAGCCGAAGGCTGTTCTGTCTCCAGCTGCGTTCCGAGGTGAGCGAACCAGAACAGGATGAGAGACAGCTGTCAGGCTCAGAGTCAGAGTGAACTCACTTTCTCTGAGTGATGGTGAGATGGCGCCTGGGTGGGGATGTTTCACGCGTCCTGTCTCATTGAACTCGTATGAAACCCGGGAAACACAGGGAGCCTGCTTGTTATTTCGTCGGTGAAGAAACTAAATTTGAGATGTGCAGTGAGAGGACTGAGGCCAGAATTGCACGCAAATTCCAGTCCACTTTCTACCAGGCAATGTGTTTTGTGCGCTTTTAAAAAAATATCTCTTCCCCCCCTTCACAAATATATGGCAGGCATTAGTGACTTCTAAACTGGGAAAACCTCTTATTCCAACGGTAGCATTATCTTTCTTCAGAGGCTGATTAAAGTTGGTTGAGGCCCTGGACGCAGAAGAAAATATTGGGCCCCTTAAAAAAAAAGAGAGAGGCCCTGGCCGCTTGGCTCAGCGGTAAAGCGTCGGTCTAGCGTGCGGAGGACCAGGGTTCGATTCCCGGCCAGGGCACACAGGAAAAGCGCCCATTTGCTTCTCCACCCCTCCGTCGCGCTTTCCTCTCTGTCTCTCTCTTCCCCTCCCGCAGCCAAGGCTCCATTGAAGCAAAGATGGCCTGGGCGCTGGGGATGGCTCTGTGGCCTCTGCCTCAGGCGCTAGAGTGGCTCTGGTCGCAACATGGCGACGCCCAAGATGGGCAGAGCATCGCCCCCTGGTGGGCAGAGCGTCACCCCATGGTGGGCGTGCCGGGTGGATCCCGGTCGGGCGCATGCGGGAGTCTGTCTGACTGTCTCTCCCTGTTTCCAGCTTCAGAAAAAAAAAAAATAAATAAATAAATAAATAAATTAAAAAAAAAAAGAGAGAGAGAGAGACAGGGAAAATAAAAATACATGTTAACCATATTTTTAAATAAATAAAAAAATATTATGTACTATTAATGTTAAAATTGTACATGTGAAACCAAACTTGATGTCATTAGAAAAAAGTGTGAAGTTGGGATTTTGCGAGGCCCTTCAGAAGTCAGGGCCCACCAGGGTGCGTGCCCACCATGTGCGCCCACCATTAAATCTGCCTCTGTCTTTCTTGGGTATCACAAATGACCCAGGTCTCAGCAGCCTATGGGTAAAGATGATGGCATATTAACATAAATGTTCAAACTTTGCTACATTCTTCTCTTGACCTATGAAATACCATGTCCACAGCCTCTGACCTGCTTCCATGTCCTTCTAACAGAGCCCCTGAGCCTAGGATGTGTCCATGTGTTTTCTGCCATCTCACCCTTCCTTGTCTGCAGTCCACTGTGCACGGGTCATCTATGAAAGGGCCTCTCCCACCTCTGCTGCTGGTGCCTTCCAGGAGACTCACTCCACTGGGCTCAACCATTTGTCACTGGGGCTTCCTCAAACCTGCAGGATGCTGAAGCCATACTGAGCTCTCTTTGCTCCCGACCAATGGCGTGGAAGAGCTAGATCTTACTGGCTTGTGAGAATTGTGTACATCATTTCCCAACTCCAAGTTAATGACATCATGTTGATGGCTCAAAATTGGCCACAGTGGGAGTATTTACACTATGGAAATTGGCAACATATCAAAGACCTCTGTACCCTCAGCCTGTTCTTAACATCTACACATCACTGTCCCCTGCCTGTTGCACTCTGTGTCCTGGGTTTTAAAGCAGCACTGAGGTGCCTTCCCGGCAAGCCCACCCCTTCAGCTGCAGAGCTATTTCAGTCACTCAGCTTCTCTGCAGAGTTGGACAATGCGACAACATTTCCATCTTTTCTCTCTCCTCTGAGCTCCCCCCTGCAAAAAAAACCTGCACCAGTAAACTTGTTCATCCTCTTTCTGTTGAAATGCTGCCTACTCCAAATAAAACAAGCACACACACACCAACAAAACAAACAGTGGTCCCGGTGCCCACGTATCTGTTTATGTAGATGCACAGGGAGGGGAGTTACTTTTCTAAATCTTAGCTCGGATCCAGTTTTGGCATCTATGCAGATGTGTATATTTTTTATTTTGATTTCTGAACAAACAAAACCCAAAACAAAATAAAAACCCAACCCATTCTGAGTGAAACAAAAGGGCATGGGGAGCCTCAATCTTGAAGCTTGGGCTCCAGTTTTCACTCTTTCGTGACTAGCTGCGTGCCCTTGGGTGTATTTTGCTCACTGGGAGGCTTACTGATCTGCACGTGCCCTTAGACGTGTCTGGGTAGTGTAACAGCTAACGCATCTCCGGCAAGTCAGCGGCTTCACTCAACATGTCTATTTCTCACTCGCGCAGCTGTGCGCTTTGTAGGGTGGGAAAAGGGAATGAGGCTGAGACATGGAAGGTGTTTATGTGTCAGCCTGCAGGTGGCAGTCACCGCTTTCTTTAATGCTCCATGGGCCAGAATTTAGTCCCATGTTCACACTGAGGAAGGCCTGAGGAAGAGGAGATTCGTTAGCACCTGCACCAATGCCATGTCGGGGAAGCTCTTTTCTCTCTTATACCAGGTTCTGTATTCAGAACACAAAGGCTTTGATCTATAGATTGACTCGGCTTCCTTTTGCTCTAAGAGTTGATGAATCTTTTGGTCCATTATTGCCAAATAAAATAAACAGGGTTTTCAAAGCAGATTGGATTTGCTTCTCATTCTTGGCCTGGCTCCCCAATGTCTTTCATTGTTGTAAAGGAAGTCCTTCACCCCTGAGTCTGTTCAAATTGCAAATCAGTGTTAGTGCCCATCATCATCTCCCTTGAAACAACGTCTAGACCCATCTCTCTCCTTCAAAGTCTTCTGAGAAACCAAATTTGAACTCATTTCATCAAGGCCAAATGTCAATCATAGAAGAAATCTATACAAAATTTTAATTGCAAGATGTTCGGCGCAAATTTAATGAGTGACATAAGAGATCTGAGAATTCCCGCATTCTCGGTTCATGCATAATGTGGACTCAAATTGGCTCTCTGGAGGTGGAGGGAATTACATTTCTAGAATTTACACACCAAGAGAGCACATGGAGTGGACCCTGAAGGTTAAGGTCATAAATCAAAATCATTTACTGGCTTTGAGTGATTGCTGTGGACCGTAATGGCTAGAATGGTCACCAGCGATTACTCTGTCTCCGATTATCGGAATGCTGCTCAATATTCATAAATCAGTGGTCATTAATCCCCCAAATAATACCTGTCTGCTTTCTAAATAAATTTGCAACCTGGCTAATGGAGATTGAAAGAGGTTGATGGGCACTAGCTCAGAACTGAAACAAATGAGGATGTCACTCTGACAGACTCGGAAACACATCCTTTTGGAACGTGAAGTCACTCAGGGTAAAAAATGTTCCTGCAGAAACTACTTTTTGCAAAAGAGGGGGCTATTCAGGCAGTTTCTTCCAACACTAGTAATTTCCGTAGACAATGGACTTGATGTTTAAGTCTCAATCTCAGAAATTTTGCTCAGGACCAAATCAAATGATTGAAAAGCTTCAATTCAGTCGCCAGCTCATCCCTGTTTACCCACAGTAATTGGAAAATAAGTGCACAGCGCAGCGAAAGGCCGTGGCATTTATTGGATAACATGGGAGCAGGCGAGGGAAGGAAATTGTAATTGGAGCGTCAGTCACTGGGGAAACAAATTGGGGAAGAAATCGAGAAATGAAAATGAGCATGAACTTGTAGGGACACGAAACTGAAAAGCGATTTCATTACCGCAGACACTTCAAGTCTATGTTCATTTTTTTCTTTGCCTTGTTTCTGGGTTGGATTTATAAATTATATATAATGGTGACCAAGGTGTCCGGGTAAGGGCACCATGTTGACTCGAATAATAGGCACCACTCTGTATCTGTTGCATTTTAAATCTGGCAGAAAATGTGATTTGTGTGTGGATGTGTGGAAGAGAGGCTGGATAGATTTGTCTCATGCCTGGTTTCACCTTGGAAAAAAAAAAAAAAAAGAGCCACAGGAGGCCGAAAATAAATGCTGTTTTCAAGTGCAATAGTTTAAAATAACAGCCCAGACTCTTTTAACCCTAAATTTATTAGTTATAGACACTAGAACCACACCTTTTAGCTGCCAAACCTTTCCTCTCCTTTCCCTCAGTTGAGGAAGCCGAGGCCCAGAAAAGAGGGGAAGACTGTCCCCCAGTCCAGTGATTTTCAACCTTTGTTTCTCACGCACTCATAAACTAATTACCAAAGAAAAAGGGGCCCTGACCTCTTCTTCTTTAGTAACTAATTTATTTGTGCCATGAGATGAAAATGGTTGTATTTAGTCAGGGGCACTGACCTTAGTAATTAGTGTGTGTTTGTGCCATGAAAAAAAAAAAAAGGTTGAAAATCACTGCCCCAGTCAACAGATACAGAACTAAAATCCAGGCCGGTTGCCATGCAAAAGAGCAACAGCTAAAAACCGTATCCCAGGGGGAGTGTGAATGGAAACACCCCACGCATAAAAGCGACTTGGCAATAAGTCTGATGAGTCTTAAAAACGTCCACATTTTCTCACTCCTTTGGGATCAGCCTCATTCACCCCTAGCACAGATTCTCATTTCTAGTTACCAGTTCCAAGGAAATCACTTGATGTATAAGGAGGTTCATGGAAGCCTTGTTTTTAGCCCATTGGAAGCGAACTGTGAGTCCAGGGGTGGGGAATATCTAAGTAAGCCATAGAACATCTGCTCACAGGCGGGTAAGGAGTGCCCGAATGAATCTGTGCTTCGGAGAGCCCATGGCAACGTGGGGAAAATGCTTAAGGTAGTGAAAAACAAAAAGACTAAAAACCACGCTCCAAACATATACAGCCGGGATGCTCACACCTACGCAGGGATCCGTGGCTGAGCCACTGGAAATAAGTGGAGAAGAAGCGAGGACTCCTCTGTGTTGGGGGGACCTTGGTTGAGGGAAAGTTTCTATTGGGAAAATTTTTTACCTGATCTATACTATTCAATCATAGGAAGAGACAGCATCTGAAGTGAAAAGTGTTGCTGACTGTTTATAAAACTGTTTCCCCCTAAATATTTTAAATTGTGAAATCAATTTTACACCAGGGAGGCATATATATAAAGAGAGGAGAAGAGACAAAGAGGGCAGGTGACCCATAACCTCACCATCCTAACAGTTAAAAAAAAATTATTCTCTGCTGGAATCTGAGGCTGTCCTGGTATTAGCACAGATGTAATCTTTCCAAAAATCTGCAGGAAAGGATGGAGTCCAGAGCTGGGAATGGCCACCTAGGATTTTTCCTCACTGCATCCCTCCAGGGTCCCCAACCCTGATTCTGCCTGCCCTCGTGTCCATGCTGCTCTGGCCATGGGGAATGCCCTATCTCGACATCGGTCTCCTGATGAACTCCTCTTCGTTTGTCAGAGCCCAGCTCGAATATCCCCTCCTTCATGATGCTTCTCCTCACCTCCCTCTCGGCTGAGTGAGGGCTTTCCCCTTTGTGTTCCCGCAGCCCTCCTATTTGCCTGTGCAATACTTAATCATGTTGCGCTATATTTCTCTCTCTAAAGTTGTCTATTCCACTAGATTCTGGGCTCAAAGACTTAGGAATCATATCTGATTCTACCTCATGACTCCCCATGTAGCCCCTTGTAGGCACACAAGGAGGTTAACTTTATTTTTGTTGACGCTTTTTCTGACCAGTCTGAACAATGCTCTTTCAGAGCACATTGTGTGAATATTGTGACACGGAACACACAACCTATCCACTGCAGAAGCTTTGGGAATACAGAAATTTGAAGAAGGAAATGAATATCACCTGGAATCTCAGTGCTCAGAAATCACCACGCCAAGGTCGTCAGCATGGCGCTCCCATCTGGTGTCTGAGCGTATGAAGTGTCCCCACAAAGATGTTGTCGAAAACAAAATACTGATGATGTCCGCCTTCCGTTTTCATCATATCATGCACACGAATGTAACTAGCCTGTAACCAATCTTTGTTCTTAGACATGTAGCTACTTGAGGTAATTTTTCATCTTTTCCCTTTCTTTTTATTTTTGTTTTAGTGCACATGCAAGAGAGACAGACAGACAGACATGGATAGTCAGGGAGGGAGAGAGATGAGAAGCATCAACTCTTGCTAGGCACTTTAGTTGTTCATTGATTGCTTTCTCATACGTGCCTTGACCAGAGGGTACCAGCTAAGCCAGTGACTCCTTGCTCAAGCCAGCGACCTTGGGGTCAGGTCTATGCTCCCACGCTCAAGCTGGCAACCTTGGGATTTCAAACCTGGATCCTCAGTGTCCCAGGTCGATGCTCACTCCACTGCGCTACCAGCCGGTCAGGCCCTTCCTTTCCTTCTTTGTTACCTCCACCAAACATAGGTCACCAGGCTGCGTGCCCTGCACAGCCTCCATGAACATCTTTGATGACCTGAGTTGCATAAATACCAGATGGGACTTTTCAAGTGTTCTGGAAGCGATGACTGAATTCCTTCTGGTGAATATACTGATGCCACTGTTATTGTTATTTCAGTCTCTTGAAGAACTGTGTACACATTTTATTTGAAGAGTGAGCAAGATGTCTCATTTTAAAAAGGAGTCAACTAGAAAACAAAAAAATAGCTCTTAAAATGTAAAGTGACAAAGATCCAAGGGAAGATAAACTTGTCCACAAAGAGTCAACTTCCTGGCTCCCTTCCCATTAGTGGGAATCTGTTCTGAACGTTCTTTTGAGTCATGTTCAATTCTCTTTAGGCTGGGTCTGCGAGAGCCACAACCACAGGGCCTAATGTACTAAAAATACCTGTACTGTTTTTTTTTTTCTTTTCAAATATGTACTTGTGTGATTGCAGAAGTAATGCATATTCATTGTATAATTTTTTTTTGGCAAATGGAGAAAAGTGTAAGAATGTAATGAGACCCATAAACCACAGTTTGTATTTGGGAGCATAACTTTTATGCTCAATAATACACTTGGAATTGGTGATGTGAGTTATGGAGCCTACCTGTGTTCTTGCTATAGGAACCCTGAGTTAATAGCCAGCATCAAGGTCATTGACTCCATCCTAAATTTCTATGCGATCTTTTGGCAATTTACTTACCTTCTCTGTTCCTGAATTCTCTTATTTGTAAAATGCATGAGTTTTTCTGATTCTCTCAAAAGACCTTCTCAGACCTGAAACTGCTATGAATCTATAATGGTGTGGTTCTAATAAGAATCAGATTGATGGCTAGTCTGACAAGTGGACAAAGTTGGTAATTGCCTATGTGACCAACGAGGTTGCTCAACCACATGATGTGGCCACCCCTTAAAATTCTGTATCTTTTTCCATTTCTCCACGATCTGGCCACACATGAACCATTTGTGTCTCCTCATGTTATACTCATGCTGTTATGCCTCTGTGCCTCCCCTCAGCTGTTCCCTCTTCCTGGGAACCTTTTCCTGCCCTTGTCCACAGCAGAACATTGCTCATATGTCACCTCCTCCGTGGAGTCCTCTCTGCTTTCTTTAAGGCGATGTTAAGTTGCTAAATCTCTCATGTTCCCACAATACTATGTAAAAGTGGTTATAACAACACTTATCAAGTGCACTACAATTTTTGTGAGCATATCTGTCTCCAAGCTCTGAGGACAACATGATTGACCTTTGTGACCCCAGGGCCAAGGTCACAGCAAATCTGAGGGAAGAACAGAGCGTTTCCTTTCTGCTGGGTCATAATTCCTTATTATGAGACCTGGCGATTGAACATGCTTTTCCTTAGGAGAAACCAAGGGAACAATGAGGAAAGCAAAAGGAGGCATTTGCTGCCATCAGGCCGTGAGCTGTGGAGCAAGGCTGGGTTATTTTCTTGCAGCGGCCCAGGAAGCTTATTGTGCCATGGTGGGAATAAAAGGAGGCACGAGGGACTCTCAGCAGACCCCCAGCAGACAGAGGCACGTCTCAAATTAGCTGAAGCCCCTAGGTCTCTGAGTATGCACAGTCTAAACTCTGTTCCTTTCTCACCAATTTGCAAAACACAAGACAATTTCTTCAGGTTCAGGGATGGGATTGATTTGGCATTGACTTTCTGGTTTTCACCTCTGTTCAGCAATGAGTTGTCACGGTCATTGTTTTTCAATCTCTTGGATTGATGCTGTTGCCTTTAGCGATGAATTTTTCTTAAGAAAAGTAGCACATTTTTGGACAGATATTTATCCTATAAGACATTCTGAGGCCCTGCCTGAGTATCAGGGAAAAAACAAAGATTAAAGAGGAAAAAGACTCTACTTCTCATGAGCCGCATCGCTTCCTACACTTCAAAAGGCCCTGGGTTTCATTTGTTTCAATGCCTTAGCCCAAGATTCCACTTGCCTGGCCAGGGACCCCTCTGACAACCTGAGGAACTCATGGGTTCCCAGTAGGAACAAGTGTCGCGTTCTGAGGCCACAACCCTTAGGTCTCGGAGCTAATGAGCTGACTCGATGCCATTGGAAAGACAGGGGTCTTACTGGTTCATTCCCCTGACTTTCCGCTTTTATTTATTTATTTATTTTTGGTATTTTGTCTACTTGACTTTGAGCTATAAATCCTTATAATCGGCCTTTTTTTTTTTTTTTTTTTTTAGCTCTGGGGTCTTAGGCATAGCCAACTTCTCTCCCATTGGTCTTAGAGTATAGTCATTCTTTGTACAACAATTTACTTACTGAGCGCTTGCTATATGAACAATACAATATTAAACATGAAACATTTAGCTGTAAATAAGAGGTCCTTGACCTCGAGGAAAAGGGGGGGGGAAATGTAGGCATTAAATCATTATTAAATCATTTACTATACCATTAATTGTTTGACTTCTGTGGGGCAAAGGGAACCTACTGCAGGAGGCTGAGTGCGGGGGTTAAAGAGCATGGACGCTGGGCTCAGACTTGCAGGTATGGACTTAGGCTCCAAGTCCTGGCAGGTGGGTAACCCCTTGAAACCTTCTGTGGCCTCTCTAAGCCTTCATGTCTTCATCTGTAAAGGAGCTTGCGGCAATAATTCGTATCTATGCAGTCACTGTGAGCGCCGGCAGGAGGAAAACCTTGCAAAGCGTTTTCCTTGCTACGTTCAGTTAGTAGGTACTCAATGACTGGTAGCAATTATGAACAGTCTAAGGAGTCAGTTCAGCTCTTGAACAACATCCCTGAATAGAAATGCTGGAGGCACCGTGGCAGAAACTGTGTGTTGGGTGGCCCAAGAGGAGCATGGGACCCCGAGGCCATCAGTGTTCTTGCCGTACAGTGCTCTGGTGTTGGCTCTTCTCAATGGTTGGAGGGTGTGTGCCCATTTCAGCTCCATTTTAAAACTTAAGCCATTTAAGAGTCCCTGAGATCACCTTGTGGAGAGAGAGGGGCACAGGCTAGATGGGGGACTGCCTCCCGACTCTCTGGCTAAGTGCTTGTGCAGCAGCTTTAAGAATGGAGCGGAGAGGTATGGAGAAACTTATCAAGTGTCCCCAAAGTTTGAGGAACGTGGAAGAATAGTGAGGAGCAAAGGTCAAGGCTGGACAAGAGCATGAGTTCCTCAGGGGCTAAGTTCCTCAGGGGAAGGATAGCTGGGCTGGGGCCGTCTTGTAAGGATGCCAGTTAAGTGGACCACATGCCTGGTCAAAGAGCCTCCAGGGAAAAGAGCAATGAGAGCTGAGAGGCCACTCAGGCACAGGCTGAGGGGCAGAAACAAGTGCCTGGCAGGAAAGCGCATGGCCTACAGTGAAGGGTGAAAGCTTGGAAGTCTCCCCTGGGAGTCTCTGAAGGACAAACACACAAGTGGCCATCAGAATAAGAACCACCAGCTAGACCCCAGACAACAGAGCCAATAGCTTCACCACCAGCATTCAAGTGGCTTTTGCTTCTCATCCTCACTTCCAGCCCAAGAGCAGTGAGCCTGGGAATGAGTCTTTTCCTCTCCTCCTACCTTGCTCTTCTTTTTCTTCTGTTCCACTCGTTCTATCGCTATGGGCTCTTTCAGGGTAGGAACAGCTTCACCTTTAGACTGCCATGAGCTGGATCGCTGCCCCGAGCCCTGTGTCACAGGGGATCTCACGCTTTACAGCGCTCTCTTCAAGATTTCTAAGTTCCTCTCCGGTACTTGGGACTAACTGGCCTGCCTAAGCCATTTGATCAGGATGCCCTGAGCCCAGATCTGTCCCAATGATACCGAACCCAGGTTTGGCTGCCTGCTGTTCAAAGGCCAATAATCAAGAGACGGGCTGGTGGAAGGAAAGTAGGTTTATTCACGAGCTGGTAGCTTGAGAAGATGGTGGACTCCCATCGCCAAGATCATCCTAAGAATTGGACACAGGCAGAGATTTTTGTAAGGAGGGAGGTGGAAAGGAAAAATAAAACAGAACAAAGAAATAAAAAAAAGGGGGGGGGGTTGAGAGTTCTTCATTGATGGGTCTACATGCAAGCCAGCGCAGTTGGTTCAGGTAATTGGTTGAAGGTCAGCAAATCTCCCGGTGCTGAAATGTTTCAGAATCCGCTTGTTTTGAAGTTAGTTCCTAGAATTCTTAAGCAAACAGGCTGTTTATCTGCAGTCACATACTAATTAACAGGTCATCATTTATAGAAATAATGTTAAAAGAATGGTGGAGTCACACATCAGCCACACTTTACGTGCTCACGCTCAGTTGTCACACGTGGCCTTCGGTTAGACGGTTGAAAGGGGTAGACATACGATTCCATCCCCACAGAAAATTCGGTTGTGAAGTGCTCCTCTAGAGAGTGGTCTGGAAAGAACCCACCGTGGAAGATGACCGTATAGGATGCTGGTTCTGCTCCCTTTCTCTGAGTCCAGATGGTCCAGTGTTAATTGAATTTAACAGTTACTTAAGATTAGGGAGGGATTACTTATTTTTTAAGATGAGAAAGACATGTTAACATCCTGAAAGAGGAAGGCACTACAGGGGGAGAGAGAGGTGATATGGGAGTGGGAGGGGGGGTCAGAAAGGCGAGGATGGGGAGCATCTGTCCTTCCAGGAGAAAATGGAGCTGTAGGCGCGTGCCCCCGGAATACTGAAATGCTCTACAACGACACTAATAATAAGCAGGAACCGTATATATTCGCAACACCTCCACTGCACTTACAGAGCCTCAGGCAGGATAGCTGACCAACTACCGACAGCATATAAAGGGGCCACGTCTCAAACCATTCACTGGAGGTCCTCCACTCAGTCATTCTTTTGTCACTGTAAAATTTGTTGTGGCATATGAAAACGATATTTGTCTTTGCAGACACATTCAGAGAAAGACTGTGCATCCGATGGGGGCTTGCCTCCTATGAGTTCTCAACTGCAGAAGCTGAGAGCGTTTTTCGCACATGTACGTGAGAGTGTGTGCTCCCACCGCGGCAATCCATGCTAGGGCCAAGGTGTGATTCAATGTTTCCGTCTCCGGGGCTCACAGGAGAGGGAGTGATACTAAACATTGCCGTGTCAGGGTCTCAGGAGGAAAAACCCTCCCGCAGGTGAGGACAGAGCAGACAGCTGCCGAAGCAAGGCAGCAAGTGATCTCCACACCCAGAGGACAGCCCCTCCTGCAGGAGCGGGGACTGGTGGGGGGGTACTCCACAGACTGCCTTGGGCGGAAGCTGTTTTCCCAGCTGTACTCTGGATACAGAGGCAGTATGTGTGGTCCGCTTGGAGCCTATAGATAAGCCAAGATGTGAGGCGATTCTGCAAATCATCACAAATTCCTGGTACAAGGGGAGGGGGGGGGGGGAGCTCAGGGCCTGAACCAGCTGGGAACAAGGGGAACATGGGGCATCTGGTGAAGGAGCCCAGAAGTGGGCAAGGCAAGGACAAGAGGCGGGGCGAAAAGAGAAGACTCTCCCTTCCCCAGTTAGTGGGTGTGCTCATGTCTTCTCCGCTATGAGACGAATTGGAAATGAGTGTCAGGATGCCACTCTGTCTGTCCCCAAGCTGGAGCTGGATTTGGATCTAGGTTTGTCTGACTCTTCCTGGTCCCTACCACTAAACCAGGCTCTTGAGAGCTAACAAAAAAGGGAGAGAAAAGAGGCGGGAAAAGCCTGGGGACTCGTGCACACGTCTTTAACTGGGTTTTAATGCTATGCTACCTTTAACTTAATAGAGAACACGATCCTGAGTGAAACCAGTAAATCAGGAAAACGCTAAGAACGATGTGATTTCACATATAGGTGGGATATAAAATTGAGACTCATGGGCATAGACAAAAGTGAAGTGGTTTGGATATTACCAGAAGGAGGGGGTGGGGATGGGGAGTGAGGAGAGAGGGGTAAAGAGGGACAGATATACATGATGGAAAATGATTTGACTTTGGGTGATAGGTATACAACATAATCAACAGTTCAAATGCTATAGAAACATTTGAAACCTATGTACTCTTATTGATTAATGATACCCCATTAAATTTAATTTTCTAAGTAAAATATAAAAAAGAATAGTGAAGTTTCCATTCCACACATGGAACCTTTTGCAGCCAACTTTCCTTTCCTCTTTAAAAAGTCCCAAGTTGAAGGACGCCTCCAGGGTCGGGAAGTATGCGTCAGGCCTCAGTGGAACAGTTCTGTTGTTGTGGAGATTATTGTATTTCCCCATGTATAAGACGCTCCCATGTATAAGATGCACCTTAATATTGGGGCCCGAAATTTGAAAAAAATGTGTATTACAGAAAGTTATTGAACTCGTTTTATTCATCATAAAATTCATACAACTCCTCATCACTGTCAAAACTCCTCATCTGTGTCTGATGATGAATCGCTGTCTTCAACAATGAGCGCAAAAACAAGTGCAATAATAAAGCAGGAAATGCAAGGAAAAAAATCTACAACCACTGTATAAGACGCACCCAGTTTTTAGACCCCAAATTTTTCAAAAGAGGGTGTATCTTATACATGGGGGAATACGATATGTGTCGGGAAGGGGACAAGTCGGTGAATGACCCCACCCTGCTCCCTTACATTTTTGCCAGGGGGCAAGCAGGTGCCTGAGGACATGGGCTCTGGGGCTGGAGGGCCTGGGTTGGGCCATGTTTATTAATTATGTGGCCTCGGGCAAGTGTTCCTGCCTCAGTGCCTCCATTTCATCAGCCCAGGAGTGGGGTCTTGTGGGGATTTATGGGAGTCAGTTCATATGACAGGCCAGGCACAAGGTCAGCACTCCTTATCAGGGGTCTCAAACTCAACTCAGCATGTGGGCGGCAGAGCAAGATCACAGCCGTTCGGCGGGCCGCACTAGGTCTACAAAAGGCAACTGTTACGCAACACTTTTCAGTGTCACAAAATGACCAGAAACTGTAGTTCGTGGATTGGTCTGTGGGCTGCACAAAATTGTTCAGCAGGCCGCGAGTTTGAGACCCCTGCTAGATAGTACTTTGTGTTTGTACTATTTTATTCCGGTCTCGACGCATCAGGCCACCCTCCCACCCTCCCAAGCATCCATGGTCAGGCATCCCTGGCTATGACAGATGATTATACTGGGGAGAAGAAAATCAGAGCTCTCGCAGGAAGGTGTGACTTGGAACACGGACTGTGTATGGAGCTGTCCGAGTTTTGGCAATTACGTTGTGATCAAAGGCAAAAGCAGGAGCCCCTGGTTTACTGGTGTGCAACGATCAGTTTCTACTTTTGGGTGGAATCTCATCTTGAGCTATGAGAAGGGAGGCAGCACGATGGGAGAAGACCCAGGCCGTTATCCTTGCTCAATTGCCAACCACGTGTGACCTTGAACAGTCACCTAACCTTGCAGAGCCAGCTTCTCAATTTGCAGAATGAGTTAATTGCACCAGGACCCTTCTTGCTCTGTGACTCTGTTATTCTGTTTCATGGAGAACATAGCCCCAAACCTTCTTCTGTGTGAGAAATGAGCTTTATTTCTTTGTGGGGAAGCAGAAGTGTGTGTCTGTATCACTTACTTAAAGATTAGTAGAATATTCTGATACAAAATGGCTAGTCTCCTTGGAAACAAAGAGAAGATAAAACTTTGGGTTTTTCATTCTTTACCACTTTGAGTTAACACATAAATGTGTGTAAACTTTTCTAAATTTTGACACTCTTTCCTGGCACTTATGGATTGCATAAAACGAAGATCTCTGCCTGAAACTCTTGTATCTGTAATATGGAAAATGCACTGGTCTATCTACTCACAACAGAAACATATTACCGCTTTTATGTGCACTTTTTATTGAAAAGATTGACTGCGATTAGGACTTTCTTAGAGTCTCTGACACGATTTAGTAAGGCTGGGGGATTGAAGAATTGTTTCAGGCCCAGATTCACATTGTTGGGCATGATAAAAGGATGCCTTCTGAGTGCTTTTTAGCACACCCCACTCTGGGAGTCTCAGACACCCTAAGAGTCAGAGCAGTTCTCTCTGCCTCTTGCTTGCCTCCTGCCTCTGCGTCTGGCTGACAGTGTCCGGCGCTCTGGTTGAGTGTTCTACCAGCCGGTTGTCTCAGCTTTTCTCTGCACCCGATCTTTCACCTCCCTTGGCTCCATAATCCCCCAGTGCTGCTCTCTCCAGCCCTCGCTGTCACCACGACAACCCCCACAGAGTCCACTTACTTGGGATTGCTGGAAGCACTCCTTCAACCATCTCCAATTTTTCTCTCATGCCTAGGGTGTTCTCTCTCCAATACCTGCAGTTGGGTAGGCAGTCCAGCCTAGAGGATGCTGGGTTCCAGAGCAACAGGGACCCCTGGCCTATGGTCAGACCCTGGCTGGATACTGAAATAGGGGGTGGGCCACTTGTGGAGGGGGGATGGTGAGGGGGAGCAGCTCCAGCTGGATAGCATGCAAAACCCTCGGTGGACTGGCTCCTGGGGACACTCAGGGGTATTCTCCAGCATTAGAAGAAACAGAGCTTCCAAGAGTTAGGTCACCTTTCCTCAAAACGTTAAACATAGAATTATCATGTGATTCAACAATTCCCTTCCTATGAATATATTCAAAATAATCAGAGACAGATGTTCAAACAAAAACTTATACACAAATAGAAGCACTATTCACACTAGTCAAAAGGTGGAAACGACCCAAATGTCCATCATGTGATGAATGGATAAATACAATGTGGTATATCCATGCCAAGGAATACTACTTAGTCATTAAAAGGAATGATGTACTGATGCATACTAAAATATGAACGAACATTGAAAATGTTACGCTAAGTAAAAGGAGGCAGTCACAAAAGATCACATATTATATGATTCCATTTGTATGAAGTATGTAGAGCAGGTAAATTCATAGAGACAAAGGCAGACTAGTGGTTGCTAGGAATCGGGGGAGGGAGAAATAAGGAGTTTATGGGTATGGAGTATTTTTTGGGGGGGGTTGATAAAAATGTTTTGGAACTAGATAGAAGTGATGGTTGTACAACATCGTGAATATGTGAAATGACACTGAATTAATGGTTAATTTTATATTATGGGAATTTTACCTCAATTGAAATAACTAAAAAACGTTAGGCCAGACACCGTTCTGCACTGAGAAGCAGGCAGATACTCTGAGAAACCAGTCGCATCACAGAGAAGCCAGAAGAAGAATCATGTTAAAAATGGGTCTGGCTACACAAATAACAGAAGTTGTGTTAACAATAGCTTAAATAAACAAGGGTTCTAGTTCTCTCTAGAACCGGTAGTAGCCCGGAGATGCTATGGTGGCTCAACAATGACAGTAGGAACCCCAGCTCTCATTCTTCTGGTCCATTATTGTACATGTGTAGGCTTTTGTACTTCCTCTTGTTGCCTAACAGTCACAAGATGGCTGCTGCAGTCCCAGCTGCTACCTCCATGTTCCAGACAGGGAGAAGCAGAAGTTGCAGAGTCAAGGCACATTCCAGCTGAGTCAGACTTTTAAAGTGAACTTTCTTGGAGTACATCAACAACAGAATTGGGTCAGGTGACTGCCCCATCAAAGATCCATCAAAAAATATGACATGGGAAAATCATATTGCTAGAAGTATAGGGGGTTGATTCAGTCAACTCATAGCATCTGTGAAAGGAAGGGAGAAGAAACCCAGAAATTGAGTGACCAGTAGGTCCTCAACCTCAGGGTGAACTTTGACCTCAGAGCAGGTCAGCACTGATCGGAGCTGCAGCCTTCAGGGAAAGGGTGCTGTTTTGTGTCAGGGGAAGGTCCCTAGGGACCCTAAATTCTTTATTTTTTTTAATTTAAAGATTTTTAATTTTTGGCATTGCGATTGTGTTTTTATTTGTTGTGGTGATCCAATTAACAATCAAGACAAAACTAAAATCTTTTTTTTTTTTTTTTTGCATTTTCTTTTCTGAAGCTGGAAACAGGGAGAGACAGTCAGACAGACTCCCGCATGCGCCCGACCGGGATCCACCCGGCACGCCCACCATGGGGCGACGCTCTGCCCACCAGGGGGCATGCTCTGCCCATCCTGGGCGTCGCCATGTTGCGACCATCCTGGGCGTCGCCATATTGCGACCAGAGCCACTCTAGCGCCTGGGGCAGAGGCCACAGAGCCATCCCCAGCACCCGGGCCATCTTTGCTCCAATGGAGCCTTGGCTGCGGGAGGGGAAGAGAGAGACAGAGAGGAAGGCGCGGCGGAGGGGTGGAGAAGCAAATGGGCGCTTCTCCTATGTGCCCTGGCCGGGAATCGAACCCGGGTCCTCCGCACGCTAGGCCGACGCTCTACCGCTGAGCCAACCGGCCAGGGCAAACTAAAATCTTTTAGCACTTAGTAAGAAGTAGAGAACTGGCTTAGTAGCAGAGTGACTTGAGAGAGGGAGAATGGACTGCGAAGGTCCTTCTCGCCTCATCAGAAGTCAAGGCAGGACTGATCCTGAGCTCAGGGCTGGTGGCCTCAACTGAGGGGTGCGGGGGAGGGACGTGGCCACCAGGTGAGGTCAGTATGTCTGATCTCCTACACATGTCACTGCTGTAACCTTTTTGAAACCAGGTATTGAGTCTCTCATTCATCTTCATGTCCCCAGAGCCTAACGTAGGACTCAGCACGTTAATTTCCATTCATGTTTTTAGGGTGGGAGGACGCTTTTGACTCTCCACAAAATTGCCTCATTTCAGTATCTGCAGTTCATTTTGTTTCATTTTCCTTTTCTTGGCAAGACCAGCTCTGGTGATAACTGGGAAGTAGTGACATGTTTCTGTAAGAGCTTTTCTTCCCAGCCCCCTCATAGTGATGATCCCCTACCTGAGCCCCGGATGGGTTATTGTGGAAAAACACAGATTCTGTGGTCAGAAAGAAGTAGCTACTAGTGACTGGATATGAAAGCCAGAATAAACCGATAATGACTCAAGCAGGTGGCCCTGGCTCAGAGCCAAGTACATAAAAGGAACAGAATGTATAAAATGTACAGACATTCCCAAATATATGCAACAATTTAGTGTGCAATTAAGTCAGAGCAATGATTTTAATTAAAGAAGTATTAACAGTTTGGAAATTAAACTTCAGGATATGTTAAAGATTTTATTTAAAAATCCCCATAACATTAGAATAACATATATTGATTTTTATGTTCCAGCCAAAGATGGAATTTAAAAGATGGATTGATACCTTTGACAACTTAAAAATTTCAAGTTTTAATTTGGCAATGACCACCGTAAACTAGAAAAATTGCTTAACATGGACTGGGACATCTTTTTGCAACATGCAGTACAGAAAAAGAAGTGTGATAAGTTTCATATATCAAGAGTGCTTACAAATCAATAAAATAAAATATGATTGCTCTGGTTAAAAAATGGACAAAAGATATAAATGGCAATTCACAAAAGAAAAAATGCATATGGCCAAGAAACATACAAACGGCTCAGTACCACTACTAATTAAAGAAATAAAAATTTTAAATGAGTGAATGTCACTTTTTACTACAAAATTGGCATTTTTTGAAAAAGACGATAATGCTCAAGTTTGAGAAAGGGACGCTTGCATACACGGGTTTCACTTGGTACAACCTTCTTGGCATGTGATTTTATATATATAAGAGCCTTAAAGTATGCCAATTTTTTTGGACCTAGAAATTCTATTTGTAGAAATTTAACCTAAAGGGCACTCCAGCAAAGATTTTTTTGGTAAGGATATTCATCTCATCATGGTTTATAACAGAAAGAAATTAGAAACAACCTAATTAGCTTGGGACAGCTGTGTTAGGCTTGTTCGCAGGGTGTCCAGCTGCAAGCACTTTGCTTGATTGGTGCGTGTGTGCGGAGCAGCACCACGTGTGTATGGCCTATGTAGGCTATGAGTGCTTCCCTTGGAGGGAGATTGGGAATTGGGGATGTGCGGGTTGCCTGCCCGCCACTGTGAGGGGCCATTTTGCTGTTTGTTTGCCCGAGAGGCGGTTTTCCCTGCCTGTGTGCTTGTCCGCCCTTGTGAGACTTTATGAAACGGGTATGGCCAGAGGCGGATTTAACTGCGGGCGCGAGTCCTGGGCCCCGACTTTTGAAGGACCCTGCAAAACCCCAACTTGCCACTTTTTTCTCATGACACCAAGTTTGGTTTCATATGTGCGATTTTTTTTAACATTAATAGTATTGTATTTCCCCATGTAAAAGACGTACCGTTTTCTGAAAAAATTTGGGGTCTAAAAACTGGGTGCGTCTTATTATTACAGTGGTTGTAGATTTTTTTACTTACATTTCCCACTTTTTCGTGCTTGTTTTTGCACTCATTGTTGAAGACAGTGATTAGTCATCAGATGAGGACAAGCTAATGAATGAGACTTTGACAGTGATGAGGAGTTGTATAATTTTATGATGAATAAAAATTGAATTCAGGCCTGACCTGTGGTGGCGCAGTGGGTAAAAGCGTCGACCTGGAACACTGAGGTCGCTGGTTTGAAATCCAGGGCTTCCCTGGTCAAGGCACATATGGGAGTTGATGCTTTCTGCTCCTCCCTCCTTCTCTCTGTCTGTCTGTCTCTCTCTGTCTCCTCTCTAAAATGAATAAATAAAATCTTAAAAAAAAAAAAATTGAATTCAGCCTGATCAGGCAGTGGTGCAGTGGATAGAACATCAGACTGGGATGTGAAGGACCCAGGTTTGAAACCCTGAGGTCACTGGCTTGAGTGCAGTCTCATCTGGTTTGAGCAAGGCTCACCAGCTTGAGCCCAGGGTCGCTGACTTGAGCAAGGGGTCACTCACTCTGCTATAGCCCCCCAGTCAAGGCACATATGAGAAAGCAATCACTGAACAACTAAGGTGTCACAACAAAGAATTGATGCTTCTCATCTCCCTTCCTGTCTGTCCCGATTTGTCTCTCTCTCTGTCTCTGTCACAAAAACAAACAAAACAAAACAAGAAAAAACTTGAGTTCAATAACTTCATGTAATACATTTTTTTTCAAATTTCGGGCCCCAAAATTAAGGTGCGTCTTATACGTGGCAGCGACTTATACATGGGGAAATATGGTACATAATATTCTTTATTTGTTTAAAAATATGGTTAACATGTATTTTTATTTTCTCTGTCTCTCTCTTTTTTTTAAAGAGCCCAATATTTTTTTTCCGTGCCTGGGGCCTCAGCCAGCCTTAATCCGCCTCTGGAAATGGCCCAACACTTTCCGGCTTCGCAGTTTCTCTACCATCTGCCTGAATCCAATGTGAACCTGCCTGGCTTCGGCATTACATCAGCCAATAGGGAAATGCTTAAATTTAATGCAGGATAGCAATGCAATAAAGTATTATGAGACAATGAAAAATGATGCGGAAGACAGGGAATCACGATTAGAACATGTAAAAGAGAAAAGTAGATGTATAATAGTATGTACAATGTAATTCCATTTCAAATGTACATATATGAGTGTGAGTGTGCACACATGGATATATTAGACATAAATGTACTTATCCTTCAGTACTGTGGGTAACTTCTCAGTGAGGTTCCATGTTTTCAGATAAGCTATCACTCATGCAAGCAGTTTTAGAAACAGGCACTTAATGTGAAAAATAGTTTTCTGAACATAACTATTTACTAGCTGTATTATCTTAGGCAAATTACTTAACCACTCTGAGCCTCAGTTTCACACCTGCAGAATTTGCATAATAATACCAACGTCTCACAATTGTAGCAGATGAAATGCGATAATATGTATGAAAGCCCCTGATCCATATTAATCACTCAATAAACGCGGTGCCCTTTATTTTCTCTAGAACACTCTCTCTCCCTTCTCCAAACATGCACACAGGAGAGGTTCTGATATTAAGCCCTTTTATTTTACAGTGAATTTAAATTAATGTCTTCCCCCCCCCCCCCACAGATGGGTTTTATTGTAATAAGTCTGTGGGGGTTTGCGTTGTAAAAGGAAAGGTTTGTTTCTATAACTTTCCATTGAAAGAATAATTGCCGCCCTGGCCGGTTGGCTCAGCGGTAGAGCGTCGGCCTAGCGTGTGGAGGACCCGGGTTCGATTCCCGGCCAGGGCACACAGGAGAAGCACTTATTTGCTTCTCCACCCCTCCGCCGCGCTTTCCTCTCTGTCTCTCTCTTCCCCTCCCGCAGCCAAGGCTCCATTGGAGCAAAGATGGCTCGGGCGCTGGGGATGGCTACTTGGCCTCTGCCCCAGGCGCTAGAGTGGCTCTGGTCGCAACATGGCGACGCCCCGGAGGGGCAGAGCATCGCCCCCTGGTGGGCAGAGCATCGCCCCTGGTGGGCGTGCCGGGTGGATCCCGGTCGGGCGCATGCTGGAGTCTGTCTGACTGTCTCGCCCTGTTTCTAGCTTCAGAAAAAAAAAAAAAAAAAAAAAAAAAAAAAAAAAATAAATAAATAAAAAAAAAAAAAAGAAAGAATAATTGCCGCTGTTTTCTAAGTTTTAGAAAAATTGAAGTCAATGCCTGGCAATTTTCTCAACATTAATTTTTCCACCCCCAAAACCACACCAGAAACTTCTTCTTAAACATTTGTCTCCTGCTGCCAAATGATCATTGCAGAGACTTGCAGAAGTAGAATGTGAATTAGCAACATCACATTTGGTTATTTGAATAGACCAGTGTTTCTGCAAAGCTCATCCCGAGTCTTTGCCCCTCCCTCCTGATAGGAGGAGTATGGGAACCACTTCATCAGAAGGAGTGTTCTCATTAGTGGAGATGTGAGTGCTCTCGGTTCCTAAGTTATAACAGAATGCAGCAGGTGCCCAGCTGAGGGAGTGGCCATGAGCAGGTGTCACCCACCAACAGGCCTGTCCACCTTCGCAACCAGCCAGAGGTGAGCATTCTGGGACTGTGACAGACGATTGCACCATGCCCCCTGAGTCACGCCCTCTGGCACAGAAACAATACACCAAATAATCAACAGCCCTTTCTTTAAGCTGAGTAACAATCTCTGGCAGAAATGAGACTAAATTGACAATTTCCATTGATTGTGTGCCTTTTAAAATATCAAACTGCATCTTAGAAAACAAGTCACTTCTCCAGACAATGTAAGAATGGCCTTCCGCCAGCCCTCCCCTGGGGTTCGTTAATAACCTCATCCTGGTGCTGGTCAGGCCTCCCTCTGGCAGGCATGGCTCAGCCACGTACCTCATTAAAATCCGGGGTTGCGTTCCTGGCAAACAGCTGCCTCATGCACTTGAAAACTGATGGGGAGAAAAATGGCCCCTGCAGTTCCTATCAACCTTAAACAGAAACATCTGCTCCTTGGGAGCCTTTTGCTGGCTTGGTTTGCAGGGAATGCCGTTCCCGGGGCAGGTGACAGAGCTGCCTCCCTGCACGGTGACATCAGCCAGAGAGAACTGCTGTGGGGGACGGTGGGCCCTGGGAACAGACTGCCTGCCAGGAAAACAAAGCCTGAGCCTCACATTTTATAAAGCTTTAAAAGCACAAATCCTGGCTTAAACGGAGAAATATTGCCAGGTGGTGAAAAGTGCTCCTGAAGGAAAAAAAAAAAAAAAAAAAAAAAAAGGAAATAAATAAGAGAAAGCTGATTGAATCCAGGAGTTCTGAGTCTTTTGTTCTTTCTTCTCCATCGGCAGAGCAACAAATGAAGATTTCTGGTGTGGAGGCATCCGCGGAGACCAATGGTTTTCTTTTATGAAGCTGTGTCTGACATCTGGCCACGTCTTCCTGTGTTAGGCGCAGATTAAATAAGAGGACACAGGTGAGAGGCCTCGCCCAGAGCGTGATGCGCACTCCTTCCTCTTGTCTTCTTGCAGCTCCTGAGCAGACCTGGATGCTCACTGCGTCCTTTCTTTCTGGTTTCAGATGAGGCACGCAGACGCTAAGGGCTTGGTTCACGTTCTCCTTTTTGAGTTCTTACGGTGCTTAGTTCACGCATTCATTGCGGCATTGAAGTCACACAAACCAGGGGCTGTCATTGTAAAACAACTTGATGTTTGCCTTCCTGTCCTCTGAAGTCTGCTCCGTGGGGCTAGCCCTCTTCCTGCCCAGCAGGTGCCCACTGGGTCAGGCCCCCTGGTGCCTCTGGTCCTGGTAGGGAAGAATAACTCTTACGAGTCACACTGAGTTATAAAACAGAATCCTAGTCCCATGTCATGATCAAAGGTTGCAACCTGATTTGAAGTTGACCAAACTGTACGCTGCCAGTGCTGAGCCTGGTGCAGACGGGGATGTTGGGGAGGTTGTTGTCGGCCTCTCTCTTTCTCTTCTCCTCATCCTCCTCATTCTCTTCATCTTCCTACCACCAGCTTCTGCACCTACCAGGTTGGGGTCTGAGGAGGGAGGAATGTGCCTGGTACTGGAGGGCTATGATGTCACATTTCCTGTCCCTCAGGGGCTTTAAGGGACTTTTTCTCAGGGGCATTTTTGTGTGTTTTTTTTTTTGTGTTTTTTTTTTTCTTTTTCA
Organism: Saccopteryx leptura; assembly: GCF_036850995.1. Lineage (NCBI taxonomy): Eukaryota > Metazoa > Chordata > Mammalia > Chiroptera > Emballonuridae > Saccopteryx > Saccopteryx leptura. The sequence continues at coordinate 193,677,950 of NC_089506.1, forward strand.
CCCCGTTTCTGAGGACCTCTCACCTGTAGTTCCCTTGATGGAAGGGATGTATCTTCCTCGGACGTGTCTCATCCTCTCCATCTGGGCCCTATACTTCCAGGGGTGCCTCCAGCTTCTTTCTGTAGATGTCCATTGCCCCTCTAAGTGGCCTTGTTGAAGAGGGTCTACAACCACACCTGGTGCATGGGAGACACACACGTCTGCTTTCTCCTGAACATTCAGGAGGAAGGGCCTGAATGCCACCACCCCTGCTAGGGTTTGTCTCTGAGTGACCACCAGCTAACCCACCTCTCACCCTTTAAGAAACAGACACCGGCCCTTTCTGTCTTCCAATTTAGGGAATGTGTTTTAAGTACTCTGGGGTTTCCGTGGAAGCCTGATAGCCCCCCCTTCTGAGCTCAAGGTGAGGTGAAGGCACCTCACAGCCCTCAGCCTTGGTAGGGGATGGGATTCGCAGGACACCAGCAGCTAGTTCTAAAAATCCTTTCTTAACCTGCTCTCTTTAAAGTGTTTGACACCAGGCTTGGGTTAGGAGAAGGTATCCCTTCCCCTGGCAGGTGGTGTTGGGTTTGGAACTGAGCTCAGCTTTCTTCAAAGAAGCAGTCCACCCTAATCTCTACTCCTTTATTTTATTTTTTAAACAAGAGACAGAGAGAGAGAGTCAGAGAGAGGGACAGATAGGGACAGACAGACAGGAAGGGAGAGAGATGAGAAGCATCTCCTTCCAAGATACTTATTGATTACAAAGAGGAAAAACAGCATCTTTACAGTGGAGGAGCCACCAGCTGCCTCTTGATCAAGTGATTGGAGTTAAGACCACTAGTGACAAGACACACGCTGACTTCGGATGCGTCCTGGCCTGACCTCCTGAGAGGGGCATGATTTCTCTGGTTTTCTTGCCAAAAGATAGTCCATTTAGACAGGAGATGCTGAATTTAGACATTTGGATTTTAGAAAAATCCAAATTTGAAAACATTCGACAAAATAACTGGTCAATACTCATAAAAAAAATGTCCAGGTCATAAAAGATCAAGACTGAGAACTGTCGAGACTTGGAAGAGACTGGAGGGGACATAACAATTGAGTGCCATATGGGGTCCTGGAAACCGTCCTGAACCAGAGGAAAAACACAAGCAAAACAACTGGAGACGTCTGGAAAAGGTATGTAGATTCATCATAGCACGTGTCCATTGCGACTCCCTAATTTAGGGCATTGTACTGTGGTTGCATAAGATGCTAACATTAGAGGAAGACAGATAAGGGTATAAAGCAGCGGTTCTCAACCTGTGGGTCGCGACCCCGGTGGGGGTCGAATGACCAAAACACAGGGGTCGCCTAAAGCCATCGGAAAATACATATTTATTATACAATACATTTTTAAATAAAATATGTATTTCTTCCGCATCCCAGTCCGACGCTTTATCCACTGCGCCACTGCCTGGTCAGACAACAATAAAATTTTAAAGTTAAACTTTTCACGATGACATTCACTGTCCTTTGCCAACTGGCCCTGGCTTCCTTTCAGGAAAGGACATGGGCCCACAGCCCTGCATCCCTGCCCTTTGCTAACCAGTGTGAATAGTTACTCAAACTCCAAGTGTGAGGAAACACTTAGGTATTATTTAGCCAAGTGACTGTTTAAGAGCCAACATGCCTTGTTTTCAAAAAGTTAGTATCTCTCTCTTGAAGCTTGTCCCCATCTCAGCTTTTTCAAGCATCACAGTCCAAAATGGAGTGGGTCTAACCACACATCCACGTTCAGAATCCGATCAGACTCTGCTATTGCTTCTCAGGACCACACGGTGTCGCTGTTGGCACTCTGTCATGCCTACTCTTACCAGGCCAAGTATACAGCAAATCGCTGCAGAGACCCCTGGGAACTTCTGAGAATGAGCCACTCCCTGGTCCCCCGTTTGACTGAAGCCTCTCCAGGCTTGGTCCCCTGAGGTTGTCATTCTTAGGGCACAGCCCTTTCAGTTCACATCCCCAGCCGCTTTCCCGAACCCATCTCACCGTGGGAACACTGGTTTGGGATGGGGAACGGCATCTCACAGCTCACGAACCTCTTCTTCATGGATCCTCACCTTCAAAACACTCTGGATAAAAAACAAACAAACAACAACAAAAATAACAAAACACTCTGGATAACAGAGACCTTTGCCTGTTCCTGCTCTGAGGGGAGGCCGTCCAGGAAAAAAGTCCCTAAAGGAGACTTTCCAAGTGGTTCTGAGGTGTTGGCACCCCCCTTCCCAGGATGGGGTAGCAATCCCAGCATTATCTCCTGGACCCTCTCTCATGAGACAAGAGAGAAGATATTGATCCCAGTACACTTCAGGTGCTTGCTTTGTGCTGGGCTCTGTGCTGGGTTCTAGGGATTCTTAAAGAGAAAGACGCAGTCCTTGGCTGCAAACCTAGATGCGGAGGCTGTGGAGCAACTCAAGAGAGATGAAGGCTCTGGCAGGTGAGGAGGAGGTCGCTGGCTGAGTCAGCCGTGGAGGACAGCGCTCGAGTTGAGTCCTGGACAAGAGGACAAGAGCATTGGCTGGTGTGAGTGGAGGAAGAACATCTGTCTTAGGAAGACCCCCAACTTTGAATTCGAGCCCCCAGCACCTCCAGTGTGTGTATTTATCTCACTGTATATTTTTTCCCATTTTGTTCATCTGCATCTCCATGCTGGTCTCTGAGCTCCGAGGGGGGCCTGGAGCTTGTCTGTGACATCGACTGTGTTTCCAGTGCCTGGGACATGGGGGATTCTCAGTTAAAAAAAAAAAAAGATGAATTAAAGAAATAGCTTAATATTATTAGTGGCATTACAAGTTGTGATTCCTTCTGACTGTAAGGATGATGGGTGGGGGCTAGCGACTGCCGCAGGTGGGTCACCGAGAACGTGTGTGCTAAACTGGGGAGTTTTCACTTCCTCTCGAAAGCAGTGGGCGGGGGGGGGGGGGCTCGGGATATATTGAAAGGAAGAATAATGCAATCGCATTTGTGTTTTAGGACTAGCTCTGCAGTGCTGGGGACCACCTGGGAGGAGGCAATGGGGGAGACAGTGAGACACATAGGAGACTTTCACTGGGATTTGGGCAAATAGAAAACATGTTCTGTACCAAGGCTGTGTGAGGGTGAAGAGGAGGGCGTATGGCAGACACCATGGGGGGGGGGACCTGGGTGACAAGGAGGGCTCTCCTGGGATTTGGTCAGGGTGACCAGCTGGATGGTGTGGCCATCCCCTGAAAAGAAAGGCTTTGCAGGGGATGAGCTATTTGGGAGAGGGATAAGCTTGGAGTGGGTGGTCCTTGTTTAAAGGACATTCCAGATGAAATATCAGGCAAAGCGTTGGACATGTGGGTCTGGAGATGAGAAGCGAGGCAAAGGCTGGCGAAGGGGATTTGGGACTTAGCAAGATAAAGATGGCGGTAAACCCATGGGCCTGAATGACCCCATCCAAGAGAGAAGGCTGAGAGTGTTGGGCACTCTGGATTAACCAGAGATTATCAACAGGGGAGAGAAAGACCCAGACAAGGAGACTGAGAAGCAGGGGAATCCAAGAGATCGTGGAGCTACAGAAGTCAAGGAAGATGTTTCTAGAAGGAAGAAGTGGTTCACAGGACCAAATGCAGTAGCAAGATGCAACCAAAAAGCCTGGTCACTGCCTGTCTGGTGGGCCTGTTGTGGAGGTCGGAGTTGGAGGGAGCTGGGGGTGGTGGGTAGGGCGTGTGGCTGAGGGGAGGGGAGGCAGTTCAGCCATTGGCCCCTCCCATGCCCCGCCCTCTCACTTTGATATTCCTGTCCCCGTACATGTGCTTGTCACAGTGTGACCTCCATTTCCCACCTCGGCCTCCTTCCAGGACCAACTCCAAACTCACTCTTTTTCTGTATTCTGCCTCCTAGGCCATTAACCCCTCCTTCACCCGTGTTCCTATGGGATTTCATTACGCCCGTTTGGACACCTTGCGAAATTGTTAGCATGACCTGAATGGCGAGCCCTGTCTCTGCAGCATGTATCATCCATGTGTTCACGTCTGGGTGTCCTGGGTGTCTGTCCCTCCCCCGTCTCTCTCTCTGACCCCCAGGGCCACTCTCCCCTGCCCCTTCTCCTTTGGGGCAGCAGAAAAGGAGGCTCTGAGGAAATGCCTCCGTGGGTGTGGCAGGAGGAGTCTCCAGGGAGAATCCGCAGGGCTGTTTTCTGTTGTCTGACTGAGGTCACCCTGGGCCTCAGGGCAGGAAAGGTGGGGTGAGGGGGTGGCTAGGAAAGTAGGGGGAAGGGTCTCTGGGGATGAGCTGGATGGTGGGGGGGCCTGGCTGTCTTGTGTGGGGTAGAAAGGGGACCCTCACCCCCACCTGGATGGAACTGAACAAACAGCTGGGAATTTTCTCCTGGGTTCTGAGTTCAAGAGGAGCCATGAGGGGTCCACGATCCACAAGACCCCTGCTCAGTGCATCAGGGCCTCTTGGGGGCCAAGGGCTGGGACTCCTCTCTTTGTTTTCCTTGGGGGAGGGATTGGTAAATATTGTCGAATTGCACTAACAAGCAGAACTGAGGCTCAGGGTACTTGCAGGAATGGCTTGCCTCCCCTGCATGGAACCACGCTCTCTTTTTATCATTTCCTCCAACAAAGATGCCAGAAGCTCAACGAAAGGGTATCTGGGAACATGGAGAGCCTCTGCAAAGCCCCCCACTCCCTCTGGGATGGGTGTGAGCCCACCCCCTGGGCGGGGCTGAGCGGGCAGCCAGGGCATTGCCCCCTCTCTAGAGAGGCAGGCCGACTCCTCTGAGCGCTGTCAGTCAGGGTAACATTTCACACTACCATTGATTTTTATGTCTTTCTACATTAATTAGACATGTTATTACTAATCTTTGGTAATCACCACAAGGGGCTTGTGGAAAGTCTCTGAGATTTCAATCTAGATTAAAAATAAGAAACATTATCACCTCTGGGAAAATGCAAAGAAAGCACATGTTATTTTAATGTTTAAATCAATAAAGCTGTCCTGCTTCTGTTTTGTGCTAGTATTGATGAAATATATAAAAAATCCCATTTAAATTTCCTTCTGCCCATCTCATCCCCGCGGGGGCGCCCGATTGATTTCTCCAAGGGCATCTGAAGTCTCTACAGAGGAAAGACAGTCAGAGGCCCTTGCGCCTTGGGGCCTGATTGCTGGGACCTGGAGTGGGAGCAGGGGGTTCCATGGGTTTGGGGGGGGCGCAGGATCTAGTTTCTGCTCCTTTATTTTGATTTCCATTGATTCCTCTTATTAAAGAAGCGTTTGAACCCACAAGAAAGAGAGAAAAATCCTTTCTTTCTTAATTAATCTCTCTTCCAGTTGTTAGATTGCAAACTTTGATTGCAAAACAACCTGCCTGCCCCAGGCAGATTAAATCGTGCGGTGGGGAGGGAGGGAGAGAGGGGAGGCGAACATCTTAACCGGGGGCCCTGTCATCAGGGAGCAGAGAAAAGAAATTATCTTCGAACTAAGAGAACGCAATCTCGCGTGGTCTCTCAAACGATTGAAGCTAATGTGTTGACACGGAGAGAGAAATGAGCCTCCCTGAAATGCTCTGCAGAGACAGACTGTGATTTATAATGCCTCTGATCAGAACTGAGGCGGCATATGGGCACGAAGTGAAAGAAAGCACAGTTAACTTTTTTGCCAGGCTTATTTGGGCAGGGGCTGGGGGGGGGGGACCAAACCCATCTCCATATGATACTGCCTCGGCAACGTTTCTGGCACCAGCGACGGGGACAGCTTGTGCGCCCGGAAGGGTGCCACCGTGTACCGCAACGCGGGAGGAAGCCTGCGTTTCCACGCCTGCTGTGTGTGCCCGGAGTTGTACTCAGCTAGTTGTGAGGCTGTGTTTTGCAGGCTTATCTGCCTGCCTGGAAGCCCCAGCTCCGGGCTCAGCAGACGAGTCTCGGCGGCTGTTGGTGTGAGTCCAGCTTTATAGTCTTAGGGGAAGACCTAGGTTCTGAACGCTTCAGGACTGCCAAAGTGCCTGTTATTCTGTCCCAGACGTTGTTTTATGGACCTGTTTCCTCCCCTCAAGGGCAGGGGTCACGTGATAAAAATGATGGTGGAAATAATTGTGATGATAATATCATTACTATATATATATATATATATATATAGCACCTGCTAAGTGCCAGCTCAAACTTAGGCATCTGACTTATCTTTTCAGCAGCTCATCCAATATCCCAATAAGGTAAGTAAGTGTCTTAGCCTGCTCAGGCTGCTAAAACATATCATAGATAGGGTGGCTTAGACAACAGACATTTATTTCTTACGCTTCTGGAGGTGAGAAGTCCAAGGTTAAGGTGCTGGCATGTCTGGTTCATGGTGACAGCCCTCTTCCTTGCTTGTAAATGTCTCACATGCTGCAGATAGAGAGAGAGAGAGAATACTTTCTGGTCTCTTATAAGGGCACTAATCCTATAATGAGGGCCCCACCCCTCATAGAAGTATCATTATTATCATTTATTAATAAAATTTTTAAGTTCAGAGAAATCCAATGACTTTCCCAGGGCCTAAAACTTTTGAGTGGCAGAATTGGGCCTGAACCCAAAGTTTCCACCATAAAGCCAGCTCTCTTTCCTCCTGGCCACACTGTCTTCTGAGCTGAGCCCAGGTCTGTTTCTGTGCTGGTGCTCAGTGATGTTGGCTGGAAGATGGAGTGTGTGATTTGCTTCTGTGACTTCTAATTGCTAGTGATTTAGACCTTCTATTCTAAACTGCAGCTTCAGCAAAGTTCCCCTGATGGGAGGACTCTAGGGCCCGACCAAACATTTTCAATGAACCCTAATCTCATTTAGAGACTTAATTTTGGTCACCTCTGCTCACTAGGAAGGGAAGGCATCATTCATTAGCTTTATGTTTCCCTCATCATCACAACCTATTGTTACATTGAGGAAATAGTTTCTGAGATTTTAAATGAGCAATTTATCTGTGGTCTTGAGGCCAGTAAGCAGCCAAGCAGTGACTATAACCCATACTAATTTTTTTTTTTTTGTATTTTTCTGAAGCTGGAAACAGGGAGAGACAGTCAGACAGACTCCCGCATGCGCCCGACCGGGATCCACCCGGCACGCCCACCAGGGGCGACGCTCTGCCCACCAGGGGGCGATGCTCTGCCCCTCTGGGGCGTTGCTCTGCCGAGACCAGAGCCACTCTAGCGCCTGGGGCAGAGGCCAAGGAGCCATCCCCAGCGCCCGGGCCATCTTTGCTCCAATGGAACCTTGGCTGCAGGAGGGGAAGAGAGAGACAGAGAGGAAGGAGGGGGGGGCGTGGAGAAGCAAATGAGCGCTTCTCCTATGTGCCCTGGCCGGGAATCGAACCCGGGTCCCCGCACGCCAGGCTGACGCTCTACCGCTGAGCCAACCGGCCAGGGCTACCCATACTAATATTTGACAACACTGCCTTGATTAGCCAACATTGCATTTTGTGAGATGACCAGAGCTCCCGGCTGCATGAATCCCAGAGAACCCCACCCTCGCCCCCTGTGAGTTCCTGCATCTCTAGCTGTCACTTGGACAGCCTGGTGGCACCTCCAGCTCCACCTAGATGGGTTCAGGCAACTAAATTCAGGCCAATAGGATTTGCGTGAAAGCCCCTCCAATTTGAAGCAGTTTGCCCTTGAACTTCCTCCATTTCCATGGCCTGTGGCTAACTGCAGATGTGAAAATGCAGCAACTTCAAATTCAAGACTGGAGTTGAGGGTCTGGGTCCCGGTGGGCCCTCACGGTGCGGACTGTGCCCGCCCTCCCTGGGCTGTTCCGCAGGAGAGAGAGAACTACTTCTATATCATTGAAGCGGCAGGTTTCAGGGGCATTTGGTGCAGCAGCTCGCCTGCTCTTCTCTCTCCACCTCTCCCCTGCCTTTGGCAATGGCTTTTGACCTTAAACCCAATATATCGTCTTTGACATGACCCCTCTCTCTATCTCTAACCCCCACGGCTGATGGCACGGCACAAAAGCTCTAGGTACATACTCGGAAGATGGAAACATCCAGAAAATGAAGCAAGAAAGCAAGATGTGTTGAACACTTGCTAATTTCAGACGCTTTAACAAACCTTGTGACTAACTGTGTTTCTTCCCTAGGAGTTAAACTCTTCGGTGACCTTCGGATGAAGTTCACACGTGGCTCCCTCAGCACCTTTTTGAATATGACAAGCAAGAGCTAAAGCATCACGTGGGTGAAGCCTCCCAGCTGGGCTCGTGCCCACCCGCCCTGCCCCTACTGCTGCCACCTCCCCTTCATTTTGCCATTTCATCTCTTGGCACGTGCCTTTGCCCATGCAGCTGCCTATGCCTGGCATGCTGGTGGCATTTGGTCTACCAGAGGGCTCTCACTCATCCTTGCAGACAACAAGTTCAACACCTTTCCCCCATGAGTCTCCCCTACCTCTCCTGCTCTCCAGCACAGCAGATCTCACCCGTGGCTACAGACTCGGCTCTGCAGACTGCCCCACACACCACAATGCACCACACTGTGGCTCTTCATCATCCAGCCCGTGCTAGAACACGGGCTCCCCTGTGGCTCTTCATCATCCAGCCCGTGCTAGAACACGGGCTCCCCTGTGGCTCTTCATCACCCAGCCCGTGCTAGAACACGGGCTCCCCTGTGGCTCTTCATCATCCAGCCCGTGCTAGAACACGGGCTACACTGTGGCTCTTCATCATCCAGCCCGTGCTAGAACACGGGCCCCACTGTGGCTCTTCATCATCCAGCCCGTGCTAGAACACGGGCTCCACTGTGGCTCTTCATCACCCAGCCCGTGCTAGAACACGGGCTCCCCTGTGGCTCTTCATCACCCAGCCCGTGCTAGAACACGGGCTCCCCTGTGGCTCTTCATCACCCAGCCCGTGCTAGAACACGGGCTCCCCTGTGGCTCTTCATCACCCAGCCCGTGCTAGAACACGGGCTCCACTGTGGCTCTTCATCACCCAGCCCGTGCTAGAACACGGGCTCCACTGTGGCTCTTCATCACCCAGCCCGTGCTAGAACACGGGCTCCACTGTGGCTCTTCATCACCCAGCCCGTGCTAGAACATGGGCTCCACTGTGGCTCTTCATCATCCAGCCCGTGCTAGAACATGGGCTCCCCTGTGGCTCTTCATCACCCAGCCCGTGCTAGAACATGGGCTCCACTGTGGCTCTTCATCATCCAGCCCGTGCTAGAACATGGGCTCCACTGTGGCTCTTCATCATCCAGCCCATGCTAGAACATGGGCTCCCCAGGCAAGAACCGTATCTTCTTCATTGCTTTGTGTGGATCCTAGCTCAGTTCCTGGCACCTGGGAGGGTCTCAGCGGATACTGAATGACCTCGTAATCCTGACAGCACTAACGGGAGGTCCATATGCTTATCCCCATCCTGACTCAGAGACACATGCCGGCTTGCAAGAGCGAAGGTATTTAGTAAGTGCCAGACTCAGGTTTTGAACATAGAGCTGTCTGATGCCCAAATACATGCTTTTTATATCACCTTACAACTGCCTTTTGACATCCCTACCATGTAGAGAGTGATTTCCTTTCAGAAAAAGGGATTTTCAGGATTAAATGTGTCTAGGCATCTCTCTCATTGTGGATTTATCTGGAGCAAAGTGGAATCTCCCTGACTGGTTATAAAATGGAAATAAAAAACAGTGGCTAGCCTGACCAGGTGGTGGTGCAGTGGATAGAGCGTCGGACTGGGATGAGGAAGGACCCAGGTTCGAGACCCCGAGCTCACCAGCTTGAGCGTGGGCTCATCTGGCTTGAGCAAAGAGCTCACCAGCTTGGACCCAAGGTCGCTGGCTCCAACAGGGGGTTACTCGGTCTGCTGAAGGCCCACGGTCAAGGCACATGTGAGAAAGCAATCAATGAACAACTAAGAAGTCACAACGCGCAATGAAAAACTGATGATTGATGCTTCTCATCTCTCTTCGTTCCTGTCTGTCTGTCCCTGTCTATCTCTGCCTCTGTAAAAAACAAACAAACAAAAAAAACCAGTGGCTATCAGTGGCCAATAGCCTCTTCAGTACGGCTCCTGGAGTACGTGGTCCTCATGGGTTCTAGAGATGGTCCTGGATTTATGCATTCTCCTTCCTCCACACCTTCCACCTACTCCCTTCCTCCTTCTCTCCTCCCTCCTTCCACTCACATTTCCCTGTCCCCCCGCCCCCCTTGAAAGCCAGAGAACAGAACTGGGCTTCTTCTTCTGAACTTCCAATCTGGGGAAAGTGGATTTATTTTGGGTCATTGGCAGCAGGGAGTGTCTTTGGCTGTGGCCTCCATTTTGGGGACTTAGTAGGTGATGTTTGAGCTGCATCCACCTACCAGCAGGGGGAGCTCTGACTAGTTTGGCTGCCATCAGCCCTGTGTTTTGAGGGTCTGGAAATCGGGGATGGTTTTCTCTTCCGGCTCTGACTTCCCATTTCCCACCAGAGGTTGGCTTGAGTTTGCCCAGGGTCCAGTTCCACCAGTCCCTCTAGTGTTCCGGTATGTTCCCTTCCTAAGCCAGCCTGCTCCATGGTTTCTCCAAAGCTCTTTCTATCCTCTGTCCCAACACACTCCAGCTTTGTCCCGTGCCCCATGGGGTGTCAGACACCGGACACCACTGAAGAGTTGTGAGGCGGGCCCTCTGAGTGGTCGAAGCAGCCACAACCACACACACACCTCACGGAGGCCCCGGAACACTGTTGGTTATACATCTCGTGCTATATTACAAGCACTCTGAAGGCGAGAACCTTGTCTGATTCATTGCTTTGGTTGGGTCCTGGCACAATTCCTGGGATCTGGGAGGGCACCAGTGAGTACTGAATGATGACTGTAATCCAAACGCCAATCTGGTGAGGTCCGTATACCTAGCTCCACTCACATACTGGCACTTGAGGGGTGGCCTTTGGGGAGGGAAGGATGCTGGGACTCATTCAGACAAGGCATGATGATTTTGCATTTTGTTCTAGTATACAGAGTGGGGCAAAAGTAGGTTTATAGTTGTTCATATGGAAAGTAATACAATAATTAATAAATAATAATGCAAGAATAAACTGTGTTTGGTGTACTCACAAGTGTAAATCTACTTTTTGCCCCAACCTGTACATCTGTGTAAATTATAATATGAAAACAACCACTTTAAATGAATCACAGCGCTTCCTATGTGCCAAAGGCTGTGCTAATGCCTTACTGATAATTCTCTCCCTAAATTCTCACAGCAGCTCTGTGAGAAGGTAATCCATTTAGCCATTTTTTTTTTTTAAAGTTAAGGAACTAAGGTTTAGAGAAGTTAAAGTTCCCTGGCTGTGGGTGGCCAAGCTGAGGTTTGAACCCAGCTCTGCCTGATGCCAGAACAGTGCCTCCTCGCTGCACTGATTCCCCATGGCGCTGGCCCAGCAGAGGGATGCTTCCTGGGCCTCCGATGCTCCGATTCCCCTGCGTTGGGCCCTGACCTGAGCCCTCCTGTGCGAATGTGCATCCGAGCATGAGAAGCAGAGGCTTTAAAAGAATGCGCTGTTGTGAAATGTATTCTGGTGCCAAAAGGGGGTCTTGAGAGGAATTTAAAGAGCAATTGCATCCATTCCTATGCTCCACTGATAAGCTTGTCTGTGAACTGTAACATATGCAGCCTGTAATGAATAAGAGAGAGATTTATCAGAGTGTGTCATATTCAGTTAAGTACTTTATGTGTAAGACGAGTATTTCACTTGTACATATTACATTTTCAATGGGGTTTCAACCGTTTTCAATCTATTATTTTTAACTCCTTGCATTATATTGATGGTAAATTAATTACAACAATTACAAGTCAAAAACCCATATTGTCCAATTATAATTTAATTCATTTCAGCTCCTCTCTTTGAGTTTGGATAAAAAGCGAAAGCACTTTAGAAAATGCTGTAATTTCTGTAGAATCCTGTCATTGTGTTCCATGTCTGTGTGGTGTTTTGAAGATGGGTGGAGGTTTACCAGGGAGGTTGGCTGGTTCCCTAGGCAACACCCCACAGGGAAGCCTGCCCATCTGGGCTAATCTGGATTCAACAAATACAATACCCTTGGACAGGTTACTAACTCTCTTTGTGTCTCTGTTTCCTCATCTGGAAAATGGGGTTAGTGGCCGAGTCTCTCCTTCAAGGAGCTATTCTCAGGATTAAATGAGTTAGTGTAGCTAATACCCCTGAAACACACAGTGAACCACAAGTAACTGTTGGCTGCAATTATCATCACCAACTAGGGAAAGAATGGCAGGTGGGCTTATCTCATGAGCTAATTCTAATTTATGAGTGGGGCTCTTCTGGAACATCGGGTGAAGACAGACTCAAAGGCCCAGCTGAGCTCGGCATAGAGAGTGCAGGAATCGATTAGAGATGTCTGCCGTGGGCACAGCAGTTGGAAGAAATGAATGTAAGACTCCAGCTTTGTGAAGGCTGGGACTGTACTTGCTTTAATCTCTTTTCTATCCCCAGTATCCAGCACAGGGCTTGGCCCCTGCCAGGCCAGTTGGCGATAACAGTGCTGAGCCTTGGCATCTGGCCCTGCCTGAGGCCAGCCTTGTCCTGGACTCCCCAGTCATTGAGCCAACAACCCCCCATTTCTGCTTCAGTCATTTTGGGCTGAGTTTACTGTCGCAGGGAACCAAAGGTAATTTTTTTTTTTGCAATTTTTATGCCTATTTTATTTAATTCAACTTATTTTAATTTCAAAAGTTCCATGCTCATGGTATAAACATTCTTACAAATATTATTCAGCCTTTAAAGAGAAGGAAATTCTTTAATATGTGAGGACATGGATGAATCTTGAGGACATTAGGCTACATAAAATAAGCTATTCACTGAAAGACAAATACTGCATGACTCTACCTATGTGAAATGCCTAGAGTAGTCAAATTCATAAAGACAGAAAGTAGGATAGAGGTCGCCAAGGGCTGGTTGGGTCAGGGAGAATGAGAAGTTATTGTTGAATGAATATAGGGTTTTAGCTTGGGGAGATGACAAGAGTTTTAGGGATGGATGGTGGTGATGGATGCACAGTAGTGTGAAGGTACTTAATACCACCGAACGGTGTACACTTAAAAATGGGAAGATGGCAAGTTTTATGTTTTGTGTATTTTACCACAAAAAATAAAACAAACAAAAACCAACTTGTGTTCAGGAGAATTAATTAAACACTTAGGGGACAAGGTGTAAGGACACAGGTCTGGCTCTGTTCTCTTCCAAGACAATCTAGTTCTGGCTCCCGGGCCAGATGCTAATCTCAGATTCATGTGCTTTTCCCCAGCATGCCATATTGTATTCGTGCCCTTGACTTTCTCATGCTGTTCTTTCTGCTGGAATCCCTCCTCTCCTTCCTCACCTGCTTCACTCCTGCATGCCTCCTGGCCTCGCTCTGTCGTGGCACAGTGTGTTCTGACCCCGCTCTGTGTCCTCATGGGGGCCCCGTCTACTTCCTGTCTGCTCCCCGACCTGGAGCTTCCCAAGGTCGAGGAGCAGTGAGTGTCTTGTTTGTCTCTATAGCTCTTGGGCCCAGGACAGAACAGGTGTCAATGAATCGCTGGAGACCACCTGGCCATAAACAGAGAGCTTTGGTGGTGTCCAGCGAGGTGCCCCTGGCTGTAGGTAATTTCCTGCACAGCTCCTCCTCCCCTCCTCTCAAGGATGGGGTTTGTTGAGATCCCTCGTTGCGAACCGGTGTGGACTGGATCATTTCCCTGCGGGTTGACACTAATGAGAGCCACCAGACTGCCTGAGCTGCTCTGCTCCGGGCTGGGCTCTTAATCTCCCCATTATACCAGGCTCAGACTGGCAAGGACACAGGACACCCTGGCCCTGGCCCAGGAAGACTGTCAGCTGCAGGGCCAACCCGGGAATGGAATTAAATCCCATGCTTATTTTTTCTTCTTTTCTTTCCCTGACGTCACCAGCAGATGGACAATGCTTTTATTGTTTCCCTTTTCCTGCCTACTTTTGGCAGGAGGCTGCTTTCACAGTAGACCCCCAACTAAGGCAAGCAAGAGAAAAACAGAAAGGTAGAGAAGGAAGAATGGAGAACAGAGGAAATGAGAAAGAGAAAGAACTTGAGAGCAGAGGACAAGGGATGGTAGAGATTCTGGGGCAGGCATAGGAAAGGATGCTTATTTATGAGGGAAACACTGGCCAATAGGATCCTAGCATATGTTGACTTGAAAGAAAAATCCAGCAGCATTCTGTCCTGGGATGAGACAGGAAAGATCTATTGTGCAACTGTGAAACCCGTCTTTTCCACACATCCCTTGGGGTGTCTACTAACCATAGCATTTCATTTATTCAACCTGCTGCAGCGTGATTTTCCTCTATACTTTGCCTTAATTGGTGGAGTGTGGAGGAACAAAGCAAATATTTGTGCAGCTTGAATGCTGCTCTTGTGATTAGAAGGTAATATCTTTCACTGTCTGCATCTGAATTGCAATACACAGGCAAGGGAGTCAATTTGCTTTGGGATCAATAGATGTGGTCTCAATTGGCAGAGAACTTGAGGCTTCCTTTCAAAAACAGGAGGATGTGGGACAGCTCAATCTCTCAATGCCGGGCTCAATTTAACATGGCAACTAGGCAGTGCTTTTGTTTCCAGATTGATTGTTATTCAGCTCAAGGATAATGAAAACCTTCCCCATGTCAACCAGCTCGGTGTTAATCTTGCAGAAACACAAGAATAAAACATGGTCCCCTCTGCCCGGAATGCTTCTTCTGGTGGTCAACTTCTAGGCATCCCATGAAGTCCAGGAGAATGGCCATCTCAATGGGAAGCCTCCTTTCACTGTCATGTAGGGGAATCCCTTGTCCACTGTACATCCTGTCTGCCAGTTCTTAGAGGTGGCACTTGTAATGTTGAACTACAGTGGTTGTTTTGTTTTTGGGTTTTTTTGACCATTGTATTTTTTAAGTCTCTGGTTGCAAATGGTAAGAACCCATTTGAACTAGATTAAGACCTAAAGGAAAATTTATTACAGGGACATATAGGTGCTCTCAGAGTTTGGGAACGGAATTCAGTCTGCTCTTAAGAAGAGACCAAACAGGGAATCAAATAGCAATCAAAATTGGATTTCTCTATGTCTGCCTTTTCTAACTTCCATTTCATTCTGGCTCTCTTTGCTGATTGAATTCTTTTGCTTCCTCATCCCCACGACGAGTGGGAGGTGGGCCTCCTACTGTTCCAGAGTCTAGGCGGCTCTGGTCAAGGGTCAAGTTCACAAGAGTCTGTATTAGATCCCCAGGGCTGCCATTACAAAGTACCAACACTGGGTGCCTTTATTATTATTATTATTATTATTATTATTAAAATTTTATTTTATTTTATTTATTCATTTTTAGAGAGGAGAGAGAGACAGAGAAGGAGAGAGAGGAGAGACAGAGAGAGAGAAGGGGGGAGGAGCTGGAAGCATCAACTCCCATATGTGCCTTGACCAGGCAAGCCCAGGATTTTGAACCGGCGACCTCAGCATTTCCAGGTCGACGCTTTATCCACTGCGCCACCACAGGTCAGGCACTGGGTGCCTTTAAGCAATAGAAGTGTATTGTTTCACAGCTCTGGAGGCTAGAAGTCCACAAGCAAGGCATTAGCAGGGTCATGCTCTCTCTGAAGGCTCGAGGGGAGCCTTGTCTCTCCTGGCTTCCAGTGTTTGCCACAATCCTCATGTTCCGTGGCTTATAGATGCACCTCTCCAGGCACACTGTCTCTCCATGTCTTCACACTGTCTGCTCTCTGTGTTATTTGTCTCTGTGTCCAAATTGATTCTTTTGACAAGGATACCCATCTTATTGGATTAGGACCCACTCTAATGACCACATTTTAAGTCAATTAGCTTTGGAGAGATCCTTATTCCAGAAAAAAAATCACATTCTGAGGTGCAGTGGTTAAGACTTCAACATACCTTTTTTGGGGGTACACAATCCCACTCATCACATAATATAACTGTGGGCTACCCGTTAGGGGCAGCTCACTGGCTGGGCAGACAGGCTGCTTGTTGTGTGGTCCCTATGCTGGGGCTGCTGCCATATGAGAGAGTCCCTACCAGCCCTGGATGGGGTCAAGAATTATGCCTGCTGCAGCTTTGCCTGGAAAACAGAAAGCACTTCATAAGAGCTAGCATGGATGAGACCCTTATAGTGAGCCCCGTATAATCTTAGTTACACTATTGAGTCACTTAGTCTTCAGGTCACCTCTGAGAATGATACTGCTTTTATCCCCATTTTATAGAGGGAGAAACAGGCTCAAGAGGAAGTGAGCTTGCTGAGCTTTGAAACCAGCAGTCATGGTGACAAACTAGAATGAGTGGGCCCTGAGTGGTGAGTGGAGGCAGGGCAGGTGGGTGTGAGAGGAGGCTGGTTTCTAGGTGGGGATGGGCAGGGAACATGTGAGCATTCAAGGGTATCACTTGCAAGACTAGGCAGCCTGCTCAGATTTTTCAGTAGAGATGCTTCACTTCCACTCTGTGGTCCAACATCAAACACAGGATGCTCTCTGTAGCAAGCCCAGCGCCCTTTGCCTTCTGTGGTTTGGCTACCACAAGCAACAAGGGTCCTATTTCCTCCTCTGTTTGTCTCTGGGGTCTGAGCTCTCAGTTATGGTGCTGTGCTGGTCAGTCGGCTGTTCTTGAAAAATCCAAGGGTATCAGTGCCTCCCTCCCCGCCGTTCCTCAGGCTCTCTCTTCCCAAGGTTGTCACTAAAACTTCCTCCTAAAAGCTCCTTGGTTCCTCAGACAAGTTTCATTAGGGCAGGCGGGTCCCTAATGGCCACAGCCTGCTCCCAGGTGTGGTTTGGAAAGTAGGCCTGGTGTTCAGCTGTTTCCTCTTCCTGAAGTCCAGTTCCTGTGCCTCATATTCAATTCTAAATGGCGGTGGTGGCTCTGCTTTGTTGAATTCTGATAGCTGATCTGTCCTCTCCCCTGGAAAAGAGATGAGGGGAAGGATGTATCTTGTTACCTGGGCATTGATAGGGGTCTTTTCATGACAGGAAGAGTATTCACAAGAGTGAGGGTCTCACCTACTGGTTCTGGACACTAGACACCACTGCTGGATGGGACACTCCAGGATCAGGGTCTCAGTGCCCCAGCTGAAGCTTTTCATGGATTTGGGCAACATGTTTGAAGCCCTGAGGCCTCCCTTGGGACCAGCCCCTGGGCCACTTCTGGTTTAAGTCTCAGAGATTTCCACTGATTTTATACCTATCTGGCTGGTGGTTCTCCTGCTTCTAGGTCTGTGGTCTTTGGACATTATTTAATCTCTCTGTTGGTTGAAGTTCAGTCTGGGAAGCAGAACTAGATATATCTGGAATAAGGGCTATATTAGACCCGGAGGAGGAGTTGCAGGATCTGAGTGGTCACTAACCGGCTTTCTGAAGTCGTGGTGATAAGGAAGCTAGCCATGTCCATCGCTGAAATGGGAGTTCCTATAGAGGCTTACTGGAAGATGCTACCTCAGTGGGTCTGCGGCCAAACAGGTGGTGGTGAGCAGGGAGGGTCCCTGCTGGCCGGCAGAGTCAGCATTTTGGAAGAAGAGCCGGATGGGAAGTGGAGGAAAGGAAGAAGAAGGTGGAACCTGCTGGGCATTTCTGCTTCTGTCAGTCATCATATCTGACCCTGAAACCTTTCAGAAAGCAACGGCCCCTCCTTCACTTCACTTCTGTCCCCCTAGATCTTGCCCAGCTTCCTCTTGTGGTCATCTTCAACTCAGATCCCTGGAAGGAAGGGGGTTACAGGAAACATAATCAGCACAATGGAAACATCCAGCAAACGCTGAGTATATTTTCCTTACCTGGGACACAGGGATGACACTGCAGAGCTAGTTTTTAGATTAAATGAGGCCATGTATGTAAAGCCCACCGTAACAGCAACAACAACAGAGTATGTACTTGTGTGTTTGGGGTATGATTTCTCTGCCTACTACCTGTCTGGGCTGCCTCCATCCAAGGATATGTTAGCAAAGGAGAAGGATAACTCATCCAAATGAGTATTTCAAAACAAAAATTCAACTTGGAGGCTGAATAACCAGAGAGACCTCTCCCCTTATGTTCTTCTTTTCCTCCCTGCCCCCTTCTCCCAGGGCTCAGATGTTCTCCTCTCCCTACCAATCAGAGCAGAAACGATGACACCCTTGGCATGTGAGGAAATAGGAAATCTGCAGGGAGAAAAAAGAAGG
The DNA here is from genome assembly GCF_036850995.1 of Saccopteryx leptura. Lineage (NCBI taxonomy): Eukaryota > Metazoa > Chordata > Mammalia > Chiroptera > Emballonuridae > Saccopteryx > Saccopteryx leptura. Next base: position 193,696,094 of record NC_089506.1, read on the forward strand.
AGGAGAGACATGGGGGCTGTGGGATGGGGGTTCCTTTTTGCTGGTTCAGGTGTAGACATTTGAAGCACCTGTGACTCGAGGCACGTGAGCCCGCAGGTGCAGAAGATGGGGCCTGGGAACAGGTTAACTAGAATGGGACCACACCTATTCCCTCATTGCACATGGATTCTGTAGGAATTGGATTTCATTACTTGAACCTGCAGTGAACAATGGCTAAAGCGGAATAATTTTTTTTCCCCAAATTTACACACATATATTTGTCCCACCGAGGGAGGCTATCTCTTCTCCACACTTTCAACCCCTGCCCTCCAGTTCATATTGTCAACAGATGCTGGACACTGAATGCCTGATTCTCCCAGTGTAGAAGAGAAGGATGGGGGCAGAGCCACCAAAGTGCCAGCAGCCCGCTGACAGTGATGCTGGGTTCTGCTGTCCATCAGAGACACATCAAGAGAGTTATCCCTGCTCCTTAGGTGACATTTACTGTGTTCCCACTGTCATAGATTCTTTGTGCATGTAGCACAGTGCCTGACAAAGAATAGATGTTTGATAAATGGTGGCAAGCAGGAACCTTCCTGTTGGCCATTTGCTGAGGTTATGAAAGGGCCATCTCTGACAGGAGCAGGTGGGCTGCTGTTGTAAGCCTGCGCCTGCAGAGGAAATATATTTGGGATAATATGGTAGAAGCTGCTGGTATATTTTCATTGTCACATCCTAATAGTGTCTCCAGTAGCTGGAGGTTTTCCTAGCTCCAAAGGCAATGCATAATGCCACTTCTTGGAAAGTCAAAAGGCTTTTAAGAGGTAGATAGTGTTACACTCAACACAGGTAATAGCTTTCAGCCTGAAGTAGTTCAAGGGTTTGGGGCGATCTCAGTAAAGACCTCAAAGATGTGTCCTTGTAAAAAGAAATCTTTTATAAAATCTTGCAAATATGAAGGGGCCTTCAATGGGATTCAAGAGGCTGAGAGATGGATGTTGTGGTATGTGTGTATGTGTGTGCATGAGAAAGAGAGAGAGAGAGAGAGAGAGAGAGAGAGAGAGAGAATATGAGCATATCATCCTGGCTGAAATTTTGGGGGTTATGACTGAGGCAAGTTAAAACAAAAACAACAACAACAACAACAACAAAGCTAGAACCCTTTCTCCTTTTCCTGAGAAACTCAGATCCAAACAAGAGTTTTTGAGAAATGTGCAGTGGTCTGTAGCAAAGATCCTTTTAGATAGTATAGGTTTTGAACACATGGTAGATTTAGGCAAAAGGGTTTAGTGTTGAATGTCAAAGGCTAATGAAAAATAGAATTTGAAAGAAAGAAGAGTACTAGTGGCTAACTGCAGCAGAAGCAAGAAGTTTTGATTCTAGATGACTCTCTGACTTCCTGAATCCATTAACTCATTCATTCATTCATTCATTCGTTCATTCATTCCCTAGTCAGGAACTGAGTAGTTTTTTGTGTGTTAGCACCTATCGGTCTCTAATAATTTGAGATTGTTTAAAAGTTAAAGACTGTCCTCACAGAGGACCGAGTCCCGTGGAGAAGACAAATAAGTAAATGCTGTGTTCCCTTGAGCTTAAACGTCAGCCACTCTTTCGGCAGCCAAAGGGGTTGGGGTCAGGAAACAGCCATTTTATAGAGCGTCTTCTGTAAGTGGCACAGAAAGCAGACTCAGAGAAAAACTCTGTCTTCTAAAAGCTACGGATTTAGGCAGAAGAGTGCGCAGCCACATGTGTAGCGTCGTGTATAAGGGAACCATGTGACAGATGGCAGCACAAGGGGACAAGCAGTGTGATACAGCGCATGCGCAAGGCCTTCCAGTTGAACACCAAACCTGGCGCATACGTGAAAAGTCACTCATCACTCTAAACTGGTTTGTGGAAGGGGGCGGTAAAACCCCGTACGGAAGGAAACATATGATCTTGTTTTCCTTATAAATGTAACGTTCATGTGATTCAGAAAAGTGGTTCAGAAGGATATGAAAGAGAGAGTACAGAAGTGAAAAGCCTCTCCCCCTCCACCCGCAGGCTCACACTGCGGACTCAGCCGACTCCCCGTGCTTAGTTCCTCTGTTGGCGCCGTCCTAACCCTGAAGGAGATACTCCGCAGCGAACATTGGACCTATACGTTTAGGTGCTTCATGCTGCTGCCCTTTCCTCCCCCTCGCCCTGCATCACTTTTGCATTTGCGGGTTTAAAATACTTAAGATTCCCCCCTTCTGAAATCACAGAGAAGTCTTTTCTCTGCCTTCACTGTGGGTTGGTGAAAAAAACCCTGAGAACTTGCAGACAGCATTTCCAATAATACGATCACGTCAGTATTAGTCACTGAAGAATTGAGCTGCGTGATTAGACCCAAGGGAAACACGTGTAACTCTATCCTTAGAGTTGGCAGTTGCTGTGATAAAAAGCCACAGTGGACATGGAACAGGAAGTGAGGATGGTCTGATCTAACCCCTAGGTCGTAGGAGCTGTGCACTGCCCAACAGGTACACGCAGACTGCTAGTGAGTAATAGTGGGTATTTAAGAATGATACAAACAATTCATTTTCTTTCAATTTATATGTATTATTTTTCAAAAGGATACTTAAATGTTGGCTATAAATACTTATTTGACCCTACCAAAACAGGACTGGTAGGTATTTCTTTTGGACTAGGGGTTCTGTTAAAACTATTACTGAGACACTAAGAGTGACATGACCTGAGGAAGCAGGCAGACAATTCAGGAGACCGTTGAAGTAGGTTCAGTGAGACCTAGGGAGGAGGTGAACGAGGAGGAGACTGACGGAATGCAGAGAAATGAATGGACTCAAGACCCCTCGTCCAGAGAGGGCTGACAGGCCTCGCCGCTGCGGAAGGGCAGTGTGGAGAGCCGGGAGGGGTTGATGCGCCAGCTGTAATCACCTGAAGGCATACCTGGGGTGGAGGATCTGCTTCTACACGCACTCACATGGCTGTCATGAGAAGACCTCACTCCTTGCCATCTGTGGGTCAGAGAGAGGCCTTGGTTCCTAGCCACAGGCATCACTCCATAGGGCCGCTCGAGTATCCTCACAACATGGCAGCTGATCCAACAGAGAGCAAGGCCGAAGCCACAGTGCCTCATGGGACTTGGCCTAGGAAGTAACACATGGTGGGTCTGCCTTGTGATGTTGATCACACAAACCAACCCTGATGCGGTGTTGGAGGGGTCTCCGTAAAGGGTGCAAACAGCAGGAATTGAGGATCACGGACGGCCACCAGCATTGCCAATTATGCCACTGGGTCAGGGACAGGTTGTGGTTTCTTGGGAGCTGAGTAGTTGGAAAACAGCAGGGAGGAAACATTCACTTTATTAGGCAGGGGTTTCCAGGGAAACCGAACCAATAGGATGTATATATGTATATGTAGATAGATTCATTATAAGAAATTGGCTGAAGTGATTATGGAAGCTGACAAGTTGCAAGATCTTAAGGCTGACACTGAGTAAGTAAGTGGGAGCCCCAGGGGAGCCGATAGTGTATGTAGTTCCAGTCTGAAGGCTGGCAGGCTCAGGACCCAAGAAAGAGCTATGTTTCAGTTCAAGTCCCAAAGCAGGAAAACCGATGTTCCAGTTTGAAGACAGTCATGCAGGGGAACTTCTCTTTTACTGTGAAGGGTCATCCGTTCTGTTCTATGTAAGCCTTCAACTGAATGAATGAAGCCCACCCACACTAGGGAAGACTATCTGCTTACTCAGTGTATAGATTCCAAAACGCATCTCATCGCAACATCCTTACTGAAATTCCTAGAATAGTGCTTGACCCAATAGCTTTGTACCCGATGGCCTGGTCAAGTTGATGTATAAGATTTATCATTACACTCTCCTAAGTGTGTTTTGCTCTCAGCACAAGGAATATTCTTGCTGGGTGGATTCTCCCAGGATCCTCAGGGGTGTCAATAAGCTCTGGGGAGGACTGCCAGTCTACCTTGCTCCTCAGGGCACTGAGGCCGGAACTGGAAAGGTCCTGTTCTTAAGGAATTTACTTTTTGACTGCCTGACTGGTGCTTACAGATGTTCAGAAACCATGCAGAACAGTGGTTCTCCACCTTGGGTGTCCATCAGCACTTTCTGAGGAGCTTTAAACAATATTGCACCTGCTGTCCCACTCCTACTGATTCTGAACTGATTGGTCTGGGAGGGTTTTGGTATGGGGATTTTGAAAAGCTCCCCAAAGCCTGAGAACCACTGAACTGAGAGAGAATCACTCTGAGCCCCTTGCTTCTGTGGGCAGGAGGCCGTGAAGTCGGAGCATTTCCTGTCTCCCAGGTACACAAGCCACGGAGAGCTGCCACCTCCCAAAGCCCCCTGGCTCATTTGACAAGCTCCCTTTTAGCTCTTGAATCGCACTTTGGAAAGTCAGCCAGTGAGCATGAAACATAAATCAGAGTCTGTTCCTCTTGTCCTATAAAGTTTTATTTTGTCTCCTTAGCTTGAAAGGAATTGGTTCTATGTCACTTTCAGACTATCCTGACTTGGTTAAATACAATCTCGACTACAGCCAAATTGTTTAATTAGACAATAATATCAGAGAAATTGACCGTTATGTCTGGTTATTGACTTTTCAGATGGCCTATATTACCATTTATATTCTTTCCAGTTGGGTTTTTAAGCATGAAAATAATTTATTGAGAGATTGTTCTTAGAAGCTATTTTTAATAGCCTAATGGCTTTTTAATTTTCAAATCATTTATATTCATCAGCTGGAGCCAAGAAAGGACTCAGATCGACTCTCAGTGCGTGGCCGTTCCTTTCTCCTCAGTTATTAAGTGGTTATATTTGGATATAAAGCCATGGGATACGGGGCCCCCTGCCCCCATTTATGCTATAGGAAGGGGTACGTCACAAAGGAAATAAACTTTGGGTTAGCAGCTATAAAGATAATATTTAAAAAGTTGCCATTTATTGATGGACTACTCTGGGCCAGCCGATTTATGTCGCTGGTCTCTAACCCTCTCAGGAATCCTAGAACATGAATGTTATCATGATGCTTTAGTAGTCTAAGAAATGAGGGCTCAGGTATGAAGAATGTCATTATCACGGTCACGAATGCATGTTGACAGGTGGACCCTACATCCCAGTTAATTTTGTGTCGCTACATAATTTTAATAGTGATCATTTTTACTCTCAGAATTACCCATCTGGGCAATAGACTGAACTGTCACCATGCTTATGGGACTGTCACCTGGTGCTGAGCCCAGTGCTGAGCATGTCCCATGCACTGATGCATGCAGACCTCACAACAGCCATTGGCTTCTTTTATTGTCCTTTCTTTAGAGATGAGGAAACTGAGGCACTTATGAAGGTCACAGGGCTGATAAAAAATGGAGCCAGGCCCCGAGCCCAGGCAGCCTCATTCATGCCCGTTTCTCTTTCTGTTACACAAAGCTGAGTGAATATCAATCAATATCACAATTTCAAACATCCCTACCAGAGAAAGTTCTATAAGACTGGTTATTGGGGGAAAATAGCAACAACACTACTATTATAACCACAGGAACATTGAATTGCTTTGTTGTGGCGGAACTTTGTTATGATGAATAAGCTACAGGAAAGCACATTTTCTGTTGTTAGGATCTGTAGAGGAAATACAGACTCTTTATATTGAATTAGCAAGAAGGAATCGTGCTTCGAAAGCCATGGGGCAGCTGGACAAGACGTGCATACATTTTTTACTTTCTACAAGCTTAATTAGACAAACTCAATGAATGCCATCAGCCACGATTATTCCTGAGACCTCAGACTGCCTTCATGCAAGTGCAGCATCTAAAACAGAGGAGGATGGCACTTGTGGACGCTGTGCTCGGCCACACGTAACTAGAGCGCTGTAAAGGAAGTGGCGTGTGTTTGCATGAGGGTGATCAGCCGGTGGTGGTGGGGGGAACAGGAAGCATGGCCTCCCAAGAAAATCATGGGGGGTTTGTGGCTGTCAGGTCAGGAGATGAGAAGACTCAGGGCAAGGCTCAGAGAGTGTGCTCTCAGGCGCACATCAGACTTGTTCAGTGTGGCCTCAGGGCTATAATTGATGGAGAAAAGGCAGCTTCCGGGAACAGCACTGTCTCCATCTCTGCAGGTGTACGTGGTGGCATCTAGATGGCCTCTGGAGGAGGGAATAGAGGCAGAGCTGGCAGAACTGGGTGGTGTGTCAGGTAGCTTTCTGTCCTGGTAACCTGATTGTGGCATTCCTTACCCCCAGGCAGTGTGAATGTTCACAGAAGATCTGGATGTTGGCTGACATCTCCAGTCCCTTGAGACCTGGAGAGGAGACTCAGACCCCCATCTGCTCTCTGCGACTATACAGTTTGTACAGCTTCCTGGAGGGCTTGCATTGTTATGCTGCCCGTCAGCTGTGCGCCCCTCTCTTTTCACGCCTGTTGGCTATCTTGCTGCCTCTGTTCTACCTAGAATTAGCTGGAACGAATGATCATGTTGCTTAAACACAGATTACTTGCTATATGCAGAGTGGGTTTATGTGTGAGTATTGGTCAAGGAAGAGCCGAGTATGTGTTAGTAGACTTCACAAATCTTGTATATGCAAAACAACCTCTAATGGAACACTAGATATCTCGTTCTTTTTTTTTTTTTTTTTTAAAACTGTTTTTTGAATTTTATTTATTTACTTTTAGAGATAGGAGAGAGAGAGAGAGAGACAGAGAGAGAGACAGAGAGAGAAAGGAGGAGCAGGAAGCATCAACTCCCATATGTGCCTTGAGCAGGCAAGCCCGGGGTTTGAACTGGTAACCTCAGCATTATAGGTTGACACTTTATCCACTGCGCCAACACAGGTCAGGCTAGATACCTCATTCTTAAAATATTTTTAACAACTCGTTACAAAGGAACTTTTCTAACCTTTGATCATAGATCACTCCTGATTTTGCTCTCTCTTTCTTCTTTCTTCTTCAGTCTTTTGGGGAACAAATTACTTATATAAAGCACATTGGGGACCTGGCCGGTTGGCTCAGTTGTAGAGCGTCGGCCTGGCGTGCAGGAGTCCTGGGTTTGATTCCCAGCCAGGGCACACAGGAGAGGCACCCATCTGCTTCTCCACCACTCCTCCTCTCCTTCCTCTCTATCTCTCTCTTCCCCTCCCGCAGCCGAGGCTCCACTGGAGCAAGGTTGGCCCGGGCGCTAAGGATGGCTCTGTGGCCTCTGCCTCAGGCGCTAGAATGGCTCTGGTTGCAGCAGAGCAACCCCCCAGATAGGCAGAGCATTGCTCCCTGGTGGGCATGCTGGGTGGATCCCAGTCGGGCGTGTGCAGGAGTCTGTCTGACTGCCTCCCTGTTTCCAACTTCAGGAAAAAAAAAAAAAAAAAAAAGCACTTTGGCTAACTTCTTCATTGCCCGTTCCCTGCTGATCTCTAAGTTCTAAGATAGTGGCTTTCAAATACTTTTGGCCCTGACCCACAGTAAAAACATGTACTATGCCATGACTCAGAACACTCGTATAATACTCGTGCTAATTCTGATGCAGCTAGGTCTGATATAGTCTGTTCCACGCAATGCCCTGCTCTGTTATCTTATCTGGTCCTACCTCATCCCATTCCGGTCTATATCATTTCAAAATTTTAGACATGAGTCACCAAATTGGCATCACAACCCACTGATGTATCAGGGCTTTAAAAATTTTAAATCACTGTTTCTTCCTTTTTTTTAAACTCAAGTGATTTTTCAAGCGTCTGTCTGTCACTGTTTTGCTTACGTGAGTCCTAGAATGCAAATCTTTCAAAGCAAGGTCTTGCTTTTGAATGCCCCATACTACTCAGCTCAGTTCTAAACACATAGGAGGTTAAAGCAGACTCAGTATTTATTGATCAGAAGTGATTTGGACCCTCCAACCTTAACTTAAATCTGAAAGTGACAATCTCAGAACTGGAAACACTAGGATAGGTGCCCTCTGCAGGCCCTTTAGAAGTTCTTTGTAAGTTCATTCACAGGTATTTGTTGACTGGTTTTGTGCTGGATCTTGTGCTGGGCTCTCCTGTTGAAACTAGAAACATGAGGCAAACTTCTGTCCTGAGAACCTAAGGAACTGACAATAAAGAATGTATAACGCAGTGTGATTAGAGTTGGCATGAATGGTGTGCAATGGGAACACAGAATTGGGCAGCTCAGGGGATGCTATTTAAATTTAGTCTCGTAGGTTGAGTAGGCGTTGGCCAATGGGAAGGGAATTTGAGGCAGAAGGAATAGTATGTGCAAAGGCCATGAGGCCTAAGAATGGTGTGTGTAATGGAGTGGAGCTTAGTTCTACATAACTGGAGCAAAGGAGAGGATGCTGAGCAATGGGAGATGCGAGGCTGGGCTCAGATTGTAAAGAGTTTCAAACTTGGCCAGGAAGCCATCCAAAGGTTGTATGTGAGAAGTTCAGAGGATGAAAACGAGGCAGGGAGGCCTGGTGAAGGTGGCTGGTTAGGAGCCCAGGGAACTTTATTGTCCACATCTGTACCTGCTAGGCAGTGACATCTGGCACAGCTGCCTCGTTTATGGAGTCATCAGCTAGTTTCTGTGGTGGCAGTCAGGGCTGTCCCCTCTAACCAGTGAACCTGACCTGGCAGTTTCCTTGGAGGGTCTTAGCCAAGAGCTGCAGGCCCTGCACAGTCTATCAGTTCTCCCGGGAGGGAGGAGAGGAGCAGAGGCAGGTGAGGTGTGCAGGGCGCCTTGGACAAAAGGGTGCAATTATTGAACTATAGTCTTCTGTTGAATGGGTGGCTGATGATTCTTTTCACGATGTAAATGACCTTGGTGATTAGACAGTAATTGTAAACAACCAGCCTACACTGGCCTAACCACATGCAGCCTTGATCTCCCCACGTGTGGGATTCATAGGCTCCCAGCGTAACACTGAGAGAGAAATGGAGAAATCATCATCAGTTCGATTGTTCCTAACTGCCTCCCACTGGGCACTTAAAAAAATAGTCTATGGTGAAACGAAAATATACCATAATTTAGTACATGGTAGACCTAATAATACTTTATGGCATTGTGGTATATGCTTTATAGATTACATTGCGCACTAACAGAGGGCCCTCCTGTCTCCTCCCATGTCCCATGTTAGTATTCATTAGTGTGTCTCAGTTCAGCCCCAGAGTTTGGGCCTCAGGCTTCCAGCCTCTGACTTTCTCAGCGGCCAGGGAGAGCAGTGAGGGAGGGGTGTCTCATGCTGAGCCCCTCCCTGGGCACGCAGCTGTATTTGGGCACTTGGAGCCGGGCTGGGTTCCTGACTGTGATTCCCGCCCTCGGCACCGTGTGATGCTGGCTCGTAGCAGTTCCGGATGGGCTCATCTGCACCCTCACTTCCCGTGATTGCAGCTGACCCAAGAAATGGGGAGGGATGGGTTGGGGGTCTACCTCGTCATGACCCAGGGCCTAGACCATAAAAAAAAACAAACGCACTCATCATAAGACTACTGGTGGCCGCTGGCATTCGCACGAGGGCTGCCAGGACTGAAGTCGAGGGTCTGATATTTTCACACCCCATGCCCGTGGCCAGGATCAGTTTGCAGGCAGCCATGGCTCTTTGCTGTCTTGAGGAAACTTCACGGAGGACCCAGGCCCCTCTGGCTAATGGATTATTAGCAGGTTTGACTGATCTAGAAAGCCAGGCCAAGCATCATGAACAGTATGACACGAGCAAGGCTACACAGGGAGCTTTCTGAACAGAGATCATGAGAGACGGAGGAAAACACTGTCTTCAGACGCTCAATTGCTCTCCACTTTCTGCCCCTGCAACACTGACAACTCACATCCTATGTCAGGTGATGAATTGTTAGGAGAGAGAGGAGAAATTAGCCTGCCACTTTTAACTCAGACATATCTGTCTTGGAAAGGCTCTGTTTCTCTCTTTCTTGAGAGTTGTTGGATTATGAGACCCTCAGCTTGACAGTGCATATTTGTGTCTTTTCCCCTGCTTAACAGCTGTAATTAGCAAATACCTGGAACTACGGGATTCTTACATGTTAATGTAGGGAAATGGCTTTGTTGAATCAGTAATGGCATGTAGGTGGAGAGAGGTTTACAGGACTTGGGCAGGAGAAGGTGATCTTTCCTGATTCCAAATAAAGTCAGGCTGGCGTGTGTTTATTGTCCTTTTATTGCAACATCCCTTCCTTAGGATGAGTCAAGAGCTAGTGTGGACCTGAGACAGAGACACATCAAAGTGACAGCCAGCTGACCCTACTCAGAATACCTCTTTCTCTTCTGAGCAGATAATTGCCCAGGAATCAGATTTCACAATTCTTTCCCATGTGGCTTCTTCATTCAGTTGGTTTTCATAGCACACACCCCGCTGAGATTCCACATATCAGATGTCCAGGGGCTGCAACTTAGCTGAGACCTTTCTTTCACATTTCTTAGGCCATTTCAAATTCTGCCTCTATATCGGCCACCTCTTTTGCCCCAATGTTTAAGAAAAAACAGGCTGAGATGACAGGTGAGACAACTGCGGAATTGGGTACATAATGCTAGACATTGGAAGTGTGTGTGGCTTTGAACTACAGTGACTATTACTAACTAGACATTGGAAGTGTGTGTGGCTCTGAGCTAGAGTGACTATTACTAACTAGACACTAGAGGTGTGTGTGGCTCTGAGCTAGAGTGATTATTACTAACTAGACACTGGAGGTGTGTGTGGCTCTGAGCTAGAGTGACTATTACTACTAGACACTGGAAGTGTGTGTGGCTCTGAGCTAGAGTGACTATTACTAACTAGACACTGGAAGTGTGTGTGGCTCTGAGCTAGAGTGACTATTACTAACTAGACACTGGAGGTGTGTGTGGCTCTGAGCTAGAGTGACTATTACTACTAGACACTGGAAGTGTGTGTGGCTCTGAGCTAGAGTGACTATTACTAACTAGACACTGGAAATGTGTGTGGCTCTGAGCTAGAATGACTATTACTAACTAGACATTGGAAGTGTGTGTGGCTCTGAGCTAGAGTGACTATTACTAACTAGACACTGGAGGTGTGTGTGGCTCTGAGCTAGAGTGACTATTACTAACTAGACACTGGAGGTGTGTGTGGCTCTGAGCTAGAGTGACTATTACTAACTAGACACTGGAAGTGTGTGTGGCTCTGAGCTAGAGTGACTATTACTAACTAGACAGTGGAAGTGTGTGTGACTCTGAGTTAGAGTGATTATTACTAACTAGACACTGGAGGTGTGTGTGGCTCTGAGCTAGAGTGACTATTACTAACTAGACACTGGAGGTGTGTGTGGCTCTGAGCTAGAGTGACTATTACTAACTAGACACTGGAAGTGTGTGTGGCTCTGAGCTAGAGTGACTATTACTAACTAGACAGTGGAAGTGTGTGTGGCTCTGAGCTAGAGTGACTATTACTAACTAGACATTAGAAGTGAGTGTGGCTCTGAGTTAGAGTGACTATTACTAACTAGACACTGGAAGTGTGTGTGGCTCTGAGCTAGAGTGACTATTACTAACTAGACACTGGAAGTGTGTATGGCTCTGAGCTAGAGTGACTATTACTAACTAGACAGTGGAAGTGTGTGTGGCTCTGAGCTAGAGTGACTATTACTAACTAGACACTGGAAGTGTGTGTGGCTCTGAGTTAGAGTGACTATTACTAACTAGACACTGGAAGTGTGTGTGGCTCTGAGCTAGAGTGACTATTACTAACTAGACAGTGGAAGTGTGTATGGCTCTGAGCTAGAGTGACTATTACTAACTAGACACTGGAAGTGTGTGTGGCTCTGAGCTAGAGTGACTATTACTAACTAGACACTGGAAATGTGTGTGGCTCTGAGCTAGAGTGACTATTACTAACTAGACACTGGAGGTGTGTGTGGCTCTGAGCTAGAGTGACTATTACTAACTAGACACTGGAGGTGTGTGTGGCTCTGAGCTAGAGTGACTATTACTAACTAGACATTAGAAGTGAGTGTGGCTCTGAGTTAGAGTGACTATTACTAACTAGACACTGGAAGTGTGTGTGGCTCTGAGCTAGAGTGACTATTACCAACTAGACACTGGAGGGGTGTGTGGCTCTGAGCTAGAGTGACTATTACTAACTAGACAGTAGAAGTGTGTGTGGCTCTGAGCTACAGTGACTATTACTAACTAATTCCCTGAGCTCCGGGGGATAGCATGCCCCCCCCCCTTGCAGTCACTGACCCACTTTAAATTTGTTGCATTCAGGACTAGTCATGCAAATAGAGACTAGCGTCCTCTTCCTGCCTTCCTTCTCTTCTAGATAATGAAATCTGGACCTCTGTGAGCAGCTGTTCTCCCCTCCCATGTTCCAGATCCTTCTCCATCACCCATGCCAACCCTTCAAAAGACGTTTGCTTTTGGCTGTATCTGTATAAGGTTGAATTTATTCATTCCATGATTTTGTTTGAGCTGAGTTTTTAAAATTTATTTTTAAATATTGAAACACTCTAACTTACAGAAAAGTTGAGAGTGCAATTAAAACTAATTTTTTCCTCAGTGAATAAAAGGAAGTGGTTGACCTGATGCTGCCTGACAGCTGGGTGTTCTTGTGTGTAATTCCGACAAACACACGCACTCCCCACGGAGCCACGACCCAGCCATCAGTCGGAAAGTTAGCCTTGATGCCCAGATCACATTCAGATTTTACTGACTGTTTCAATTACCCGCTTCCTAGCGGGAATCACATGTTGCGTTGAACTGTCCCTTGCATCTCCTTCAGTTTGTAATGACTCTTCCTCAGTCTTCCCTTGACTCTCGTGGCCGTGACATTTGAGCCGTTTTTATATCCCTACCTCCTCCTCAGACTATGATTAAAGAAAATCACTGTCCTTAAAGAAATATTTCCCTTGTCTTCGTCACCTCATCCTAGCCTTGTTAACAGCTGGGGATGAGCACTGGGCTAGAAGTCCGGAAACTTGACCTCTTTCTGCTTTGATGGTTCCCTTACCACGTTGTCCCCACAGACTGCATTTATTCCCGGAGAGATCCCCAGCACCTCTGTGGAGCAGCGGGAGGAGACAGTGCCCTGAGACTCCTTGTCGTGTCCACTGTTGGGAAGCTTGTTGAAGACGTGCTTTATCACACAGTATGGGGTCCACTTTACCTCAGTATAAAGAAAAACATACTGCCTGACCTGTGGTGGTGCAGTGGATAAAGCGTCAACCTGGAAACACTGAGGTTGCCAGTTCAAAACCCTGGCTTGCCTGGTCAAGGCACATATGGGAGTTGATGCTTCCTGCTCCTCCTCCTTCTCTCTCTCTCTCTATCTCTCTCACTATCTCCCCCCTCCTCTCTAAAATAAATAAATAAATAAAAAATTAAAAAAAAAAAAAAAAAGAAAAACATCCTTTGCCCCAGTAATTGTTTTATCCTTTTCACCTCACAGACATTGTTAACTGCATAGGCTCCCCTTCCACATTATTTATAAAGTTTCTGTGGGTCATTCTGATGTTTTCAGCCTTATGTCCCCTGTATCCTTCATTTGTATTTACTACTATCCTATCCTCCATTCTTTCCCCCTTGGTATTATTTTTATATTCTTTTAAGAGGCTTTGTTATCAAGAAAAAGGGTGGGTATAAATAATACATAGACAATCCCAATATGTAATATTTTATACCTCAATTTCTGTGTCTATAAAATTAGTAAGCTCCAGGCTTGTTCCTTGAAAGATGGCTGACAGCCACGCATGCTCAGTGTCATTTGAGGAGGTAGCCGGGGCCTTCAGCCCCATTTGCCAGACCCCTGAAATAAACTTATTATTTTTTTTTTTGTTAAGCTATTTCTTTAGTCATGGCTGGAATTGTGATTCAAGTCACTGTCATGTGGGGGCCATGGGCATCTCCTTGCAGCTGTCCAATCTCAACTGTTCTGCTTGGAGCACGTGTGTGTGTGTGTGTGTGTGTGTGTGTGTGTGTGTGTGTGTGTGTCAGTTTCATGGGAGGCCTGAGCTTTACAGTCTGTTCAGGAAAGGATGGGCTGAAATGATAGACAGACAGACACACTGCCTGCCACATAGAGCCACAGATCTCCCATGGCAGAAGTGCCAGCACCTGGAGTCCCCAAAGCAGCAACTGAACTCCGACGATTCAGGGAGTTGGCTTGACTTGTCTCAGGGCTTGACAGTGTCTGGAGATAGACAGAGGCTTGGGAAGAGCATGCGCAGATGCAGGGGCAGAGGCGGGGCATGGGTTTGCTTAGGCCTGTGAGTCAGAGCGTAGGCTGGACAGGCCGCGGCCTGTGAGCACTCGGACGGGGAGAAGCAGGTTAGTGAGGAGGGGCCTATTAGTTTTCAGGGCTGCTATAACAAATATGTACACACGAGGTGGCTTAAACAATAGGAGTTTATTCCCTCATCGATCTGAAGGCTGGACGTTTGATATCAAGGTGTCTGCAGGGTCATACTCCTCCCCAGGCTCCAGGAGAGCATCCTTCCTTGCCTTTTCCAGCTTCTGGTGGCTCTGCACTTGTGACCACATCACTCCAATCTCTGCATCTGTGATCACACGGCCTCCTTCTATTTTATGTCTGTCTCAAAACTTTCTTTGCCTCTTGCTTTTTTTTTAAGGGCATTCATGATTGTTTTAGAGCCCTCCAAGATAACCCAGAGTAAGCACTTGCTCTTTAGATCATTACCTGAATTACATACTTTGCCAGATCATGTAATACTCACTCTTTTGCATTATAGGGTCGTTATACACACCTGGAGATTAGGTCTGAATAATCATCTGGAGACTAAGACATGGATATACATTTTGTGTGAGCCACCATTCAGCATACTGTAGAGGGGAAGTCTGATCTTGCTGACAGAATACAAACATGAAGCTAGAAGAGGCTGGAGATGGGGAATATACTGATTTAATCATTTCAACTGCATAGAGGCCCTGGCCAGTTGGCTCAGTGGATAGAGAGCCTGGCGTATCGACATCCCAGGTTCCATCTCTAATCAGGGCACACAGGAGAAGGAACCATCTGCTTCTTTCCCCCTCCCTCTCCCGGTTCTCTCTCTCTTCCCCTCTTGCGGTCAGTGCTCCTTTGGTTTGAGCATTGGCCCCAGGCCCTGAGGATAGCTTGGTTGGTCTGAGCATGATCGGGCATATATGGGAGTCTGTCTTACTATCTTCCTTCCTCTCACTTAAAAAAGAAAAAAAAAGAAATATTTCTTATTGACTTTTTTAAAAATACCAATATTTTGTTCAGTTCCAAGATTGACAGTGTCTCCTCTTTGGACCTATGTTAATTGACTGTATCCACTCTGCCTCCTGTTTCCTCTTGGATACAGGAGGGTTTAGGGTTGTCGGTGTAGAGGGCTGAGGGTGGGGGTTGGAGCTGGTGTGAAGCCCAGGCTCTCATAGGGTACACTTCACACTGCACAGCTGATCTGGGTGCATCCTTAGCTCTGTGCTGACTTGTAACTGGAAATCTACATCTTGCCTACTCTGCTCTGTGCAACCCTAATTTTCTTACATTGTGAATATTGATAGCATTGAAGCAGGCTTTTCTGCCCCAGGCCCCGGTCAAGGCACTGATTAGATGCTGGCTCTAATGCCGCTTACATGAGGCTGTTTATGATTATGTATATGAGACTGGTTCCAACACACAGCCTTTTTGGGAAAGGAGAGATGCTTTAGCCTGAATAATTTATTGGAAACCCCTTTCCAACACAAAAACAAGAGTCATGTGAGCTCACTGAGATGAAACAGCAATTCATCAGGATATCTTCACTTGTCACCCTGGGCCCCATTCGGACTCTTCTCACAAGACCAGTTTTTGCTTAATGAAACAGATCGCTTTTTGGGGGGGAGGGCGTGAAAAAGGAAGTTTTTTCAGGCAATGTTCTGAATTCCCAACAAGAAAGGTTGAGCCCCTTAGGAGAGCGATTGGCAATGTTGAGGAAAATCTAAACCTAGCCATTTTCTTCTAGGAAATTCTCTCCTGGGCCCTCAATAATTCTTTTGGCAACCTTGTTAATAACAACACTTCCATTTCAGCATGTTCTCGCCGACATTTGATTTTTTGCAATTTTATCTCTTTATTTCAATTTGCATTTCCCTGGTCACTAGTGAGGATGAGAACGGGTACTGCTTCATATGTTCATTGTCTACTCAGGGTTATTCCTCCATGTGAAGTGTACTTCTTTTTTATACTTTTCTCTTTGTTTGTATTTACTTTATCCTTTCCTTAATGATTTATAGAAACTCTGAATATTAGTTATTGTTGTTTATATAGACTGCAAATCTTTTCTTTCAACCTGTAGCTTTGATTTTTGCCCAAAGTATCTTGTATCATTCAAAAAACTTAAATTTTGATCTGTTTAACCTATGAATATTTATGTTTTTTTAAAAAAGTTTTGAGAAATATTTCTTTATGGTAATTATTTTCCAATATCTTTTGTAATAATGTTAAAGTTTCCTTCTCATGTTTATATCTTTAATTTACTTAGAAAAAAATATATGTTTGTTTAATTTTGGCACAGTGTGAGCTGATATTCTTAGCTCAGGACAGCTTCTTCCTCAGACACCTAGCTGTGGGTGAAAAATGACCCCCTTGTTTAAATCCCTATTGGTTGGGCTTTCTATTTTGTGGCCTAACACATTCTAATTGCTACATTTATTGGCTCTACTCACTCCTAAAAGCTACTTTCTGTGTATTTTGGAGCTTATAAATGTTTTCCCCATTCTTTCTTTCTATTTTTATTCTTCTTTGCTTAATTTTGGAAGATTTCTTCAGCTCTATCTTCCACTTCATTAATTCTCTCTTTGGCTAGCTCTGATCTCTTGTTTAACCTATCTGTTGAGTATCCCCTGTCTCCTGTCACTATATATTTTTTAATTTCTATAATTGTTATGTTTCATTTTTTCTTCTTTTTTTGGTTTTTATTATGTCCTTTCCATGCCTGCTAGATTCTATTTCTTTCTTCATATGTGCAATGTACACTTGAAGTGATCTTATTTTAAAGTTCCACTCATATTGCTCTATTGTGTGTGATTCCTTGTGTATAGCTATTCATTATGCTTGCTGATGATCTCCTGGAGCATCAGATTTCTTTAAGAGCTGTGTACATCATGTCTTTAGCATGAAGTACTTTTCACACTGGTGTTACGTGTTCAGCTTACAGAGGCATCCCTCTGGGAATTTTCATATTTGTTTTTCTTGGGAACACAAAGAAAATCTTAGCAGCAAGTTTTTACATTTACATCTTGGCTCAAAGTTTTCGCATTATGTGAATAGTTCCAGAATACTCACTCATCTTGTATTCTCAGGCTGTGCAGTTTGGGGATTCTCTTTCTTAAAGGCCACAAACCTGAGCCAGTGAATAAAGTTTTTTTAATTCCATCAGGAAGGACAGCAAAGACATTTACTGGTTTCTGGCGCCTATGAAGGGAGCTCAGACCTAGTTCCCATTGCAAACATGGAGCCTTGGCCTCAATTCCAGCCCCTGTGGAGGATTTAAAACCTTAACTGCAAGGCACATAGATGGTTTAGTTCCTCCTCTGGCCACAGAGCTCCAGCTTATACGCACTCCAATGTTTCTGGAACCTGGAGTACTTCATTTTTGCTTCTGAGCTTGTATTTTGAATTTTGAAAATCCATCTGCATTATGTAGTATTTCTGTGTGTTTTAAGAAGGAGAGAGGCTTCATGCATGAGCATTGTCTTCCATCCTGACCTGGAATCGCTTCCATTTCTTTACAGGCAGCTTCCCAGTTTCATGTGGGCTGTGCTCCAAATATTCATTTCTAATTTTGAAGTCAAAATATGTTTTTCCATATAAAGAAAGTGGCGTGATGATTAGATAAATGATAGTACAAGCTTCCCTGCTTAGGACAGGTGAGCTTTAAGGTTTGGTGAAATCCAGGTAGCTATCTCAGGGTGCCTTCTGCACCATTCAAAACCTAGTCTTCATTCAGTCTTGCCGTGTCAGAAGTGTAATTTATTTGTATAGCAATTGTGGATTCATCTCTCATGAAAGGACTCATTCAGATAGCACAGTCAGACGTGTAAAATCAGAATGCGAATTTTATAATTTATCATGAGAACTGTAACTGCTGAGGGATTGGACATTGAAGACCTCCTGTGGCGCATTCTCTCCCTGGAGGCAGGCTCTGCGGGAAGCCACATAATAGGAGGTCTCCTTGTGAGCATAGACTCTAAGTAAAGGGGTTTTTAATTATGTGATCTGGAAAGTTTAATGGCTTCAGGGCTTGACAGCCGGCTGAAGCCATGTCTCTAATAGGGAGCTCTCCTGCCAGTGAGACCGTTGCATTTAAAGCTGTTTAATAAGGTGTCCTGTTCTCTGGACAGAGCTTGGGTGGTCACTGCCAACATTTGTTTTTCTCATCCTTTCTTTTCTGTACTTCCATGGATGAGCCTATTCTTTCTTCAGATTCATTAATATCTTTAGTCCAGTCTTACTTGGGCCTGGGAGCCACTGGTTTAATGTGATTTTGCAAAGCTCTTCTTTGATTCACTCTGGATGACTTAGCTTAATTCTCAGTATGTAATTTTATATTTAGCTTCTTGGTAGAAAGGAAGAAGACCAACTCACAGAGGACCCCCCTCCCTCTGGTAGCAATGCATGCAACCATGATTTTTTCCCCAACTCTGTGTTTGAAAAATTTCTAATTTACCTTAAAGTTGGAAGAATAGTTCAGTAACAACTTATATGCTATATTTTCATTTAAATTTAACAACTGCTATTATTTTGTTGTGTTTGCTTTATTTATATATCTAAACATTTCCTTTGTTTGTTTTGCTAGACCATAAAAATAGTAAGTTGTAGATACCATGCAACTTAACCAACTAATAAATCACAATACATTTTCCTAGGACCAACTACATTCTCTTACATAACTATGGTACTATTATCACACCCAAGAAAAGAAATATTAACTCATATCTCATACTTGAATTCCCCCCAATTATTCCAACAAGGACTTTCCTACAAACACTATTATTAGTCATATTTTTGGGAGAAAATGAATTTCAAATTTGAGGTGTCAAGAGCAACTTAACCTGCCCTCAGTGCAACATAACATAGGTATGATCTTTCTTTTTTGCTCCACCTTCTTCTAGATGTTGGCCTTTGAAAGGGATGATCAGTCAAAAAGAAATTATAGCAAGACCACGATGGGAGAGCCAGTTTACAGGTAAACGATGAAGGTATCATTTATTATCTCATTGACGCTAACAAACTATGTATATTCATCAATACGTTATCCAAATAGTTTAAGGGTTAAACTTTATATGTAGGTATTACCATTTAATAGCTGGGGCCACAGGCAACCAGAAGACATTGAATGGAAATCCCAGAGCTCCACCTGCATTATTGTGAAGGGTTACTGTATGCTTTCTATTGCCCAGTGTTACCACGCTTCCCTTCATGATGGTGACTGAAGGCATCTGTGTTTAAAGAACTTAACACAGGCTGCCTTGTGAATATCCCAGGAAACACTGCATGTTCTGGATCAAGGCTTGGGATATTGCAGGATGTACCTGGGGAACACTTGTCTTCAAGATGCCAGGCCTGTCTCCTGACTCTCAGGAAATTGGAGGATGGTTCTCCCTGAGAGAATGTCACTATTTTGTGTGTGTCTTCTTTTTTAAAAAGATATCCAAAGGAGGTATCAAATGGATGCATGGAATGTGGGTATCTCAGAAAACAGGAAGAACTCTGAGTGGCAAGGATAGACTTGCCACTCAGTTAGTTGAAAAAAATCACCATTGAGGTAGTAATACATTTGCTTTTCATCTCACTTTTATAAATAATAAATGTTCTCATTGACATTACAGGAAGCCCGGTTCTTCAAAATCTCCCATTCTTCCCCTTAAGACATGCTTCTGCATATTTTTAGGCCTGGTTCATTCAAAGTGGGGTAGCAGCTTGCAAACAGTCTTGTGTTTCCTGGACACATGGAGCTCCTAGCCACCACTGGGGCAGGGCTGGCCTCTGGTTCAGTGTTGAGGATGAGACCACTTGCACACACAGAGCTCAATTATTTGGGCTGAGAACTGAGACCCCCTTGTGTCAGTATGACTTTATTAAATTGTATCAGGAAAATCTTGCCCCAAAAGATGAGACTATAAACCAATAAATAATTTCACAGCTTGGGTCAGAAAATTTCTCAGAATCAGTTTATTGAGGAGATACTTTGTTCATCTGGGCAAATAGCTCTCTGATTAAACAACTGTATATGTATCCAGACTTGCTTTAAGACCCTTACCTTGCTGTGTCCATCAGTCATAAACTGTATGACACGAATTTTGCCCAATGCCAGACAGATATCTGCATTGAAAAACCTGCCTTAAGTCACTTGAATTCAGACCCCCAAATATCTGCCTCTCCATTTGCCCTCCTGTTGGCTCTTGGTGAGCTGGTAGGTTTGGACTTGCAGGCAACCATTGCCTGGGAGGCTGGAGATGCTGTGTTTGCTGACTGTCCGGTCCTTCTACCTAGTTTGAACCATCCTTGGTGCCTCACATTTTCTTTTGAGCACAGTACTTCTAGTTGATTCTTAACCCTCATTTTTCTAATCATCTTTTTCAATAGAGCTACACATTAAACATATGTTGCTCATGAGCATATTTACGACTTACTTACAGCTGTGACAGGGCAGGGTAAAAATTGTAAGTGGGTCATAGCTTCTGAAACATTGAAAGTATGAGGTCTGGACTGGAGCGTATTGGGCAACTGGGATGGGATGAGTCTGAAAATTATGATAAGGGAACATGGGATAAGATGACAAACAATGGGAAAGACTGGAGTGACCCAAAGAGTTTTTGAGCCCTTAATGAAGATAACTCATAAAGGAAGTAGACTAAGCCTGCTGTAGCTCTCCACACACAGAACACATGACCCAGATCTTGAGAATTGAAATGACATAACACTGTTTTCACAGGGTCTTTGGGTCCCACCACTCTCCTGTGGATGGGGGTTGAGCTTCCTTTGAAGGGAATAGATGGTCTCACCTTCAATCACAGACCTTCGACTTGACAGAGAAAGTGTTTTCCTGAACTAGGATAGAAGTGGGATTGGCTTGTACTCTTGGGTATGGGGATTCTAGGTAAATTTTCCTGGATGGGGGTGAGTTTTCTGGTCATGTGATAGTAAGCCAGGTGTGAGTCAGGATGGGTCTGTATAGTCCGTTCAGTTTCAGTAAAATACTATTTGTGTTGCTTTCCCTTTATATTATTGCCAAACCTTCCTGGGTCTCATTAAGTCCTTTACTAGAGAGAATTTGGCAAGATCCTCTCCTTTGTGCTGGAGGAAGTGGCAAAGTAGAAGAAGGCACAGCAATGCTGAGGTCATCACAGCAATGATAGCAGCAATAGAACCGGGGAGAACTGTGTCCAGAAAGCTCAGAGTGGTCATTGGCAGCTCAGGCTGCAGTGTACGGGTTGTATAGTCACAGGTTGAGTCGCTGGAGAAGAGAAGACTGGGACTGGGCACTGGCCAAAGGGCCATAAAGAAGGGATGAGAAGCTACTGAGATCCTGAGCTGGGAGGTAGAGACTAAGAGACAGGCTCTCTCTCTTCCTTTCCTTTCTATATCTTCATGTCTTTCCTCTCTGTTTTTTCCACTGCTGTTGATAGTTGGACTGATGGCCAATCATAACTTCGTAGGTATGGACCACCCTTTCTGTATATATCCTACAGTGGATGGGGATTTCTCCCTGGTGGCTCCAGGAGACAAGGAACGCTCTCAGGACCATTTCTGCCATTGGTATGAAGCCAGGCGGATTCAGAAAACCCACTGTGGTGGACGCTGTAAGTGCCTGCCAAATGTTCTCTTCTACTCTCCCTGCTTAAGGAAACCCGACTGCTCAGGTGGCACCATTCCCAGTGAGACATTCAATTTCTCCGCCTTCATTGTAAAGAAGGGTAGCTATGTGACACAGGCTGCCCAGTGAGGCATGGATGGAAGTCTTCTGGCAGTGCCACCCTTTGACTTTTCCTTCCCCCTTCTTCCTTTTTTGAAAGGATTAAGAGATGAACTTGGATTTTGAAGAGATTGCTGGAGACATCCATTCATTCAACAAGTATTTATTAAGCACCTACAAACTGCTAGGCATCGTGCTAGCTAGGTGCTGGTGAATAAAGCTTAGATCATCTCTCTTCTTTTGAGGTTTACATGTCTAACTAGAGAAACAAGTCAGTCAAGTAACTAATCAAACAAAATATTAGCTAGGAATGAACAACTGGATGAAAATAAATCGGGGCAGGAGTTGGCAGCTACTGGTGGTTGACAGTCAGGAAAGATTTTTCGGGGAGACATCTACTCGCGAGTCTAACAAACAAGAAGAGGGTAGCTGTTGAACAGCACTGGGCATTTTAGGCCAGAGCAGATTCCTAAGGCCAGCATGACCTTTGGGTATTCAAGGATAAGATAAATGGTTGCTGAGACTGGGTGTGCAGAGGACTATTGTAGGTCAGTTTGCCGAGTACCATGACAGAAATGGTACAAGGGGCTTTGGCAAAATGGAGCAGAGTCAATGCCTGGGTCTTTGGTTTTGTAGGTCATTTGGTCTCCCAGGGACTCCTCTGAACCATATGTGCAACTCAGCAATGCTGGCTGGGTCTGCCCCTCTGCCTGCCTCTTTCTGCATTGCTTCACAGGGTCTGTGTGTCCAGCGAGCTCAGTGCCAGACCTGGTCTTTCCTGAGCACCAGGTCAGAGAAGGACTCTCTCGGCTTTTCCCGAAAGCCTAAAGGTTTTTCTGAGGCACAGAAATGTTCCTAAGAATTGTTTAAATAGGGACATGCTTTTGACAAATCTCCTTAACATTTCCAAAATTGGTATTTAAATAAGACAACAATGTGGTCCCCCTCCCAGAAAGCTTTACTATTACTCTCAGATGTTTTAACTAAAAAGAATGGAAATGTATTTACGAAAAGAAATGTGTATAAGTAAAATTATTTAAAATTAAGATTTCTGTTATAAACGGTTAACTTTTTTTTTTTTGTATTTTTCTGAAGCTGGAAACGAGGAGAGACAGTCAGACAGACTCCTGCATGCGCCCGACCGGGATCCACCCGGCACACCCACCAGGGGCGACGCTCTGCCCACCAGGGGGCGATGCTCTGCCCCTCCGGGGCGTCGCTCTGCCGCGACCAGAGCCACTCTAGCGCCTGGGGCAGAGGCCAAGGAGCCATCCCCAGCGCCCGGGCCATCTTTGCTCCAATGGAGCCTCGGCTGCAGGAGGGGAAGAGAGAGACAGAGAGGAAGGAGGGGGTGGGGGCTGGAGAAGCAAATGGGCTCTTCTCCTATGTGCCCTGGCCGGGAACCGAACCCCGGTCCCCCACACGCCAGGCCAACGCTCTACCGCTGAGCCAACTGGCCAGGGCCTAAAACAGTTAACTTTTGCTTGAATAAAGTAGGTTACATCAGTTACTACTGGTTATAATGGACATGTCTTCAGGGGAGTGTGGTAGATTGCAAAAACAGCTTCAAATCCCTCCCGTCACCGCAGCCATCCTCACCCCACCGGGACTCCGGGGACTCCGGGACTCGTTTCAGCCAGTGGGATGCTGCCGCTGAGATAGAGGCACGCAGAGATGCGCACGTTGGGGATTGCCCTCTCTTGAGACACTGACCACTGCCTTGTGCAAGAGCTCAGGCTAGTCCTCTGGATGATGGGAGACCCGCTGTGCTGTTACCCCTGCCGCCCCTTCCGGCAACCAGCTAACATGAACGTGAGGCCATCGTGGACAAGTCAAGCCAAAAGGCATGAACGAGCTCACGCGAGACTAGCAGAAGAAACTTTTCTATGCTTTCATGAAACTCAGATGTGGTGTGGGAGGTAGAGCAGTCACATTGTGCCCACGAGGCAAGGAGCACTCACTAAGGGGTGGCTGTGCAGAAAGAACGGCAGAAAACGAGAGTTTCTGATGACATCACGGAGTTACAACACTAGCCGTGGAAAAGCTGCCTCTGGACTTCATGTTGGACGAGACAGAGCCGCTGGTATTTTGCTCAGACAATGCAGGTTGGATTTCTGCTATGATAGTCCTTACTGAAACACTGGCTAACTAAAAATACGGTTTTCCCTGAAGAAGTTTTGTGAGAGCTCTTTTCCACTCCCTCCTGCCCTTCCCCCCAAATTCTGACAAAGTGAAGGGGAACAGGGAACCTGAGGAGCTAAGAGACAGCAGGGTTTTCTGGGTCGATCAGTCAAATCAGAAGGGCTTTTAGTGTCGAGCATGAAGCCAGTTATCAGGAAGCGGGTTACTGAGCCCGGCCAGAAGCTGCTAATGCAAACTGGGTGGGGGCCGGGAAGCAGAAGGACCGAGAGAACCAGGAGTGGGAGTGTGAAAGGGTGGTATCTTGGGGAACACCTGGAACAGGTGCACTATTAATCAAAGGAAGGGTACGTGGGACCCTCCAGACGAAAAGGCAAGGGTTGGCTAGATTCTTCTCTCTGGTTTGTGCAGTTGAAGCCTCTCTCCTCCAGTTGGGGGGTCCCTGACCCATGAATGTCATACTCAATTGCCCCGGGACTGTTGCTAAGAAAACACCTAGTGAAACACTTCGTCCTAGCTCATGGTCAGCTTGAATTCTGGAGTGCACAATTCCCAAACATCTGAGCTTCTGGGCTTCGCCTGCAGCTCTCTCTGTGCCTGCCTCACGGTGCCAGGGCCCTGCCTCAGCGTTTGGCATCCTGAAATACAGTCTCATTTCCCTGCCAGGCCTCTGTGATTTACTGTGTGTGGGCATGACTGCGGAGCGAGGAAGACATTCTCCATTTTCATACCTGACACATAAGGAGCCATAAAAGTACATCTCCGAAGTCAGACTCGAGGGCCTCTTTATTAAGAGTTAAATTGCAGATATAATTTTCTCAATTTGAGCCTGAGGAAGCAAGGGAGGTTGAAGATAATGTGATTGGCACACTTGTACTTCTACCTCTCTTGAATGCACAGACAGATACCTGTGAACAAGTGTGGAGTGGGAAGTCTGAACTGGGGTGTGGCTTGGGACATGTGAGTGGGCAAACTCTTCTGATTTACTTCCTTCTTAATGAAAGTCAGCAAGATAAGGGGTGTGATCAAAGGTGTGGTGGGGAGATATTCTGGGAGAAACGAATTCATAGATAAGAATTCTGGTCTTGACTTTGCCACTGACGAGCCATGGGATTCTGACACAAGAGCATATGAATGGGTCTCAGCTCCTTTACCCCCCCTCCCTGCCCCCCCCAAAGGGGGTGGGACTAAATTACAGGAAGATCATTTTGACTGACTTATAAGGGAATGAGAGGTAAGGAAGAAAATCTAGTAAGTTTGGAAATATATTTGATACATTTTTACCATGAAGGAGAGCTAAGAATAGGCCAAAGAGTTAGAGGGCAATTGAAGTCAGGATAAACTATCTTTGAAATGCAAGAGATTCGAGCACTTTATAGAAATATAAGGGATAATTGTAGTTACAGAGTGGGTGAAGGAGTGAGCATGTAGAGTTCAGGTGACTTTGATAGGATAAGGGACAATTCACCCCTGTAACTGGATGGGAGGCAGAGTATGTAGGCTCGGATGCCAGGAGGCAGCTGGATTTGATAATGGTAGAGCAAAGTAGCTCTCATCCAATAGTTCCTGTTGTCTTAAGTAAACATAAAATGATGCTGTGGTTGGGAGGTGTTTTGGAGGTTTGATAGGAAGAAGTTGTGATAACATCTCAGAAAATGAGAAAATGAAATTACGAGGGTAATAGGGCAGGCAGGGCTGTTGAGCATTGGTTTGGGATACACGGTCACAATTTAATGTGAGACCAGTTACGTGGTTGGAGGATTTCTTCTCCAGCAATGTTCAGCGTCCTGTGTGTGGGCACAGAGGGGGTGACGACTGGCTTTCATGAGGACCTGCCATTCGACTATCTTACAGTGGGAGATGGGCAGAGAGGTGTTTGCAAAGAGGTCACTATAGCGAGGAACACATGGAACTTAAATCATGTAAAGAGGGAAGTGAGGACTTGGGAAAGGTGATTGATAAGGAAAAAGTAGTAGAATTAATGGGCAGACAGCTGGTGGTCAGGAAAGCAGATATTTGCATAGGAATTCGAAGATGGGGGCTTGTGAGCCTGAGATCGTGGGCCAGGTGCTGTCGAGGTACAGTCAGCCATGCCCTTTCCTTCTCCGCAGTTCTGTAATAGTCACTAACTTTTGGTGGACAAGTGGATGAGGGGATGGACCAGTGTATCCTATTCGTACTACTGCAAAATGAAGTTAAATCACATGTCTTATTTAACCAATCTAGCAATAGTACACTCTGCCACACCTAGGTGCTTTTTAAAGTTTTGTTTTTCTTGGGTTTAGTGGAGAATCAGTGGTTTTCTCCTTTTCCCCTTAAGAGTCCCTGGTTCTTACCACTGATAGGTGAAGGGAGTGTCTTGGCTGTTGATAACCCAAACTAAAGATGGACTTACCTCAAATATGGTAAGTGTTGGCATCGCATTAGCATAGAAAGATCTTAAGATCTAAATAGCAACCCTGATAGAAAGGTTGGTAGGTTACATAAGTTATTCTCATTATACACATGAGGTCACAGTTCTGTAGAGGTTAATATATGCCTCTCCTGCTGTCTTTTCCATCTTAGAAAAACACTACTGAATAGTGTTCAGATGCCTATCCCTGAAACTTCGAAGTCATCCTTGGTTGCCTTCTCTCTTTGACCTTCCTCAACTGTTTTTTAACAAATAAATAAGCGAATGAATGAATGAATGAGTTAGACAACTTCAGTTTAGTTCAACAAACCTTGTTGAGCATCTATTTGGAACCCTTGGATAGGAAAAACACTATTATCTCATTCTTTTCCATTCTCACTTTCAAATGAGAAAATAATTCACTTTAATAATTATACAAAGAGGTAAATAATTAAGTTTCAGGATGAGCTTACACATTTACTGTATAAAGTGCTTATAAACCTAAAAGTACTTTAATTACACTTGATAATACATTGCAAGTTATTTAAAAAGCGTGAATTCATGGGCAGCACATAATTCATTGTGTGAGTACATTTGGGGTGATTATTCATACATCTATTGATGCTTCATACTTGAAACACCATGTACACATCTTAATTTCCAATTATTATAAAGCTATATAGCAAAACATTATTAATATAAATACGCACATTTAATGTAGATGAAATAGCCTACAGCAAACTAAATTGATAATTATGGGCCAATTATAAAATCATAATTTAAAATTAAAAAGGAAAAATAGCAGTGACTGAAAACCATGATTAACTTATGAATGTAGTATTGAGGACATGTGTTTGCGCACATGTGCATACACACACACACGCACACACACACTCACACACACATATGCATAGACAGATGTTCCTTCAGGAAATGATTGAATTGGAAGGGACAATCTGGATGTGGTGATTCCTATGTCTGTATGTGCTATATTTTCCAACAACAAATACTGCAATATTTCTGGCCCTTTGAACTGTGTGACTGCCTTGACCCATTGAAGGTGAAAGAAATGATATCATGGGTCTTCAAAGACTATGTCATAAACGGCAGTGTGGCTTGCTCTCCCAGAATTCTTGCCATTGGAATCCAGCCACCATGTTATGAGGAAGCCCACGTAACAAAGAGAAGCCATGTGCAGATCTTCAGCCAAAAGCCCCAGCTGAAGTCTGAGCCAATGGTTTGCATCAACCACCGGACATGTGAGTGAATGAGCCTAAAGATGGTTCCAACCCTCAGCCTTCAGTTCACCCTCGCTGAAGCTGAGTGGAGCAGAGAGCTATTCTCACTCAGTCCTGCCCAAATTGCAGAGCTGTGAACAAAATAACTGTTATCGCTGCTTTAAGCCATGAAGTTTTCGAGTAATTTGGAACACATGCATATTAGAAGCTTTACACTGTTGAACTGGATGGCAAATTTTCTGATAGAGTGCCAAATTAGAATCCATAGAAAACATGAGTAATTCACTAATTTTAGTTTATGACTTACTTGTGTCAATCATAAAAATTCTTTGCAGAGATTAGAATCTAGAAAATAGGCTTCCTATATACATAAATATGAACGTCTGTGACATTGAACGCTGTTTTCTGGTAAAATCACAGAAAGGGCTTATGTTTGAATCTGCTCATAGTTCCTTGGGAGAATCCTATGGGCCTCCAGTAGGCTGTGGACAATTCATTGTGAAATGACAATCAATATTAACTCTCAAATCAAGACCTCTATCTTTGGCCTTTGTTAAGATCTTCATTCATGAGTCTCTATAATCACTCCCTTTCCCATGCTTTCCATCATGCTTACTTTTTTTTCATCATAAAATAATCTGAAACACACAGGAAAAGTTCCAGGAATAGATTAGAGGCTCCCATTTAGCTCTTTGCCAAAATTACACTGATTAGCATTTAACCATTCATTTAACTTTATTGCATATGAAACATGGATACAGTTCTAGCCTTCGTTGGACTCTTCTGTCTTCCTGTCCCTCTCTCTCCCCCCTAGAGGCATGAACTATTACAAAATTGGTGTGTTTTGTTCTCATTCATGTACTTATGCTAGCACTCCCAAGAAATTTTAGTACTGATTTTTGTTATAAATTTTATGCTAATGTTATCGTGTACACTATCCTTTAGCAATTTATATTTTCTTCATTCAATGTTCTGCTTTTGATATTTCTCCAAATTGACTGATATAGTTTAAGCTTATGTTTTTGCTGCTGTATATTGCATTAGAATATATTTTAGTTAATTCCCCTGTTGGTGAGCATTTAGATGATTTCGAACAGTTCACTTTTATATAAGTTGACTATGAACACACTTCGGTCTCTTTATGCATGGATGTGAAAGGTCCTATTAGGAGTGGTGTTGTGTTGAGTGGGTTGCAAATCTACTTTAATAGGCATTGCTGAAGTGATTGTACCAGTTAACATTCCCAGGAGTAGTTATGGTGATTCCCGTTTCTCATTGTGATACTTTAATTTTTGTCAACTTGCTGTGTGTGAAGTTTTATCTTTCTATTGTTTTCATTTACATTTTCCCGATAACTAGCAGCTCTAAACCTTTTAATCTTTTTCATATTTACGGGCTACGTGGTTTTCCTCTTTTGCAAGTTATCATATATATTTTTGCCACTTTTTCTATCTGAGTTATTTACATTTTCCTATTGATTTTTGAAAACCATTTCCATAATCTTGAAGGAAATCTTTTGCATATAGATTGCTAAGATCTGCTTTGCTGGTTAACTTTAGACTTTGTTTATGGTGGCTTAGGAGGAAGTTTGAAATATCAATGAGGTCAAATTCATCAAAGATTTCTGTTGTCATTTTTGCTTTTTAGGACTGATTAAGAAATCCGTTCCCACCTAAAGACATAGAGTTTATTTATTTATTTTTATTTTTAAAATGTCACTTTCATATGGATAACCAGTTGTCCGGGCATCACTTCTTGGAATGGCTTTTGCTGTTGTTTACAATGCAAACATTTATGAAGGTCTCTTTCGTGCAAAGATGTGTTTATGGCTCTCCGTTTACCTATTTATGCATTGATATTTTATGTCTTAATAAGTATTTTTTTTTGACCATTGCCTCTACATTACTAAATCTAGTGCTCATCCCCATCATGCCTTGCTTAACTTATGAGAAACATGTGACACAGTTGGTTCCAGAACATAGCACTCTCCTGATTTCCTCCACCTCACTAGCTTTTCCTCCTCAGATTCCGCTGCAGGACAGGGTTCCTTTGTCCAACCTCCTCCTGTTTCAGAGTCCCAAGGCTCCCTCTTCAGATCTCTTCTCTTTTCTAAGGACACTTACAACCTGCTTAATCACATCCTGTCTATTGGCTTAGAAATTGACTCCACATCTAATTTCTTGGATCTGACCTCAGTTTCATAAGCATCTATAAATCTCTAATCAGAACATCTTTTCCCACTATTGCTATGAAAATTGTACTTTTACCCTGATCTGAAGGCAGTTACTCCAAAAACTTTTAATATGCATATCTGATAAAGTTTAAAGTTAACTATTATTTTAGTACTACTTCTAAAAAGCACAAGATATTTAGAATGCATTGACTCCAGCCTCCATCATGATTCTATTTAATTGGTATGAAATATTTTAGTTCCACATTGCTTTATCCCATTCCCCATTTAAAATTTTATTATTATTTTTTGTACAGTACTATAAATGCTTATTAGACACAACATGTCTGCCTTTTTTTGTTGAGGAGGGGCTCATTGTTGATTCTTGCACCATATAGCATTCTTCCAGTATCAATTCTATTTTTACTACAGTACAGTTTTAGCAGTTCTTTCGAAGAGGGCATGCAAGTGAAAATATTTCTCTGACTTTACTTGCAAATGTTTTTCTGTTCACTTTATTCTTTTTTTTTTTTTGTATTTTTCTGAAGCTGGAAACGGGGAGGGACAGTCAGACAGACTCCCGCATGTGCCCGACTGGGATCCACCTGGCACGCCCACCAGGGGCGACGCTCTGCCCACCAGGGGGAGATGCTCTGCCCCTCTGGGGCATTGCTCTGCCACAACCAGAGCCACTCTAGCGCCTGGGGCAGAGGCCAAGGAGCCATCCCCAGCGCCCGGGCCATCTTTGCTCCAATGGAGCCTTGGCTGCAGGAGGGGAAGAGAGAGACAGAGAGGAAGGAGGGGGGGTGGAGAAGCAAATGGGCGCTTCTCCTATGTGCTCTGGCCAGGAATCGAACCCGGGTCCCCTGCACGCTAGGCCGACGCTCTACCGCTGAGCCAACCGGCCAGGGCCTGTTCGCTTTATTCTTAACAGTAGTTCGTCTGGATGTTGAACTCCAGGCCAGCAGTTACGTCCCTCAGCACTTTCAAACCATCATTCTGTGGCTTCCAGGTATATGTGTTTGTTGATGAGAAGCCTGAACTATGTATGATTCAGCGTTAGATACTTAACCTTTTTTTTCTGATGATTTGTGAGGGTTTTTCTTTTCTTTCTTCTTCTTCTTTTTTTTAAACCTAACTGGATGTTGGAACCTGTGATTCTTCAATCTTCTGTCAATTCTAGAAAACTTTCGATCGTAAATTCTTGGATTATGGCTTTCCCTTCCTTCCCTGTCGCCCTCTGGGGCCCCCGATATGCTTGCTTGTCGTCAGTTCTTTTATGTTAGCCTCCATGGCTCTTAGTCTGCCTTTCATAGTCCCAGCTCCCTATTTTGTCGGTGCATTCTGGTGATTTCTCCAAATCTATTTTCTAGTTCACAGATGATCCCTACAGTTATTATTTTTTCTGATCCTATGTTTAACTCACTGAGTTTTAAAATGTTCCTGATTTTTCCCTTTCATTTCTAGAAGTTCTATTAGTTCCTTTCCAAATCTGCCTCTTCCTTTTTCAGACTCGTCTGTTTTTCATCACATTTCCTTTTGTCTACTGTGAACTATTTGGTCGTTTCCAACCAACCTACTTCATGTTGTCTTCTTATTTTATTGTATGCAGTTCTTTGGAGCCAAATCCCTCTCAAGAGAGATCTGCTCAGTCTCCCTCAACGTGGCTTATTTTGCTCACAGTTTGACAACTCTGTATTGTGAATGTGCATCAGTCGGGGGTGCCTTGGTTCCAGGGGAAGTCTCTGCTCTCTGGTTTGTACACTTTTCCCCGGAGCAGTTTTATATATCTTTTTGTTGATGCCATTTAGGGATCCCATTGACCTGCATAGATTCTGTGTTAAATATTTGACTTACAGTTCCTCTATTTCTTAAATAATATAATTTAACTTTGTGCCTTTGTGTTGAACTTGCCTGAACTTTGGATACTTGATAGATAACTTTTTTCCAAAACCTTTGATAGATCATAAACTTTTTTTAGTCTCCATAGGAAGGTAGACGGAATTCATCTATTTTTTAGTTAAGGATGAGGCAATTGTTTGAACCTCTGGACTTCGTGCATGTAGTTTAGATTCAACTCCCCACTTTTCTCAGCCCTGAACACACATTTCCGTTCCCCACGGAGGAAGTAGAACCCAAGCCCCTAGACCCTGAATCAGGGGGAGCAAACATGTGGTTCCCCATGGAGTCAGCTTGGTGTCCATTGTACTTTTCATTTTTCTCATTGTCCTTGGCAGCTGAAGGTGTCACCTTCTTGTTTTTGAACCCACTTCTACATTACGTGTTTGGTCATTGTTGGCAACACTTTCGTTGCTCTGGCAAGGGTGGGGCTGGCCTGTGTCAAGGTCGCCTGAGCGTTACTGAAAGCCACCCCTGCTAATGTTTTCATTTCCTATGGGCGACACGGTCCAAAGCTTTCACAAAAGTTCACACAAACTCGACCAACCTACAAGAAAAAAATATTCAATCCAGTGTGTTGGTTAGAATAATAAAGTTGGTATATTTGAGCATCCTAATATATCATGATGCTGCTGTTTTTGCATCAGACATTCCTGACTCCAAACCTTGGCTTGGCTCCTTGCTGGTGCTGTAATTTTGGGAGCGTTCCTTCTCTGAGGCTCACCTTCCTAATCTGGACCAGAGATAATACCTACCTCCCATGTTTGCAGTGCAAGTTAAGTTCGTATGGTCAAAAGCACACAAAAGACTATGTACTTTTGTATTTATATTAAATTTATATTTATTTAGAAAATGTTCCATTCATTTAATTTTATTCAATGGGGTATCTCTATCTTTATCTCTGTCTCGATTATCCCCATCTCTTTCCTAGTACACAAGGTAGTGGGTCCTCGTCAGTAGTCAGCACCTGTGTAGCACTTGCTTTGCTAGTTACAACAGTAAACACTGAAGAGACACATGGAACACCCACTCCTTGCAAATGCCCAGTGCAGAGGACATGTCTTGTGCTCTTCTTCGCATCCTCTCAGCCTGCATTCTAGTCTTGCTGTTGCTGTGGTAACCAGCTGCCTACAGGCGTAACTTGGCAGCACCTCTCCTTGGCTGTACCAGGCATCTGTAGCCCTCTCCATTGAAGGCTCTTTCCCTGGGGACGCCTGCAGGAGCCATGCAGTCACTCTGCTATATGCACCTGGGCAATCCTGAAAGTGTGTGAGGGGACCACACCCAGGGGACAACCTTTGACCATTGGGGGATAGGAGTTGGCACTGAAATACTACCTTTTCTTGTCCTAGGAAACAATTCTTGGGTGCATTCTGCATGGCTGTGCCCTGGAGGTCAACAAACAAGTGCGCCAGTTTCTTGTAGCACTTGACTCACTTACCACCACAACCGTGGGTGGGCTTGGCTCCCCTCCGTTGCCCTCCCTCCAATTATACTCCTATACTTGAGATTACTTCTCAAAATAAAATGCCTACACATAAACCTTTGCCGCAGACTCTGCCTTTGTGAGAGCACAGGCTGAAGAAAACACCTGGCAAAGGTCATTGAGAGACTAGATTTCCCATGTGCGTAAGTGAGAAGTTAACTGTATCAAGATTTAAGGGCTAAGAATTAAGTGCTAGTGTTAATGTGAGGACAGTCGTATTGACCAGCTTGTAAAACCAAGGCCACTTGGGCTGCAACAGCTTTGAATTTATACTATACAATTTCCCAAAGAGGCTACGAGATGCCTTCCTAGATAAAGAGAACTGTTCAAAATCATTTGAATTTCAAGAGCTTGTAACCAGTGCCACCGCCCACAAAGTCAAGCACTTGCTATGTTGAGTGCATTGTGTGACAGAGCAACCAAGGGACACTTAAAGAAAAAGTCTTTAAAGAGGAAATTGTGGGGCATGATAAAAATGAAGAAAATCATAAAAATTAAGAATGTATTTTCTTCTAAATCTCTCCTGTCCTTGGGATGATTGAGATTGTTTCTACTTCCTGGAAGACTAATTCCCACAATTTGCAGGTCAGTCTAAGATCCAGCCAGGGCTGACTTCTTCACTTATCTCTTGCTTGCAGGTAATTGGAAGAGCAATTGTATCACTTGCTTAGATGGCCAATGAGTAAATGGTGAAGATCTTCCCAATCTTGGTCCTTGCAAAGGAGCTGGTTGTAACGCCAGCATCAGCAATGGGGCATCTGGATGATAGTTCTCAGAAGAGAACCAGCTTCTGATTCTCCTTTTGGCTGTGCTTTGGAGGTCAGATGCCAGATGTCCAATGAATATACAAGAGAGCTAGGACATGGCTGTCCCAGGACCTCCGACTGTCTATGGCGACGGTTGATTCATGTGTTGCTCTTGTTGCAACAGTCTGTACTTGGGGCCTAAAGGAACACTTGTCCTCTTGAGTCAGTACCTGGGGGATGGAATTCACCTTTGATGAAAATATACAAAGCAAAAGTCAATTTGCATGGGCTGGAAGGGAGGAAATGGGCCAAATACTGACCTATTTGAATAAACACCCCACTGACAGACCCCTGAATAAATGTAAACTTGAGCAGACTGCTCAGGAAAGGACAAAGTGATCAGAAATGAGAGCTCAGAGAGGCAGCACAGCTCTGGGGGGGAGGGGGGAGCAGGGGCATACACAAGGGAGCTGCCGTGTTCTGCAAACCATGTCACTGAGAGAGAAATGAGAGCACAGGGAATAAGAGTGGCATTCAAAGGAATAACAGAAGAACGCAGTTCTGAGCTGGGGGAAGACCTACATCTGCAGATTTAAAGTACTCACCGGGCCCCAGGCAAATAGATGCAAACAGATCAATACCTAGAAATTGGCTGGTAAAATTCTTGAACTCCAGGGATGAAAAAAATAACCACCCAGAAATATTCCAGAAAGAGCAAGCTACCGACGAAAGAATAAAAGTCGCTCTTACCTTTTGCAGTGTTAAAAGACAACCTGGACACATGGCAGAGTGTTCTGAAAGGAAAAGAGGTTGTAACATGTGATCATGCTCATGTGTGACATCCAAAGAAGGCATCCTCAGACAGGCACCGACTTGGGGACGCCACCACCCACCATCCCGTGCTCAGAAAGCTAACGGAGATGTGTGCGCAGCCGCCCAAAGCATGCGCATGATAAAGCAGAGGTCCCCAAACTTTTTACACAGGGGGCCAGTTCACTGTCCCTCAGACCATTGGAGGGCTGGACTATAAAAAAAACTATGAACAAATCCCTATGCATACTGCACATATCTTATTTTAAAGTAAAAAACCAAAACGGGAACAAATACAATATTTAAAATAAAGAACAAGTAAATTTAAATCAACAAACTGACCAGTATTTCAATGGGAACTATGCTCCTCTCACTGACCACCAATGAAAGAGGTGCCCCTTCCGGAAGTGCGGCGGGGGCCGGATAAATGGCCTCAGGGGACCGCATGCAGCCCGCGGGCTGTAGTTTGGGGACCCCTGTGATAAAGGATCCACAAATCACCGGACTGGGCATGAAGGAAATGACAGCGGTCACTGAAGTCATTTAAACACAGATTGAAGTTTCAATAACTATTGTAAATGTGTTTTGAAAGCTCAATGCCAATGTCCTTGTGAGTTCAGGAAAGAGATGATGTTAAAAATCAGCTAGGTCAAAGGTTTCATATTGTGCTTCTCTCTCAGTTAACAGCTATCTCTCCCAGTTAACAGTAGTGTCATCTTGACCCTCACAGGGCAAGATGTTCATGACAGTGAGAAAGGCTCCTCAAGCTCCTGCTGATGGGGACATTTCCGCCGCTGCTATTGGGGTCCACCTTGGCCAGTGGCCAAGGGTCTCTGTTTTGGCTCCATATCCACACAGCAATTCCAGGTGTTTTCCTCTCTCCTGGGGGAGTGTGCTGGGTCTCCACGCAGAAGTCCTGGATTGGTGCGGGCAGGGTGTCTTCTGTGCATGGTGTTTGTAGTGTGAGTTGTGTGTGTCGTGAAAGCCACTCTCGTGGGGCGGTCTGGATCCCTCTATTCTGCACCTTGAACCTCTGCTAAGAAAGGTGCCACCCTCCATCTCCCCCTGCCATCTTCCCTCCCCAACTGCCAGTTTAATGTAAATTCTCGAAGGGGGGAAACTGGTGTGAATCTATCTCCTTCCTCTGGCACTTCCAATATTTCTACTTGTTTTATGATAGGCAGTGGAGGGGGCCCCTCCGGTTAAAAGTGAGAAAAGCTCGGGGAGGATATTCGCAGAGATCAACTAGATTCACAGTTTGGGATACCACCCTGTCACGCTGGTTTCCATAACCTTTTGTACTATGGAATCTGATGCACACACAGCATAGTGCACACACAAAGACGTACAGCGTAATGGTTTCTCAGAAGGCAGACACCTGTGTGTCCAGCGCCTGGGCCAAGAGGCAGACCACTGCCAGTGCCCAGAAGTCCTCTTTGCGTGCCCCCACTCCTGCCAAGCACCAACCCCCTCCCTAACAGAATTACCACCTGACTTTTTACTAGGAATCCCCTGCTTTTCTTCACAATTACACCCCCAAAACATGCATTCCCAAACACTCTAGTCTGTCTTCTCTCCTTTCTTGAACTAGATATTACCAAAGTCACAGCATACGCATTTATATATTTGCGGGTCCAGCTTCTCTGGCTCAGTGTCCTTTCTGTACAGCTCGGCTGTGCTGTTGCCTGTGGCTGGAGTCCGTCTGCCTGTGTGGCCGCACAGAGCTCCGTTGTCAGAGGACACCGTAATTTAGTTATCCCCTTCCCTTGATGGACATTTGGGCCGTGGCCAATGTTTGGCTGTTACAAACAATACTGCTCTGAGCACGGCTGCCTCTGTCCCATGGTGCACACGTGCCTTCATTTCCGCTGAGTGTCTCCTAAATCAACAGCACGGCACGCCATGCTGCTTTATTACCTCTACCTTCCGCCGCCAGTTATTCATTTGGGAATGTGTGTTTTAGCCCTGGCGCCTGTATCCTGACTTATAAATGCTTGAGTGACATCGTTACAGGACATAAAAAGGTATTTTAAATTACGGCACTATTAAATGTTGAAATACTAGTGCAAGAGCCATCCGACTCCCAGGAGAAGTTCTCATGAGCGCATGGTAGTACCCAGCCCTGAATTGGAGGGCAGCGTGTTTTCCAGCTGACATCCTTCCTGTCCAAACAACAGTGCCCACGGCCACACTGCTCCTGCCCCATGGGCACTGAAGTTAGACACTTCTTCTGAAAACATTTTTTTTTTCATTATAATGGCCTGGCATTATTTATAGTATTGTGTATAAAATGACGCTTTACTAATATTAGAAAACACTACTTCAAGACTGCATCATTCAAAGCCCATAAAAAGCAGCTTCACCATACATTTGAGTGGCTACTTCATCAGCCACACAAATAGACAGCAAAAGCTTTAAAATTACTGTTTGGAAAAGACTCAATTAAATTTGGATCTAGGGGCCATGTTGGTCTACAATCTCCTTTGGGAAACTTGGGGGAAAAGAGAAATGGAGGTAATTTTATTCTCTTAAATATACAGGGGTGAGCAAAAGTAGGTGAACAGTTGCGAGTTCACAAAACAGTTTATTCTTGTGTTATTATTTATTAAGTATGGTATTGTTTTCCATACGAACAACTGTAAATCTACTTTTACCTACCCTTGTATATTTAAATACATAAATAATAAAACACATTATATACTTATATGTAAATAAGTATAAATATAATATTGCAAGGAACATACAAAAATGTTATCAGAGTTGGTTTTTTGTGTGGGGGGGAGGTGATGTTATGAATAGCTCTTCTTCCCTTTTGCTTTTCGTTGTTTTCCTAAACTTCTGTCGTAAGTCTGCTCACTTTTCCAGCTAGAGAAGGGGAAAATTACCTTGAAAAATATTATTTTTAAAAATGAAGCTATCAGGCGCAAAGAGAAAACATATAAAAATGGGAGGCTGTAATTCAAACAGAGGTAGGAGACTACGTGTTAAAACTTCCTGCTGACCGAGGCTAGCTACACTAAGTCATGTCTCAGCCTCGTCACCTGGTAGAGAGAAGCAAACCAGTTCTCTAGGAAATGGTAACTTCTATTTCATCAGTAAAGGGAAATTTCTCAGGATGATAGATCTTTTTCTCAAGGACACCAAATAGCTCATGGACAATGTCTTCAACAATACTATTTCTTTCTTTTCCAGACATTGACTCTCAGCCCAAAGGCCATGACATTGAATTTTGGGTTCAGGGGAAGTTTTTTGATGTGTGTCAGTTTAGGTAGCAGGATTTACTTTCTTTTTGTCTTGTGCCTTGAATGAAGGATGGAATTGAGAACCTGTGAGATTGATGGGGATATCCTTAAAAATGGTAAATTGTATGATTTCATAAAGATATTTGCTGCCACTCTTTCTCAGCCCCAGCCCCACAGGGGTATATGTATTTTATGGTAACCCCCACCTGCATATCCCATCAACGACAGGCCTGGCCATGTTACCTGTTGAGGGCAATGAAGTATAAATAGAAGTGGTGTATCTGTATTCAAGTAGTGGCTTTAAAGGACACTGCAAAGTTCAGAAATTAATCTTTTATCTCTGCAATAAAATCAGCATGTCCAGAGAGGGGCCAGCCTTCAGCCTGGGTCTGGAATGGATTAAGCAAGGAGCAGAGGAGCATCTGACCCACGAAGGACAAGTAGCACAAGTGAGAGGATGCTTGTTATTACAGGAACATAGAAAAAGCTGACTAATACCTGAGACCGCTTTTCTCACATGTCAACCAATTCACCGATTGAATTCCCTGGTAAGGGCTTGGAGTGTGGATATTATCTGTTCATTAAAACAGAATTCTTATGCTTTATAACATGAGTTTCCCTCTGGTTAAGCTATTCTAGGGGTTCACAGAAAAGCTTCAGGGAATCCATAAAACTCTTATAATGAAAAATTAAGTTTGTGTACTTAACGTGCATGTGAAGGGATGGGGGATTTGGTCCATGGATTTTTTTCCAATTTCAAACTAGTTAAAATAGATCCAGCAATGCTACCACAGAAACTGGACATGAAGACTACAGAGTTGCTGTTTATTTGTGAAAGCAGCCTGACTGTCCTCCACCCGAGGGCAGCCATCTCACTTCCTAGGAGTAGTGGTGGACCACCCAGATATTTATTTTTCCTCTTAAAAAAACTTGTGTCTGTACTAGAGCCAGCATGAGTACATCATTGACATCTGAACATACTATGGAGTGGTTTGAACCTGGACCATTTCAGAGCAGGTGTTTTGATCACCTGGACCACAAAGAAACATGAGTTCTGCCAAATGTGTAGTTTTGCACAAGCTGGTCTTCTGGTTGGGGCCCTGGATGGGTGCGCTGCACACCGTACTCTCCATTAACCAAGTGATTGGCGTATGGGACGGAGTCGCTTAGGCCGCGCCATTTTGCTTTACAGAGTTGCCATTAACTGTCCTTTGGGTTTAAGTTTCATTTTCCAGTTTTAGTTGCTTCTGCATTGGCTTTGTGTCTGTGGTGATAAAGTCACACCTTGGTGTGCAGAAAGAAGTGCTCCCTTATTGCTCTGCAGGGAGAGCACATATCTTGGCTGCTTAGAGCTGAGTTAACTATTTGGACCTAAGTCAGAAGAGAGCCCCGCAGTGATCCTCAATTACTGTCAAGGCTCCATTTCGTCCCACTGCAGTCCGGGGGTCACTAGTGCACATCTCACAGGACAGCAGCAGTCCTGGGTCTTTGTAGTGTCAGCAAAGATTGAGCCAGCAAGGGCTCTGTTTCATGAAATAAAATACTGCTGATGATGGATTTAGTTAGGGTGCTCAAACCTAATGATTTTCTTTTTATTTTTTTAAAAAATATTTTATTTCTTGACTTTAGAGAGAGGAGAGAGAGTGAGAGAGAGAAAGAGATAGAGAGAGAGAGAAAGGTGGGGGATGAGCAGGAAGCATGAGTTCCTAGTTGCTTCTCACGTGCGCCCTGACCAGTCAGGTCTGGGGTTTCAAACCAGTGACCTCAGCATTCCAGGTTGGTGCTCTATCTACTGCACCACCACAGGTCAGGCAAGCCTAACCATTTTCTTAGCTAACTTATGAAGTAGAAGAAATGGCATAGAGAACAATTCAGGAGTGCTGCCTCTGGACCTTGGACTTGCTCCTCATGGAAAAGTTGAGCTGAGAGCTCATCTTGTGATTTGTTGGGAAGAGAACTGCTGGGGATTTTAGAGGATAGATCCTCGAAGGCCACGGCCATTAATTTTGTGGAGGGTGTGCTTTTTCACTTATAAAGATTGGATACACATCAGTCGGATCACATTTAGGGGCTGTACTCTCTCTCTCATTTGCTTCATTACTCACAGGCTGTGTGCCCTTTTTCCAATTGTTTAATACCCCCTAACCTCACTTCCCTTATTTCTAAAATGGGAATATTGAGTATTCTCATAGTATTAAAAAGGACAATCATAATATATATATTATGCAGTATTATTATATAGAATCATTGAGTCAATAAGTGAAATAGCACCTGTAAATGCGCCCAGAGAGTATTTTCGCATGTAGCAGGTGCTCAGTAGATGTTGGTTTCCTTCCCACTTTTTAGAGAATAATCCAGAGTGATTCCATAAGCTCAGTGCCAAAGTGGCTTTACCCAGGTCTATGAACGGAAAGTTGCCGCAGTAGTCTGAAGTCTGAACAAAATCTGTCTCATCTTTTTTAACAAGATCCTGAGCAAGGATGCCTATTTTGGGAATCTGTCCAAACTGAGTTGGGCCAGACCTTGATACTTTTCTTTATAATGAGTGAAATCTCAGGCTACCAAGAGACACAGTCTTTTTATTCCTCTTCAAATGTTTTCCTCAGGTTGTTCTTGCAGCATTGTTTTCAGACCTCTCTGACTGCAGGAGTGAAACTCTAGGCCTTGGAGCAGGTGTTGGCCTCCACTCGTGTTTCTCACTCCTGTCAGGGGTGAAGAAGTGGGCGGACACCATTTAGATTTAAACTTGGGGGAATTTTCAGGCCATTCACTTTGACATCTGGAAGGTTCACTTTCCATCATTTCTTCAGGAAACAGTAATCTCAGCTGAAACATCACTTCCTCTGTGTAGCTTGTTCCACTTCATCCCTATGTCTAGATTAAGTGTCCTTAAGGCAATCTATACTTCCCTATATCTCTTCTGCTATTATGCATTGACCACACAACATTGTAATCGCCTGTTTACTTGTCTCTACGTTCCTGTGGACTCTACATTTTGTGAGAGCAAGAATCATACTGTTACGGGCTGAATTGTGTCCTCTCAAAGACTCATATGCTGAAGTCTTAACTCCCAGTATCTCTGAATGTAACTATATTTGTTGATAGGGTCTTTAAAGAGGTAAACAAATTAAAACAAGATCATTAGAGTGAGTCCTAATCCAATATGCCTGGTGTCTTTATTAGAAGAGGAAATCTGTACATAGACTTACGTAGAGGAAAAACAC
Source organism: Saccopteryx leptura (assembly GCF_036850995.1). NCBI lineage: Eukaryota > Metazoa > Chordata > Mammalia > Chiroptera > Emballonuridae > Saccopteryx > Saccopteryx leptura. The sequence goes on from NC_089506.1 coordinate 193,737,276, forward strand.
AGGGAAAAGAAGACGGCCATAGACAAGCCAAGGAGAGAGGTCGAGAGGTCTGGAACAGATCCTTCTCTCACAGCCCTCAGAAGGAACCAACCCTGCTGACACTTTGATTTTGGACTTCTAGCCTCCAGAGCTGAGAGTCAATAAATTTCTGTTGTTTAAGCCATCCAGTGTGTGGTACTTTGTTACGGCAGCCTCAGGAAACTCAAACACACACCTTATTCACTACCCAGTGCTGAGCACAAAGGCGAGAAGAGATTTGGCATTTGATGATTTTTTTTTAAGTAAATGAAAGAATGAGTCAGGAACCTAGGAGAGCCAGGATTCATTGCTCCAGTTAATATGATGGAATTTAATCAAGTACCATAGACATTCAGAGAAATTAGATGTTATTCTTAGGCTCCTGATGGAGAACACTGGACCTGAGGATGCAGAATAAAAACCACCACTTATTGTTCCTGTTTTCCAGTGGTTTCTGGACAGATGTGGAGGGGGATGTGCAATATAACAACAGTTAGTTACAATTCAAGTCATGAGAGACATCTAAACCAAATGTGGTTGGAGCAGGAAGGAGGAAAGGGCTGCACACGGTATGAGCCAGCAGAGGGAAAGACTCAGGTCCGGATAGGTTGCCTGCATTTCAGCAAACAGAAGAGGCAGAAAAAGAGGAGTTCAAGACCCAGCGTCAGTGAAGGTAGAGAGGAGGGAACCCACGTTCCAGGGACAGAACACAATCTGGTATGGTTGGATCCTAGAGTTAACGTCATGAGCCACGGGGTAGAAGGCTATGAAAAGACAATATTATGTGTGTGTGTGTGGGGAGGGGGGGGCGGCTTGATGCCAATCTGGAACATTTCTGAATCTATATCTCTGCATTTATCTCTCATAAAGCCTGAAAATAGGACTTTGGCTCTTCCTCTACCCCCCCCCCCCACCTTCCCTTGAAGAAGCATCCTTTAGTTTAATTATTCATTGCATAAACTATCTTTTCCCCTTCTACATTGTTTGCTGTAATTTTCAACAGGAAATTTATGCATGGTCAATTAGCCCTCCAAGAGCACACTCAGCTCTGATGGATGGGCCAAGCATTTGTTAAGACGCTGCTCAGTACGTGGGTACATGTTTGCGTGTCAGTGCAGAGACTGGCAATTAGTCCAGAAAACTAATCACTTCCTTCAAACAAAGGCAGCCAAAAAGACTCTTGCGTGCATTCAGATTTGGTAAATCACTTGACAATCACAGAGCTTTCCGGGGCAGGGTGTTCAAACAAATCTCCTCATCTGCAGTGGCCCCTGTGGTCATCCTTTTCATATGCTGGGGACAGAGCCCATGCAGGTCTCCGTAGCTTGTCACCATACCTCAAGCACAGCTCTCAAACGTGTAAGCATCAACTCCTCTCTTTGCCTGCACTTGACCTTGTTCCAAGCAGGTTGCTGCAAGCTGTCAGCCCCTCAGCAAGTGCAGGTTGTTGGAAACCTAAGGGCGAGCAGAGGTTGGGAAGGAGTTGGGGTTTAAAGACATTGAGAACTTGTCAGGTTTTAAAGGGGAAGGGAAAGGCACTACTTGCTTTACATTTTTATCTAATATTTATTTCCACCTTAGCCTGATGCCAAAGTGATGTGAAGCAACCATGACTTGGTGATACGAATGAAGTCCGTCATTACATAAGCTCTCCTGGTTCCCCAGGTTTCTCCCCCACTACAACCTCTCAGAGCTGCTTTGATTAATAACCAGAGCAAGGGCTCCTGAGGAAAATGGCCAGTGAAGAAGCTGTAGGGTTTGTGAAAGTCCCTATCAGGACCCTCTGTCATGCTCCTGGGCTGGACATGCCCTCCAGGCACGTCAGAGATACTGATCTGGACTCTGACACTAGCAGTGCCATCCACATCCTTGCCCAGGGCTCTGCTGCTCACAAGGGGCTGGGCATTTACCCACAAGTACTTGCTTGGAGCCCTTCCCTATCAGACCCCCAGAGAAATAAAGCAGAAAATGCCTTAGATCCTGGCTTTTGGGGTACTTACCTAGATCATGCCTCCAGGGGCTCCAAGATCTGAGTTCCAATTCTAATGTTACCAGTGTTAGGGTTTGACTTGAGTTTTTCTAGCCTCAGTCTCCCATCTGAAAGGAAAGGAAGTTAGTGGGGTTTGGAGGTATTGGTGTCCTCTCAGGTTCTAACATCCTACGAGAAGAGCTTCAACAAAGAAAGCTCTGAAGCTTACAAGTCAACATCCAAGGAAATGGAGGTCCTGCCCATGCCTCCTCCCTTTCCACCCCCCAGCTACACAATTACTTTGGGCTTCCTTTCCCCTGTGACGATGGTTTTTTTGTTTTTTGTTTTTTTCCCCCCCAAAGTGAGAAATGAGGGGAAGCAGACAGATTCCTGCATGCGCCTGACTGAGATCCACTTGACATGCCCACCAGGGGGCGATGCTCTGCTCATCTGGGGCATCGCTCTGTTGCAACCAGAGCCATTCTAGCACCTGAGGCAGAGGCCATGGAGCCATCCTCAGCGCCCGGGGCCAACTTTGCTCCAATGGAGCCTTGGCTATGGGAGGGGAAGAGAGAGACAGAGAGGAAGGAGAGGGGGAGGGGTGGAAAAGCAGATGGGCGCTTCTCCTGTGTGCCCAGGCTGGGAATCAAACCTGGGACTTTCACATGCTGGGCCAGTGCTCTTCTGCTCAGCCAACTGGCCAGGTTGTGACAATGTTTTTAATATTCATTTCCCCTCACTCAACAGAGTCATTCATACAGGGTGGGGAGAGAGCATGAAGGTTACGCCTCCCAGGCCCCACCTGTACCTTCTCCAGGAGTCCCAGGGCCGCCATCTTGGCAGTCACAGTGCGGGCCCCATCTTCCACTGCAGTGGCTCTGGAGGACGAGGCCTTTGCCTGGTTGCAGGGCCCAGCCACATGTCCCGGGGCTGAGCGCCTGGAGCCATCTCAACGGTGGAGGGGCTTTGGCAAGGCGCTGGTCTCCAGCCTCATTCTTTTTTCATCTCTATGGTCCTGTGAATTCATCGGGAAATAGGAACCAGATGTTTCTGATTCCTTTACTCTTAACTCATCGGAACGCTGCCTGAGGGAAGGTGTTTGAGAGCCAGCAACCCTTTTTCGAGACCCTTTGTTTGGAAAGTAGAAATTGCAGTGTTTTTCAGAAATCCAAGTTTCACACCACATCCTTTATTCACTCACCTTTGCGCCATCTCCCCCTGAGCCTCCAAATTGGGACCTTTAGTTTAGCGGGACCATCTGTGTCTGAAATAATCATTATAATCCATCACATTTGTGTCACTCTTTCCTGTTTTCAGTGGCACCAATGAGCGCAGAGGATTCTCGCCGAGACCCGATGAAGGAGTCAGGGCAGGGCTGCTACTCTTGCCAGTGGGAGGATCAGAGTGAGGAAGCGGTCAGATCAGCTTGGAATCGGCGTGGCTTGGACCAGACCCCAGGCTTCTAATTCTAAGAACAGTGCTCAAACTTGAGCCTGAATCAGACTCACCTGGCTGCCCCCCAACACACACCTGAGAATTTGCATTTCTAAGAAATTCCCAGATGATGTTGACATTGCTGGTCCTGAGACAACATTTTGAGGCCCACTTTCCTGAATGTGCTCCCAGAGGACCCCGTTGGCTCCTCTCTCAGCGCGTAGAGCTGTTTTTCTAGTATTATCCAGGCTACGCAGACAGAAGAAAAATCTTTTTCCACCACCCAGCAGAATGTCACATATTTGCAAAGATCAGGCAACGATGAGAGGCCATTTTTTGCTGGGACTCGACCCCTAACTGCCAGCAAGACCTCCGCCCGCCCGTCGGCTCCTCCCTGTTTCCTTGGCAGCCTCCCCCGCTAGGGCTGTCTTACCCTCAGTTTGTTTTTGTCTCCTAACATCTTATGACATTTTCCTGCTATTACATCTGACACCTTGGAGGTAATGGGACTGAATATCACTCATAATTCATGGTTTCCTCTCAATGACTATTGCGCTCCTTAACGTTATCTCCATATGCGGAATCCCCACTGGGGCAATATTGCCTTTTTGGCGCCGTCAGTTAATTTGTTCATTTCCATGTACGTTATTGAAAGCACTCTGAGTCTTAATTAGTCCTCTTTAGCTGCTTCTCCCTGCAGCCGTGTGTCACAGAACCGAAGGCACCGAAGCACAGTGAGAAATAGGCCTGATGAAGAGGCCATGATTGAAACTTTGAAAAGATGGGGTCTGCAAAAGACAGAGATGATTCACATATAAAAATAGGGGCCTGGGATGGGGGGCTGATGCAGGTACAGGGGAGGTGGGCAGAGGAAGGAAGGGCTATGAGGAGTTGTCAAAGATATTTGTTGTTTAGGGCTGTTGGGCATCCCCTTTCCTTCCAGAAACTGCCCCACCCCCCCAATTCCAAATGGCTCCAGAGGGGCTGTCAGTGGCAGAGCAGTGATCTCGTCCCTCGCTGAGGGGTAGGCGCCTGACCAGGTCTGGCTAGTTGGAGGGCTCCGTCCCTCTGGCCCTAGTGACTGGCTCTGCTGTGAGCACAGAACCCTAACTGGGACTCTCTCTCTGAGTCTTTTCCCAGGATCTTTCTGCTGGAGATGGCAAGAGGACTGCCTTTGGCCCTTGGGGTCACGGGGTAAGAAGAATGTGACTCTTTGGTGTCCAGGAGCTACCTTCATGGCAGAAGCTCATTGGTAGCAAAAGACTGAGGCCAGATTCCAGAGAAGCAGAGCGGGGGATACAGAGAGGTCAGGGGGCCCTGAAGACAGAGTCTGAGTGCTGGCTTTGCGGAGCCAATGCTACTCTCGTTTTTTCTTGGACAGGAGGTTTCTTGTTTTGGTCACATGCAAGTAAGAGTTTGGCAAACTCCTGTGATTGGCATTGCCTGCCTCCCATCAGCCCAGTCAGTCACAGTGACTTGATCTTGAGTTGGTTCCAACCAGCACAGGGAAGTGGCCATGAAGACACTTTTCATATGTCCCATCCCCTTTTGACCTGCTCCAAGGAACTATGCTTCCATCTCATTTGAGCCTATAAGACCAGTTTCCCGTAAGTACCCAGGGTCTGTGCTCTTGTGTTCATCCGCCCTTTGGATGCTCTGGCGCACATACAGAGCTAGCCACCCACCATCTCCACGCAGTCACTCACGGCTAACCCCGCTCCTGCTCTGAACAAGCCTCAGTCCCTTTCCCGGGACTCACTCCACAGGCGGTATTTACTGAGTACCTGCTGTGTGCATGGCGCGTCTGGGAGTAAAACAGACACGCTTCCTTCCTTTGAGACCTCACAGTCCAGCAAGATCTGGGAGCAACTGGCTCTGAGACTGACAGTGAGGACAGTTCCTCTCTTATCTCCATCGGTCACTGTGCATACTCAGTGTCCAGGCCACAGGCCCTCGGTGGCCCTAAAGAGAAGGCACAGGTCTTCCTTTCCCCAGGGTTTCTCACAGGAAAACCTAGTTCAGATTTTATCTCACAAAGAGGAGATTCAGCCCACAGTTGGGCACGAACTAGGGAATTTGTAAGAGCCCTTTTGAATCTGTGGTTTCAGAATTCCAAGATAACATTTTGTTTAGGACACAAAGCCACTTCCACTCACAGATACATAAGAAATTCTATCATTCTCTCTCTCTCTCTCTCTCTCTCTCTCTCTGTGTGTGTGTGTGTATGTATGTATCAATATATATATTGTAAATATTGCTCTCTGGAGCTTTTTGGCTTTGCCTTCTTTGTAGTCTTTTTTTTTTTTGAGAGAGAGAGAAGGGGAGAGGTAGGGAGAGAGAGAGAAAGAAGCATCCATTTGTTGTTCTGCTTAGTTGTTCCATTTAGTTGTGCACTCATTTGTTGCCTCTCATATGTGCCCTGACTGGGGATTGAACCTGTGACCTCAGCACACTGGGATAGTGCTCTATCCACTTAGCCACCTGGCCAGGGACCAAGATAGTTCCTTAATGATAGAAATTACCCAGTCAAATAACAAATATTTTCAAACTCTTAAAATATGCTGTCAAAGTAGATTCCACAATTTACTAATTGCATTAGTTTCTTATTGGTCTTGTAACAAACTCCCACAAACTTAGTGACTTAAAACAAGACATCTTGCAGGTTGGTGGGTCCAAGGTCCTTCAAAATGGGTTTCACTGGGTTGAAAAAAGGGTGACAATAGGGTTGCATTCTTCCATGAAAGTTCAGGAAGGAATCCATTTCCTTGCCTTTTCCTGCTTTTAGAGGCCACCTGCATTCCTCAGCTCAGAACCACTTCCTCCATCTTCAAAGCCAGCAATGGTGGGTTGAGTCATTCTCACATCGCAGCACTCTGACCTTCTCTTCTGCCTTCCTCTTCACATCCAAGGACCCTTGTGATTGTATTGAGCCCACCAAAATAATCCAGAATAATCTCCTTATTTGAAGGCCAGTTTACTATTGTGTTTGCTTTACCACAATTTCTTCTGCAATCTTAATTTATGCATGCCATGTCACATATGTCCATAGGCTCTAAGAATTAGATGGACATTTTGGGGAGGCATTATTCTGCCTACCACACTTATTTAGACCACAACAAGTAGTAGATAAGGTACCTATATCATTGCATGTGTATTAGCATTAGACTTTTATTTATTTTTTATTTTTGCAAAATTGGTAGGTGAAAAACAATTTCTATCAGTTATTATTATTATAATTGATTTTTTTTACTATTTATATCTTTTCCTTTAGAGCACACCTGTTTTCTCTTTATTATTTTAGCTGTCTTTCCCATCATTATTTTTTAGTAAAAGTAAAATAATGATGGAAAAAGCCAGCTCAAGGATGTTTATGAACATAATCCCTGACCAAAATTCTAAGAAAGTAAAGGCCTTGTCATCTATTTAGTTGGCAAGGGGCTCTTCTAGAATCTCAAAGTCCTTATTCCAGTCCCAAGATTTTCCCGACCCTGCATTCAACCTCCTGGAAAGACTAGCAGATGTTCCCTAGCAAACCTGACTCGTGGTAATATGTTGCACAGGCTTATGGAGGAGACCAGTGGACTCAAGCGCCACATAGCAGAACCCTTAAAACCATGCTGGGATCACCTTTCTCTAATCTTCCAAACCTGATTAGAAAAAATCCATTATTTAAAAGACCATTATCTCTGCTATGCTCTAAACCAGGGGTCCCCAAACTACGGCCCGCGGGCCACATGCGGCCCCCTGAGGCCATTTATCTGGCCCCCACTGCACTTCCGGAAGGGGCACCTCTTTCAATGGTGGTCAGTGAGAGGAGCATAGTTCCCATCGAAATACTGGTCAGTTTGTTGATTTAAATTTACTTGTTCTTTATTTTAAATGTTATATTTGTTCCTGTTTTGTTTTTGTTTTTTGTGTTTTTTTTTTTTTTACTTTAAAATAAGATATGTGCAGTGTGCATAGGGATTTGTTCATAGTTTTTTTTTTATAGTCCGACCCTCCAATGGTCTGAGGGACAGTGAACTGGCCCCCTGTGTAAAAAGTTTGGGGACCCCTGCTCTAAATGTTTGTGTGCCCCTAACCTCAGTTTATGTGTTGAAATTCTAGCCCCCAAAGGTGACTGTATTAGGAGGTCAGGGCTTTGGAAAGTGCTTAGGTCATAAGGGCGGAGTCCTTGTGAATGGGATTAGTGCTCTTAGAAGAGAAACCCCCTCAAAGCTCCATTGTCCCCTCTGCCCTGTGAGGATGCTATGAGAAAAGGACCCTCACCTGACCATGCTGGCACCCCTGGTCTCAGACTTCCAGCCTCCAGCACTGTGAGAAGTAGATTTCTGAAATTTACTAGCCACTCAGTCTGTGGTATTTTGCTACAGCAGCCCCAACTAAGCCAGGGAGGGAGGAGGACAGGAGGGAGAGAGATTAAGAGGGACTATGAAGATTAATTGGTATTGTTTCGAAAACAACAAGGTGTCCGTGTTTGTTTCAGAGGCGTTTTTCATGGAGGGGAGAACCTGGCCTTCAGCCTTAGGGGCTTGACGGCAGCCCATGGGGGGCGTCCCTAAGGGTCTGTGCTCCTCATTGCTCAACGCCGTCAGACAGTGAGCACTGCCTGGGCTCCCCTCCTTCAGAGTGCAGTTATGGCCAAGCTGCAATGATTTGAGCATATCCTTTGGGGTCTCATCACTGGCTCCCACCGCAGCGGGATCTCAAAGTGATGGGATAGTATTTTGAGAGCAATTAGTGCTGCTTCCCCCCATATTATCTCATGTCCCTTGGTCCTCCCCCTTCCATTCTTTCACGGCCTCTGGAAACACTAGCCCCATGCTATGTGCAGGAGGATGACCAAGTAGGGGGTCAGGGGAGTCTACTTTTCTGGGCTCAGTTAGGAAAATGGGAAGTATAAGGACAACCAGCCTGGAGCTAATGGGAAGGGGCGCTGGGCTGGAAGGGGGCTGTCATGGCCAGTGTCTGGTTCCCAGTGAGGCTCTGAGAGTGGGGAGGAGTGTTTAGGTCTGTGGACACACCAGTGACAGCTGCACCAGGCTGGTGTCTGCTGTAGGACACCTGCCACCTCCCAACAGGAGACATGGTCCAGCCATCAGCCTTGCTCCTGCAGAGGGAGGGCGGAGGAGGGGACAGGGCTGAGTCACTGCCAGCGGTGGTCTGGATAAATTCTAGAATGGGTTCAAGCTGGCTTTTCTCAGAGCTAATGTGCAATTAGAATTGTCAAGATGGCCGAGGTGAATGAGAAGGCCCTGCGACCCTCCAGTCCTCAGTGGTATCAACCAGGTGCTCACACAGGTAGCAGGTAAAGAAGGAACCCTAGAGATCTTCACAGGGTCTTCGTGACGATTTCTAAGATTTTTTTTTTTATCCTCAGCCATTCTTACCTCCGCGTCAATGACAATTTCCCTTTAACGTGTGCATTTTACAGTAATTGCCATAATAATAACATTTATGCTCACCAGCTTTGTAACAATCACCGATCACTAACAAAATTGCTGCTTTGTTCACTTGCACCGTGAAGCGTCAACAACAGTGCAGTGTTCTTGGAGTCCTTGGCTCTATAAATGACAGCCACCACAGAATATTTGTAAACATATTAATTTCCTCCTCAGAAAAATGTGGGTTGTTGGTTTCACTTGATGTGAGAGCCAGGATCTTTGACGGAGTGGTAGGTGATATATATTATGTACGATGTTGGAAACCATTCACTCAGGGACTTCAGACTGCTCACCCGCCATCTGAGAAGGCTGAGGGTGCAGCGCTGGGGGATAGGTCCTTGTACGGTGAACACTTGGCTCATGATGCACAAAGTTGCTTAAACCAAAGGACTAAGCCCCTGACTACTGACTTAGTCCTGGGCTTGGTCCTGACTTATCGGGAGGAATGTCTTATCGAACCCAAGAGAGTCAATGGCAGCTGCCTCTGAGGGACAGACAGATCTGTGTGGATGTGGATGGGCACAGAGCACCCAGCTCCCGGAGAACCCACAGGCCCTGGCTTTTTAGGCATCAGGCTCTGTCTTGGTCTGGTCAGGCAGCTATCACAACAGATATTATATACTGGGTAGTTTAAACAACAGAAATGTATTTCTCAAAGTTCTGGAGACTGAGAAGTCCGAGTCACGGTGCTGGGAGGGTTGGTGTCTGGTGAGAGCCCACTTTCTGGATTACAGATGGCCGTCTTCTCGCTCTGTCCTCACAGGGTAGCTCTCTGGGGCCTCTTTCATAAGGACACTAGTCCCATTCATGAGACCTCCACTCTCATGACCATTACCTCCCCCCAAACCCCCGTCTTCTAAAAACCCCACTTGAGGGTTAGCTTTTGATGTATCAACATTTCAGTCTATGGCAGACTCCATTCTTTCCAGCCCTTCTTCTTCAACTGTCTCCCTTTGTCCATTAGGATGAGGTCGGGCCTACCCCTGTTCTGGTCCATCCTGGGGGGTCTATTTTGAGTTTGGGGTCATACGAATGAAGCAGGTGACTCAGGAGGCCTTTTTAAATGGAATTTATTGGGGTGACACTGGTAAATGAAATTATACAGTTTTCAGGTGTACATTTCTATGACATATTATCCGCATATTGTCTTGTGTGTTCAGCACCCCAAGTCAGGTCTCCTACAGTCACCTTTAAACCTGAGAGGGGGTCGCAGGCATGAGCACAGTGATGGGGAACAGAGAAAGGTACCAACGTGGCCAAGCAAAAATCAAGTGCAATGACTGAAAGGTTATTTTACAAAACTATTTCCTTCTTCTAAAACGTAACCTGTTTGAAAGGCGTTGACCCGGAAGTTCTCGAGAGCCTCTGCTTGTTTCGTGGCTCTCTTGGAGAGATCGATTATTGCCATGACCGGAGGTATGCTCTTCGCCAGTGTGTACAGGAGCTGGCTGTTAGCAGTCATGAGAGCTGATTCTACCTCTCTTCCCACCTCCACATTCAGTGATGTCACCTTCAGAGGACTGACACCACAGCCATCTGCCAACAGCCCCCCATCCAGAGCCAGTTGTTAAACATCTACCACATCTACCAGCACACTGTGCTCCTAACTGACCTCCACTTCCCCATCTTGCTATGCTAATCGGTGGTCTTTTCCTGTGTGAAACCCGCTGACCAATGCCCGGCCTGCTGAGGCTTACAGCTGTTCCAATTAGGGAAACTACCTGCCTGCCAAGACTTGATTATGCTTGTCCAAAACCTGTTCATGCAAAATATATTTGTTATAGCAATTATAGAATTAGGTAAATATTGCGGTACTGATGGAATGTGAGTGTGAAAGTAATAAAGTTGTCATTTCCATGGAAATTAAGTTGAATGCTCGGGAAAGACTTAATAAAGGCAAATTGCTTAACAACTGCTGTCAAATTGAGTGCAGGCAAAGCCTTTCAACTGTAAAATTCTGAGAATGATTATATAAATCGGGAAGGATTCTGAGTTCTAGTTACTTTGAAGTGTCTTTAAGTTCTTGTTCCACTTCATTATAGAAAACAGGAGATTCAAAAACCAGGCAGAACTCCAGGTAGCGAGCATGTACCCAGAGGAGGGAATGCATATTCGCACGTTTTGAAGTTAAAATAGGATATTGCAGGTGTGCTTGTTCACTTTCACGACTTCATACTCGAACCCACTCTTCAGTGATGATGTGCCATCAATCCTGATCTTGCTGGCCAAGAGGCTTCTACTGTGACCCGTGTTGGCCAATCATTTCAGTCACACGATGGCTTTGTTGTAGGCAAACATGTAGCCATATGATCTTAGCTCTGCCATCTGGAGTTTCTACTTGCTGAGCACGTGGTTGCACCTGTTGGCCTTCTGTTCACTGCTTCTCTGCTTGCAGCCAGTGCACTGGCCCCTCCCTCCTTGCATCTGCCCTCCCCCATGCTTCTGCTCCTGTAGCCCCCTTCTGCATAGCCCTCCCCCCTCCTCAATGCAGGCTGACGTGCTACCTACCCATTCTTCCAAACCCAATTCTACTGTTGCTTTCTTTGTGAAACCTGTCCTGATTCCCTGACCAGGAGTAATTTCACCGTCCTCAAGCTTTCTCAGATAATTTCACCCATGTCTTACTAATAATATGCATTACTTCTGATAAAAAAAATTAGTTATTTATACCATAAAATTGGGGATTTGGATGGGACTTTGGAGATCCTGGCATCCACCATCTTAATTTTGTATTAGAGAAAACAGGACCAGAGCCCTGACACAACTAGCTCAAGGTGGCGGCCCAGGCAGTGAGTAATAATAGAAGTGATGGGTGGACGCCACCTCCGAGCTGGAGGGTGGTCTGCACTGGCCTCCATTCAACGTACTTTGCTCATACTAAGTGTTCTCAGATGATTTTTTATTCTTTAAGATCAGAGTTGGCCCTGGCTGATTGGCTCAGTAATTGAACCTGGTTTGTGGATATCCTGGGTTTGATTCCTGGTCAGGGCACACAGGAGAAGCGCCCATCTGCTTCTTCACCCCTCCCTCTCTTGCTTCTCTTTCTTCCCCTCCTGCATCCATGGCTGGATTGGAGCAAGTTGGCCCTGGGCACTGAGAATGGCCTCATGAACTCTGCCTCAGGCACTAAGAAGGGCTTGGTTGCTGAGTAATGGAGCAACACCCTAGATGGGCAGAGCATCGCCCCCCTGAGTGGGCTTTCCAGGTGGATTCTGGTCAGGGTGTATGTGGAAGTTGGTCTCTGCTTTCCCTCCTCTCACTGAATAAAAAATAAAAATAAATAAAGATCAGATTTATTTAATTAAAACTTAGAGTTTCCTTCCTTAAATATGTGCAGATTGGAAAGAACTATATCCATTGCAGAGAATCTGAAAAACACAAAGTGCTGTGAGGAAAAACAAATAAAACCCATCATTTGATTTGCTTTGCAGAGAGAAGGATTTTTTTTTTTTTTTTTGACATTTAGGGTCATCTCCTTCAGATTGGGTTGAAAGAAAATCAAACAGTTCCATGTTATGTTTGACAGAAATGCTTGAAGGAGGAAGTGCTTTTTTAATTGAGCAAAAGAAGTGAAGTACTCCAAATGGCATCCCTGATTCCTATCCGACCACCCATCCACTCAAGAACTACGCGTCTCGAGTGGGGCGGATCCCATGCTCGACCTGGAGGGGCTTAGATATAAATTGCGTGGTGTAGGAGCCTGCTCTTGAATGTTTCAGAATCTAGTGGAGGACGTAGACGTATAAGCAGATGATCACAACGTAGGCTGACAATGACGGGATGGACAATGTAAGGCAGTCTGTAATTACGCACAACATTCTGTGACACGGATTTTATGGCCTGTCATAGTGGGCTGTGGTGGTTTATAATTTCTGTTATCAAACCAAAAGCCACATAATAATGACCAGAGAAACTTTCTTTAAAGGTGATTGTTCATAAAGGGAAAATAATTGGAATTTCACAAACCAGTAATTACAAAAGCAGGAAAGGTTACTATGGTGTATTTTATAACTATAATAAAAAATTACAGGCAGACTTTTAAAAATGTTCCCTTAATTAACTCCACTAAAGGTTACTGTCTAAGATGAAAGATAAACTAAAAACCACACCATGAAATGTTGGCAAGCCAGGTGTACTCTGGAATCAAGTGCCTCTTGCCTTTTTTGACACTTCTATCATATGACTCCATAATGATAGTTGGTTTTGTCATTGTTGTAATAATCAGATGCTATATCCCCTTGTTATTAACCACGATATTTTGCATTATTGTAACATGTTAAAATATTCACAGGCCTTTGGCAATTTTTCTATTAGTCTTGTTTTTATTTTAATCTGTCAGGTCAGCTTTTTCTGAACCTGACGCCTTTCACCGCGGGGAATGGTTGGAGCGCTGTCAGAGAGGCTGGCGACGATGTACCTGAAGGGAGCGGGGCCAAGAATCCAAGAATAGTTACAGAAGGCTGCGTACTGGGGGCATGGCCTCCAGTAGGGGCGGAGTGTCAAATGTGCCCTGGCTTCTGGGGACAATAAAAGAATAATTGTCCTGGCTGCATATCCCTGAGGCTCCAAGAGTGGGTTTCAGTTTTGGCAGAGGTGGCAGGAGCGGCTCCTGCTCTATGCTTAAAAGTTTTTTTTTTTTTTGGAGAACAGCGGTGGCCTGTTGCTGGAAAGGCAATTGTGCCCAGCAAGATGGCCACCCTGAGAGCCGTGCTGCCTGGACCTTCCCCATACTGGGCCTCCATTTCTGCTTCTATAAAGTGTAGGATTAGATAAAAGGACATTTCCGGCTTATTCCCGCTCTAAAGCCCTGTGAAGCCACTCTGGGCTTGAACATGTCTCGGAAGGTGTGCTCTGGGGGACAGTGCAACCCCTCTCTTGCCTCTAGGTCACTAGAGGGACCACCATTCACTGTCTCACCCTGCTGCCCACTCAAGTCTATTCTCCTGACCGTCCCTCCAGGTCCTAGCTGCTTTTGCATAATGCTCCCCAGCTCACACCATTTATAACGTGGCTGCTTTCTCCAAACCCTGCTTCATTTTCCTCTTCCCCAACATGCAGGCAGAGGCCACTTTCCTTCCTTCCTTGAGGGCAGTTTAAGATCATGTGACTGACTTCTGGCCAAATAGGATTCGGGCCTGCCAGGCCTGACTTACCAAAGCCTGTGCAGCCGCCAGCCCTCACTGCCCCTGCCGTGTGAAACCTGAGTCACACGGAGGTCGCAGGACCCGGCACCTCCTGTCCAAAGGTAAGGAGGGTGGGAGAAATCCAACACGCTCTCCAGTAAGTCAGGGCAAGTCTTAGTTTCCTCCAGGTTCCAGCTGCGGTCCTTACACTGGCATATGGAAGGTGTAGAATAGATCGCGGAAGGAGGACCTTCAGGAATAGATTGGGAAAGGCATTACCCGTAAGTTATTCACAGGAGCAGTCTGCTGTGGCCTCAGTAAATTACACATTAAACTGCCACATGATCCAGCAGTTTTGCTTGTAGGTTTATACCTAAAAGAATGGAAAATAGGTGTTCAAGCAAAAACTTGGGACATGTTGTTCATAGTGGCACTATTCACAACAACCCAAAGATGAAAACAACCCAAATGTCCATCAACAAATGAATGGATAAACACAACGTGGTATACTCATACAAGGGAATATTATTCAGCTATAAAAAGAAATGACATGCAGCACCGAGGAACACTGAAAATATTCTGATAAGTGAAAGAAGCCAGTTGCCAAAGACTTTATCTTCTAAGACTCGTTAATATGAAGTATTAAGCCATAGAGACAGAAAGCAGATTAGCGGTTGCCGTGGCTGGGGGAGGGGGCAATGGGAAGCGACTGCTTAGTAGACACGGGGTTTCCATCTGAGGTGATGAAACAGTGCTGGGACCAGACAGCAACGATGATTCCATAACACTGCAGGAGTACCTGGTGCAGTGCGCATGAACTGTACACTTTAAAATGATTAAAATGATAAAAATTACATTATGCGTATCTTAACACGATAAGAAAAAAAATGATTTAAAAAAGCTGTCCACGCATTCTAAGCCAATGAGGAGAGAGAGAGAAAGACAAGTAACCTGAAAAACAAAACTGTGGCTAAGAGGTTAGTAAAAGTGAAAAAAAAAAAAATGCACGTGGCTTCAAGGTCCAATCCAGAGGAATAGGAGCCCAACAGTGTGAGAACCAGAAAGGTCGAAGTAGAGAGCTCATCAGAATGAGGGGTGCACGAAGGGCCTGGAGTGGAGTGAGCCCTTTAGGGGTGGGGATAGCTTGTTCTGTGTGCGGTATGGGGGAGGGGTGAGGAATTGGGGTGGGGGAGACTGAAAATATAAAAGTGTTTTGACTGCCACAATTTCAGTGCATTTGAGGTAATGGCTTCTGCATCTAGCCAGGACAGGGAGTTTGCAAAGTGTTGCTGTCTTGGTAATGTCTCTAGATGAGTCCAAGAGACGCCTTGGGGGAGCCTATGCCTGCCCCTGTGCCCTGTGTCATCCTCTTCCGCCTCACCTGGCACACCTCGCCATCCCTGCCCTGCCTCCGGCACCTCCCACCGCCTTCCCTTCTGTAAATGAACCGGTCCTGGCCAACACCCTGTTCGTTAAACTCGGTCTGTCCGGGAAATGCCACTGAGGAGGGGGCATCTAAGCCGGGTCTTTTTACTTAGTGCAAAGGGGAAGGGGCCTCTCAAGCCGAGGGAAGTGGGGTGGCTAGAAACAGGGAGAAGTGGAGTGTGGCCGGAGCAGAGGAGTGGGGAGCAGCAGATCCGGCAGGACAGCGGTGACGGGAGACCGAGTGAGAAGGTTTGCTAGGACATGTTTATGTGGCAGTGGTGTCCGTTCCTATCTTCCAGCTGGCTCTGGAACATTCCAACAATGCAGAGTTTGAGGCCCAGCGCCCAACGCAAGGAGCAACCAGGGAAATTGGTGCACAGCGTCTCCAAAGTGCACGACTGGCTGAAACGCTGACTCACAGGGTGGCCAGGCAGTTTATGGGCAGCACTTTAGACCCCCCGATGGAAGCGTGGCCGCCCGCCTCCACAGGTCATGTTCGTGAGAACAATATTGGGTTGGCTCTTTCTATTTTGGGTGTGAACATGATGCTACTTAACATATCCTTTTCTCCTCTAAATGTAGGTCCCAGCCCTCCCTAGGCTGCGACAGACGACACAACGCAGGGTCTGCCCCGTCTCCTCTTCTGCCAACCTCTTTTCTTCCTCATAGTCTCCTGAACACAAAGAGGCTCATCTCCGGTTCTTTATCAAACAGAAGAGCTTCATTGCCTATGTTGGGCCACGTAGAACATCAAGGCCTATTTGCAAAAACCAGGTTTGGAGAAAAGGGTACATCCAGCGGGCGGCTTCTAATTTTTGATTTCTAAATCCAAAGCTGTTTCTTCCTTCCTTATTGGACAGTAGTGCTTGATTGTCCGATTGTCCCCAAGGGGTCCAAACTTGAGACACAGGAAGCTTTGCCCCTTCTCCAGTGTGGGGGAGGTCTGATTTCAGTCCTGGGGGGTCCAGGGCTGCAGGGCCAGCGAGGACTTTCAAACCTGCTCAGAAGGCCGTTCGTCAGGGCACAGGGCATTCACAGTGTCTGTGGAGCGGAGGCGAGCAGGCTATGCGTCTCACCATGTAGCCGGCCCCTCTAGTCCTGCATGCACGACTCGGGGGTATGGTTGCTGTACTCTCCACCCCCTTGGATACTCCAGTCAGGGGTTAATGCTGGATCCAGACTGAAGCATGGGGCTCGGGTTATGGAAGAAGGAGCCCGCTGCTGCTGTTGCTTTGGTTCTGAAAGCATTCGCTCTTTCCTAGGCCGTGACCACCTGACCGCTCTGCTTCAGTCTGTCCCCTCCAGGCCACGTCGTCACTGTTGTCTGCAGAGTTGCTGTGCCCCTGACTCCAGGGGCCCTGTCCGCACTCTGTGGTGTGGTGCTCTGGGGGCACGCTGACCTAGGACATGATGTGGACATTGTTCTCTGGAGTCATGCAACATCATGAATACTGGCTGCCACACTGATTTTTAAGTCCTTAGAAGGCTCCCCAAAGTCTGCAAAACTCAACCTAAGGCCCTTAGCTTATTATACAAGCCTCTCCATTCTCCCCCTCCCCCAGCTCCCTCAACTTCTATCCTTCCACCATCCCCAATTATTGCACCTTCCAGACACTGGCAGCTTGGAATGTCCTCTCCTGCCCTGTGCATTTGCCACCTCCCCTCCGTGCTCAGTCCCAGTATCACCTCCCTTCCGCAGTGCCCCATCCTCCTCCCTGAGCCCGAGCCCGGCACCATCCCCTCAGGCTTCTATCCGAAGCTTCACTGCAGCCACACGCTTACAACCGATTTTGATTGGACTGTGTCTTATTTGTCACTGTATCTTCTGGGCCTAGAACAGTATGTGACCCAAAGTCAGCAGAAAGTGAATAGTCGAGGAGAAAATGAGTGAAGTATACAACAGCCAGAGGCCTTCAGGACCTCAGAGTTCACCTGAGAGACAACACACACATGGGGAGACATCACACACCTGGGAGGCATCAGGCACCTGGGGAGACATCAGGCACCTGGGGAGACTTCAGGCACCTGGGGAGACCTCAGGCACCTGGGAGACATCAGGCACCTCGGGAGACCTCAGGCACCTGGGAGACATCAGGCACCTCGGGAGACATCAGGCACCTGGGAGAGTTCAGGCACCTGGGGAGACATCAGGCACCTCGGGAGACATCAGGCATCTCGGGAGACTTCAGGCACCTGGGGAGACATCAGGCACCTGGGGAGACATCAGGCACCTCGGGAGACTTCAGGCACCTGGGGAGACATCAGACACCTGGGAGACATCAGGCACCTGGGAGACTTCAGGCACCTGGGGAGACATCAGGCACCTCGGGAGACTTCAGGCACCTGGGGAGACATCAGGCACCTGGGGAGACATCAGGCACCTGGGGAGACATCAGGCACCTCGGGAGATTTCAGGCACCTGGGGAGACCTCAGGCACCTGGGGAGACATCAGGCACCTGGGGAGACATCAGGCACCTCGGGAGATTTCAGGCACCTGGGAAGACATCAGGCACCTGGGAGACATCAGGCACCTGGGAGACTTCAGGCACCTGGGGAGACATCAGGCACCTGGGGAGACATCAGGCACCTCGGGATATTTCAGGCACCTGGGGAGACATCAGGCACCTGGGGAGACATCAGGCACCTGGGGAGACCTCAGGCACCTGGGGAGACATCAGGCACCTGGGGAGACATCAGGCATCTGGGGAGACATCAGGCACCTGGGGAGACATCAGGCACCTGGGGAGACATTAGGCACCTGGGACACATCAGGCACCTGGGGAGACATCATGCACCTGGGGAGACTTCAGGCACCTGGGGAGACCTCAGGCACCTGGGGAGACATTAGGCACCTGGGACACATCAGGCACCTGGGGAGACATTAGGCACCTGGGGAGACCTCAGGCACCTGGGGAGACATCAGGCACCTGGGAGACTTCAGGCACCTGGGGAGACATCAGGCTCCTGGGGAGATGTGGTCACAGGATGACTGCATGCTGTGCTATGAGCAGCATGCACTAAGGTTACTCAGAGGGAAGGTGTAGACAGAATGTCTGGGGATTATTTCCTGTGATTCTAAAGCTTAAAGGAACCTCAGGGATCTCTTATCTCCAGTGGCCCCTCCATGGATAAAGAACCTGAGGTCACTTTGAGAGTTGGCTGCAAAGCAAGAAATAATATCTTAGGCCCCTTAATTCCCAGTCCAGAGTTTATAAAGAGAAACTCATCAAACTGCAACTAGCAGACATTTTGATGTTTTCTTGTAAATAATTTAGGGGGAGGAGTATAAAACAACAGAATTTTGTTACTAAATATTGATGCTGTAGTGTTACTTAGAGAAGGTTGCGTATGATGTGTTCAATTAGATTCTCTTTGTCTGCTTTTAGAAGCTGGTGTTTGTTTGAAAGGCAGGATTGTAGTGCGTTATTGACACTGACAGCTCCAGGCCTCAAGCAGCGCATCAGGGGGAGATACTGATCTATCAGCATAATGCTCACACCGGGCGTCTGCTGACTGAGGATGGGAGCAGCAGGACCTGCTGCCTTGGCTTGCCAGCAGAAACTTTTTCAAGAGTTTCTGAAGTAGGTGTTCAATCCACTGGTGCTCCCTGGGCACCTGTGCCATGGAAACATGGCAGAATGGGTTGGAGAGTGGTGGGTAGAGAGCCGAGCTCTGAGAGGGTAGATTTCAGCTGGAGGGGCCAGCCAAGGCTGTCTCTGAAAAGGGATTCCAGCCCCTGGGACATTTTGGACTCATAAGTCCGCCAAGAAAAGCCACATCTTGTACAGAACGCTAGCTCTGTGATTGGCACCATGCTCAGGGCTCACCAGGCCTTATCTTAATTCTCACGACAATCCTGCAAGCGAAGTGTCATTATTATTCCCTGCTGTAGGCAGATTTCTAAGATGGGTCCCAAGATCCAGCTCCCTGGCATCCACCCACCCCTGCGTTATCCCAGGACTGTTAACACGTTGGGTTTCATCCCCACAATTAGATATTTCATCTGGCACGGCAGACTTTACGAAACAGTGGTGATCCGGGTGGGCCGGGCTTAATCACACAACATGAAAAAATAAATCTGGGACTGGAGGTCAGGAACACATCACTTGAGAGGGAGCCAGTGCAAGGAGCTTTCCCTGCGGCTTTGAGGAC
This sequence comes from Saccopteryx leptura, assembly GCF_036850995.1. Taxonomy (NCBI): domain Eukaryota; kingdom Metazoa; phylum Chordata; class Mammalia; order Chiroptera; family Emballonuridae; genus Saccopteryx; species Saccopteryx leptura. The sequence goes on from NC_089506.1 coordinate 193,756,842, forward strand.
GGAAGGGGCACATGGCAGGAATTGGAGCCCACCTCCAGTAGCAGAGAGTGACCCATTGCTGGGAGCTGGGGGAACGATGGGGCCCTTGGTCCTGGAGTGACAAGGAACTAAATGTGCCAACAGTATGAATGAACTGGGAAGTGGACCCTGGGCTCAGGGTGAGAACACAGCTGCTGACCCCATGATTTTGACTGTGAGACTGAGCAGGGAGGCCAGCCACACTGTGCCTGGACATCTGACCCACACAGGCCAGAGGGTGTGGAGCTTGTTACGCAGCCATAGATGAAGAACTGAGGCTGGAGAGCCCCGGGGGCCCAGGCTGACTAAACTGGGCGGTGACAGAGCCGGGATTGGATCTCAGGACATCAGACTGCTAAGTGAATGTTCTTCAACACTACCGGTGATCCTCAGCCCAGCTTCTGGGAGTTTATTCAAATGAGACTTAGATACGCCCTATGGGTGGAGCGCTGCCTTCCTTCCCCTGGGTTATGAACCATGGTCTTAGCTCCCGAAACCAACGGTGGCGAGTGTAGTGGGTGAGGCCTTCCGCATGCAGCCCACCGCTGTGCAGAGAAGACGGGCTGGCTGGCGGGGTAGCCCAGTGGAGAAGAGCTCCTACGCAGAGGAGACGCCCCTCCCTCAGCCGTGAAAGGGTAGGACTGAGCAGCTGGCCACGAGAGCTGTGCTGGAGAAGAGCCCGGAAACATTCCTCCGCCGGCAGTTCTCAAGATGGACCATGCATTAGAACCACCTGGAGAGCTCTTAAAAATCCCGGTGCCCAGACCACGCCCCAGACCAAGTCACTCCAAAGCTGCGGGAGTGGTGCCAGAGCAGCGATACTGTTTAAGTGCCCCAGGTGATTCCAATGTGCAGCCAAGATTGAGAATGGCAGCGGGGCGGAGGGCAGAAAATCAGGAAGAGGCTTGGGAGCTCCCGCAGCTGAGCCAAGGGGGGGTTTGGGTCTTTGCACCTGGTGGTGTTCCCATTCCTGTCCGGTGGCTCGGGGTGCACATCCTATGGTGTGTGTTGCTCTAGGTGAATTGTGCTTAAGATTCTGTGTGATCAGAGCAGTGACCCCGAACGCCCGCAGCGCTGCCAGTGTGGTGCTGTCCCAACCCGCAGTGGCGGTGGAGCGGAGTAGTTCTGGGTCTCTGAGAGCCAGTTTCCGCACTTGAGTACATCATCCTCACCTGGTAGCCTTGACCATACACCTGGCCCCACCTCTCAGGTGTCTGAGGCAGCAGGTCTGGGTGGGGCCCAAGGTTTGGCACTTCTATCAAGTTTCCAAGTGACACTGCTGTTGTGACACTGGGAACCACACTTTGGAGCTCTAGGACCTGGATTGAAAAGCGGCCCTTTGCTGGCGTGAGGCCACAGAGAAGTCCTTTAACCTGTGTGTGCGTCAGTTTTCTCTTCTGCCGTCCGATGTCGCGGCCCCTGTGCCAGAGTGTGTCGTGCGGATTAAACAAGGTGGCCTGCAGTGCCTGGCACGAATAAACTCTCATTAATGTTAACTAGTCACCTTAGTTGGGGTCTCCCTGGTGGCAGGTTTTTCAGGGACTCACTCATAACAGAGAAAAAAAATTGAAAGAAAAAATAGATGTATTGGCTTACTTAACTGACCAGAGACATGTATCTGGTTCAGGCACTGCTGGATTCTGGCTCCAGCTGCATCAGGTCTCTCTCTCTCTCTCTCTCGTCTCCATCTTTCTGCTTCCTATAGGTGATCTTTATTTTCAGGGAGGGTCTCCTTGCTTGGTGACAAAGATGCCTTGGCAGTTCCAGGTTGCTCTCGTCTTTGCAGCTATGGCCCAGAACTCTCCCACTCAGTGCTGCGATGCTAGACTGTATCCACTCTGCCCGTGTCATGCCGGTGTTCGGACTCCAGCGCATGAGTTCACAATTATTCCTTCATCATCTCATCATGCTATCGTTTATTTCTGTTTCCCGTCTCTTCAGACCATCCCCGTTTCATCTATTGATATCATTCCGCATCTCTCCTCCTCACAGCATCCATAAATGTGGGTGCGAATTTTACTGATGCAAATAGGAAATACTTAGAAGCTTTATGACAAGTCACAGAAAAACTCCTCTTTGCCAACTCATTAGCCGTAAAATTATGAGAGCCATTGTCCAATGCCATTTCCCAATCCACTTTGCTAAGCATTTCTCCCATTAGCCTGTCAGATAACATAGTATGAAGGAAAATGCAGAAGAGTGGACGTGATCTGTCTGTGAGGAGCCACTGCTTGTCCCTAAGGGACCATACGTGGAAGTCGAAGCTATTCTGGGCACACTAGGAGGAATGAGGAGCCAATGTCAGGGCTCTTTATGTTGGATGCAACTTTTCTTCTCAAAATGTCTCTTAAAGGAAGAATTTTAGGAGAGAAAGAGTGGGGAAGAGCAGTGGCTAGTAGTAAGTCAAGAAGATGAAAAAGGGGAAGTGTGGTAGTTATTGTTATGTGTCAGCTGGACCGCTCTAAGGGATGCCCAGATGGCTGGGAAGCATTATTTCTGGGGGTGCCTATGAAGGTGTTTCAGAAAGAGCTTTGAATTGGTAAACTGAGTAAGGAAGGTTGCCCTCACCGATGTGGGCGTCTGTTGGGAAACTGGGAGAGAAAATAAAAGGGCAGAGAAAGGGGGAATGTGCTCTCTGCTTGAGCTGGGACATCTGTCTTCTCCTGCCCTTGGCCATCAGAGCTCCTAGTTCTCAGGTCTTCGGACTCAGATTGGGACTTACACCATTGACTCCCCAGTCTCGGGCCTTCGGTTTTGAACTGAAAATGGCTTTCCTGAACCTCCAGCTTGTTTGCAGATGGCAGATGGTGGGACTTCTCAGCCTCCACATGAGCCGATCCTGTATAATATATCACTTTCAATATAGTTCCACATATTCTATTGGTTCTTTTTCTCTAGAGAACCCCAATTAATGGTATTAGAAAGGAATAGAGTCTACCCCACTGCATGGCCCAGCAGCATGCACAGAGGAGTGGTGGGTGCTGGTGGGGGGAGGACCCAGCTATAGCCAGTCCTGGGTGGGGCAGGATCTTAGATGCTGTTAGCCATGGTATCTAGAAAATGAATTGAAGGAAGGTCTGAGGATAGGAAAGGGGTAAGAGGTCAAAGAGATGGCTGAGGAAGAGGCTGACTCAAAGATGATAATATCTGCTACTTCTTATATTGAATTCTTTTTTGGTCTTCATTACATATATGAATAGTGTTACTGGATGACACTCTAATGTTTTGTGTACAATAAAACTTCATTAAACAATTGCTCAGGGGAATGGGAAAGATTGTGGTTAATTGAATTATCTGATTAACTGAAAGTTAATTAACCAGAAATCCTTTGTAGTTCTAAGTCATGCTGTGAATATTCCAATATATCTAAGTTCTCTTTTCTACCAAGGTTAGGGAGGGGAAGGAGTTAAGGGAGAGGGGGAATAAACCCAGTTTTCATGCAGATTTAAAGTGTGTTAGATAATACTTTATCTAAATACTATTATCTGCTTTCATCCTCGTAATTATTATATGAAGCCAACATAACTCCTTCATTTTACACATAAAATTGAAAAGTAATTATTACTAAACATTGCTCTGCTGATTGAGAACGTGGATGAGTCTCAGGCACCTCTGGGATATCGATGCTAGAAGCAGACTGAGTGGGGGTTTTTGAAGTATGTCAGCCTCACGTATAAACCCTGGTCGTCATCCCAGCTAGTTGTATGACCTTGACTAAGCTGAGGGGTATCATCTCAAGGTCAATTACCTGCATACACTCTGAGAAAATCAAACTGGGTTTGAATTCTTACTCCACTGCTTTCTGGGCTGTGTGATCTTCAGCCAACTTTTCCTCTTTGTGTCTCAGCTTCTTCATCTGCAAAATGTACCACTCCCTTGCAGGGTTGTGGGGTGGGGGTGGGGGGACAGCGATGAGTCCTGCATGAACTGTAGCTGGGATTACTATCATCAACATGGCCCGAGGCCACGGTCATGTGAGGGCAACAGAGATGGACTATGATAAAGGTGCAATAAAGAGATCTCCATTTTAGGAGAATCCCAATCTCCCCTTTGTATTAAATCTCTGACACTAACCTTATTTTCTTGTTCTTTCTTTCCCCTTAACTTATGATGTGAAAAACCTGTTCCACAGGGTGCATATTTGCTAATTTTTGTTTTACTACACGTATCCCTCCAACGGAAGAGAAGAAAACACAGTGGAAACCACAGGCATTGTTACCACTAAATCAAGCGTTGGTTTGGCTAAGTCACCAGCCTCTGCTGCCATCATAATTTTAGGGAATGAAAAGAACAGTTCTTTTTGCTCAGATTGCTGGAGTTATATTGCTTTCACTTAGCAAGTGAATAATTGATAAGTTGGGGCATATTAACATTGAACAAAAGAGCCCAGTGGTATAAGGGTCCTGGGAAGGCTGCCTAAATCAATATACACTCATGAATTTTGAGTGCAAAAGGTTGAGCTGAGAAAGAACACAGATTTAGACCCCCATTAATATTTGAAACACATTCTGCACATGAGAGGCTTGCTACAGCCCAAATGTTAACTGGAGGGGCTTCAGAGAAATGGCTTCTAAACAAATTTGAAAGCAAGAGATTTTCCCCTCCGACGATTTCACCAGAAAAATCAATCATCTTTGTTATTTCTGCTGTCAGAAGGCGTCTATTAAAAATCTAATTAGAGTATTTTTATACCAATTAAACCTACCAATGCAGCACTTGTCTGGCTCAATGTTTGTAACTGCGGGAAAAGCAAATGCGTCTTCCTCTGCGATCAACCCAGACGTGGTAAAACGTTCCAGCCACTCCTACACGCTCCACCCTCCCCGCGCAGGAGCCAGCCTTAACATCTGATTAATTTAAACATTTTGTAAGGTGTCAGAAGAAGTTTCTTGCCTGATGCCTCATGGTCACCCGAAGTCCCAGCCCTACCGAGGCCAAAATAACACCATCAGTCACAATTTGCTTTTGAAATGCCTCCTGCTAAGCCCCCAATTTGAACTATCAAAGCTGGAAATTTTAAACCAAGAGGGAAAATGCTTTCAATTTTAATGATTCATTGCATTCAGCGTCCTGCCAGAAAGTCATCTATAGTGTCTGATACCAGCATGCTGCTACCGCCAAGGAAGATGTTTGAAGACTTGTATGCCTGCTGATATTCTAATGACATTGTCAAGGTAATGATTCTCTTCCAGTAAAGGGTATACACCTTTTAGAAGTTATGAAATAGAATCTCACAACTGAAAAGGACCTGAGTGGTCATTTTCTCTAGCCCCCCAGGCTTCCGCGGAAAATAGCAATTCCTCCAGCCAGTCTCAGGCTCAGCTTGCATAGCCCTGGTATTGGTTGCCTCACCACCTTGTGAGAAAACATGTTTTACTCCAAGACCCTTTTAACTTAGAAGCAGGCTTCTTATGTTCAACTATATATAACCCAGCTCCCTATAACTCAGGGTCAACAGATCACTCCTAAGCCTCGTGGATGCAGCTATAACTCCTCTTCTCCCACAAAGCAATTACTCTGGAGACTAATTCAGAGCATAGGCTCATTATTGGGTCTTAGAGGCTAAAAGGAAAAAACTGGCCTTTCATAGTGCAGATGGTGTTTGTGCTTTTCGCCGAATTCTCATGCTATATATCTTGGTTAAGGAATTAAAGAAAAATTGCAGTTGAGTGGTCCTAAGGAGCACTTATTTTTGCTAAGTTCCCTTTTGCTCATACTCATGGTCTCTCTGGTTTTCCTCCAAGGTCCTAACTAACAAGCAAGAGAAAGTCAGAGCTACAGCTCTTAGCCTTGCTGGAAAGGGCTGAGATTCTTGATGGTAAGTCACATTTAAAGATAAAAAGCCTCTTCCCCCCAAATGCTGAAAGGCTTTTTTTTTTTTTTTAATTAAAATTTTCTTTGTTTCATTGAAAGGAGAGAGAGAAAGGGCGGGAAGGGAGAGAGAGAGAGAGAGAGAGAGAGAGAGAGAGAGAGAGAAGTATCAACTTGTTCTACTTTGTTCCATTTAGTTGTGCTCTCATTGGTTGCTTCTCATATGTGCCCTGACTGGGGATTGAACCTGTGACCTTGGCACCACAGGCTGACGCTCTATTCACTGAGCAATCCAACCGGGGCCGAGAGGCTTTTGAACAAGTGCCAGGAATGTTGGCTAGGGTATGATTTGTCCCATCGTGAGAGGCCTGAGCCTCTCCAGTCCCCCTTTTAAATAATTGTTTGTTATTCTTATCTGGGGGAAAGAGAGAAGTTGCTGTAGTAAAAACATACAGCCCACTGAATCAAATAGATCGGGGGTGTATTCATGGCTCTACCAATTTCTAGCTGGGACAACTGGGATAAGTTGCTAAAGCTTTTTAATGCCCTGTTTTCCATACTGTACCATTGGGATAAAAATTCCTAGTTCACAGGGTTGTTATTATTATAAAGTGAGATGATGTAATCAAGTGACTTATTGTAGTATATTAGTTGGCTTTTACAGTGTAACAAAGTACTGCCAAACTCAGCTAGAAAAATAAGCATTTGTTTTTGCTCACAAGTCTATGCATAAACTGAGAATTCTGTAGTTTGGGCCAGGCATGGCTGATCTTGGCTGGGCTGGTTCATGTGTCTGTGTTGAACTGATGGATGGGCTGAGGGTTGGCTCTCTAGGATAGACTTATTTGCATGTCTGGCAGTCGGGTCGTGGGCAGCTGGAGTTGTTGGATGTCTCTCAGCCACCAGCAGGCTAGCTTGGGCTTATTTACATGGCGGAGGCCCAGAAGCATGCACTCCTTTTGAAACTGGCCCCATGTCACATTCCGCTGGCCAAAGCAAGTCATTCAAGGGGTGGAGGAATAGATTCTACCGCTTGATAGGAGGAGCCACAAAGTCCCATTGCAAAGAGGAGCCGCTTTTATAATCAATCTGCCCCACACGGCTCCTGGTGGAAGTACTCTGAAAATGGCAGCTGTTAAAGACAGATTTCACAGACTGCAAATGGCAGGGATTGATCTTGTCTGTAGCCATTAAGTGGAGACATTTAAACACTGTCCATTAGGAGCCCTGCATCTTAATCATCTTATTGTTAACATTAGCAATATCTCATAGTTATTACACTTGTCCTGGAATCCATGAAGCGGGGAGCGGATCTGGGTCAAACCTCTCACGGCAGAAGCTGGACAAGTTTCTAGGTCACCCTGAGTGTACAAATGGGTCGAGCTCCTGGTCAGACATGCCTTGCGAGGCGGAAGTCCTGGGGTTCAGGACCCTGCCGTTATTGATCTGCTAAAAGCCCACTTGGACGGCCATTATCATATGCACCCCGGCAAGGTGACCGGCGTGCAATGCTGAGCATGACCGTGCTCCGGGCATGGTGTTAGGTTCCTTCTGTTGAACCCTTTCCTGGGTCTTGTAGTTTTTCCATTATTGTCCCCACTTCACCATTGCTGAAAGTCACCGAGGTTCTGAAAGTCAGGGTGATTTATCCATGGCAGAGCTGGAGCTGAACTCGGGGAACTGTAGCTCAAAAGCCTGGGCTTGTCCCTTCACACCTTACCACCCTGAGATCGGTGGTGGCAAGAACTTGGTGAAGAAGGATGGGAAGTACTTTTTGGAAGTGCTCTCCTTGTGCTGGGCACAGACCTGAGTGGCTCACATCTGTCACTTTTCGTCCTGACTGCCCTACTTCCCATAGCCCCATTTTACAGAGGAAACAACATGGGTTCAGAGAGGTTTTATAGCCCCCCAAGTTTGCACAGCCAGGAAGTGACAGAGCAGAGATGAAAGAACTGTCTGACTCCTCACTACCCTTATACTGAAAGACTGTCTTTGTAAGAAATGGGGGGGGGGCTCTTTCTGTCTGAGCTCCTCATTCCTTAAAATACATGCTAATCTGCCTCTCAGGAAAGAGCTCCCCTAATAATCTAATAATCCCCGGGAAATGGAAGGTGCTCTGGCGTGTGGGAACTAGCTGATCAACCAGGTGCTGCTGTCCATGGGGGTTTAGGGACCACCAGGGATGAATCCAGTTGCCCCAGGATAAGGCAGACTGGATGAAACATGTTACCCTGTGTCTTTAATCTAGAAAGACTCAGAGAGGAAGCACCAGGAACAAGTGAAACCGGCTTGCAAAATTATTCCTGGCTCTGCGACACCCTCTGCTATTCCTGGTGTTAAGTGGTTGTCAGTTCTCCCAGGCAGAGGCTGAGGGTGAGAGCCGGCCAGCATGGCAGAGGCTCAGCAGGAGCTGTCTGAGAAAGAGTGGATTCATTCTGGGCGTCAGTCGCGTGGAGAGGGTCACAGTGACAGCAAGAGTAAGCCCAGCTGCCTCCATCCCTACCGGCTGATCACAGACGCCAGGTCCCTCCACAGCCCCTCCACCTCCCTCTGAGACCCCAGGGGCTCAACAGGCCCAGCTCGTACCAGCTGCTCCCATCCCTCTCCACCCACTGGCCCCTCCGGGGTGCCTGCTGGTGCTCTCAGCATCTTCCCTGCACCTTAGGCACTGTTGCACCTATGCTTCTGCCCCTCTACAGGTGGCTAATGCTACCCTAGGTATCAGAAACCCGAGCATGTGCCCAGGAAGGTGGTTTCACACCTGCCCTCGGGGTCTGCTGCCTGGGGCAGGTCTGCTGGAGGCTGAGCCTGGACTTCTGGCTGGGGTGTGCCCCTTGACTGTTCTCGGAACCTAGGGAGGCCCCCAAAGTGCTGGGTTCCAGATTTACCCACTGCATCTGCTGCTGGAGGCTTCCCCACATCCCTCCTGAGGTCCCCCTGACCACCTCAGAGCTTCGGCCCTGTCTGTGTCTGCGACTCCACACTCAGCCGTCTGTCTCTCCCGCCACCTGTGCACCCTGAGTCCATGGGCCAGGGCCTGGACCCTGTGTGCCCAGTTATCAGCCCAGTATCCCCCTCACTTCAGCTCCAGACAGCCTTTAGTTTCCCTCCTTGGATCCCCCAATTCATACTCCCCTCATAACCCTTGTTCTAGTTGTCTAAAATGGCACCGCGAGAGATTTGGGAAGAATGATGTCATGGGCCACACGGTCAGTGGCTAGCGGGGAGCATCCAGGAAGGACTTCTCGGAGAAGGGAGCTTGGGGCAGGTCAGTGAGGGGAGGGCCCTGGAGGGAGGGGCTGAGACTACCTGGAATGGAGGAGTTTTGTGTGTGTGTGCACACGCACAGGTGTGTATATGAGCCAGTGTGCACGAATGCCCATGTATGTGTGCACGTGTGTCCTTACATGAATGTGTGGCTATGCATGTACATGTGTGTGTCTATTCATATGTGTGTATGTGTGCTATACATGTATGGGCACGTGTGTGTGTGGCAGAATTGGTGTTGAAAAGCCAGGTTGCTGGCAACGGCCAGGTTTTGGAGGGCCAATTTGAGCTGCCTTGAGTGGCACCAACAAGCCTTGGGAGAAACTAAGTGAGCAGCTTCCTCCCTCGGAGTTCTGGCTGCAGGATGGCTGTCCCATGCTGTACCCGCAGCATGGCTTCCTCGGAGGGCAGGGAGGGGCCCACACTCCTGTGGTCAGCTCTTCCTCTCTCACCTGGCTCCAGCGCAGCTGCCAGCAGGCCTGGCGGCTCAGCTTGAGTTCCTCCTGGACCCGCGGCCTCCTCTGCTCCCTGTTCTGGCCGGGGGCCTCCCTGCCTGGCACCGTTCCTGCCCCAGCCCGCTCTCCATTCCGCTCTCTGCTGTCAATATGACTCCTTGCTTGTGACCTTTAAAGACAGAAGGAGAGTTCACATTCTTGCATGTGGCATTTGCTGCCTCCCTCTTGGGCCTCCTGAACTCCCTGCCCTCTCTAATTCCTCCATGTGCTGCCAGCCCAGCCACCTCCCTTCCCTGAGTGCCTAAGTCCACGTCTTTGCAACTTTGTGTCTTCTTTCTTTTCTGTTTGAAGGCTCTTTATCGCCCTGTGAAATCCCACGATCAGCTCCATCCTCTCTGGGACCCTAGCAGGCAGAACTGGCTTCTGGGACCTCCCTCGGCCCCTGCCCGCTGGGTCAGCACCCGCTCTTCTCCCTTCTGCGGGCAGGTCTGCCTGGGCCTGCTTTCTCCAGGCGGACTGTCGGCCCCAGGGGGCAGGGGTCCTGCCCAGTGCATTCACAGTGCCCGGCACAGGGCAGTGCACAGCAGGCGCCTCGTTGGTGTTGGCAGGGAGGAGGAACCACTGACTGGGCGGGGACTCTTGTGCTGCTCCGTCCTCCCCAGTGACTCGTAGACATGCTGGGGCGGCGCTCACTCTTGGCTAGGCTTCCTCTTCTGGGTCTATTTTGATGCTGCGTTTGGCTCACTCGGATTATTTTCACAGTCCTGGAGGGCTGCCTGGGACATGAAATCCAGCTTTCTGACCTCTTGCTAACCACACACAGTTTCTCGAGGGGATGTCCCCTTCCCTGTCTACAGTTTCTCTCTGAAGCCTATCACATTTCAAGACCACTTTGTCCTTCCAGCTGGTGTTGTGGGAACACAGAGGGTCCTCCGCTGGTGCCAGCACATGGGAGCCACGCACTGGGATGGCTACAACGATAGGCGATGTGGGAACCGAGACCTCCGGCAGTTGGGGTGGTGGGTAAAACTCAGGGGCCCCGTGGCTGTGGGAGCGTGGCAGGTGCCCAGTTCCTGACTCTGAAGTGGTGTCAACACAGTGCCCACCACTGTGGGTCATAAAAGACTGAAGACGGTAACGGGTGCAACGTGTTCAGTGTCTGAAACAGAGTGAGCTCTCAGCTGCCGTTATTAGCTGTTGTTACTATGAGTGTTGTCACTATTGCTTTTCATGCGCCATTGATTCATAGCATCTCAGAGCTGGATCCAGTTCAAATCCCTCCGTCTGTGATGGAGGAAACTGACATTCACACGGGGGAGGGGTTTTACCAAATCACAAAGGCAGCGTGGGAGAACTGGAACGGAACCAGCTGTGTGGGGCCCAGGCCGGCGTTCTCTCCACACAGAGCTGGCACTTTGGACGTGGGGGTGCTCAGAGGTGGAAGCAGGTGGTAGCCGCACCACCATGGGGAGGCGAGGGTCAGCTGTGTGTCTGTCTGGCTTCGCCAGCCCCTGGGGCGCAGAGCCGCCGCTGTCTGTCCACACAGAATACCCTTGTGGAGTGATTAGAAGTGAGCTTTGGTCCCGGGATTCTCCCTGCTCTGTTCACATCTTTGTTCTCCCTGCATGAACATTGCCAAACCATTACTTTGGTTCATGGAATTTTAAACTGAAAAGGAGCTTTTGGAAGGGCAGGAAGTGGGAGCCCAGACACATTAAGTGTCTTGCTTTAAAGTCACATAACTATTGACTAAGGAGCCCTGCCCCCACCCCCCCAAACTGGGCTCTTCCTCCCACCTCTTGACCTCACTGCCCACTGAGTTTTGCACATATCAGCACACAGGCTGAACTGACTCTTGCAGGGTTCTGGCCACTAGGGTAAGGTGAGCCCTGGCTCCACCTTGGCTAAGGGCAAAACTGCTGGCTTGGCCTTTTGAGTTCCTTCTCAAGGGCTGGGACAGGCACAGTGAGACATTATGCCACGACCCAGGCAAATGGACCACAGTTCAGTAGGCCACACCTCAGTGGTCAATCAGAGTTTTAGGCAGAGATGGAACCCAGACATTGGTACCTGGTGTGGGCCATGCAATGAGGGTGAAAACGGGGGAACAGGTAGGCAGGCGTGAACGCCCTCTGTTGCCTGGATAGACACATCAGCGGAGTGACTCCACACAGGACTAAAACGTGAGGCTGATAACATGGTGACTTCCATGCTTCACTAGGGTGGGCTTTGGGGTGAGGTGGGCTTTCCGGTTGTGGCCATAGTGACTCCTGAAGGTGTGGTGGGGAAGGCAGATCCAACAGGGGTGGTCTATGTCTTCAAATACAGCTATTTTCAAGCCTTTGAAATCTGAGTAGTGTTCCGAGGGCTCCAGGTGTACCTCCATGATCTCATCTCAGACACTTCCTGGTGCGGTCAAAGAGCATTCGCCTGCTTTACTCTTTCCCATGATCCCTTGAGAGGAATCTGGGAAGAGGCAGGGCAGGCTCCGAGCTCAGTCCTTTCTGGGTGGTGCTGCTGCTGTCCAGCTGGGCTTTGTTTTGTGGATGGTTAGATATCTCAAAACAGCCACGCAGTGTCAATTTTCCCCAGTGTTACCTGTGAGGAAGTTAGACAAGCACCTGTTCTCATTTTACAGACGAGGAGACAAAGAAGTAGAGGTCTTGTGCAGCTGGCCCACTGCCCACTGGGGCAAAGAAGTCAGGTGTCCTGAGTCCCAATTCAAAGCACTTGTAGTTACACAGCTCTCTCTTCTGTAATTGGGAAGTCCTTCAGTCTTGCCCTCCTTGGACACACTCCTACAGCTGGAATGTTCTTTGGGGCCAAGTCTCAGTTCTCCACGGTGGCCTCCAGGCTCCTCCCTGGTCCCCGTTGACCTCTCCAGCCTCATCTCGCCTGCGCCCCTGCGCCTCCAGCCACGCTGAAGGAGCTGCAGATTCTCCTTTGCTGCAGACTCTTGGCCTTCAGCGCTTTGCACATCCCCTTTCTCCTGTGTGGGATGCCTCTACCTTCCTTCTCTGGCTAACTCCTGTTCTTCCTCCAGATTCCACGTGCCCTCTTGGAAGCTGGGTGTCCCTGAATTCTTGAGGTAGTGGTGGATGTAGGTGACTTCTTGAAGAGACTTTGTTGGAATGGACTTTGAGAGTCCATGGTCTATAACAGGCGTCCCCAAACTACAGCCCGCGGGCCGCATGTGGCCCCCTGAGGCCATTTATCCGGCCCCTGCTGCACTTCCAGAAGGGGCACCTCTTTCATTGGTGGTCAGTGAGAGGAGCGCTGTATGTGGCGGCCCTCCAACGGTCTGAGGGACAGTGAACTGGCCCCCTGTGTAAAAAGTTTGGGGACTCCTGGTATAATAAGATTATGTTCAAGGTGGGAGCAGAAATGGGAGGATCAGGGAAAAGCTCACCAGGCTATGGCAGCCTCTTGGACTTGAATCTGACATACTATGTAACAGAGGCAGGAAGGAGGAACTGGCTTCTTCATTCCTGGGATATTGGGGTACCTGGGAGGTGTAGGGATGGGTGAGGTACATCAAGGACTGGCAAGTTACAGACCAATTCTTCAACCTCAGCATCCCAAGGAGCTCTCATTATTGGCTGGACTTATTCAGACACCTTTAACTAATGCTTTTTAAAGGCTTTGTGCACTTTGAAGTGGTGGCTTTATTTAATTTCAACAAAGTTGTAGTTGCAATTGGATCTGTCCAGATAATTAACTTCAATTTACCAGTTTGCAACTAGTAATTAATTACTGAAGTCTCCCGAGTGAGCCTTGGAAAGGAAAGTTGTTCCTCTGGGAATGGAGGCTTTATTCTGAAGGCTCAGAGACCTGGCCACCTTCAGGAACTTGTTTTCCCTGTGACGTCTTCTGGCTCTGGCTCTGACACAGGTTGCTGTTGACTTTGGGTAAGTCCCTCACCCTGCCCAACTCTGTCTTCTCTCCTGGGAAAAGGGAGAAGTTCCTGCCTTGTTTTCATCATGAGAACCAATGGTCAAGAGAAACAAGATCCACGGGTTGGGATGCAACCCTTCTCTTCCTACGGAGCTGCCTCGCTGTTCTTGGTGAGGTTGAAGAGCACCCCCTACTTTACCTCTGACCTCCTGCTGAGCCTGGAGCTGGTGCTGTGGTCATTATCTTCTTATGGATCCTTTGAGAGGAATGTGGGAAGAGTCAGGGCTGGCTCTGAGCTCAGTCGTGCTTGAGTGTGGCTACTGCTGTCCAAACTCAGCTTTGTTCTGGAGGTGTTTAGATTTCTCAACTGAGTCACCAAACCTACACTCAAAGGTATTGTCAGTTTTTCCACGTCAGAAGTCTCCACTTCATTGTCATTTTGCTCCACACTTGAGGACTTATTTTTCTAGTCTCTTGATCCTGGAAGCTTATTAAAATTAGCCTCCCCACCATGAATATTTAAAGAAATATTGATCAACGGTATAATGGAATGGGGAAGATTGGTCTTTACCACATTTAGGTCAGTGGGCATCTCTCTTGACCTCTGTCTCACACAAGAACCCCAAATCAATTCTAGCTGGATCATGGAGTTAAGCAAGAAAGGAGAAATACATAGCTTGTGCAAAGTAATATAGGAACATCTTTGGGCTTTGTGGTAGGCAAAAATTATGTAGGACCCCAAAAAACATATCATAAAGAAAAAGATATATGAGTTGGAGTTCACTAAAATTAAGAGGTTCTGCTCATCAAGAGACATGAGTAAAGAAGTAAAAAGGCAAAGCACAGAGTGGAAGAAGATATATGCAAAACATATATCTCAAAGGAATCCTACTGCAGATATTTAAAGAGCTACAAAGTCTATGGAAAACACGAATACCCTAATTGAAAAGTTAGTAAAAGAGGCACCTCACCAAAGGGTGTATCCAAGTACCAGTAAGCATATGAAAAACTGTTCCACATCATGAATTATTAGGAAAATACAAACTGAAAACCAAACTGTGATACTACTAAAACCCAACATTTATAAAATTGACAAGGATATGGAGCAACTAGACTGTCACACACTGCTCGTGGGCATGTAACTGGTTCCATTTCTTTGGAAAACTGTTCGGCATTTTCTACTAAAGATGAGCCTACAGTTGCTTTGACCCAGCAATTCCAGTTCTGGATGTATTTCCAAGAAAAATTCAGCGACATGGGTACCAAGTGACATGTATAGGAGTGCTCATTGCAATGTTATTCATAATAGTCCCAAACTGGAAACAACCCAAAAGTGCATCATTAGGAGAATGGATGAATTGTGGGATATGGAAAGGAAGAGTAGTACATAGTAATTATTGCTATACACAATGACATAGATGAATTTCATAGACATAACGCTGAGCAAAAGAAGTCAGATAAAAAAAGAAAATACATTGTAAGCTTCCATTTATAGACAGTTTGACAGCAGGTAATTTTGTGGTGATGGAAATCGGAATAGTGGTTACCTGCAGGGAGGGGATCAAGGATTGTCAAAAAGTAGGTGGGACTCTTTGGAGTGCTGGTGGTGTTCTATACCTTATTTTGGGCAGTGATTCCATGGACATGTTCACTTTCTAACAAAGTTTATTGTATTGTACTTCAAGGTATAGTCATTTATTGTATCATGCTATTTTTCAATATAAAAGTTAACTAAAAAATCAAACACTGGCCCTCAGACCTCTCAGCCTAACTAACTGAATGAGAATGTAGGAGACATCCTGGGGCTTGAATGCTGGTGCCTTTTAGCAACCCAGCTGACTCTTACATGCAGCTGGGTTTGAGAATCTCTACCCTAGACCAGGAACGCACATATTCACGTAGTCATAGCTCATATCTCTGCTCCATGTGCATCTGGTTTGGGGCCTTGTTCTCTGCTTGGGCTCCTGCAGGTGCATCATTGATTGGACACTCTGGTCCACCCATGGGAAATTCAGCCTTTGCTTTGGTGGTTAATTAACATGACCAGTTCTATTACTGGTGTCTATTGGCCTGGTTCACCTTTGAGTCAATGATGAATTGGTTCTTAGTCATCCTAAGTGTCCTGCCTAAGACGATTCACCTGAGAAGCAGAACAGTGAGGATTTGAACCTGGGCTCCTAACTATTCTGAACCAAAAGATGATAGGCCCAAAGCCTTATGAAGAGGAAGAAATTAAAAACATTTGAATATCTAATTTATAGGAGAGCAGAGGATGTGAATGGGGTCAAAGTTGACTTTCTAACTTATACGTGATGCAAGATCTTCCCATTCTTTACCCTGTATAGAGAGATTCTGAATTTATGTTATAATCATTATCACTTGTTTTGCTTCTCACCTCAAGTAGGATCTCAGATCAAGCTGTCTCATAACTGTTACACACGGGAGGATGCCTTTTATTTTGCTCCGACACTGTCTACCACTGTTCTTGATCTACAGCCCTGTAGGAGAACTCCAGACTGGGGATCTTCCTCCGGAAGGTGTTATGAGTTGAGATTAGCTAGGCAAGTGGCAGAGTGAATGCATAAGCAGTGATTTTGCATAATGAGGCGTGTGAAATCCCACTGGAGGTTGTTAAAACAGCAGACAGACTGTGGTAAACAAGGAGGAAGGTAGGCTTTGAAAACAGATGGCTTTGAAAACTTGGCAAAGCCCTGTTTCAGACTTTTAAAAATTGGTTTCGTTAGTGCAAGCTATTTTTTAAAAAAATTCCACATGAATATTTTAAAGTTCTGTTTTAATGATAAAGTTCCGTGGGTAATTGAACATCAGTTTATATCCTGCTGTAAACATGCTAACAACCAGATGTGATGGACAGCTTGCACAGAGACCTGAACTGTTCTTGCACATTAGGATTCAAATCCATTACTTGGGTTTCAGGTCAGGGTGGTTTTGCTGACTTCCACGCTGGGTGGGTGCATGGCCATGCCTGGCTTTCCTTGCTGAGCAGATCCCCTGGGGGACCTCCCTGTCAGTAACCTGAGCAGCTCCATCGGCTCCCTCTCACATCTGTTCTCATTTCCTCCAGGGAATGGGCCTGACCTGACTCACCTTTCTGGCCGCAACTGTATTATTTCTCCTCCCTCCCAACACATTTCCAACCATTTTAAAACATGGCATGGTTTCTCCAGTCACCCTGCCCTAGGGCAGGCTGACCCCTTTGCCTGAAGCGCCCTTCCTTTGATAGTCTCCAAATTCTTTATAGAGTTACCCATCAGAGCCCCATTTCCGGATGTTTTGACCTTTGCCAAATGATGAAGATGATGGGCCTCTCCCAGTCTCTGTTGATATAATTACCTTCCCTCTAAATTCAAGGCTGCCTCACTGTCTTTTATTTCCAGACAATGCAGACATATTTTTTTTGTCACATATAGTAAAAGCTCCTTCAACCAAACTCCACTTAACCAATTTAGTAGATTAAAAATGTTTTCATTGTAATAATAATCGTAATGATAATAGCAAAGACTCCCATAGATTTTGCTATATTTCAGGCAGATTCTCTAAGCACTTTACTTCCATAAACGCATTTAATCTTCATAACAACTCGGTGAGGTAGATACTTTTATAACCTCATCTTGCAGATGAGGGAACTGAGAGATTAAGCTGATAGTTTATTAAGTGGCAGAGCGGGGGCTTGAACTCAGCCACCATCCTTGGTTTTCACCACTGTGATTTATTGCCTTTTACCTCTGGGAACCACACTAGCTTGTGTTATAATGATATCTATGGCTTCTAGGCTACTGTCTCCTGCGCTATGCACCACTGCCCTCAGCTGAATTGAATGCTCACCAAGTGTCAGTTGTATTTTTGCCAGAAACACATGTCATTACATAATTTAATTATTATATAAACTGATGCAATATGAATGCAAAAAGAAAAATGCTTGTATATTGAAACCAAATTGAATATTTGAGAAAGTCTCAATGTAGACAAGCTGCTAAAATTATTGCTGTCAAATTAGGGATGGATGTAGTGACTATGAAAGATGAGGGGAGGGGTGTAGACATCTCCTCAGATTGCTTCTTAAGTGTTTTAAAGGGCCTAACTGGAAATCATAGAAGATAGACTCTGACAATATGATATGGTGACCAAACTGTTATTTTTTTTGTGGTAGTCTGCTAAATTATTAACAGTGCCCCTTTCACTCTCCATTGTCCCAATCTCCATCATCAAATATATGATCTCCCTAATTACGATTGTAGGTTACGGCAAGACAGAGAGGCAAAATACCAGCCAGCCGATTCTTCTTCAAAGAAAAGCCCTTGACTATTCATTAAATACCCCACCGTTGGAAAGCTAAGACCAGCCACTGAAAGTGAGGCATGGAATCTTCACAGTGCATTGAGAGTCTGGGCTTCAGAGAAGGTTCTGTTAATGACTGAGTTTGCATTCAGAAGGGAACTGTTTAGGAAGTTCCCTGCTGGTGTGAGAGGGCTGGTGAGATCCTTAAACTTCTCACACATGGGAGGAAATCAGATTCCTGCCCTTGAAACAGCTGGAGGATCAAAGAACCCTGCCCTGGTGCCAACATGCTACCATGACAATCCCTCCTCCGTGAACGGAATTCTAGGAGCGCCACCAGAACAAACATTCATTTGGCTTAGCAGTGTACGCCCTGGCTTGGATTCAGGTGTAATGAATAACACAATGGTATTCATTTAGGGTAGGAACAGGGCAAGTGTTATAAATATTTCAACTTTTTAGTTAAATCATGATTGAATTATTCAGTGAATTTACTTATCTGGGTCAAATCTGGGCCTTGACACATTTGTTCCTTTTGCTGCTCTTTTTAGTGGACCTAAATTCTGAAGGGCAGCTGCTTGCTCAGGTCTCCTCTTTTTGTTGAGAAGTAAGGTTTTTTAAGGATGAGCATTTGTTGAATGATTCTATTTTCTAGGAACAGTGCTAGGTAATTTAAGTCCATTATTTCATTTAATTGTCAACAGAATTCAGGAGTTGTTTTTCTCTCTTGCTCTACTTTACTGAAGAGATTGAAGCCCAGAGGTGTAAATTATCTTGCCTATAGTCACACAGTGAGGAGGTAGAAGATGATTAGGTCCACTACTTTCCACTTCAAACACTTCTTCTTTATTTTGTTTTTTTTCTGTTACGTTTTCAACCCCCCAAGCTGTACAATCCTAAAGAAGTGCCGTTGATACAATAATGAAACAGCTTCGGTATAATTACACTGCTGGGCAGCTCTGTGGGTCTTCTTCAACACCCCAGTACACCATACACTTGTTCCCCGCCTGGAATTGTGACCTGCTCTCCTCGGCGCGCTTCCTCTTTCCCTGACCACACCACAAGCTCCTCGGTAGCAGGGACCGTCTCGAATGCCTTGAGCACTCTTACACTAAGTGGTGCATCCAGGAGGTAATGAGCAGCAGGGCTCCAGTCATCTCCGAATGGGCAGCAGGGTGCTTTGAATGAATGTTTCTGGTGTGTGGTCACACCAGCTGGGAGACTTGGCCACCATCAGACAGATGAGACTGGGATGGGGGAGGGCAGAGTCTTGACCTTCCATAGCAAGAAGCCATCATCCCAACCCTGCTCTCTGGGTACCACTGCAGACCCCTACCCTGAGATGTGTGGTGTCCCAGGTTTGAGGTCTGGAATCCCATTCCACATTCAGCTTTCAATATCAGAAACCAGAGCTGGAATCACACTTGTCTGCTGCAGGGGTTTGAGGGATGTTGTCAGCCATGGCTCTCCCTCAAAGTGTCAGTCTCTGTGGCAGTCAGGGCTAATGATAACTTTTTGGGTTTAAAATTTCTTCTCTGCTCCCCATGTGCTTTTTCATGGTCTGACTTGTCAGCCGGGGTAATATTAGATGTTCTCACTAGATGAAATATTCCCATGGAACCCCAGAATTTCAACCCCAAAGTCCAGCACAGGAACTCCTATGACTCTACATATGGAGGCGGCCTTGAACAGAACCATAGGCCTGAAGAACAGAACCCTAGGTCAGCCTTCCCATCCCACAGGGATAGGGTAAGAGTCTGGCACCGTGACTGGCACCATGATTTATCCTTGGAAAGAGACTCCCATCAGGTTGCTTTCAGTCCATAGAGTTTAGACCGAAATGCTTCTGTATAATTGTGTTTTGTAATTGTGTTTCCTCACCACCTATGGGCAAAGCACGAAACCCCCCATTTATGCCAAAGGGAACCGAATGTGCTGAATGCTATACAAACTCAATGCATATGGCAGATAAAATCCTGGGAGGATGGGAGCCTGCCTCAGGGAGATGTGGGGGAGGAATAAGGAGTTCCCAAGGATACTCTGAAGCTCTGATGTAGAATTTTATAATTACACTTTATATACATATATATACATATATATGTATATATACACACATTATCTATCTATCTATCTATCTATCTATCTATCTATCTATCTACACATAGACACATACACATACACACATATGGTACTCTGGCACTGGTATCTATTCTGATTGGGCCAGTGTTGTTGTTTTTTCTGTTTGGTGGGTGATATTCTGATTAGCCCTTCTGTCTGTGGCCTTTGTGGTTAATTGTACTCAGGTCTTGCCCTTGCATAACTCACTCAAGAGAGATCATCTTTTAGGAAATATGTGAATTGACTTTAAGATTCCATTCAATGTCTATTCTCAATAAGACAAAAAATAACAAGTGCTGGACAGGATGTGGAGAAAAGGGAACCCTTGCACACTGACGGTGGGAATGTAAATTGGTGCAGCTATTACGGAAAACAGTATGGTGATTCAAAAAAAAAAAAGAAAGAAAAATTAAGAATAGAGCTACCTTATGACCAACAATCCCTTTTCTGGGTATCTACCTGAAAATTTTGAAAACACTTATTTGTAAAGATATATGTGCCCTTATATTTATTGCAATATTATTCACAATAACCAAGACATGGAAACATCTTAAGTGTCCCTCAACAAATGATTGAATAAAAAAGATGTAGTAGAAATATACAATAGAATACTAAAAAAGATGAAATACTGAAATTTGCAACAGCATGGATAGATCTTGGAGCATCATGCTAAGTGAAATAAGGCAGAAAAGGACAAGGATTGTATAAGTTTACTCATATTTGAGCTGTGGAACAGAAAGCAACAAATGAACAAACAAAACAAACAAAGCAACTCACAGGCACAGACAACAGTATGGTGGTTACCTGAGGCAAAGAACAAGAGGGTAAAGGAGACAGAAGGAGACAAGCTAGGTATCGGGTGGTGAGCACACAATGGGGCATACAGACGTTGTATGATAGAGTTGTACACCTGAAACTTATATAATGTTATTAACCAATATCTCCCCAATAAATTTAATAAAGATTAAAAAAGATTCCATTCAAATGATTTTTGAAGTACTTATATTATAGAGCTAATGGCAATATAAGGTCCCAGTTGCAGCTAGTGTTCATAATCGCTAGTGTTGTGTCTATCTGGGTAGGGTCGCCATAGTCCTCCAGTTCATGGACCAGTTCAAGTTCCCCAGACTTTTGAAGCCTCCCCTAAATGGGTACCCTTTGCCTGTATCCTGTACTATGTCATGTTTCGCAAACTGTTCTTCTCTTAGTGAGGGCAGGGTCCCCCTCCTCCACATCTCACAAAGCCAGCTCATCAATTACTTGGGGATTGACTTATCTTAGAAAAGCAGAGGGAAAAAGAAAACCTGAGGGAAATATTTGTTTGGGATATTCATTTTCAGAATTACGCTGTAAGCCTCAGTGACATAATCTCTTAATGGGAGGTCCTCTCCCATATTTTAG
Source organism: Saccopteryx leptura (assembly GCF_036850995.1). Taxonomy (NCBI): domain Eukaryota; kingdom Metazoa; phylum Chordata; class Mammalia; order Chiroptera; family Emballonuridae; genus Saccopteryx; species Saccopteryx leptura. The sequence goes on from NC_089506.1 coordinate 193,778,105, forward strand.
TTTACCCCCTGCCACATGAGGCATCATCCTCATCAAAGAGAGATTCTCCTGTTCTTCCCATTTGGACTCTTCGTTCTGAACTGCCCATTCCCTCTGCCAGCATTGCCCTTCATTATGTCCACTATCTTCTATTCTCCTGAATTCTAATTTGAAGTTCACTCCCTCATTTTTGGCCTTGGCCTTTTTTCTGAAGCTTTAGGCTCAACAATGACTTTGTGGCCAAGGCCTTAAACTCATAAAGCCTGGTTTCTTTCTTTCCTCCAACCAGGATGCTTCAGTCTGCTCACTTCTCTTATCTCAGTCTAGTTATATCTTCTATCTCTTCCTCCTTCCCAGACCTGCCATGTGGGTAGCTCTCCCACTGAGCTAACCCAGCCCTTGGTACATAACCTGGATATTAAAAACACATTTTGGAAATATCCTTGTGTAATGTCTTTGAGTATGGGTTAGAAAAAGACTCGATGCAGCAGAGACATGATACTGTATATAGAGAACCCTAAAGATTTCACCAAAATACTACTAGAAGTAATAAATGAATTCAGTAAAGTATCAGGATACAAAATAAAGATTCAGAAATCGGTTGCATTTTTATAAACCAATAAGGAACTATGAACTATGAGAAAGGGAAACTAAGAAAACAATCCCATTTGAATTGCATAAAAAAATAAAATACCTAGGAATTAGTTTAACTAAGGATGTAAAAGACCTATACTCAGAAAATTATAAGACATCAAAGAAAGAAATTGAAGAAGATAAAAATAAGTGGAAGCATGATACCATGTTCATGGAGAGGAAAAATTAACATCAAGTTTCCATCCTACCCAAAGCAATCTATAGATTCATTGAAATGCCTATCAAGATACCAATTGGATATTTCACAGAAGAAAACAAATATTCCAAAAATTTATATAAAGCCACATAAGATCTCAAATACCTATATCAAACTTGAGAAAGAAGAACAAAGTTGGAGGAATTATGCTACCTAATATAAAACTATACTACAAGGCTATAGTAATCAAAACAGCATGGTACTGGCATAAAAACAGACATATAGATCAATGAAACAAAATAGAAAACCCAGAAATTAACCCATGCCTTTATGGTCAATCAATATTTGACAAAGGAGATAAGAACATATGATGGAGTAAAGATGGTTTATTTAATAAATGGTGTTAGGAAAATTGGATTAATGTGTGCAGAAAAAAGGAAATTAGAACACCTTCCTACACCATACATTAGAATGAACTCAAAATGAATTGAAGGCTTAAGTGTAAGACTCAAAGCTCTGGCCATGTAGCTCAGTTGGTTAGAGTGTTGTCCTGATATGCCAAGGTTGTGGGTTCAATACATGGTTAGAGCACTACAAGAATCAACCAATGAATCCATAAATAAGTGGAACAACAAATTGTTGTTTTTCTTCCTCCTTCAGCCCTCTCTCTTTAAAATAAATAAATAAAATTTAAATATAAATGTAAGACCTGAAATCATAAAAATCCTAAAAGGAAGCGTCCACAGTAAAATCTCAAACATTTCTTGTAGCAATATTTTTTCTGATATATCTCCTCAGGCAAGAAAACAAAAGGAAAACAAATGAAACCACATCAAACCAAAAAGATTTTGCACAGCAAAGGAAACCAACAACGAAATGAAAAAACAATCCACTGAACGGGAGAACATATTCACCAATGATACATCTGAAAAGGGATTAACATCCAAAATTTAGAAAGAACTTATAAAACTCAACACCAAAAAACCCCAAACAATCCAATTAGAAAATCGGCAAAAGACCTGAATAGACACTTCTCCAAAGAGGATATAAAAGATGGCCAATAGACATATGAAATGATGCTCAATGTCACTAATCATCCAAGAAATGCAAATGAAAACCCCAGTGAAATATCACCTTACAAGTGTCAGTGTCAGAGTGTCTATCATCAGTAAACCAACAAACAAGTGTTGGTGAGGGTGTGCAGAAAAGGGAACCCTTGTTAACTGTTCGTAGGGGTGCAGATTGGTAAAGCCACTGTGGAAAATAGTGTGGAATCTTCTCAAAAAATTAAAAATAGAACTGCCTAATGACCTAGTAATTCCACTTCTTGGACTATATCTGAAGAAACCTGAAACACTGACTCAAAAAAATATATGCACCCCTATCTATGTTCATTGCAGCCTCATTTACAATAGCTTAGATCTGGAAGCAGCTCAGTGTTCATTAGTAGACATGTGGATAAAAAAAGCTGTGGTACAGTAACACTATGGAATACTTTACCCATCCATAAAAAAAGAAGGAAATCTTATCTTTTGCAACAGCATGGATGAACCTGGAGATCATTATGCTAAGTGAAATAAGCCAGTCAGACAAAGACAAACACTGTATGATTTTACACATGTGTGGAATCTAATGAACAAAATAAGCTAACAAAATAGAAACACACTCATAGATACAGAGAACAGACTGATAGCTGTCAGAGGGGACGGGGGTTGGGGGTTGGGTAAAAAAGGTGAAACGATTAAGCAAAAAAAAACTTCTCATAGACATCGATAAGAGTATGGCGGTTACAAGAGGAAAGGGGTTGTAGGAGGTACAAGAGGGTAAAGGCGGAATAAATGATGATAGAAAGAAACTTGACTTGGGGTGGTGAGCCCAGAAAATAATAGATAGATGATGTATTATAGAGTTGTATACCTGAAACCTATATAATTTTATTAACCAGTGTCACCCTAATAAATAAATTAATTAAAAAAAGAAGATTAGATGCAGAAGAAATGCCTGCGGCAATTTCCACTAAGAACCCTGGAATCAGGCACCGGTCCCAAAGTTGTAGATGTATTGGATATATCACACTTGGGACCTCTTTGATGAGCCATCACTTTCTTGGGAGGGCTGCCATTTATACTGACTGTTTCTGCTACTTTTGATTCATGCTGTAATCTAAGAAATTGCGCACAGAGCTAGGTTCCGTCAATGGTCAGGCAAAGGGCTATCCAATAGAGGCATAGTGACAGATATAAATGTTTGCATCATCAGTTGGAGACCCTTGGTGTTAAGATAGTAATAATGAACAAATATTTGTTTTTTCTTATGATAGGTAAGAATGAACTTTACAAATGTTTTCTTACTGAAATATAGATAAAGTGCATATATTGTAAGTGTATATATAGCTCTATACATTTCACAAACTGAACAATTCTACCTAATCAGAGCCTATGTCAAGAAAAAGATCCGTATCAGCTCCCCAGAAACCTCCCTTTATCTGCCCTTCTAGTCATTACTCTTATTCTCAGGGTAACTACTATTCAGGTTTCTAACAGCATAGATTACAGGCTTTTTGCCTGTGTTACTGATTTATCTTAATTGAACCATATGTACCATACAAAAAAAGAACCATAGATACATACGTAGATATTTTCTATCTTTCTTCATTCAACAGTGTCCTGAGTATAATTGTAAATTATATAGTTTTATAACCACGTGAACAATGAAATTTTCAAAACTGAGAAAAATATTGATTAGTTTTTATTGTTGATTGACACCCTTTATATAATATTCTGTAGTCCATATGTGTACTGTAATGTCTGAAAGCTGCCATTTTCTTGGTGTCTAAAACCGTGTTATTAGGAAACATTAGAGAAGCTACTTGGATGTTTTCAATTGTTATATCTTGGTTAAAGTACCAGGGATCGACCCTAACAGCCAAGCACCAAACCTCATTCCTCTTGGAGGTGGTCTTATGAAAGATACTCATTTTATACTCAGGAGGGGCCGGGGGCGGAAGTGGGGCCAGGGCTCCCTGCCCTTGTCTCCACACACTTCCATCTGTATGGAAACAATCAGAACCATCTGTTCAGTGGTTTCACTCTTACTTACATGACCTCATTCTTCCCTCACGATTGGCCCATGAGAAACCCTGTATCAACCCCTTGGACAGAAGAGAGTACTGAGGCTCTGAGAGGTTGGGTGGCTTGTCTGGTTTGTATGACTAGTGTTAGAATTTAACTCTTCCCATTCCCTCATCTTGTCTCTGAGTGCCCCATTTAACAGAGAGCTGATAAAAACACAGGGGCTCTGAGTAGGAAGCTTGAGTTCTGCTTAGAGTGATCAGCTGGTAAAACCCAGGGAAGGGTCAGACATCTGAGCCCAAGCCCAGGACGAGCTGCTGCTTTGCTGGAAGACGGCACAGTTCCGAGTCACGGTTCCCAGTCTTGAGCTACCTAGCAGATCCTGAAATCCTTCTGCACAGGGCTTACGCCGTCACGGCTCTGGCAGGAGAGTAAGTGGTCAAAGGGGCAGGCAAAGGTGGCCAGAAGAGAGGCAGAAACCTTGGTGGCCTGGCCTGGGAAGTGAAAAATGAAACAAAGCAGCACTTTTGTGGAACCAGACAAAGCCAGCGTGAAAAAGAGTTCATCCATGGTTTATTCCAATCAGGGGCCATTAGGGAGGAGCGTGGGGTTGACTTTACAATCCCCAAGACCCAGTGGCTTTCTCTGTAATGCTTCTCCAATCATGCCTTCTGATCTTTAATTTACACTCAGCGCCCCCGCCCTGAATGTTGTAACAGCCTCCGAGTGGGCTGAACTCCTTCCTCCAACCTCTCTGCCCCTAGTGGCCCTGGTGGAAGTCAGACCTCCTGCCCTGCTCTGTAACACATTGTGGCCCATCCTTTCAATCCTCGTGTTTAGTCTGGCACGCGTTGGCCTCCCCAATCACCTCGGTAACATGTCCATTTGCTGAAATCCCCCAGTGTTCTAAGCATGCTGCACTACATTCTGTTTCCCCAAAGCGCTGTGCACTTGCACGCTCCAACTCTTTGCTTGTAATGCAAGTTCTGCCCGAGACTCCCATTTATCTGCTTCTTTGCTGGGTAACTGATTGGTCATTGAAGGTTCAGCTCAGCTCAGTCATCATTCTCCTTGGCAGCATCTCCCGCTTCTTACTGGAGGTGGCCCTGTCCTCTGAGCTCTGATCCGTGTGCTCCCTTCTCTCCAGTTGCCGTGCACTGTGTCAGCTCACCCCTCAGTTTCTCCTTCTAGATGATATGCTCCTTGCGTTTTGGGCTCCTAGCAGAGTTAGGAGCCATATGCTTCTTGACCTACACAGCACAGAGATCTGTTCTGCTGGCTTGAGGCAGGCAGAGGGCTTGGGAGGTGCCTCGGGGGCAGGGAAAAGAACTCAACTGAACACCTGTGCCCCGAGATTCTTCTGGGCCAAGATGAGGAATCCTGCAAGTCTCCCCACACACCATTTGGGGCATGTGAGAGGTGCCAACACTGTTAGGGATGTTTCCCTATCTCTGTGGTTAATGGATCCCTTCCTTATTTCATGGTGCCTGGTGTCCAATACATGTTGGGGGAGGAAGAGCGCCCAAGGAAGGCTGGGAGGTATATGCCTTGGAGTTGGTTTAACAGTCAACAGCTGCACGGGCTTAATTGGATTTTATTTTATTTGATCTTGGATAAAGAAGGTTTTTGAGAGTTAGTTTTCTCCTTCTTAAGTGTACTTGCTGAAAAACAACCCACCCCCCCAAACCCATCCGATCATCAGCTCAGTTCCTAGATCCTTGCTAGCTGAGCTTGCTACACACGGGGGCAGTAGTGCACCACCGACCTGCTCGGGAGCCCCCATGGGAGCGGCTGTGTAAATCTGGAGCGTTCGCCAAGAATTTAACTCCAGTTAGATATTTTCCATTTCATATATATTGGCGAGAAATATCACTTAAGAAAAAGTTGGAAACAAATTAGGCAGGGAATCACATAAAGAGGTTTATATTTGCTTTTTCTGCCATTGTCTGTGAATTTTTATATTTTAAATGTTTTTAGACTGGATCACAAACCCCCTGTTTGAATGTGATTGTGCCATAAGGCTGTTCCCATCAACTTGAGGGTGTCCCCAGGAATTCCGGGTTAAGATGGAAAATCTCTCGGTGTCAACTAATGGCTTTGGGATGTCGAGAATGTGCCAGGCACGGTACCATGGGTTAGCTAGTTCAACACTCCAGGAAGTTAACATCATTCTCCTTATAGATCAGAAGAGGAATCACATTCAGAGGGGTCAAGGTCACACAGCTAACAGACATCAAGGAAGTTGAGTGTACTTTCTATAAAGGCGGAAAAGATGCCTCTCTCCTTCGCTAATGTATTCCTAGCACTCAAGGCAGTGCTCAACCACGGGGTTGACACTTAGTGAATATATGTCAAGTGGCTTAAAGGCTGAATAGTTAGTTGACTCCAAGAGTGTTTGTGTTTGTCCTGTGCTGTGCTTTCAGAATGGGGCCAGCCATCCTTCAAGTGTTCCTAGTGGATGTTCTAGAGCTATGGCAGCCTTCGAATTTGAGAGGGATGTCCCGTCCTCTGGGAATTTGGCAAACCACACTCCAAGAGCAAAAGACTGGGGAGAGATATCATCAGCACAACATTTTATTTTTTTAAATGTCCTATAGGGGTTGCCATTTAAAAAAAAAATTATTGATTGATTTTAATGAGAAAGGAATGGAGAGAGAGAGAGAGAGAGAGAGAAAGAAAGAGAGAAACATCGAGCTGTTCCTGACTGGGGATCGAGCCTGCAACTCTGTGCTTCGGGATGATGCTCTAACCATCTGCCATCTGGCCAGGCAATATCAGCACACCTTGAAGAGTGATTTGTTGCTGAACAAAATTCACGATGAGGCAATAGAAAGAGAATAGTACCCTGTGGATTTGAAGTATCAGATTTCATCCTAAGTAAATTGTGTGGAACTGAGAAATAAGGAACTGTTAGTCTTTTGATTCCAGTCATTCCAAACCATGGAAACATTCAGGGATGGGCACGAAGAGGATATACCCCAAGGCATGTTGTCAAGCACATTCCCAGTGGGGCAGAGGCCCAGAAGGGGGCAGCTTCTAAAGAGTACATGATCTACTTGGAAGTGGGATTCTCAATGGCCCCCAGTTCGCACAGACCATCCCATTCTGCCTGCCCCTCTCTGCCCTGCTCTGTGATAAGACACCTCAGTCATGGAGGATGGAGTTCTTGGGAAACCCAGAGAATGGCAGGGGTCTGAGGGGCTGGCAAGCTGAGCTCTACTTTGCAAAATGAGACAGGATCATGGAGAACCCTGGAGGTTTGGGAGATATCTCAGAAAGGGAAGACTGGGAGCCAGGGTCAGGCACTGAAAGACCTTTGCACATAAACAAAATTTGTAAATTCAACATGCTTGTTGTTGTTCTAATCTACTGAGACTCATCCCACAAAGAAAGGCACTACCCCTTTGAGCAGGAGATGGGCCAGTGGGCTGGTCTTGGGGGAGTTGGGCAGACTGCTTGCTTCCCACTCCACACACCGGCTTGGGAAGGACAGGACAGCATGGAGGAGACAGTGATGGAAGCAGATACGTGGGTGGGGCCAGAGTAGAGGGAAAAGGAAAAAGAGAATGAATCCTTGGTGCCTTCAGCAGGAAGAGAGAGGGCTCAGATACCCAGCCCAGGTTGGAGAGTGGGCTTTATGTGACTCCTTGATTCCCCAGTGAGCATGCTCAGTGACTCCGGTCCCAAGGTAGGCTCACAGGTGTATTTCACCAGTCATTGGATGAAGGCGGAGCCTTATTTAGCAGCTGGTTTCTGGATCTTTTGGTGGGTGGAGCCAGGCTGGTATCTGACCAGGTTCTTTTGTTTGGAAAAAAGAAAGGATACTTACTCAGGTTTCTTCAGAAGTGGCTGGCGGGGAGGTGTTGGTGAGATCTGTGGGAGCCAGCCCAGCTCTGGAACACAGTGGGAGGGGATGGCTCTCCCTCTACCCTTCTGGTCCTTTCTAGTGCCACCGGCTGTGTTGACTCATAGTCTTTTTTTAGCCTTTGATCCCCCAAACTTTTGCTTTTGATTCTAAATTTTGGTAATTGCACTGTGACTGTTAATTTTATGTGTCAACTTGACTGGGTCACTAGGTGCCCAGATATTTGGTCAAACATTATTCTGGGTGTGTCCATCTGTGAGGGTCTTTCTGGATGAGATTGACATGTGAATTGGTGGCCTGAGTAAAACAGATTGCTGCCCCTAATGTGGGTGGGCTTCAGCCAGTCTTCACTAGATCTGAAAAGAACCAACAGGTTCCTACTTACTCCTGAGAGTAAGAGGGAACTCCTCCTGCCTGACTGCTTGAACTAAGTAAGAAGCAGGTCATTATCTGTGGTTGGTGTGAACCTTAAACATGGGCTCCTCTTGGATCTTGAGCTGGCTGGCTTGCAGGCTGGAACTGACACCGTCAGCAATCCTCATTCTCAGGCTTTTGGACTCAGACTGGAATTATACCGTCAGTTTTCTTAGATCCCCAGTTAGACAACTCAAATGCATGCAGATCTTGGGACTTCTCAACTTCCACAATCATGTGAGCCAGTCCCTTCAATTCCCCAGAAGAAATCTCTTTATGTGTTCATTCTGCTAGTTCTGTTTCCCTGGAGAACCTGGACGGATGCACCTACTCTGGAAATGCTTCTTGAATCTGCACTTTCTTTTCCATCCTCACAACCTTGTCTGCTGTTCTCATTTGAGCCAAATTGCTTTGACTGCAGTGGAGGTGAAGAGCTTAGCACTCCATCTGCTCTCCTCCCTGCTGGTCCTTGCCCCCTGAGGTGGAGAAAGGGGCTTTAGTGTCATGAAATACAGTGTGAAGCTAATGACCTAGAATATCAAGACCAACTCCTTAGCCCGGTATTCAAGTCTAGCAGGACCTGGCCCCTGGGGGCCTCTGGAGTACATCCCTGCACACGCTATGCTGTGCATATCATATTTCAAGTAGATAAATCTTTTTAAACACATGCTGCCCTTTTCCACATGTTATTTTCTCTACCTGGAGGGCCATTCCATACTCACCCCATGTTGCACCCAGCAATCTCTTTTCCAGCCTTCAAGATGAGTTCAAATGTCACCTTGTTTATGAAATGCATTTTGACTGTGGGCAGAGCTTGTCACTCTCTCCCCTGGCTCCCATGACACTTATCCCCTGGTATTGTCATTATTCGTGTGCTTTGCTTCTCATCTTCCTCCCTCTTCCACAAGTTCTTAGAAAGCCAGAGGTCTCTTTCCCCGGCACCTACAAGAGTCCCTGCACACTCAGTAAGCACACATTACAATTTTCAGAATGAATGAACAATGGCCGTGTGTGCCTGACTATAACTAGATTTTCAAAATATTGGTCAGCGAGACAACCACAGATCCCTTAATCCTGCCGGTTTATCCAGATTATTTGACCTAATTCTTTAATACCACATCATCAGATAATTCTGTGTGAGCAGACCACTGTAACATTAGCAAATATAGTGCCGGATTTCACCTCCACCGCAGTGTGGAGAGCTCGGAGTCCTTTAATGAATGTACATAGAGAGAGCTATCAGAAGATTAGCATTCTTGTAATGAGCAGGAGAGGAACATTTAACAAAATAGCTCAAGTGCTATCGGCAGAGCATCTCTAAGCAAAGACTCTCAGTAAATGGCGGTGAGAGATGCCGGGTTTCTCAGGTTGTTAATTTCACCGTTTATACAAGATTAATGGTTAAGGAAATAAACCACAGCTATGGTTTACCTAGTTGCAGAGAATACTTTGTCTAAAATACAACCCAGAGCAACATAGTAAGGAGAATAATATAACATTTTCTTTGGAAATAGGCCTTGACCTCATTTGCCTTCAGAAGAAATTATAACTCCTAACCGGGGAGACTTTTGCCCAAAGTCTGGAATATGGGTCAGCAAACCAACAACTCACCCTTTGGGAACCCAGGCAGGGAGGTCCTTCTTCTCAGAGAGCTCTGAATCAGGATACAAGTTGGCCCCAATTCCCTGAAGTGGGAAAGGTGCCCTGGGTCACCTCTGCAGGTTGTTCTAGTCCTGAGCCCTGAGATCACGGCTGTGACGCAGCGTCTGCCGTCCAAGGTCCAAGGTCCAAGGTCCAAGGTCCAAGGTCTGCCCAGAATTCTGAGTGCCACTTTCTAATGGATTTGAAATGCTTCTTCAGCTGGGTGTGTGGACTTCCCTCCCTGCCCTCCCAAACGCAGCTTGCCCTGTCACCGTCTATGCCCAGGAAGCTCCTCAAAGTCCAGTCACGCTCATAGTGCCCCTCTCTAGAATTCTCTCAGAACGCTCTCGCACCTGGCCACTTAATTGTATGACTTTAGGTAAGCTGCTTGTTCCTTCTGTGTCTCAATTTTTTCAAGTGTAAACCAGGAATAAGAATAATGCCTTCTTTTCAGGTCTGTTGGGAGGACAGAGTGAGACTACGTCTGCCGAGTTCTTACACCTGTGCCTGCATGAAGTACAGGTTTTCTCTACAACTCACTGCGCAGGGCCGAGGACATAGTACGTGCTGACTGACTGAATGAGTTCGCTTCATGTTTCATGTCAGCAAAGGGAAAAGATCCTGGAGGCGGGCTAACACTCAGCCAGTGTGTTTAGGAGCCAATAGATATCTACTTCCAGGGAGGTGGGCATTTCTGAGAGGTGCTCTGCACATTCCTCAGAAGGTCCCAGGGGGGGACCGAGCCCCAGTCACACAGAGCAGTGGCCTCAGGAATGCTCTCTATAAGGGTCCCCCCACCACCATCCCCAGCCTCTGCTCCCCGGGTAGCACAGCCACACCCTAGTCTATGTTTTGGGTGAACCCAAGCTAAGACAGGCAGGGATAGGATGCCCCACTCTGGCCTCACATCTAAGCTGAGTCTCGAGTTAACGGTGCCTTGCACATTGGCTGTTATTAAGCACTTTAATATAGCTGATGGCTGGCTCTCCATTCTCAGTTCTTTGTATCTCTTCTCCATCTGCTAGACTCTGATGTCAGCGAGGGGCTAGTCTTGCACACTCCTCATAACCTCTAACAGATAGCAAGTCTGAGAAGATTCATAGTGACCAAAATGAAAGGGCTAGCACTTCCTGAAGAATTCTAACTCAATGATATTTATTTGACTTGAAGGATTTTTGTCATACGTTATATGGAATATGTGTATTCCATTGCATTAAAACACCAGTCTGGGCTTGAGATACCATGTCTGGACATCCCAGTACACACAGACAATTTCATTAGGCCTGTGGAAGATGGAGCTGTCATGTCATACCATGCAAGAACCATGCCTGTCAAATCTAGGTTCCTTAGGATCCATATGGTGAATGTGAGAGTTCAATTCCTTTATTTCTAAAAATCCTCTTTTGTAATTAATCACAGTAAGCAATGAACTTTTACCCTATTGTTGTCTGTCATGTGCCTCTTGCCAATTAGCATGGTTGCACTTCATGGCTTAATTCAGTATCAGTTGTGAATTGCACTGTCTTTGAATATTAATATAAGTTTATTTCCCTAGGGCGTTACACCTTCTGACATACTGGACTCTCTAATTGGGAAAGAGTTTTTGGATTTTCAACTTAAATAAAGCCTAGCTCACATCTATAATCTTCCCCCCTTTATGCCGTAAAGAATCCCTGTGCTCATATTAGTCCACTTCCTGCCAAGGAGAAGAGAGGCTGCCAAATCTTGAAGAGATAAAAATGCCAGACCAGCCCGACGGCGCTTTGGTTCTTTCCCAGATCTTGCTTCCTGGGATTTCATCGGAGGCGAACACTTTAGAAAGTCATTAGAGCAGGAAAGACTTTTTCCAGATTTAGCCCTTAGTACAGCGCCTGGTACTTGGCAGGGGCTCAATAAGCCTGTCTTCGAATGTTGAAGGAATTATACTCCACCGTCCCCAGGCCAGGCACCTTCTGTGAATCTCTGAGGAGTCCTGATTTGTGTGTGCGGCTGGAGAGCTTGCTCAGTGCTGGGTGATGGGACCCCCTATCTCTCTGCCTCTTGGGGGGAAAATCCAGTATTTCTCAGAGCGGGAGATGCTAACCTCTCAGGAAGCCCCCTCCGTGGGGTTGCAGGGAAGCTGGCTCTCTTCCCCTCATTGGCAGTTGCTGTTTCTTGCCTGTTGGGACCTCCTGGAGACAGTTCAGGGTTGCTCCAGTTCACCCCGTTTGATTCCCTCTCTCATGCAGGGCTGGAGAGCTTGAGCCAAACTCAGTTGGTAATTGTTCCCTATTCCCTCAAGTGGTGTCTGCAGCCAGCATCAGTAGTGGCTGCTGGGCCTGCGGGCAGGCGTCTGCACTCTCGCCTATTTCTTTCCATCCACCAGTTCCTTGTAAATGTCCTCAGTCTACAGTTAGTCCACTTATGAGAAAAGCAAATAGCTTCCAAGACTTCTGCAGGCAGTACCACGTGCCTCCCACCCACCCACCCCCATACCCTAGCTTTCAAACTGTAACTGAGATTCTAGTCCCAATTTATCTCTCTGCTGACCCCACAAGGACTGATTTGCTCATTTGTTTGTTCATCGTGTGCTGATGGACCATGCCCCTGTGTGGAGCCCGAGATGAACCAGGCAAATGCCCTGCCCCCGGGAGGCTCATAGTCCAGGGCATAAGAAAGGCACAGACACTGAAAATTATAATCCGTGCGGTTGAGCTGAGAAAGCAGGAAGCTCAGGAGTCAGGGAGCGAGGAGAGGCTCTGAGGGGTGGGGGGAGGGTTTGTAGGAAATGGTCCCTAGAGGAAGTGAGATTTTAAAGGCGGAGAGTGCCCAGGAGTTGACTGGCTGAAATGGTGGTGCGAGGGAAGTGTCCGAGAGCGTGTCAAGCGTGTGAGATGCAGGTCGGGGAGATGACGCGAGTTAAAATTTGGAAGGCCTGAATGCCACGAACAGAACTGTGTTCTAGAAAGGATCTGGACCATACTCTGGAGGGTGGAACGCTGGAAAAGTCCTCAGCAGAGGAGCCATGGGCTAGTCCGTGGTTTGGAGGCTGGATTGGAGGGGCTGAGACTGGATGTGGGTGGGCCCGGGGTGCGATGGCAGGAGTGTCAACAGAAGGCCAGGCTGTGAGCAGAGCTGGGGAGGGAGGTGTTGAGAGAAGGCGTTGATTGACCCAAGGCTAGTGGTAATCAGGGGGGTGTGGCAGGGGGTAAGGGAAGGCAGTGGCAGACCCTTCGGCGTCTCTGAACTTGTGTTAGTGTTTGGACCCCAGGAGTCTCCAGGACAGCCACAATCACTGCCACCTCCAGTTCTTTCACCAGCCCTGCTTTCGGGGAGCTGTCTCCTGGCCCCCACTCTGACGGCAGCCCCTCTCACAGGCGGGCTCACCTTCTTTCTCCCCTGACCAGTCTCAGGACTTCCCCTGTACCTTTCACCCCCCGGGGCTTCCTTTCTCTGAGACTCCAGGGCTCACTTCCCGCACAAATATTGATCTTTGGCATGATTATTAATATTGCTATTTATATTAACAATGAATTTGCTCACCACAAATTAATTAGCACAAGAAGAAAGACTGCATGTTATTAGGAGCTTCATTAATTTCACGAAGTTTATTTAAATGATAGCAGGATGTCAAGTCAATAATGACGACTAATTAATAAACACATCTGATAACCTTAAAGCACATGGAAGAGGTGACACAAAGGCTGTGGCAGAAATGGGGTGGGGGGGGGGGACTGGCAGCTTCTGGTGAGCAGAAGTGGCATCTCCTCTCTGAAGTGGAGGGGACCAAAGGGGATGACCCCCAGGCCCGATGTGCCAGGTGGGTGGCCTGGCCGAGTTAAGTGAAAGGTCGACTACAGCCAATTCTGAGTTTGAAGAGATATCTCAATAGTTGGCGGCCTGAGACTCCACCTCACCTCGAGATATTCCCTCCCCTCTCTGCAACTTCATTTGGGTTCTGGACTAGGGTAAAACACAAGACCCTCTGGAATCAGACCCACCTGGTCTTCAAATCCTGCGTAACTTGGGGGCAACCCACACAGTAAGTGGAGGACATAAGACTCACCTCTGGGACACTGAGGATTTACACGGGTGTGTTGGAAAGGCTTGGCTGCCTGCAATGTGAAAGGTACTTGGGTGGTCTCCTCCTCTCCCCCTCCTTGTTATACCCTGCCTCTGCAAAGGGACCAAGTGTCCCCTGGCTTGCTTTGCTGTGCAGGGCCATGGGTATCCCCCTCCCAGAGGCACCCCAAGTCTTCCCTATATGCTTCTCTGCATGCAGAAGCTGCAGTTAAGAAGCTCCGGGAATCTGTAATTACCTGTTAGAGGTGACTTTATTCCTTCAGCCTCCTCCTCCCTGCTCCCTGCCTCCGCTGAGGGAGCTCCTGTAATCAGGATGTTTAGGTGGAGTCATCCCTTCAAACAGAACAGTTTGTTCCCAGCCCACAGCCTGAGCCTCTGCAGAAGGAAGGAGTGGGAAGCTCGGGCTAGGAAGGAGCATCCCCTCCTCTGAGCCCCCCGGAAGTTAGCAGCTGCAGGCGGGGAGCTGCTGCAGGGAGCCGCCCCAGGAAATGCTAACGCCACTTTCCAGTCTGCCTGTGCTTTGATATGTTTTGCTTTGTTTGGGGGGAAATTGTTCTTTCAGATGTTTTAACTGATTTCTTGGGAAGCCATGTGCAAAAACAGAGAAACTGGTAGGGGCTCATGTTGGAGCAACTTGGAGCAACATGCATCCCTCACTGAGGGCTTTCTTCTACGTCAGGAACTTGCAATGACTTTGTAAATTGGGAGCACCCCCACTTTAAAGATGGGTACCTTAGCCTTGGGAAGGCTGCTCAAGACTAGTAAGTGGCAGAGACAGGTTAGACCCAGAAGGTGCACTGCTGGGTGGGGGCTTCTCACACGTGCTTCTATTACAGTCCCTTGTTGCTGTTTCCGCATCTGTGCTTCTATTACAGTCCCTTGTTGCTGTTTCCGCATCTGTCCCCTCTGCCAGAGGGTAAGCTGTCTGGGAATTAGGAGTGTATCTCCCCCATTGTTGGGACACTGATGGCTAAGTCCACTCCTTGGCACACAGCAGGGGTCCAGCCAGTGTTTGCTGACTGGATGAGGGAATGATGATCACAGGAGTCCCAGATCCAGATGTGTGCTTTGAATAGGAGCCCAGAGCTCTGCCCATAGAAAGGACCGCATGGTCCAGTGTGGCCCCCACTGGTGAGTGTGGCAGCAGGAGGCATGTGTCCTCGCTGAGCGCCTGTGCAAGGCAGCCCTGCGCCAGGCCCTGTGTGTGCACGGTCCTGTCTACCTTCAGAGCAGGTGCAGGGGGAGGGCAGGGCCATCGCCGCTTTACACAGGAGGACACCGAGGCCCCGGCAGATTTATCACCTTGTTGAAGGTATCACTGCAGGTAAAAGACGAAGCCAGGGTCTGGTTGTTCTCCCCTAATTCCCTGCCTTGTCAAGTGGATGAGAAGTGGAAGGAGATGATGAGAAAGGAGCCAGAGGACAAGGGAAGCGCTCCGGGGACCTCATGGGAAAGGCCTTTCTCTCTGGGGCCAGGTAGGGAGGAGCCTTCCCAGTCTGAAGGTGTGGGGTAGAGTTAGGCTTCGGGCGCTGGTGCGTTAGGAGGAATGGACTGTTCGTTTCTAGCAGGGAATGCTGGGCTGAGAAGCAGGACCAGGGTGGGCATGACCGGGAAGTGATGTCAGTGCTGCGTCAGGAGGGTCGTTCCTAAGGCAACAGGATGGGGGCTTCAGAACTGGAGTGAGTGTGGGGGCTTCATTCTGCTGGCAGGGAGGGATCAGGGGATGGAGGGAGTAACTGGACGGGCACTGTGGGGAGGGTGGGCTGGCTCCGGCCGTCTGGACAGGAGCCTGCTGTCTGCACCGAGGCTCCGTGACAGAAGGGCCTGTGCTCTGGGCCCAGGCGTGCTCCCTCCCTCATTGTAAAGACACGCTTCCTGTTCTGTGCCTGATACTGAGCAGCTGTGTTTAGCAGACTTTGGAAGAAGTGTAGTAATGAACCTAATGCAGGGATGAGGCCAGCGCGAGTTTCTCTTGGGTCATTCCTCAGTTGCTTGCAAAACTCACCACGGGGAGCCCAGAGAGAGCACTTGCAAGTGTTCTCCATGCATGAACCCAAGCGAAGGAGTCTTGCTGTTGCTATGGGCACTGGCATTCCCCACGAGACCCCCCCCCTTTCTGTGCTGGATGCTGTTTTTGGCATTGCCAAGGGTGCCTTTACATGCCAGAGCAGCAGGTGTTCTGTGCCCAGTGCGGAGCATGCTGTTGTCCCCAACTCTGGATCCCACTTTTTCACCTGGGACCTCAGTGACGACAGGACTGCGCTCTCGGGTTTGGCTGAGTCCCCTGTGAAACAGCCTCCTAAGCTTCTGAGCGCTGTCTCTCTCTCTGCATAGGGCTCGGCTGTTCGTCCATGGATCTGTGAGGAAGAACAGGCTGCACCTTGTGGGCACGCCTCCCTTCTGCACGTGCACATCTGCAGAAGAGACACCTGCAGCGCCCCATACTCTACAAACTCATTTTATGCACCCAGACATGCCCCCTGTCTGTGGGTCCTTTGGACACAGGCCGAGTGCCAGCGTTAGGTATGTGGGAAGCTGGCAGAGCTGGGTCCCGGGGAGAATGACAGCCCTCTGAGCATCCGCTCTGAGCGGACACGGTTCTGCTTGCTCCTCATGGGTGTAAAAGAATAATACAAACAAAGCCACTTTAAAATGGAGTCCAGCTGCCATCCCAGAGGACCAGCTTGCACTGTCTTGGATCTCAAACCTTTGGTATGTTAAAACTGGGCAAAATAATCTTTGGACCTGGCCTAAAGTAATACGGCATCTCAAATAATTTTTCAAAGATATCAAGAAAACAAGATACCATGACCACTGGACTGACAATTAAAAACACTGTTCAGCTTTAGCGTCACTATGTTAAGCTTATCTGCACCAATAGAAAATGCCTTCCTTCTGTTGATGTAATTGTTCCCCTCCCCTTTCTCATCAACATTCATTGCCTTTGCCTCCTGATCAGAACACTATTTGGGCTTCTGCCTGAATCAGTGCTTCCTGAATAGTTATTCTTTTGGATTTCAAATAAATGCTTGTTGCCTCTCGCGTTGGTTTTTATTTTTCAGTTCACATTGGTCTTCTGGCTTTTTCAGTCTGTTGTAAAAACATCCGACCGGGATCCAGATTGGGGTTTCTGCAGGTTCACAGGGAAGAGGAAGGCTCCCAGGAATGAGCTCAGGGGTGGGAGCAGGTAAGTCACGCCTTATTCAGAGAATTGGGAAGAGCCTGATTTAACAAGAGCTCTGGCTCTCAACGTGGGTCCAGGACCTGCTGCGAGTCCCCAACATTCCTTTAGGTTCCTCTTTTCCAACCTTGTGTTTGTGTGAGGCTGGGTTTTCTACGTATAATTGAACCAAAATAACATATTGCAGCAGATTGGGTGAAGGAGCAGCCATGGGAATCCAGCTGTCTTCCATTAAGCCAGGCTTCAGAGATCTGCAAAAATATAAGCCAACGTCGCTGCTCCCACTAAGTTTTTGTTTGAAAATAGAGTTGGTTCTGTAAAAGAAATGTTATTTATTTATTAATTTTTTTTGTTAAGCAATGGACTCAATTGTCATTGGGTTAACGGATACATTTCTGATGTTTTCATCTATAATGTAGTAAAAGTTAAAGCTATAACTCACATATACAAAAGCATCTCGGGGATCCTTACTCATTTTTAAAGGGGTCTTGAGACAAAAATAGTTTGAGAATGTCTCAGCTAAAATATGGACCAGATGGAGCGTAGGGGACCAAGAGGAGGCCGGAGTGGTAAGCCAGGGACACATTATACATTGCTTCAGGTGCCAAGATGATTCCACACTCCTTTTTATGAGCAGAAGCAGGTCACTGGGGACAAGTGCGTCTGGTGGAGAGTGCAGGCTGGGAGGGAAGTCGGAGACCTCTTGTAGTAATCTAGAGAGGAGTGAGGCAAATGGTTCAGGTCAAGAATACGGGGCAGGATGGGGAAGGGGCCAGGGGATCTGGCAGGAGACACATTTTACTTGGGTGGGTCTGGGCTGGGGACCGAGCCCAGCTGCAGTGCTCAAAGCCAAGTAGCACGTGGGTGTCTGAGGGAGCATATGCTTCGGGCAACACATGGCTCTCAGTGAAAAATTGGGGGAATTTTCTCAGGGAATCGTGGGAAAGAGATTTCTCTGAAGAGTCAGTATCTGGAGAGTGACTCCCTGTTTGGAAACAAAACTCCAGCTCCTGAGAAAGGGAAGCTCATTGGAACCAGGAAGCCCTGGACATAGGCAGTAACCAGAGAGGCCTGAATAGGGAGGAGAAAGAAGCTACGGTGCCTTGCGTGCTTCCGGTGGGCTAACTCTCGGGATCTCCAGAGCAACTCCATCGGGTTGCACGCAAGGGTTCCGAGGGATGAACTACCTTGGCAAAGCCACTCAGCTATCCAGAGGCTGACTGTCAGGAGCTTCAAATCTGCAGCTCTTTGTTACCATAGCTGAGATCTCTTCTGTGACAGCTTTCTGTTTCCTCCCAGGAAGGCTAGCAGAGTAGAAACACAGGAGCAGGGAGCAAAACTGGACATCTTGTGGGGCTCCAGATGTATGTCCAGCTGCCTGCTCAACATTCACGTGCATCCCTGACTGTGGTTGATCTCAGACTCAACACATCTGGAGGAAGACCTTGACCACTCCATACCTCCTCCCTCGGTCTGCATTCCACGACCACCCAGGTCTGTGGGGTACTCACCTGGTTCTTCCCCCTGAGTAGATGCCACCACTAGCCATTCCACTGCTCAAAGCCGAAATCCTTCCTTCGCTCATCCCCACACCCGATTAACCAGCACGTCCTGCAGGGTCTAGCTCCAATAACACATTCCCTCTGCAGCTGCTCTGTCCCGTGGCCACCATCACGCTCCTCTGAGTCCCGTCACGTCTCAGATATTTCACCACAGTGGCCTCCTAATTGGTTTCCCTATGTCTAATCTTGTCCCTGTCCCACCCATTACTCACACGGAATGAGGCTCTTAGAATATAAACTGGATCACATCACTGCTGTGTTTGAAATCGTGTGGTGGCTTCTCACTGTGCTTACAACGTTATTTCAAACTGTTGCCCACTCAGCCTGCAAACACCCACGTCCCCCAAGTTGTGAGGCTTCCGCCCACCTCTCCAGCCCTCTGCCTCCACGCTTGTCCTTGCTCACTCTGGTCCAGCCACCCGGGCCACCTTCGCATGCCTCCAATATGCCACACCCTCTTCCCCACACGAATATCTGAACCTGTGGGTCCTTTGTCTAGAGCAGCAATTTTTTTTTGTGTGTGTGGAATAATGAAAGACTTTATTGAGTACAGAGCGTGCAACCTTCCCGATGAGGTTCTCTGGTCCCGAGGGGCCGGGCTCAGAGAAGTCACCTAGAGCAGCAATTTTTAACCTTTTCTATTTCATGGCACATATAAACTAAGCACCAAAAATTTTGTGGCACACCAAAAAAATATATATTGTTTTGCCAATCTGACAAAAAAAAAGTATAATTTTGATTTATTTTCACTGAATGACCATCGGGTTGGCTGTTGTCATTTTTTTTTTTTTTTTTTTTTACCATCTACGGGAAAAGAGGTTAGTGTTCCTGATTAAGTAGTCAAATGTTGCATGTGTTAAAAATTCTTATGCCGGCCCTGGCCGGTTGGCTCAGCGGTAGAGCGTTGGCCTGGTGTGCGGGGGACCGGGGTTCGATTCCCAGCCAGGGCACATAGGAGAAGCGCCCATCTGCTTCTCCACCCCTCCCCTTCTCCTTCCTCTCTGTCTCTCTCTTCCTCTCCCGCAGCCAAGGCTCCATTGGAGCAAAGATGGCCCCGGGCGCTGGGGATGACTCCTGCCCCAGGCGCTAGAGTGGCTCTGGTCGTGGCAGAGTGATGCCCCGGAGGGGCAGAGCATCGCCTGTGGTGGGCGTGCCAGGTGGATCCCAGTCAGGCGCATGCGGGAGTCTGTCTGACTGTCTCTCCCCGTTTCCAGCTTCAGAAAAATACAAAAAAAAAAAAAAAAAAAATTCTTGTGCCATACCAGTGCCTCCCGTGGGTGAGAAACTCTGACTTGGAGGTCTCCGACCTTAGTTTATGTGGTTACTGCTTTCTCACGCTTCAGTTCTTGGCTCAGATGTTATTTCCTCAGTGTGGCTTACTCTGAGCTCCATTCTAAAGAAGGCCCACGCTCTTTCTATTGTCCCCCATCATTCCACCATGTTTGCTTCCTTTTGGGTACTTTTTTTTCATATTTAATTAAATTATTCTTTTTTTAAATTGATTTTAATTTATTGTGTTTACATAGATTCTAGTGTTGCCCCGAATGCATCCCTCCCACCCCCGTGGTGTTCCCCTCAACATCTCCCTAGAGCGTAGCTTCCTTGAGGGCGAGGGCTCTTTGGAGCTCTAGTGCTTTGGCTGGTGCCATGACGCATAGTGGGAGGTCAAACAATATTAGTTGAAGGACCGAATGAAGAGAAGGCAATCACCTAGTCGTCAGTCACCTCAGGAGAAGGGGATGGGTCTCAGACCCGGCAAGGCACTGCAGGCCAGGTGGCTGCTGAGCTTGGAAGGCCATTCTGACGGGAGCCGGGGCCCTCAGCCTGTGGATGATGAGTTCTTCCTGAGCAAGTTTCAGGGGGCCTGAGCACTCAGAGGGAGTGCAGTCTGCTACATGGTCACCAGCAGCTCTGCTCAAGGGGATGGGGAAGCTGGAGGCTGTGGACCAAGTTCCAGCTATACCATTTTCCCTGGGGCTCCTCCATTTCTTAACTCCGGTGGACATCCTGGTGTCAGATGTTTCTTCTATGTCTAGTTTCTTCCTCGAGGGGCACTGCTAGCTTTTAGCTCATGGGCAGAGTGGAGAAAAATACCTCCTTGACAATGAGTGGTTCTCTTGGCTCAGATGTCAGCTCTGTCTCCTGCCTCCAGTCTTGATGGCGTTTCCTCCAGCACCCCTGCAGGCACCCCTCACCCCAGGTGTTTATTAACCCAAACACCGGAAACGTGCATCAGGTTGGGCAGAGAGACCACCTCTTCCAAGGGAAGAAGCCTTCAGTAATTCTTTCCCAGACTCTCTGAATATGGAACCAGACTGTTACCCCCAGAGAAATTGAGATCAGTATTCTGAATGCCTTTCTCAATGAACTTGAAAGAAATAAAGCTGGCACAGGTTATTATACATTTGTGGATCAGGGGCAACTGAACTTAATACAGATCACAGAAGGATGGCACGATTTCCGCAAAGGGGCTCGAGTTATTCCGTGTCCTGACTCACTGACCCACAGAGCTTATCTGCTTCCAGGTACGAGAGCCCTTGCCACTGTTGACAGCTTCGTGGGCAGTGAACCTGGGGGGCGAAGTTCTGGTTCAAAGGAATGCTGTGCAACGAGTGGCCCTTGGGGGTTTCAGTCTCTTCTCATTGGCTTTGCCCTGACACTGTGCTGGCTTGTCCTTCAGAATCTGCCAAGGGCCCAGTTAACGAGCTGCAAGCCGGCCCACGCCAGCCCCAGCTGACGCTGCCTTCTGCCCATGGCAATCTCAGTGGCTGCGTTCCCTTCGCTGGGGCCCAGGTAGAAACCTCGGCAAGTCAGGAAAAGTTTAATTGGGCCCCAAATGTGATTAACCAAGCCTGGCTTACATATGCTCTGCTGGTGTTTAGCATGCCACAAATTCTAGCGTTACCCAGTGGGTCCTAAAAGCCATTCTGCTTTTAATGTTTCTTGCCTAGTTTACTCAAGTTGGAATTTAAATCAAAGGCTAACATCTATATTGGGGATAACTTTATAGTTTATCTTAATATAACGGCTAATAAATGTCATGTTTTAAAGTAGCTTTTTAAAAAACAATGGTTTTTTAACAATGTTATATACTTTTAAGGGAATCTGGTAAGCAGTTGGCTGAAGCTGGCACACTGTAATTTTTAGGCATTATAAAAACAGAGCAACAAGAATGGGAGAGACAGGCTCCAAGGTACCGAACCAGAGCCAAACAGATACTGGGATGCTCACAGAAATAAAGGCAAAGCATCTCACACCCACTCGGCTGCAAACAGGACTCCTCGACAGCAGGGACTCCTAACCGGCTTTCTTCGCATGGGAAAGAAGTGTAAGGCAGCTCTGGGGACCTTCTTGAATCAACATTTATAGTGCTAGCATCTGGGGCAAAATCCTTTACTGACTTAATCTTGGTTGTATGGTGTCAAGGGAGACCAGCGCAGGGTGGTTGAGGGAAAACAGCATGTGAAGGGAGTCTGCAGCTTAGTCTCGACCCAGCTGCGCCTCGGAGGGGATCAGTAGTTTCAGATGCATCAGTTAAGCTCACAGGGTTTCATCTGTGCAATGAGGGGTTTGACAAGATGGTCTCTGTTATGATTTCTGGCTCTGTGACTTCATGGCCATATTCCAGATTCCCAATGTTTTCTATTGATCTGATTCAGTGGGTTAATTTGTTGAGTCTCTACGACGTACTTAGCTTCATGCTAGATTCTGTAGTCAATTCTATTCCACAAATATTGACTGACAGCACTGGGCTCGGTGTTGTGGATACAACGAGATTAAACACGGTCCTTCTTTTCTAAAGTACATTGTCCTATTTCAGAAAGTTCAAAAGAAGGGGGAGGAGGAGGAAGAGGAAGAGGAAGGGGAGGAGATGTGGAGATCAAGAATTTCTGCTTCTAGGTGGGATCGAGTAGCTGGTGGCAAACCAGGGTCCTGCGTGGAGCAAGTAGAAAAGCCAGATGAAGTGCAGAGGTCCCTTGTGTGAAGGCAGCAGAGAGCTGTCTAGATCAGGAGAACCAGAAGGGTAGAGACTGTACAAGAGGGAAGGATGGGCTGGGAGCGGCGCTGGCTTCTGCAGCCGCTGTTGCCTGAGTGGCTAGCACTGTGGGGCATGGGTGGGGGCGGAACCCTGAGCACAGCCTATGCTTCATGGGGTTGTTAGGGCTTTGACAGCAAAGCACCACAGCTGGAGGCTTATACAACAGAAATGAGTGTCTCACGGTTCTGGAGGCTGGAAGTCTGAGGTCAAGGTATCCTCAGGGTTGGTTTCTTCTGAGGATTCTTTCCTTGTCTCACAGATGGCTGTCTTCTCCCCGTGTGTTCCCTCTGTGTGTCTGTGTCCTAATCTCCCCTTCTTATAAGGACATCAGTCAGATTGGGTTAGGGCCCACTCTCATGACCTCATTTTAACTTAATCAGCTCTTTAAAGACTCTGTCTTCAAATGCAGTCACATTTTGAAGTACTGAGGATTAAGACATTGGCACATGAATTTTGTGGGGACAAAATTTAGCTTCTAGCAACATGCAAATCCTGACAGTGGACCCCCTTTTTTTTTTTGGTGGTGGTGGTAGGGAATGGCAGGCAGAATACTAACCCAGTTTTGGAAAAGAAATTTGTAGGATTCAAGCACTGGACCAGTTTTTCTCTCAGGAAATTGATCAAATACTGGAACTTTGTGGGGTAGGAGATTAAATATTAAACAGAGAACCTCTGAGAATTACACAGAGCTTCTGGTATCCTGTGAGACAGCTGAGGGTCAGCACCAGCTGGGAGTTGACACCTGCGCTACTCTGCTCAGGCCACCATACAGAGTACTGCTGACTGAGTGGTTCAAATCAGTGGTCCCCAACCTTTTTTGGGCCATGGACCAGTTTAATGTCAGAAAATATTTCACGGACCGGCCTTTAGGGTGGGATGGATAAATGTCTCACGTGACCGAGGCAAGCGCCAAGAGTGAGTCTTAGACGGATGTAACAGAGGGAATCTGGTCATTTAAAAAAAATAAAACATCGTTCAGACTTAAATATAAATAAAACGGAAATAATGTAAGTTATTTATTCTTTCTCTGCGGGCCTGTACCAAATGGCCCACGGACCGGTACCGGTCTGTGGCCCGGGGGTTGGGGACCCCTGGTTTAAATAACAGGCATTTGTTTGTCACAGTTCTGGAAGCTGGAAGTCCAAGATGAAGGTCACGGCAGGGTTGGTCTTCCTTGGCTTGCAGAGGGTCAGCTTCTTGCTCTGTCCTCACATAATCTTTTCTCTGTGCATGAGCATTGTTAAATGGCTCTTCCTCTTCTTAGGAGGACACCAGTTCCCTTGCATCAGGAACCCAACCTTATGGCCTCAACCTTAATTACTTCCTTAAGGATTTCTTTCCTTTTTTTTTTTTTGAGCATAAAGAGAGATTCTTTTCCCTAACCATATTAAAGAATATTAATTTAAAGTGACACCACATTATCCAGAGTGTGGGACCTGCCCCTTGAGACCCTGACTCATTGGCTGAAGTTCAGATTTTTACTCTACAGTTGTTTTGTATTTTATTTTATTTTAATTTATTGTGTTTACATAGATTCTAGTGTCCCCCCGAATGCATCCCCCTTTCCCCGTATTCCCCAGTACATCCCCTTTTTCCCCCTCCCCGCAATGACCTTCCCCCTTCCCTCCAGGATTTTCTTTTCTGCTCTCTCTAATGTTGTGTTATGTGTGTATAATTTCACCAATCTCTTTCCCTTTTCTGATCCCTTTCTATCATCCCCTTTCCCTCTGTCCGCATTCCCTCTGGTCCCTGTGACCCCGCCTTTGCCTCTATTCTGTTCCTCAGTTCACATTGTTCGTTGGATTCCTCAAATGAGTGAGGTCATAAGGTATTTTTCGTTCTCTGCCTGGCTTATTTCACTTAACCTAATAGTTTCCAGGTCCATCCATGTTGTCGCAAAAGGTAAGATTTCCCTTTTTTTCATGGCCCCATAATATTCCATTGTGTATATGTACCACTGCTTTTTAATCCACTCGTCTACTGATGGACACTTGGGCTGTTTCCATATCTTGGCTATTGTAAACAACACTGCCATAAACATGGGGGTGCATTTCTTCTTTTGAACCATTGATGTGGTGTTCTGGAGATATATTCCTAAAAGTGGGATAGCTGGGTCAAAAGGCAGTTCCATTTTTAATTTTTTGAGGAATCTCCATATTGTTTTCCACAGAGGCTGCACAAATCTGCATTCCCATCAGCAGTGCAGGAGGGTTCCCTTTTCTCCACATCCTCGCCAGCACTTATTCTGTTGTTTTGTTGATTAGCACCATTCTGACTGGTGTGAGGTGATATCTCATTGTGGTTTTAATTTGTATTTCTCTAATGTTTAGTGATGTTGAGCATTTTTTCATATGCCTATTGGCCATCTGTATGTCCTCTTTGGAGAAGTGTCTATTCATTTCTTTTGCCCATTTTTTGATTGGATTGTTTATCTTTCTGGTGTTGAGTTTTACAAGTTCTTTATAAATTTTGGTTATTAACCCCTTATCAGACATATTGTCGAATATGGTCTCTCATTGTGTGGTTTGCCTTTTTATTTTGTTCATATTGTCTTTAGCTGTGCAAAAGCTTTTTAGTTTGATATAGTCCCATTTGTTTCTCCTGTCCTTTATTTCCCTTGCCCGTGGAGATAAATCAGAAAATATATTGCTGTGAATGATGACGGAGAGCTTATTGCCAGTGTTTTCCTAGAATGCTTATGGTTTCATGACTTACATTTAAGTCTTTTATCCATTTTAAGTTTATTTTTGTGAATGGTGTAAGTTGGTGGTCTAGTTTCATTTTTTTGCAGGTAGCTGTCCAATTTTCCCAACACCGTTTGTTAAAGAGACTATCTTTATACCATTGTATGCTCTTACCTCCTTTGTTAAATATCAATTGTTCATACAGGTGTGGGTTTATTTCTGGGTTCTCTGTTCTGTTCCATTGATCTGTATGCTTGTTCTTATGCCCGTACCAAGCTGTTCTGAGTACAATGGCCTTGTTGTATAACTTGATATCAGGAAGCATGATACCACCCACTTTATTCTTCTTTTTCAAGATTGCTGAGGCTATTCATGTTCTTTTTGGTTCCATATGAATTTTTGGAATATTTGTTCTATATCTTTGAAGTATGTCACTGGTATTTTAATAGGAATGCCATTGAGTTTATAAATTGGTTTGGGTAATATAGACATTTTAATGATGTTTATTCTTCCTAACCATGAACACGGTATGTGCTTCCACTTGTTTGTATCTTCCTTGATTTCTTTTATCAATGTTTTATAATTTCCCGAGTACAAGTCTTTAACCTCCTTGGTTAAATTTACTCCTAGGTACTTTATTTTTTTGTTGCAATAGTGAAGGGGATTGTTTTCTTAATTTCTTTTTCAGATAGATCATTGTTGGTGTATAAAAATGCCTCTGATTTCTGAGTATTACTTTTATATCCTGCCACCTTGCTGAATTCATTTATCAGGTCCAGTAGTTTTTTGACTTTGTAGGGTTTTCTATGTACAGTATCATATCATCAGTAAATAATGATAGTTTTACTTCTTCTTTTCCAATTTGGATGCCTTTTATTTCTTCTTCTTGTCTGATTGCTGTGGCTAGGACTTCCAAACGATTTTGAATAAGAGTGATGAAAGGGGGCACCCCGCCTTGTTCCTGATCTTAAGGGGATTGCTTTTCACTTTTGTCCATTGAGTATGATGTTGGCTGTGGGTTTGTCATAGATGGCCTTTATCATGTTGAGGTATGTTCCCTGTATTCCCACTTTGCTGAGAGTTTTGATCATGAATGGGTGCTGGATTTTATCAAATGCTTTTTCTGCATCTATTGATATTATCATGTGGTTTTTCTCCTTCTTTTTGTTTATGTGATGAATCACATTGATTGATTTGTGAATATTGTACCAGCCTTGCTTCCCCAGAATAAATCCCACTTGATTATGATGTATGATTTTTTTCATGTATTGCTAAATCCGGTTTGCTAATATCAATATTTTGTTGAGAATTTTAGCATCTAAATTCATCAGTGATATTGGCCTATAGTTTTCTTTCTCGGTGTTGTCTTTGCCTGGTTTTGGAATCAGAATTATACTCACCTCATAAAAGGAGCTTGGAAGTCTTCCCTCCTCTTGAATTTTTTGAAATAGCTCGAGAAGGATAGGAGTTAGTTCTTCTTTGAATGTTCGGTAGAATTCACCTGTGAAGCTGTCTGGCCCAGGGCTTTTGTTTTTTGAGAGTTTTTTTATAACTGTTTCGAACTCATTTGTTGTAATTGGTCTGTTTAGGTTTTCTGATTCTTCCAGATTGATTTTTGAAAGATTATATGTTTCAAGGAATTTGTCCATTTCACCTAGGTCCCTGGTCAGCAAACTGCAGCTTGCAAGCCACATGTAGCTCTTTGGCCCCTTGAGTGTGGCTATTCCACAAAATACCATGTGCAGGCACTACCTCAATAAGGGATGTACCTACCTATATTAAGTTTAAAAAATTTGGCTCTCAAAAGAAATTTCAATCATTGTACTGTTGATATTTGGCTCTGTTGACTAATGAGTTTGCTGACCACTGACTTAGGTTGTCTAATTTTTTGGCATACAGTTCTTCATAGTATTTTCTTACAATCCTTTGTATTTCTGCTGTGTCAGTTGTTACTTCTCCATTCTCATTTCTCATTTTATTTATTTGAGTCTTCTCTTTTTTTTTCTTGGTGAGTCTGTTTAAAGGTTCATCTATCTTGTTTATATTTTTAAAGAACCAGCTCTTTGTTTTATTGATTCTCTATATATTTTTTTAGCCTCTATGTCATTTATTTCTGCTCTGATCTTTATTATTTTCTTCCTTCTACTTCCTCTGGGCTTTACTTACTGTTCTTTTTTTAGTTCTTTTAGTTGCAGGGTTAAGTTGATTATTTGAGCTTTTTCTAGCTTCTTAAGGTATGCCTGTAATGCTATGAACTTCCCTCTCAGGACTGCTTTTGCTGTGTCCCATAAATTTTGAGTTGTTGTATGTTCATTTTCATTTGTTTCAAGGAAATTTTTTATTTCTTCCTTGATCTCATTGTTGACCCATTCTTTATTTAATAACATGCTGTTTAGTTTCCAAGTGTTTGAGTGTTTTTTAGTTTTTCTATTGTAGTTGATTTCTAGTTTTATGCCATTGTGGTCAGAGAAGATGCTTGATATTATTTCAATCTTCTTAAATTTTTTGAGACTCATTTTGTGTCCTAGCATGTGGTCTATCCTATAGAATGTACCATGAGCACTTGAAAAGAATGTATATTCTGCTGCTTTAGGGTGAAAGATTCTGAAGGTATCTGTTAAGTACAGTTGATCTAGTGTGTCCCTTAATTCTGCTGTTTCTTTGTTAATTTTTTTTCTTGAGGATCTATTCAGTGATGTTAGTGGGGTATTGAAATCCCCTACTATTATAGTATTGCTGTTGATCTCGCCTTTTATGTCCCTCAAAGTCTGCTTTATATAGTTAGGTTCTTCTATATTAGGTGCATAGATATTTATAATGGTTATCTTTTCCTGTTGGATTGCTCCCTTTATCATTATGCAGTGATTTTCTTTATCCCTTTCTTTGTTTTAAAGTCTGTTTTGTCAGATATAAGTATTGCTACCCCAGCTTTTTTTTTCATTTCCATTTGCATGAAATATTTTTTCCATCTTTTTACTTTCAGTCTATGTGTATCTTTTGTTTTGAGGTGGGTTTCTTGTAGACAGCATATGTACAGGTCCTGTTTTCTTATCCATTCAGCTACCCTATGCCTTTTGATTTGAGCATTTAATCCATTTACATTTAAGGTTATTATTGATATGTAGTTGTTTATTGACTTTTTTTTCTTTAAATCTACATTCCTTTTTTACTAGATTTTTTCCGCACTTTGTTCTGTCTACAGCAGGCCCCTTAACATTTCTTGTAGCATTGATTTGGTTGTGATGAATTTCTTCAGTTTTTTTTTTTTTTTTTGGTCTGGGAAACTTTTTATTTCTCCTTCACTTTTAAACAATAGCCTTGCTGGATAATGCAGTCTTGGTTGTAGGCTCTTGTTCTGCATTACTTTGAATATTTCTTGCCATTCCCTTCTGGCCTCAAGTGTTTCTGTTGAAAAGTCAGATGTCATCCTTATGGGGGCTCCTTTGTAGGTGATTGACTGTTTTTCTCTTGCAGCTTTTAGTATTCTTTCTTTATCTCTTAGCTTTGGTATTTTGATTATCATGTGTTTTGGTGTAGGTCTCTTTGGGTTCTTTTTTAATGGTTTTTTTTTCCTGCTTCTTGAACTTGTATGACTCTTTCCCGCATCAATTTAGGGAAATTTTCAACTATAATTTCTTCAAACAGGTTCTCTATCCCTTGTTCTTTCTCTTCTCCTTCAGGAACCCCTATTATATGGATATTGTTTCTCTTCATGTTGTCACAGAGCTCTCTTAGAGTTTCCTCAGACTTTTCATTCCTCTTTCTTTTTGCTGTTCTGCTTCTGTGCTTTCACTTGTCCTCTAAGTCGCTGATTTGATCCTCTGCTTCATCCAGCCTGCTTTTAATTCCTTCTAGTGTAGTCTTCATTTCTGATATTGTGTTTGTCATTTCTGTCTGGTTTTATTTTATGATTTCAGTGTCCTTTTTGATGCTTACAATTTCTTTATTTAGGTGCTCATTAAGTCCATCCATTGTAGCTTTGAGATCCTTAAGCATCCTAACAATCATTATTTTAAACTCTGCATTCGGTAATTTGATTACTTCCATTTCATCCAGGTCTTTTCTAGGGATTTTTCTTGTTGATTAATGTGGCTTACCTTCCTCTGTCTTCCCATTGTTTCTGTTTGTGGTTTGCAGCCTTATTCGAGTTGTAGTCTCCTTAACTAGTAGAGCAGCATTTCCATTTTCTATATCTTAACTGGGTCAGGTGTGAGGACCCCTTCCTTAAGATGTCACTCTAACGAGGGTTGTTAGGTCCTGAACTGATACTCTCCATATCTGGCCTTTGGATGTGCCCTTTTTGGACCTTCCTGCCTGGAGCCTGGCACAGACCAGTTGGGGTCGTTGTCTATGACTGGCCTTTATCTATCTTTTTGGAGCAACAGGAGATCCAGATCCTGTGGCTGCCTCTGCTGAGCCCAGGTGCCATTGTTAATATCTACTTAGGCTGGCTTTTATCTACTTTTGGCCTGGAGGATGTTCGTTTAAATGTTCAGGTTCCCCTGAGATCTGCTTTCTGCCACCGCTTATTGGTGGCTACTTGTTGGGCTCAGTACTATAAATCAGGGGTTAGGTAAAATATTGGATATGGCTTGCCCCTTACCCTCAGATGTTGTTCTATCCAACTTTCTTTTTTATTTTATTTTATTTTATATTTTTCTTTCTTTTCAACCCTCAGAGGGTGTGGCCACAGGAGTCCAATGGGTGTGGCCTTTGTGTTCCCCAGGTGTGGTCTGTCTGCAGGCACGCCCCCACCACTGCTGCTGCCTGGGCATTCAGGCATGGGCATTGACAGCGCCAGCCTGCTGCTGTGGTTGCTGAGGCTTCCACCTCGTCTCTGTAGGTGGGATTGAGCACATGTGCCCCATCTGCAAGCCCTGGCTACTCCCCCCCACCCCCACCTCCACCCCACCAGCATAGGAGGGACTGCATTCACGTGCTTGGGCCACAGCATCCCTGAGGGGCTTCCTGCTTCTAAGCAACTCTGCTCTGAGTGTAGCAGGAAAGCTTCCGTTTGGCTGGTGACCTGCTTCTCTTTGCTGGTATTGCTGGTTCCAGGAAAAATATTTACTTTAGATTTGGGTAGTGACTCAGCCCAGGGGTTAGGGTGGCTGTCCCTCAAAGTGTTTCTCCTTGTGCCTCCTAGATTACACTCTCTTCCTGCTACTCTGGTCCTTTCAGCTATCCCTGTCCCTGGGAGCCCTGGGTGAGTGGTTGTGAAAGAAGTTTTCTGCGCAATCCCTTTATGGAAAATCCTGGGTCTGAGAAATCTGTCTCTTTCTCCCAAACAGTATCCTGACTTGTTTCGCAGCTAAATACTGTCCGTATGCTTCTTCTTGGCTCTGGGGCTACAGGCTGGGGCCCAGGACCCTCCTTTCTCCGGTAAAACGCCACCACCACGCGAGTCCCTCCAGGCTGCCGCTCACTCCCAGGAGCTGGGCAGCTCTCTCCACGTTTCTGCTTTTCCTACAGTCTCAGTGTGGCTTCTTCAGTGTTTTTTGGTTATAGATTCCTCTTGATTTAGCCCAAAGTTGGTTTTTCCAGATAATTGTTCTTAAAATTAAATTGTAATGCACTTTGGTTCTGGGAAGTGAAAGTTGAAACATCCACCTACTCCATTCCATCTTGCCACCTCCCTACCTTAAGGATTTCTATCTCCAAATACAGTTACTTTGGAGGTTAGGGCTTCAACATATGAATTTAAGGGGACACTAGTTGGTCCGTAACAGGCCCCCACAGAATGAATCAATCTCTTGATAGGGAGCTCAGGAGGTGAGTAAGGGATCATAAGTAGACAGAGCCTTCCCAGGGTTGCAGTCATCCCAGAATGATGGAATAGAGATGCTCAGCCAGCAGGGGTAAGGGTGTCCAAGAGGCAAATGAGGCAGGTAGCAGACCCAGCTCCTCTGAGCATGGATGCCTGTTTGCATGAAGCGTCTGGCAGGGTAGATACTCCAAGGCACACTCTTCATGAAGCTGGACCTAACGCATATTGCACAACTTTTCAGAGCTTCTCCTCCCATTGCAGGCTGATCCTGGGCTCTCACCCCATGTATACTTTATTCCAAGCTATTCACAGGCCTGAGATATCTCCTCATGTTTTTATCTAGTAAATTCCAGCTTATTCATATAGCTCCAACTCAATTATCATCATTCCTGTATAGTATCACCTGGTCTCCAGGTCTAATTGATTTTCTTCATCTTGTGCTAACCCCTTCTAATTGCCTTTTTAACAACATTGTGTTATCACAATTTTTAAAACTGTGAAGCATTTCAAACACACAAGAGATACAGAATGTAATTTAATATGCATTCATGTATGCACCATATATCTGACGAATTAAAGCATAATTATTAAATCCTCTTTGAAATGCTGCTGGAACACATTTTACCCTCCTTTCTGCCCTGGAGGGAAATATCTATCTTAAATTTAGTGCTCATGTTTCAGCTGATATTTTGTGTGTGTGTATATATATATGTGTGTGTGTGTGTGTGTGTGTCTGTATGTACACATATATACATACATACATATAATAAATTTTCATGTTTAAAATATTATATGAAATGCTATATACTTTTTTTTTTTTTTTTTTTTTTCATTTTTCTGAAGCTGGAAACGGGGAGAGACAGTCAGACAGACTCCCGCATGCGCCCGACCGGGATCCACCCGGCACGCCCACCAGGGGGCGACGCTCTGCCCACCAGGGGGCGATGCTCTGCCCATCCTGGGCGTCGCCATGTTGCGACCAGAGCCACTCTAGCGCCTGAGGCAGAGGCCACAGAGCCATCCCCAGCGCCCGGGCCATCTTTGCTCCAATGGAGCCCTGGCTGCGGGAGGGGAAGAGAGAGACAGAGAGGAAAGCGCGGCGGAGGGGTGGAGAAGCAAATGGGCGCTTCTCCTGTGTGCCCTGGCCGGGAATCGAACCCGGGTCCTCCGCACGCTAGGCCGACGCTCTACCGCTGAGCCAACCGGCCAGGGCTTACTTTTTTAATTAGTTAGCATTATAATTTTTTTCCAATTGTTTTGTTGTGGCAAAGTACACTGAACCTAAAATTAGTCATCTTACCCATTTTTCAGTGTACAGTTCAATGGTATTAAATCCTTTCATAATATTGTGCAACCATCACCACCATCCATCATCTCCAGCACTCTTTCCATCTTGTAAAGGGAAAGCTCTGTACCCAGTTACTAATCACTCCCCATTTCCTCCTCCCACAAGCTTTTGGCAACCACCGTTCTATTTCCTGTCTCTATGATTTTGACTACTACTCTACTTAAATTAGTGGGATCATATAGTATTTGTGTTCTTGTGACTCACTTTTTTCACTTAACATAAAACCCTCAAAATTCAACTGTATTGTTCCATATGTCAGAATTTCCTTCTTGTTTAAGCATGAATAAAAATTTTATTTTATACACACATACACACACGCACACACACACACACACACACACACATACCATTTCATTTTACTTATCCATTCATCCATGGACACTTGGGTTGTTTTCATGTTTTGGCTATTATAAATAACATTGCTATGAACATGGTTGTGCAATTCTTGACACATTCTGCTTGGCCATTGGGCATTCTTCCTTCTAGATCAGTGGTCCCCAACCCCTGGGCCATGGACCGGTACTGGTCCGTGGGCCATTTGGTACCGGTCCACAGAGAAAGAATAAATAACTTACATTATTTTTATTTTTTTTATATTTAAGTCTGAATGATGTTTTATTTTTTTAAAATGACCAGATTCCCTCTGTTACATTCATCTAAGACTCATTCTTGACGCTTGTCTCGGTCATGTGATACATTTATCCATCCCACCCTAAAGGCCGGTTTGTGAAAATATTTTTTGACATTAAACCAGTCCGTGGCCCAAAAAAGGTTGGGGACCACTGTTCTAGATGGTTATATAATTGGGCACCAAACAAACTTACTTTCTTGGGGATGCCCAATGCCTTGATAATTGTATGGACCACTTTCTGGCTTACCTTAGACCTTGGGCTCAGCTGGTCTTGGCATAGCTCTCCAGACAACTCCCCAACTCCAACCATAGCTTTGTAGTAGGATTAGCTTCTAATATGGGGCTCGTTGGGGGTCACTGAGGCAAGGGTTTTCAGCAGCATGCTACCACACACAGTATTTCATAGTCTTGTACAAGCATGCAGCCAACTTTGCATAGTTTCATAAAATTGTTCTTTCCAACAACTGAGGGTGCCTACCATTTCTATCCTCCTTGGAGTGAAACATTGAGTGGAACATGCAATGTGGGGTAAGGAGTACAATCTACTGGGTTGGGAAGTACAAGATAATCCACAAAAGCTGCCAGTGTTAGGAAATATCACATATTGTGACCACATACAAGACGTGACGGGTTTTTCTCAGTCACACGAGTCTGAAGGTGGACTAATACAGTTTGTGATAACTTTAGACAGATTTTTTCCCCTCCTAACTTGTTTACTTTTAAAAATCAGTATGTATCAATATATACCTTGTCATCTTTTCAGTGATACTCTCCAAAGCTATAGTATTCAAAAACATGTGTGAAACAATTAATCTCTAAAAGATTAAGATTGATTGCAACCAAAAATGTATCATTATGCTTTGGGTTTCTATTTTAAAGGCCTGAGAGTAACTATTAAAGGAGGCAGGTGGGGACTGTGAGGGATGAACTGGAGTCAAGTAGAAGGACTTTGGGTCATCTCCAAAGTCTGTTTCTATTTTCAGAAGGGAACAAAACACTCACCAAAAAGCACGTGTCATCCTGGGATTCCATGCAACATCCTGGGTGAATCAGATATGTGTCAGCATCTCTGATAAATGTCATCTCAGAAGAGATGAGTTGCTGATGGGCCTGCCAGCGCATCCTTCCTGTCTGTCTGTTTTAGACGAACATATTAAAGCAGTTTGATTGTGAAGTGGGTAAGCAAAAGAGCAGAGAAATAGGAGAGGTACGACATGGACAAGATGGTGATTTGTTCAGACTTTGGAAAGAGTTAAGGTTGAATGCTTTGCTCATTGGGTACTGACTGAACGGTAGCAGGGACAGGATCAGGAGACCTTTGTGGCTTGCCATTTGTCCTGTGAGGAGCCATTCATCAGCAATGGAGATCCACCTGAAGCTTAAGTTTGTAGAGAGAAGAACGTGGTCGTCATGCATGTAGCTCGTTTTACAGGGGAAGGACAAAAGGGTGTGGCATTCTCTGTAAGGAAAAGAGATGTAACTGAGGACTGCAACAAAATTGAAGTAACCTATCCCGGCCTTGGCCCACGTACCACCAGAGAAAAGTCCGATCCTGACAGAACTGTTCAGGCTGCCCTTTAGCAGCGGCAGTCTTCCTCCCCATGCCCAGGAATAATAATTTAATCTTTCTTAACATCTTGACCTGACTTCATGTTTGCCTTCCTTCCTTACTTTATTTTACCCACTGCTGACCTTGGTTGCTGACCTCACTGGCCATTCATGGTTAAACTGGCTCATTTTCAAATTTGGCTTCCATCAGGGTAGGCTTTCTTCTCTAATCCTTGGACTGAAGTTTTCATCAATTCTCAGGACTGCATTGCTGCCTGGCCCCAGGAATCTCCCTTGTTCAGTGTGGTGACATGGGCAGTGCCAACTTCAGTCCATTCCACCCCACCCTACGTAGTCTGTCCTGTCCCACCTTAGAAAGCTACAAACACCAAACACAACAGAGAGGAGAGGAGGAAGGAACCCGGGTCCTTTGTTACATGACTAAACTCCTGGTGATACTTTGGGGTTTAGTTTTGAGTGTGATAATACATTTTCTTATCGCTTAAGGTAGTTTGAATCAAGCTTACCTGTTGCATGCTGCTGAAGACATCTTAACCAATTCACAGGAAGGAGGAGAGAAAATGCAAGTAGCCAGGAGTAGGTTTACCAGCAGTTATAGCCCTGCGTGCTCATCCCACAGTGGGCTGTCCTTCATGGACCTCTTTGGGAGGGTACTGAGGAGGGAGGAAAGGAGAAAGGGCAGAGGAGGCTCAGGAAGACCACTCTTGTGGTTTCTCCTTTTGGAGTGTTGTCAATCGGTCACAGTCCAACAATTCAGCATGTGTTGCATAAAAGTCACCCCTCCCACTGAGATGGGGAGGAGAAGGGAATAGGGGAACGAGGGAAATATAAAAGTGCATTTTGCCACAATCAGATCTCCCTCTAACTATTTTTGAGACCTGAATTTCCACCTGGTTATCTGCTTCTCCAGTCAAGGGCTCTGTTTCTTCTTTTCCCTCATGTTTCTTATACTTTGTTCTCTAGCTTAATCACCATCAATCATTCCTGTTGACGACAAAGTGAAGTTAGAAGCTTTGTCACAAAATATATGCACCTCCATAAGTACTTGCACGCACCTCTGCTGTAGTCCTTTTCGAACCAGCTTGTGACTATTCCCTAGGGCTGGAAGACAGTGGTGTTTCCCTTATCTTTGGCTGTCATCCCGCTTTGGAGATGCTCATTCTATAGGTTGGAACTTGAAGAAAGGCTTCTTGATTGTTTCTCACAAGTCCTCTTCTTACCCGGACCAGCCCGTTATGCTCCTTTTTGTCTTGGCCACAGGCCCTAGGGACATGGTCTGCTAAACTGTCCCATAGCAGTTGCCACACCTGCCTCGTTCCTTGGGACATTTCCCTTCCATGTTTGGTGGGAAACAGGCTCCCCAAGCTCCCTATATCCTTGTTGTCTCTGAAGACAAGCACCAGGGCCCTTTTCCTGTTAATGTTTTAAGACTGGTAATTTTCATGGGAAAACACACAAGGATAGCAAAAATAACTCCACATGGGGACTTTACAGTGCTGACAAAATTCTTACAACAGGATTTCTGGGTCTATAATTCCTGACTTCTGAGCTCACGGGTTTTACCTGAAATCCTGCTGGATTTTTACTTCTGCCTCTTTTTGGAAATAACTAACAAGGTCACTTTTCCTTACCAAAAGAGTCAATCAAGGCAGAAAAGCAGTGGTGGTTTTGTTGCTTTTTATTTTTATTATTTTTTATTGTATTTTTCTGAAGTTGGAAACAGGGAGGCAGTCAGACAGACTCCTGCATGTGCCCGACCGGGATCCACCTGGCACGCCCACCAGGGGGCAATGCTGTGCCCATCTGGGGCAGTGCTCTGTTACAACCAGAGCCATTCTAGCGCCTGAGGCAGAGGCCATAGAGCCATCCCCAATGCCCGGGCCATCTTTGCTCCAATGGAGCCTTGGCTGCGGGAGGGGAAGAGAGAGACAGAGAGGAAGGAGGGAGGAGGGGTGGAGAAGCAGATGGGCGCTTCTCCTGTGTGCCCTGGCCGGGAATCAAACCCAGGACTCCTGCACGCCAGGCCGACATTCTACCACTGAGTCAACCGGCCAGGGCTGTTGCTTTTTAAAGAACATGGTTTGCATTTCTATTTCCTGCCATAATGAATAGCCCTCATTTCACTAGACCTGCTCTTTGCAGGATTTTTAAAAATCCTATAACAGTACTGTATCCCTTATCTATTGCAGGGGTTAGGTTCCAGAACCCCCCACGATAGTCAAAACTCTGCGAAGTTGCAACCTTATATTTATTTTATTATTTATATATATTTAAGGCTTCATTTCAATTTAATATTCCTTTAATATGTTTTAATTAATGGTTTTTATGTTTTCAATTTTTTAGGCTAGAAAATGCTTATTTTACCACAAAAATAATTAAAATAATAAATATATAAAAATACCTATATTGCCTGACCATTGTGGTGGCGCAGTGGATAGAGCATCGGACTGGGATTCAGAAGACCCAGGTTCGAGACCCCAAGGTCTCCAACTTGAGCGCAGGCTCATCTGGTTGGAGCAAAAGCTCATTGGCTTGAGCCCAAGGTCGCTGGCTCAAGCAAGGGGTTACTCGAACTGCTGAAGACCCGTGGTCAAGGCATATATGAGAAAGCAATCAATGAACAGCTAAGGTGTTGCAACACGCAACGAAAAACTAATGATTGATACTTCTCATCTCTCTGTTCCTGTCTGTCTGTCCCTATCTATCCCTCTCTCTGACTCTCTGTCTCTGTAAAAAACAAAACAAAACAAAACAAAACAAAAACAAAAAAACCCCTATATACCACAAAATCCCACGATGTAGCGAGAAATCTGTGATACAAAGTTAGATATATACAATTTAAAAATCTACGATACAGTGAGACCGTGAAAAGTGAACCGTGATATGATGAGGGATGACTGAATTCCATGAAGACTGTGTTTTTCTTCTGTAGGATATTCATTTTCTGTGTTTCTGTGTACATGTGTGTGTGTCTGTGCCACACCACCAAAACAGACAGACAAACACCTATTAGTTTTCCATGGCTGCTGTTATCAAAGAGAAAATTATTCTAACACTTGTTAAGGCAGTAAAAAAGACTTTGTTTAAGACTATTGTAATTGGGGAGAGATAACGGGCTTAACTTTGAATACAAAAAGGACAAATAAGGATTTATAACCAAGGATCAGGGGTAGTAGGTTGGAAAATTATTAAGAGCAGACTCCAAGGGTAGGAGAACTTTTGCTAAACTAGCGTAACAAGATTCTTGCTAAAGGCAAGCAAAGGACTTAAACATCAAAGATGGAGGAAGAGGAACTTGATCAGATATTAAGGGTGATCAGATAGGGTGGTGGATTTTTTGCTAAACTGATGTGGCAGGACTCTCGCTAAGACTGGGTGATGCAGACCTAGCAAGGACAATATAACGTGGAAGGTCAAGGTCGAGGTCTAGTCAAGAGGAACACTCAGGAGCCTAACTGAAGTTTGATGAAGAAGAGCGTTTTTGTCAGTCTCTTCTTTTGTTAAAAAAAATTATTTCTTTGAACAATATAAGTTTATTTCTTATCTGGTCACCTTTTGTTCATTAAGGACAAGTTGATCATCTATTGGGACTTGATAATAAAGGATATTTGTTTGATGATGAGAATCATCAGGCATTTAATGAGGGTTTTTTTCCCCCATTAAGATTATCCAAATTCATGGTTATTTCCTAGAGTAGAGCAGCAAGATACAGTTCCGTTAACTTTCTGAGTGGCCCATATGGCAGCAGGCATGAAGGTTGCCCATACATGCTCTGTGGTGGTGTTGGGTCCTTTGAAGTAAATATCAATTTGTTCAGCTTCAGTTCAGTTTAGTTCAGGGCTTGCTTGGGTTTCTGGAGAAAGGTCAGCTACAAGACCACCTAGAGTCTCAGTAAGGATTTGGGCCGTCAGATTTCAGTTCTTTGTGATGCCAAGTGAAAAGGGGGGGAAAACTTGGAAATGTTAATTTGTAGAGTTGTAGCCAGATATTGAAGGAACCTAGAAGAATTGAGAATTTGGTAAGGACTGACAAAAATGTACAAGATGGTAGGATCCAGTCCAATCAAAGCTAGATAATGGAGCCTCAAAGACAATGAATAGTTTTCCACTGAAACATAAAATTTCTCTCTACAGTCATCCCCCTTTTTTGATCAAAGATAACCAAAGTAAGGTTATTCTTGCTGGCAAAAAAAAAAAAAAAGTCTGATCTCGTTAACTTTGACCTGATTGTTTACACAGGTGTAAAAAGAATAGTAATTGACCACATACAGACTTTTAAAAATTTGATTTGCATGAAACTTTCCATGAAAAATCTCAGATTAGACTTTTAACAGTCTCTCTCACAGTTAGGAAGCCAAGCTAAGAACTCACCACTAGATTTTACCAGCATTACCTATAGATTTGGGTTAATTTCTCTTTTCAAAGTCACCAAAATATTGTGCAAGTTCTTGGGCGGGACTTCCTTACTCACCGGGGAGGCTGGAAACACTCTAAGCCAGATACAAGGCTGGTTTTCCTAAGAGAGCTTTGTCAACATCCGCTCAATAAAGTCAATCTTACTTCTTTAAAGCTGTCTGGTCCTATCTGACTCTGTATCCTCATTCTCAAATGTAACATTTCAGTCAAAGCCTGGTTACATAACCCTGTTTCTGGTCATGTTCTACTACAAGGAAGGCAGATTCTTTCCAAACTCATGTAAATATCATATAATTGTATTGCCACAAAAATAAGAGTGTTCAATAAGAGTTTCTGAGTTCTGAAGGGACCAGGCAAGGAGAAAGAGACAGATAGATGTTTTATTTCTGTTTACAAAACTATCATCAGCTCAATTCTTGTGGGTTTTAGATAGCTTTAGCAAAAAAGGAAAGGGGTTTCTTATATATCCAAAATAGAAGTTTAAAGGAACAGCAGTGTTGCAAACAAAAGCCATTGAAAAATCGTAATCATTTTTCATCAGTCCATTCAGTTCCATTAATTAATTTTTCTTCTTCTTGATCTTGGGTTAGCCATTTTATGAACCCATCAATTTCTATACTAGAGTTTCAAAAATCCTTACGTAGTTCAGGGGTATGATATCAAAGTTCTTCAGCAGAAATGCTGTCAGAGGCCTGCACCCCAGAATGTCTCATAGTTCTTTCCATGAGTGTGTGAGATAGTTGCTTTATTTTGAAGGTGAAGCCCTCTGGCCTGTAGCTCATGGCAGATGCTTTTTGAGAAGGATCGGAGTGAAACAAAACATATCTGTGGATAGCAAAAGGCTTAAAATGTCCATGATTAAAGATCTAATTAGAGTTCATTATAAAGATGACATAATTGACAAAGAAATTTGGCTACTTCTGTGACATGCAATGTTTTAAAATAATAACCACAGTAATGACTGATAAAATTATATTATTTTTGTCTACTCTCAGGTAAAGCAGTACATATCATTGGGTTTGAGGGCATTAACAAATTTCTAGGAATTTTATACAATTTCTAAAAAAAGTTACATTCATAATGTTTACTTACACAAATATAACATAGGAAAGGATACGCATTTCTTATTTGATGATGCTTCCGATGCAATTCAACATATTAAATAAACCTAATTATTTTCTAGCAGTTCTCAATTTACAAAGTAAAAAAAACAAATTCTTTGAGCTTTTACCGGAAGTGCCTCTTCAGGATTTTGGGAAAGCAAGCTTGTCAAAATTAGCAAAAGACTTGAACACTTGACTAAATGGGGTCAAAGGTCACTATGAAACAAAACTTAGCTGCCTACTTAACAAAGTAACAATAAATTTAAAAGTAACTGTGAGAGGTAACATGGTTTTCTTAAACAAACAAA
Organism: Saccopteryx leptura; assembly: GCF_036850995.1. NCBI lineage: Eukaryota > Metazoa > Chordata > Mammalia > Chiroptera > Emballonuridae > Saccopteryx > Saccopteryx leptura. The sequence continues at coordinate 193,818,534 of NC_089506.1, forward strand.
CAAAGGAACAAACAACCTTTAGTTTCTAGGTAGACGCTTTGTCTTGTCGAAGCTTTTACCCACTGCACCACCACAGGTCAGGCCTACAACCTTTAGTTTCTTTAAGCTGAGAGACTGTGTTCTCATACATAGTCAAGGACAGATAAAGTCAACGTAAAGCACAGGAAATTACTCTGATAAGACACAGAATCTGTTTCCTGGGCAGATCACTCAAACAGTAAAGAAAAACTTCTTATAATTTTTTATTAAGGACAGACCAATAGTCCAAAAACAAAAACAAAAAACCTCCCAAAACTTTGCTGTTTTAGTAGAGAGAAAACAACTCTTAAGTTTGCATCAGTATTGATACTAAAGCTTATTAAAATAAAAACCAAAAAAATGTTATAAATAAGCCCATCTGATCTGAGTTAGCTTTGACCTCATGAGATAAGATTCCTTTTCCAAGATTTTTCACAAACTTTCTAAAACTTGGTTGCAAGTTACCAAAAATTTTGGAAACAGTTTTAAAGCAGATATTATAAAACACAAATATCATTGAAAAGCCCATTGTTAAAACTTTTATTTCACACATCAGCTTAATACCCATGGTAACTCAGAGGACACAGCTGTTTTATTAAACCAACAATATTAAAATATTCTTATTTATCAAAGATTTACCCAAATTATGCATACTTGAAAAGTATTTGGGTTAGTTTTTCTATTTCTGAGAGTATTAGGAATATTTAACTCATGTAAGCATTTATCTATCCCTAATTCTAATATAACTGGTGTCCTTAGAAAAAAGGAGCATTTGGACACAGATAAACAGAGAGAAGATGATGTTAGAACAATGAGAAGACATCCATGTGACTGGAATGATGCAGCCACAAGCAAGGAATGCCAGGGGATGCTGGCAAATACCAGAAGCATGCGGCCCCCTGAGGCCATTTATCCGGCCCCCACCGCACTTCCGGAAGGGGCACCTCTTTCATTGGTGGTCAGTGAGAGGAGCATAGTTCCCATTGAAATACTGGTCAGTTTGTTGATTTAAATTTACTTGTTCTTTATTTTAAATATTGTATTTGTTCCTGTTTTGTTTTTTTTTACTTTAAAATAAGATATGTGCAGTGTGCACAGGGATTTGTTCATAGTTTTTTTTATAGTCCGGCCCTCCAATGGTCTGAGGGACAGTGAACTGGCCCCCTGTGTAAAAAGTTTGGGGACCTCTGAGCTAGTTGATGTAAGGAAGGATTCTCCTCTCAGCCATCACAAGGAGACAGCTCTGAAACCTCTTGGTTTTGAATTTCTGTCCTCCAGAACTGTGAGACAATACAGCTCTGTTGCTTTAAGCCACCTTGTTATAAAAGCCCTTGGGAACTTATAGTGTAGGGGCCAAGCCAGAGAGGAGAGAAGTGTGGGATGAAGGAGCAAGCTGGTGGAGCAAGCAGGCTAAGGAGTAATTGAGGCAATAGTGAACAAGCCAGGGATGATCATTCTCAGAGAAGACAAGAGAAGGAAGGGTGGTCAAAATCAACAGAGAGGAATTTCTGCAAGGATCTAAGTAGTTGCTGGGGGAGAAGGAGGCTTTGAATTTGACAAGAGGTTACTTGTGGAAGAGCAGTTTTGTGAGAAGGTGTAAAGTGGGGTTGCCCGGCCAGCGTGCCTCCCCACAGGCTAGTGAGCCATTTACTCTCTGACTTCCACAGAGCTGAAATATGTGGTCAGCACAGCTTGCCTGTGAGGACCAAACAGATTTATGCCTCGTTTCTGAGCCTCTCTTTTAATTAAGAATATGAAAATAAAACATTTCTTACAATAAAAAAGCATTTATAGCAGTTTGGGGAAAAGAACTGTTTATTAAGAAGAAGAATGCAAAATAGAGAAAATGTACAATGAAATTACTGAACAAAACAAAGCTCTCAAAAAAGGCATTAAAGATGCTCTACTTTGCTTGTAATCAAAAGGATGCAAAATAAAGTAGTGAGATAACCTTTTTCTTCAATTAGTTTTTTAAATATACATGGTAATACCCTTGATGGTGAGACTAAATCTGACTAGGGAGTTCAGCCCAATGGTGGGAGTGCCAGCGGTGGGAAGTACAACCTTCCTGAATGATAACTGGATAGGATATTTCAGATCCTTAAAAAGAGATATAGATGCTGATCCAGAATATTCCATTTCTAGGTTTTTGTTTTAAGGAAATAATTAAAGCTGTATGCAAATATTTATTATAGGAATACACATTTCTGTATTATTTATATCACCATAAAACTAAAATGAATATTCAATAATAATACAGAACTGATTAAATAAGTTATATTTATATGATTAAACAATATAGTCATTAACTTAAGTATTTAGAAAACATTTATAGACAATGAAGATAATTCAGAAGATATTAAAAACAAATAAAAGTTATCAGAACAGTATTTGCAGAAGGAACCAATAAAACGTTGTAAGTATTTTTAAGAAAACTCTATAAAACTATTAACAGTAGTTAATTTAGGGTAGTGGAGTAATGAGTGATTTAAAATTTTTGTTCATTTTTCTTCCTCAATTTTTTCCCTTAAAGTTTGCATGCACTGATTACATAGTTAAGATGAAATATATATATTATAAATAAGAGTTGTATCTCTTCAAGATTGGGCCTGAGAGAAATGTTTGATTCTCTGAAATTTATTAAAGGATAAGCAATGAGGGACCCTCTTTTCTACCCATTTTATTGATGAAAAAATTTAGGCAGTTAGGGGAAGATACTTGCCAACATATGAATTCTTTCCATTCGCTCTTCCCAGAAATGGGAAGGAGGAGGATCTGAAAATGACCAATTAAATGATTGCATATGGTGGTGGGACAGAAGTATAAATCAAGTTCCTAATTCCTGAACTGTATACATCCCCCACTATAACATCCTCAATCATTGCCTTGATTTATGTCTTATCCTTAGGATTTCCATTTTGAAATGAGATTTCTCCATTTCTCACCTCCTTGTATCATTTTGACCCAAACTCATTTCTCAAGGCTTTTGAAGAATTTTCCGTTGTGGGTACACTGAATATCATAGACTACAGATGCATAATGCTTCTCTCTCTAACCACAGTTTTCATCACCGGGACTCATGTGGTGAATGAGCCAACCAGTCAGCATCTTGCACCAGAGCAATGGAGTCACAAGATGGGCCCTAAAACATCGAGCAAAGAAGAAAATTTGCAAGTACCTCATCAACAACAGTTACTTTACTAATAATAACAAGATCAATAACAACTGGAGAATAGTTGGTATACATTTCAAGGATGAGGCAATCATTGAAATCCCTAGGTGGGCTATGCAAGAATTACTATGGTCATTGAGTGGGTCCTTCAACCAGGCTGTCTTATCTCCTGTTACAATGGAAGCTCAAGGTGGATAACAAACACACGATAGCATGATTACATAAACCCTCAGTTTGTTAATATGCAATTAGACTTGCGACAGGATATAGGTGCTTGATTCATTTCCAACTGTCCACTTTATCTTCTGCAAATGATTGGTTGGTCATAATTCTATTAATATGATCTTCTCTTTAAGTCACTTAATCAAATGCAGGAAAAACTTTGAGTTATGTGTTGTTCTGTCAGGTGCTATTTAAAAAGTCCACCCTACTCTTTTTTTTGCCTGGAGTTAAGCACTACTTTGTAAGCTCTACTGTGGTTTTAGAGACAAACACATCGATGAAATCAAAGAGATTTTTTTTGTTATTTGCCCCGTAAAATAGGACACTCTTATTTTTTTGTGGGTAGAAATATGTGTTGTAAATATTAACATCTATCAAATGATGAGCTGTCTCTCTTTGAGCTGAAGTTTGGGCTAAAACTACTTTTAAAAAAGTGTAGAAATGATAAATTCTAGGACAACAAGAAATAGTGGCCAATCGAAATGTTTCTTACTCTCCCTTTATTTTCTATCAATTGTAGTGCCACGTAATACCTATATAATAGCTACATGCCAATATAAACTTGAAGATGAGGGTTACTAATGATCTGAATGCTCTGGGGTACCAGAATTGGTCTTTACAAGGGGATAACAGAGGAGTGCCAATCATTTGCACTCAGGCCTATGGCAACAAAACCATATGACCACTGTGAGCTGGAAAGGTGCTTTGAGCCCTGTTATTGATGTCCATCTGACAGAAATTATAAGCCATCAGTGACTCTCTTACGCAGGACCGCCATATACAGGTGTGTAGGTTGCATCCTGTATAAGGGCATCCTGCTGAGAGAATGAATGAGAACTGAAATCCCAGCCATGCTGCTCAGCCATTTCTTGAAGAAAGAGGTCCCTTTTGCTAATTTTCACACTATTTACTCAGAGCTAAGCCATACAAGCCATACGCTTGCAGGGTTCATCTTTCTAGAGAGGATGCTTTATCTGACTCATGCAAATGCAACGAATGGGGCAATAGTGGTCTTTTATTATCCCACTTTGAATTCTTTTTACTTTTATATTTTTAAAAATTCTGGTAAAGTTTAGGAATGCGATGATCAGATTATGCCTTGGACCTATTCCATCAAAAACCCTTGGGGGGCCCTGGCTGGTTGGCTCAGCGGTAGAGCATCGGCCTGGCGTGCGGGGGACCCGGGTTCGATTCCTGGCCAGGGCACATAGGAGAAGCGCCCATTTGCTTCTCCACCCCCACCCCCATCCTTCCTCTCTGTCTCTCTCTTCCCCTCCTGCAGCCAAGGCTCCATTGGAGCAAAGATGGCCCGGGCGCTGGGGATGGCTCCTTGGCCTCTGCCCCAGGCGCTAGAGTGGCTCTGGTCACGGCAGAGCGACACCCCGGAGGGGCAGAGCATCGCCCCCTGGTGGGCAGAGCGTCGCCCCTGGTGGGCGTGCCGGGTGGATCCCGGTCGGGCGCATGCGGGAGTCTGTCTGACTGTCTCTCCCCGTTTCCAGCTTCAGAAAAATACAAAAAAACAAAACAAAACAAAAAAACCCAAAAACCCTTGGGGAAGATGTAGTAATTTAGGTTTTAACATGAACTCTTGGTGATTTTAGTGCAAGTTAAAGGTTGATACCCACATGTACGCCAGAAGATAGGAGACAAATCCCATGAACATTCAGAGACCTGTCAGGTATTGAAGTTTCTAAGTCCCAAGTGGTTAAAGAGTGGTTGGTATGTACATTTTTCCCAAGTGAATGATACATTGCTATCCTTTTTGTTGCTTTCCACGAAGGAAGAGATGCAATGTTGATGGGCTTCTTTGGACGATTACATATTTGGGGATGCTGTTTCTGACCCATTCACTGGGTTACACAATGGGTTGACAGTTTCAGGTGGGGCCCTGTGCAGAAGATGGGGGCTGGGACGGTGAGGAAGAGGAGGAGGTGAAGGTGTTAGAAATTCTGCATATGGGAAATAAATAGAAAGAAATGTTTGAGGCCTTTAAAGTAAAGATGTCACCTCTTTAAAGTCAGCCTGTGGCATGCTGCTGCTGGCCTCCCAAACACTGAGGCTTTAAGACAACACTTAACAACAGTTGGATATACTTTAGAATAATGCTCTGAATGGGACATGAAGCAGGTTCCTGGGGTGATTGATTCTGGTCTCCCTATCTTCCATTGCTTTTACTGCTCTTGAATGTCCTTCCGGGTGGAGGTTGGAGTCGAGGCTGAGGCATGAAAAGATTGGACTGTGCTGGTTAGTGTCTGTTTGTGCCCAGGTTCTTTCTCTGCCCGCCTCTGCCCACTATATCCCGGAAGGCTGATCTCTCTGGATAGCGTCTCCTGGTTCCCTGGGCCTGGGGTTGCCAGGTTGATTTGGCGAATGGGAAGGAAGTACTGGCAGAGAAGGGCAGTGTGGAGGAGAGAGTGAGCAGGTGTTCTTCCCTGTTTCCTCCCTGCTCTGCTTTTCTCTCCGCTCCCCTTCTGTGACAGGCTCGCAGTTTGGATCCGCCTTGCATGCCTTCTGGCTCCTGCTTCTTCAGGCCTGGCGGCGACACATCTCTACCCTCCGCTGGAGCCTCAACGCTGTGAACACCTCTGTGATCAATCTCGTCATTAACAAGTCCTTTTAAAATTCCAGCTGGTTACCGTAATTATACAGGTTTCAGGTGCCCGATTCTATAATACATATTTGTACACACAGCCCCAAGTCAAGTCTTCAAAATAATAAAACAAAAACAAACCCCAGCTGAGGCCCTGGCCAGATAGCTCAGTTGGCTAGAGAGCATCATCCTGATACACCAAGGTTGTGGGTTCGATTCCCTGGTCAGGGCATATACAAGAGGCAACCAATGAATGCTTAAATAAGTGGAACGACAAATCAATGTTTCTCTCTCTCTATCCTTTCCTCTATCGCTAAAACCAATTTTAAAAAAAGAACAAAACCCAGCTGAGTTTGCCTTCTGTGCCTGCCAGAATCCTGATGGGCACTGGAACCATAAATAACTCTATAGCAGTGTTATTTTGGATTTGGGGCAATTTAAATTAATTTATTAATTTATTCAAGAAATATTTACTGAATGTCTACAATGTGTGGAGGTAGATCAAAAATAAATGAACAAGAACAAAACCTAAAACAACAGCGACAAAGAGATCCAGCCCTCGGGAAGCATAGAGTCTGTTGTGGAGGTGGGGGTGTTGTTTCCCTCAGTGTTCATTCTCATGATGGGGACAGCATCAGGGACAGTACCAGGTACCTGCCCGTCCCAAACCAGCCTTTCCCTAGCACGCGTTCCTCTGTGCTTGTTGGTTTTTGTTTCACCTTAATTTTCCTTGGAAGGAACTTTCTTCTTGCTTTGTTCCTCTTTTCTTCATCTGAGGGAAGCAGCAGCAGAATCAAGTTTGGAAGGGTGTATGTACCTCTTCGCTTTAGCATGTACACAAGGAATGTGGGCATTGGATTTTTTGCACTGACAGTGCTGTCACAGATGAGAGAGCACACTGAGCAGCTCTGGGTGTAGCCTGTGCCCCTTTCTGCCCATAGCCTCACTGCCTTTGCATGTACACTATTAGCGTCACTGAGATGGAAAGACAAGGGGACAGAGTGTCAGAGATGGGCGGGAACTTAGGAATGACGAATGAAAGACCTGAGGCCTGGTGAGGCTGTCATGTGCCTCTTGTCACAAGCTAGATAGTGGCCAAGCTTGGATTGGCATTTAGTTCTGTCTCTCATCAGGGTTCTCTATGTCAGCATATGACCTCACGTCTGTGTTCAGATAGTCAGACAATGAGTGTGCATCTGAAAAGAACCATGTACTCGGTATGTGAAATAGGGCTTCGTGGAGAACAGACCACGTGTGCTCCAAATCCTGCTTCTCCTCAGTCTAGACAGTTCTCGCATTTCCTCCGCTCAACAGTAGAGTGGCCAGGGACCTTCCGTGATTCAATTCATTAGTTTGCAGTGGCGCCAAGCTGTAACATAAGTCTCCAAAGGGACGGGTCTGATCTCTTCTTCATTAAAACGAAATCTTCCCTTGGCATTTCTCTCAGGCGCTCTTCCAGGTATGGACGAGAGGGACAAAGAGGCAGGGGAGAGGACTCAGGGCTTAAATGCCAGCAATCCAATTAAAAGAATGTTTAATTTTTTTGTCAACAAAGTCTCTGCTTGTCCTGCTTCTCAGATGGGGGAGGAAGATGAAATTTAGGAGGACGCCCCGGACTGAGAGGAGAGGCCTGGTGTTTGGAACATCCGTCCTGCCAGAGGGAGCTCAGCCTGCTGGAGAAATAGTTCTCCCCGGAAGGCCAGCTGGCAGCAGATGAGGGACGACAGGGGGCACCACGAGCCAGCTCCTTGGGGCCCCTCCCTGGTGAAGGGGAGTGTTCGCCTCCACACACGTTTGGTTCAAAGAGCCGTGGGTGGGTCTGGTCCAGCTGCTTGGCTTCTCTTACAAACACGACAAATGAAACTAAATGTAGAAGAGCAAACAGTGGGAAAACGCGCAGAAAAGAGAACTGAGGATCTAGCACAGCCTTGGATGGGGAGGATCTCTGGGGTTTAGAAGCAGTACAAGAACCCACAAAGGAGCAGATAAGAAAGGTTCTACCTACGTGAGCATAAAAATACGTAATGGTCGACAAATGAAAAAAAAGTATCTGCCACGTATATGGCATCTAAAGGCTGTTGTTATTACTTGTAATTAGTTAATTCATTTAACGTGCATGGGGCTGGCGGCCACAGTGACAGAGATCAAAGGCTCAGGGCCCTCTCAGCCACCCTGCGGTGAGAGATCGAATGTGTCACCCTGTTTCCACCGCCTGTTTATCATCGTTGATTGCGACAAGTCGAGGGGGCTTCTGTGTACATATTAGTGTGTATCGATAAGAAGAGGACTTGGATATCATTAGGGAAGTGGACAGGTGCAAGAATGGGCAATTTAGAAAAGAGGAAATGCCTTTGGTTGGAAAATCGTATGTAAAAATCCTCAATCTTCTTTTTTTTTTTTTTGTATTTTTCTGAAGCTGGAAACGGGGAGAGACAGACAGACTCCCGCATGCGCCCGACCGGGATCCACCCAGCTCGCCCACCAGGGGCTACGCTCTGCCCACCAGGGGGCGATGCTCTGCCCCTCTGGGGCGTCGCCCTGCCATGACCAGAGCCACTCTAGCGCCTGGGGCAGAGGCCAAGGAGCCATCCCCAGCGCCTGGGCCGTCTTTGCTCCAATGGAGCCTTGGCTGCGGGAGGGGAAGAAAGAGACAGAGAGGAAGGAGGGGGGGGGGGTGGAGAAGCAAATGGGCGCTTCTCCTATGTGCCCTGGCCGGGAATCAAACCCGGGTCCCCCGCACGCCAGGCCGATGCTCTACCGCTGAGCCAACCGGCCAGGGCCCTCAATCTTCTTAATAATGATTGAAATACAAACCAACATGAGGTAGTTTTAGACTATTAAATTATTCAAATTATTTTCTTAAAGATGATATCCAAGGTTAGCACACATGTAGCGAAATAAGAAATGTCATGTTCTTGTAAATAAATAACAGGTCTCTGAACAGTATTTTGGCAAGATTTATCGAGTCTTTAAAATGCTCATATTATTTGACAAAGATTGTACTTCTAGGAACTTATATAAAGGAAATAATCAAAGATGAAGGTGAAAGTTTATATGTAAGAATACTCATAACATATATAGCCTCCTGTAAAAAGCAATTTCAACATCTTACAATTGGCAAGTGAACAATTGAATTAACACACATCTGTAAATAGTTTATTTTGAGTAAAACTCATGATATCATGAGCTTGAAGAATATTTAATGGCAATGAATATTTAAATACAATGGTGAATACAAAAAAAGTGGGATAAAAATTATAATGGGAGTGGTATGATCCCAATTTGGTAAGGAAAAATAAACATTTTATTAATAGATTTGAAAGTACATTTTTTAACTTTTTCTAAAATTTCTCTAATTTTAACAATATTGATATAATTATGATTTCAAAGAATGTATACATATGGATCAATTAAACACACACACCTGAGTTTTGGAAATGTTAACCTGTTATAAAAAACAAAAAATGTGTATTTTGGAGTAGAAGAAATACGGTATGGACACAAAGCTCTATTCAGGAGACAAAGAATAGAAGGAGGCTGAGCAGAATGATGGTAACCTGTGGGTGAGCCGGAGTGCTCCGTCCACAGACACAAGGTTCACGGGGCTATCTGCTCCTCTGTGACGTCAGCAAATTGCCTGCACCTCCTGTTTCTTCAAAAGATTCTATAGGCACTTTGGCTTTAACTCATGATTCTCCTTAGGAAGATCCCTTGACTCCTGAAAGGGGCTTTTCTCGTGGCTTGTGGGGGGAAGCACACTGGAGGAAGAGATTTGAATCCAGCACTAGTTTTGAGGGGTGAGAAGGCTGAGCCCCTGGGGATGGAAGATACACAGTGGTTCTGGGACTCAGGCTCCACCTACACCCAGCACCCTGGGGCTGCTGGCAGCCTGAGAGCAGTGATGTGTATGTGGGAGCCAGTAAAAAGAGTGATGGAGTCCATGACCCTGGGAACTCCTGCTCAGGCCTCTTGACCAGGCTCTGTCCTGAGAAGAAAGGGTCTTATTCCTAATGAGACTGTGATGGTTGGTCTGCAACTTCAGTGGCAGGTGGGTGGTGGGGACATTACCCTCCCAGTGATCAGTCCCATGCAGGGTGCCAGCAGCCCTACCTAATGTGACAGATACAAGGATGGTAGTTGAGGCAGAGACTCCGGTATAAATTCCTCCTGAGAGCAGAAGTCCAATCGCTCCATTTTGTATGGTATAAGCCCCCAGCAGCTTTGGGCAATTCAAGGAGAAGAGAAACCTCAAGAGGAAAAAATGAGAAGTCCTTTTAGTAAGATGTGAAAAGGCTTAGTTATTCTTTGAAAAAATAAAGGCAATGAGACCAACCTTATGCATCCTATGGTTATGAAGCAGACATATTCATTGTTATACAGTGGGCATGTGTTTATAAAGATAAGAAGACCAAACCTTAAACAACCCCACCCTCACCCCAGTGGTTAGGGATGTGTGAGGTTGTCGAATGGGATTTAAACCCAACTGGCCATGCGGGTGACCAGGTGGGTATGTGGGCCCTTCAGAAATTCATGCAAACTTTCTGTCCTTGAGAGATCCTCCCTTTAATGACCTGACAGTGGGTGTGGCATGTCAGCCTCCTCCTGTCATGCTCCCTGAAGCTTCATGGGGGGAGGGGGGGCCCTCAGGGGCATGTCAGCAGTCCCTGGGATATTTGGCAGGCTTGTCAGACGCCTTCTCCTACCTGCAGATAACAGAGCTCGAGTGTTTCTGACATCGGTTGGCTATTCCCGAGCTTCTGGATGGTTTCAAGTAGAGAAATCTTAATCCCGAAGCAATAGACATCCTTCTGTACCCCAGGCGCTGAATAAATCAGGGGAGATCTCAAACTCCATAATTCTAACAGAGCCGTCTCTGATGGCTGCAGCAATTTGCTCTCTGGTGGGTTAGCGCCCGGCCGTAATTGATGAGGAAACTGACAGCTCTTTGTCTTCCTTCACTACATTTGTCATTTGGCAGCTGGCTTATTCTTTATCTATTGCCTGTGACTGTCTCTCTGTCTCGCTCTCTCCCTGGGCACTTGTGGAGCAGATGTATTGCCTCCTCTCCCCACAGACGGGATCTATAAAGCCATAACATGTTTTTAATGCAATTCAGCTTTTTGAAAAATGCATAATTGGAGAGTTTCAAAATAATTAGTTTATTATAGTGGGCCTGTAAAAATGAACTTGCATCTCATTTATGAGCCATTAGATCCCGTGTTCGACGAGCCTGATTGCTATTAATGCCACCAGCACGTAATTTAGCATACTTCATCAAAACGTGTCACAGCGGAGCATCGCGGGCTCCCAGCCCCCACGTCTGGGGGCAGGGCTGGGTAGTGGTGCTGAGAATTCTTCCCGTGGCAGGCCTGCAGCTTTATTTATGTATTTACGGTAAAATATACATAACATAATTTTTATTATGTTCATCATTTTTAAGTGTACATTTCAGTGGTATTAAGTACACCAATATTATTATTGGGCAACAGTCACCATCATTCATCTTACAAGACTGAAATTTTATACCCATTAAACAAGAACTCCTGGCAGCCTGCGGCTTTTGCTACAATTGTCCCTTCCCCATACCCCTGGTGACTTGCATCGTGAAGCTCTCTTCCATGAGAACGCATGACATCGATCCCATGTCTTTCAGAAGCAGCTAAATGAAGAGCAGAAGCACTGACATGATGAGAAAGAAGAGAGAGAATTCAGAATGTGCCACGTGTGGCACACCTTGCAGGTAGGTGGTCACCGTGCCAGGAGGTCAGAACAGGTAACACCTTCCTAGGCACCAATGTGGATATTTTTCAGATCATGTAATGGAAATAAAAGTATGGACTGCATATCTTCCACACATCTTCCCACAGGTGCCTGTATAAGGCACAGAGGAATCCCCTCCTTCAAAAACCGATAGTGTGGTGGGAGAGAAGGGCAAGAATGGATGAGAGTTTATACGGTACAAGAGACTAATAATAGTGACTCTGTAACAAAAGCCTATGAAGGCAGTGGGACTTGGCTATAGTCTTGGAATGCTGAAGGGCTATGCTCAGGAGATGGGCAAAGTGTCCCGTGTGGGGGTGGAACAGAGCTCTTCATCACCTCCTTCACTCCACAGATGGATGCCCTGGGAGGGGGCAAGGGGAAAAGGCTGCCCAGGTGGACTGCCGGGAAGGGGTAGCGGGCCACAGAGGACCTCAGTCCCAGAGCCCAGCACATAACGTGTATGTACCCAACGATGGCCCAGAGAGGCTGGGCATCAGTGTGACGTGATGTGCCTTTCTCCCTGCATGGCTGTCATCAGGAGGATGCTGGAAGCAACAGAATCCAGGAAACCTGGAACAGAATGAGACAGTGACTCTGCTTCATTTTTCTGTGGGTTCATCACTGAAGAAGGAGAGGGCTCCCTCCACCCCTTTTCCTTCTTAAGAAGAAAAGTTAAGCTTTGTAATTGGATGTTGTGCGCTTACTCCAGGAACAAGATAAGTCTTTCAATTTTGGGCTCATAGAAAAAAAATAGCTGGAATATTGCAACAGTGAAGTCTTAACAGTGAGGAATCTGCAGTTGGGGCGAGGTGGAATTTGAGATCAGTTGAGGATGTAGAGATGGCGCTCCCATGTGGCACCTTAAGGTGGGAAGGACCCTGAGTGGGGTGTCACAAGGATGCTTGGAGATTGATTCTAAACACCAAGATCATGAGAGCCAAATAAAAAGGACCTCTGAGGGTTGAAAGATGGAAGTGTGCTCTGCCCTGACCTTCTGGCCTGGATAGTATCAGGTGGCCATGGTCCAGAAGTGTCTTTGAGGCAACCACAGAAGACCAGGGTACCTCCTGGAATGTAGAGATAGCTTGATCTCCTCTCCACCCTACCCCAGCTAAGACTCCGGCATAACCCTGTGAAAAAGGGTGGACCCACTAAGACAGGGGTCCCCAAACTTTTTACACAGGGGGCCAGTTCACTGTCCCTCAGACTGTTGGAGGGCCGGACTATAAAAAAAACTATGAACAAATCCCTATGCACACTGCACATATCTTATTTTAAAGTAAAAAAACAAAATGGGAACAAATACAATATTTAAAATAAAGAACAAGTAAATTTAAATCAACAAACTGACCAGTATTTCAATGGGAACTATACTTCTCTCACTGACCATCAATGAAAGAGGTGCCCCTTCCAGAAGTGCGGCGGGGGCCGGATAAATGGCCTCAGGGGGCCGCATGCGGCCTGCAGGCCATAGTTTGGGGACCCCTGCACTAAGAGCTGATATCTGTATCTAAGCAGTCTTGACAACGATCTTTAAGGCCTAATTTAATCTGCTCAAGAAAAACAACATCACAAGAGCTTTTGCTTCTGAGCACTGTGGAGCAGATTCTATTATGTAACAAAACAAAACCTTAAAAAGAAAAATTGTTCAGGGAAATCTAGTGGGAGGTGGCATTTTATAAGACTCACCAGGGGAAAATTCTGCAGCCCAGTATACTACAGAGAAATACCTATTATATTTAATTTCACAGAATTAAGAATTATAAATATCACAAAATGACTTTTTAAAATAGCTGTTTTGCATCTATTTAGTAACACTGCTTTATGAAAGAGCAATTTATGAAGCAATGTGATATGGTAAAAGGATGCCAGAAAGGGGATAAGGAGGAGGAGGAGAAGGAAGGAGAAGGAAGGAGAAGGAAGAAGAAGGAAGAAGGAGGGGGTGGGGATAGAAAGGACAGCAGAATGTCCCTGGCTGTGACCCTGTTTAGCATTGTAATTTTGTGTAAACAGTTTCTGAGCCCTCACCATCTATAACTATGATACAAAATAAGATTGTATGAAATCTTTTCTTCCAATAAAATTAAACATAGAAGCCCCAGTATATGCAATAAACAACAGTGGAGCTGCTTGGAGGAAAAAGGTTTGTGTGTGTGTGAATGCTAAGACAGTAACTCTGGGAGTAATTCTATGTCGGATTAGCTCCGTGTTCCTAGGGAACCCCCCTCCAGTTGAATGTTCTCTCTGTGCAGGGAAGCGTCTGGAAGGCATTTGGGAGAGGAGATCAGAGGCATCGGGCTCAGGGGAGAGCCTGTACAAATGTTAGGCATCTTCCAAAATAGCCCAGAGCTACAATACAAAGTGACAAAAAAGAAAAAAATGTGCAGACCCACGTTGACATCAGTGGGGATGTCTCCTCAATCCAAAGTGTCTGACATAGTTTTGACTACTCCGCCTATATCATCTCCTAGAGGGTAGAAGGGGCAACGAGAGGAAACTGCTATTCTGGGCTTAACTCCAACCTACAGAATAAACTTAGTTGGTGAAGCAGAAGGGACCTGGGGTCCTGTGAATAAATGGGGGCAGCTTACGTTTGCAGTAACCCAGGCGGGGAGGGGCTTCTGAAGCAGTGACGCTATGCAGGCCCCTGTGGGGATCAAAAGGTTCAGGAAACTAATCTGTTCCATTCTGGGAGGTTGGATAGCTTTAACAAGACACTCAAGCCCTGAATGCACAGTTTTCCAAGGCTCTGAAGAGGGAGGAAGGGGGAGAACTTATAAGAAAAGTGGTTGCTGGGCTCAGATGTAAAAACAGTCCATCTGGAGAGGGACCCGAGGGCACGTGGCCCAGGACAGTTACAGGGGAAGTGCCATGAAAGCCAACGCCCCATACGTCCTCGGGAGCTGCCGAAGGTGCGGAGGAAAATGCAAAAGGTTTCCTCGCTGTAATTAAGGCAGAGGAAGGGTCTGAGGTGGGCAGGGCTCTTGCCTGCTCAGAGGGGTAGGTACCATGGCCTCTACTATTTGCTTTCTGCCTCCTCCATGAGGAACAGTGGAATTCGGACTGAAAACCGGGACTAGAGCGTTGCCAGGGAACAACCCGAGGCCCTGCGAGGGTGGAGAGCCAGGTTCTGCGAGTGAGAACTAGCGTGCTAGGCAGGGAGCAGGTGCCGGGTCACGAGGCTTAGGATGGAACCCACGCCCTCTGCTCCACCCCGTGCTTCCTTTACAGAAAATGGAGGTGATGGTGTCTACCGGCTGTTCACACCGTGGGGTCCCCACACAGCAGCTGCAGCACCGCCCTGGGAACTTGTCACAAATGCAAATTCTTAGGTCCCACCCCAGATCTGCTGAATCAGAGCAGGTGAGAGCGGGACCCAGGGAGATGCCAGAGCAGGCTGCTCGGGATTCCGACGGCCTCTCGGGTCTGGAGCCCTGGTCTATGGCGCACGGCTGTCAGGAGACTTAAACAAGGGGCGGGTGGGGAACACCCTCGCCCGCTGGAGGACATGTTGAAACGATCAGCTTTTAGTACATGAGTTCAACCGTCCTGGCTTGGACGAGCTGCATTCCCAAACTTTGACAGGACTGCAGATGAGATCACCCAAGTGCTGTTGGTGGCAAAGCACATTTTGAAAAGAGCAAGGGATACTTCCTGGTCTAAAACCAGATGAAAAGGTTGCAGCAGGAAGTCACAAGGAATAGTTCAAGTCACCAGACTGGTTCTCTTCCTGTCTAGTCTTCTTCTCCCAAGCACCCTCCCCCTTTCATATAGTCAGTGTAATAAATATAATTGGAAGTGCACGGAGCCTCTGCACACAGGGAAGCATAAATTATTTCTCGAGCACTGAAGTGATAATTTATAACAGCGATGAAATTTGGCTTCAGATGGGGTAGAAACAGAGGCGGATTAAGGTCGGTTGAGGGCCCTTAAAAAAAAAAAGAGAGAGAGACGGGGAAAATTAAAGTACATGTTAACCATATTTTTAAATAAATAAAAAATACTATGTACTATTAATGTTAAAAACTGCACATATGAAACCAAACTTGGTGTCATTAGAAAAATATGTAAAGTTGGGGTTTTGCGGGGTTCTTTAAAAGTCGGGGCCCAGGGCGTGCACCCGGTGTGCCCACCATTAAATCTGCCTCTGGGTAGGAATTGCACCTTTAAGATTTGCCACAGCGTTTAGGAAAATCACTCACTTTACACATTAGGATGGATTACGTGTCAGTATTAATACCAGACATGTCCCTGTTGTCACATGAGATTTGGGAGACCAATTATTTCATGTGTGAGTAAAAATCTTCCTGGGAGGCTAACATCAATGTAGCAGATGGAACCACGTGGAGACAGGGCCTTGCGCATCTCACCAACGCAGGCGACTGCACAGTCTAGTGCTGCCTAACACATTTCTTCCCCTTGATCTGTTTTAATGTCGATGAGAAGATTATTGTTTTGCTTTGAAGAGGCCTTGGCCCCTCTGAACTTGGAACAATGGAATGCGAACTCACAGTTCAAAGGTTAAAAGAGAATTGATCTGTGAGCACTCACCAATCCCTTGCTCTGCTCTCTGCTCTCTAAAGGATAAATCTTTTTGTTCTTTGTTGTTTTTTTTTTTTCCAGATAAATCCAGATTACTTTTCCAGTACATTGGCTTCTGGCCTCCCCTGCCGAACAGTACTTTGACACGACCCGGACAGCCTCCCTGTAGCTATGAAGAAATCATTTCTAACATCTGAGGTTAATTCAGTAAATGAGGCATTGGATTTTCTATCATGGGAGCAAGAAAAATTGTTCCGATGAGGTTAGAAAAGGCTGGGCAAGCTCAGAGAATATTCCCTGGGGCTCCACCCCCATATGAAGCTCGATTGGACATTTATCACAGAGCTAAAATGAATAAACAATGAGAAAAAATTCCCCTTATTTCTCCATTGCCTTTTGAGTGAATTCTTGTGAGGCCTTGTGAGATAGGGAAGGTGGTGTTGCCCATTCGGCAAATGGGTGGACTGAGGACAGGGTGTTGACCATGGCTGGCCACCCATCACGCATCAAGTCATGCCTTACAACAGGGGTCCCCA
The DNA here is from genome assembly GCF_036850995.1 of Saccopteryx leptura. Taxonomy (NCBI): domain Eukaryota; kingdom Metazoa; phylum Chordata; class Mammalia; order Chiroptera; family Emballonuridae; genus Saccopteryx; species Saccopteryx leptura. The sequence goes on from NC_089506.1 coordinate 193,835,377, forward strand.
AACTATGGCCCGCGGGCCACATGCGGCCCCCTGAGGCCATTTATCCAGCCCCCGCTGCACTTCCGGAAGGGGCACCTCTTTCATTGGTGGTCAATGAAAGGAGCACATTGACCATCTCATTAGCCAAAAGCAGGCCCATAGTTCCCATTGAAATACTGATCAGTTTGTTGATTTAAATTTACTTGTTTTTTATTTTAAATATTGTATTTGTTCCCGTTTTGTTTTTTTACTTTAAAATAAGATATGTGCAGTGTGCATAGTGATTTGTTCATAGTTTTTTTTATAGTCCAGCCCTCCAACGGTCTGAGGGACAGTGAACTGGACCCCTGTGTAAAAAGTTTGGGGACCCCTGCCTTACAAGGAGGGTCCCTGGACTCTCTATATGGGCTGTGGTCCCTTATCATTCAGGAAGTCTGACTCCCAGTGCCTGCAGAAGGGAAGGAAAATGAAAGAGATGTGTGAGTCACAGTACTCCAACACCGGGCAATCCCAGCGGCTTCTGGGGCTTGGTGCTTCACCTCCCTCCAGGCCTCAGGACCCTTGTCATTGTCGTGTACCTTAGGAGCATTTTACCTGGGAAGGATCTCTTGTTCTCTTGGAAGACCCGCCCAGCAGCAAAGTCTAGTTGATTTGATTATCTTTGTTGTCCTGCATTATGACTTGGTGGGAGATTAGAAACCAAAGGACCGGGAGAGAAAAAAGCTGAGAGGGAGGTCAAGGTTAGGGGCATCTGCCAGGGCCCAGGGCCGAAGAGGCTGCATTGGGTATCCTGGCCTCCTGGGTGTCTGAAGGCCCGAGACTATAAAAGCATTTCCTTTGCGTGCAAAGGGTGACATGACACCCAACAACCAGGGGAATCTTATCAAGACATTCCTGGAATGAATGAGTCTTTCATGGAGAAGGAGGCTGATTGTAATCTGAAAGAAGGGACAGGAGACCGACCTCAAGAATACAGGAGGATTGAGAAGGCTTTGGGCTTCCGATAACCATCAAACCCAGGTTCATGAGGATGAAACTCCATCAGAGTGCTCTGTGCTGGTAACATTCTGAAAGGCCTTGATTGTTTCCTCTCATCTTTAGTGACGGATCCAGTTGTGTCCCCCAACCCCCCTTCACATGTTGGAGTCTTAACCCCTCGTACATCAGAATGTTGCTCTATTTGGAGACAGGGCCTGTAAAGCCAGAAGCCAGGGCTGGGGCCACTATCACAGCAGCCCGGCCCATGCAGGTTTGCATTGGATTCGGACAGTCGGTAAAGAAACCATGGAGCCAAAAACTGGTGGGCCATAGTCTTTAATCTAGCTTGCACCCGGCGGGCAAGTAAAAATACACACTGGGCTCCAAAACCCAGTCACATTCAGTGCTCACAAAGCTACTGATTTATCCGAGTTTCCTAGAATCAAAGGTTTCTAGCTCACCAGCCTTATTCTCCTCAGTTCCCCATCTCCTTCCTTATCCCAGATACAAACTGTACAAACTGGCATCTCACTCAGCACTCCGCCATCTTGGCTGCCTTTCCTGGCCTTCTCCACGTGGTCTCCTCCCGCTGCTGGCTCTATTCTCTCTGCTCTCTCATGCTAACCTCAGGAACCAAGGGCGCAAACTCTCATTCCGTCCCCATTTTATAGTGTAGAAATCCAAACCCTTAATCCAATATACATAATAGGGAAGTCTCTAATACAAAGTCACTTCTCTGAGGCATGATAGGATTGTACCACCTCACACCAAAAAGGGTGGGACAGGCTTAATCCCAAAACCAAGCCTCAGGCTACAACAATTCTCAACACACATTAATATCACCTGGGCAATGGCCTCACGTGGGCAGCGCCTATTTTTAACAAAGTGAGCATAATACATTTTATCTGCCCAACAGGGCCTTTAAAGAGGTAAACAAGGCAAAATGAGGTCACTAGGGTGGGCCTTAATTGAGTATGACTGGTGTCCTTATGAAAAAGGAAAGATTTGGACACAGACACAGACATGGACAGAGGGAGTGTTGGGCAGATAAAATATATTATGCTCACTTTGTTGAAGATGGCGCTGCCCACGTGGAGACCGTCGCCCAGGTGATATTAATGTGTGTTGGGGGCGGCCTGTGGGCAGGCAGAATTCTTGTATTCTGGGGCTTGGTTTTGGGATTAAGCCTTTCCCACCCTTTTTGATGTGGGGTGATACAATCCCATCATGCCTCAGATAAGTGACTTTGTATTAGAGACTTCCCTATTTTGTATATTGGATTAAAGGTTTGGATTTCTACACTATAAAAGAGGGGCAGAACGGGAGCTTGCGCTCTTGGCTCCTGAGATTAATATTAGAGGAGAGAGAGCAGAGAGGAGAGCAGAAAGAGGCCATGTGCAGGAGGCCAGGAGAAGCAGCCAAGATGGCGGAGTGTTGATTGAGAAGCCAGTTAGAGCAGAGTTTGTGCAGGGAGAAGGAAGGAGATGGGGAACAGAGGTGAATAAGTCTGGTGAGCTAGAAACCTTTGATTCTAGGAAACTCGGATAAGTCAGTAGCTTTGTGAGCACTGAATGTGAGTGGGTTTTGGAGCCCATTGTGTGTTTTTACTTGCCCACCGGGTGCAAGCTAGAATTAAAGATAATGGCCCACCAGTGTTTGGCTCCGTTGTTCTTTACCGACTGTCCGAATCCAATGCGAACCTGCATGGGTCAGGCTGCTGTGATGGTGGCCCTGGCCACTGGCTTTACATTTGGCATAGTCTGTGGCAGGATTTGATACAGATCGGCAAGGAGCCACTACCACCTTTGAGTGGTGGAATAGAGGACTGGCTGCTGTTATGGTTCCCCATGGCTGTCCTTTTGGGGACTGTAGGCTGGCTGACTTTTACAGCCATGCGTTAGGTAACTGAGAGGTCTGTGGAAGAGGCTGCCTGGGACCTGCAAACTGAGCAGTGGAAGGAGCTGGAGCAAACGTGGGAGAATCAGATGCTGACCCTGGAGCTGAAGGAAGTGCTGGAGGAGGAGGTTGACCAGGTTTGCGAGATTCACCTGGAAATGGAGCAGCCAATGGAGAAGGATTCACAGGTTTGTGAGTTGCAGATTGCCCTGGATGTTGTGGAGAGCCAGCAGCGGTGGGAGGCCAGGGCTGAGGCTGAGGCTGAGGCTGAGGCTGGGTCCGGAGCTGCAAGGTCTGTGGAGCAGAAGGCTGCGGCAGCCCGGGGCTCAAGCCTGGCAGCAGGAGCTGGTGTTTCTAGTTCCTCTTTGGAGGATGAGGAGAATCGGGCTGGAGTTGCAATCCACAGTCTCCATGAGATGAAAGCCCAGCTGGAAGCAGCACCTACTACGGCTCTGGTAGGTCTGCGATTTTGGGACACTTGGTTGAACGCTATCATGCTCTCCGGAGCAGAGATGGAAATGCTGACTGCCATTGCCATGTGGCCCTCTTTGGGACAGTGTAAGACCTGCCAGGACAGCAGGAATGAGGAGGGTGGCTGACGCCCCATGTGCATGGACTGATTTCCTGGACTACGACTGGAGTGGGCATTGACTCCTTTGTTGGATGGACTTACGGATTTTGGACAATGTGTGTAAAGCCAGAAGCCAAGGCCAGGGCCACTATCCCAGCAGCCTTCTGGCCTATGCTGGTTCGCATTGGTTTTAGACAGTCGGTAAAGAAACAACGGAGCCACAAACTGATGGGCCATAGTCTTTAATTCTAGCTTGCACCCGGCGGGCAAGTAAAAATACACACTGGGCTCCAAAACCCACTCACATTCAGTGCTCACAAAGCCACTGACTTATCTGAGTTTCCTAGAATCAAAGGTTTCTAGCTCACCAGCCTTATTCTCCTCAGTTCCCATCTCCTTCCTTATCCCAGATACAAACTCTACACAAACTGGCATCTCACTCAGCACTCCACCATCTTGGCTGCTTATCCTGGCCTACTCCACGTGGCCTCTTTCTCCTCTCTGCTCTGCTCTCTCATGCTAATCATCCCAGGAACCAAGAGAGCCCAAACTCCTGTTCTGCCCCTATTTTATAGTGTAGCTTCACAACCTTTAATCCAATATACAAAATAGGGAAGTCTCTAATACAAAGTCACTTTCTGAGGCATGATAGGATTGTACCGCCCTACATCAAAAAGGGTGGGAAAGGCTTAATCCCAAAACCAAGCCCCAGGCTACAAGGATTCTCAACACACATTAATATCACCTGGGCCATGGCCTCACGTGGGCAACGTCATCTTTAACAAAGTGAGCATAATATATTTTATCTGCCCAACAATGTGAAATACCCTGATGGGGTTGGGGAGCAGCTTTGCTGGAAGCACTCCTCTGCCCGGGGAAGCTTTTCCCATAGGCTGAGGACATTTTGCGCTTTGGGCAAAGTGCTCAGAGACTGGTGAAGTATACCTTTGTGATTGTTGAAACTGTATGATTTGTGTTGTGGTAATTTGTGTAATGTGCCTAATTTCCTTGCACGGGGATGCTAGTGATGTAAATTGTGGGTAATAAAGTGAGCATAGGGGTGGATTGTTGGGCAGATAAAATATATTATGCTCACTTTGTTAAAGATGGCACTGCCCACATGAAAGCTGTCACCCAGGTGATATTAATGTGTGTTGGGGGCGGGCTGTGGGCAGGCAGGATTCTTGTAGCCTGAGGTTTGGTTTTAGGACTAAGCCTTTCCCACCCTTTTTGATGTGAGGTGGTATAATCCTATCATGCCCCAGATAAGTGACTTTGTATTAGAGACTTCCCTATTTTGTATATTGGATTAAAGGTTTGGATTTCTACACTATAAAATAGGGGCAGAATGGGAGCTTGCTCTCTTGGTTCCTGAGATTATCATGAGAGGAGAGCAGAGAAAGGCCATGTGGAGGAGGCCAGGAGAGGCAGCCAAGATGGCGGAGTGTTGAGTGAGAAGCCAGTTTGTGCAGAGTTTGTGCAGGGAGAAGGAAGGAGATGGGAAACAGAGGTGAATAAGTCTGGTGAGCTAGAAACCTTTGATTCTAGGAAACTCGGATAAGTCAGTAGCTTTGTAAGCACTGAATGTGAGTGGGTTTTGGAGCCCAGTGTGTGTTTTTACTTGCCCGCTGGGTGCAAGCTAGGATTAAAGATGATGGCCCATCAGTTCTTGGCTCCGTTGTTTCTTTACCGACTGTCCGAATCCAATGCGAACCTGCATGGGCCGGGCCGCTGTGATGGTAGCCTTGGCCACTGGCTTTACAAGGAGGATGACGTGAAGACACAGGGAGATAACGACCATCTGCCAGCCAAGGAGAGGAGTCTGGAACAGCCCTCAGAAGGTGTCAACCCCACTGATCCCTTGATCTTGGCCTTCCAGCCTTCAGATCTAAGCAATGTTTCTGTTGCTCAAGCCAACTTTGTTGTCATACTTTGTTACAGTAACCCCAGTGACCTAAGGTAATTAGATGAACCTTGAAAACATTATGCAAAGTGAAGAAGCTGAACACCAAAGGTCACCTATTGTTTGATTTCATTTATGTGAACTGTCTGGAATAGGTAACTCCATAGAGACAGAAAGGTGATTACCGGTGGGCAGGGGCAGAAGAAGAGGGAAGTGTGGAGTGGCTGCTTGATGGATACAGGGCCTCCTCTGAGGGTGACGGAAATGTTCTGCAACTAGACAGTGCTGATGGTTGTGTGACATTGTGACTGTGGCACATATCCATAAATTCTACACTATAAAACGGTTAGTTTTCTGTTACGTGGGTTTCATCTCAGTGCAAAAAAGAAGATGGCCTGTGTGCACCTTTGGTAGATGGGGGCGCTGTTGAGAAGGGGAGACCCACAGACCCCGTGTTCCCCTTTATAGCTGGCCTGGGCAGAAGGCGCAGTGGCAGCCTTTGAAAAGAAGTGGAAGGATGTGAAATCCCTAGGGCCAGTGGGAAGGGAGAGGGGCATCAGAAACGAATCTGCTTAAAGCTGTCCTTGGTCATTGAATTAAGGGTACAGGGAACCACGTGCCTGCACCCTGTGTTGTCATGGGCTGAGCCCTCACGCCATCTGCATGAATCCCTGGAGTGGGTGTGCCTCCCGGGCTGCCTGGGCATCTTCTGAATACTCTGTTTAGGTTGGGACATTTCCAAGTTTCCGGGCCTTGCCTCCCGAGACAGAAGCCGGGACCTCCTTTTTCCTAGGTTTCCTTGCAAGGAGGGCATGGAGACGTAGACCACAGGTGACCGAGAACAATTTAGCGGGAAGGAGACTTTGCAGGACTGATGCCTGGTGGGAGTGGGGAAGGGTGGCCAGCATGCAGAGGCAGCTGCTCAGGGCCCAGGACTGGGTCCCCCGCCCATGGTAGGTGAGTGGTCTGCAGGTCTGTCCTCACAGGTCTCCCTGTGGCAGGAGCAGGTCAGAGATGTTATATCGTCCCTGTTCCTGTGTTCCTAGCCACGGAGCCACCAGCCTTGACTCTGTGAGCTCGTGTGTGTGTGTGTGTGTGTGTGTGTGTGTGTGTGTGTGTGTGTGTGAGAGAGAGAGAGAGAGATCTCAGGCTGCCTTTTATACCTGAACAGAGTGGGGTCTTGTCACTAAGAACCCTGACTTGGGGAATCCATCAACCTAATTCTAGATAACTTGCTTGCCCCAAAGCTCACCATGCTGTGAGTGGGACCACAGGTGGGAGAGGTGGCAAGAACTCCTCTGTATCCCATGCAGGCAACCAGCCCTCACCCTGTCCCCTGCTCCTCTGTTCTTCCTCTCTTGTTGAGGGGTGCACTGTCACCATTCCCTGCCAGGTGGCTTTGTGGCTTTCTTTCTGTTCTAAGACCACCTCTAATCCAGAGGTCACATAGACATCGCTTTTGAGCTTGGAAAGCACTGACCCTCTAGGGCAGGAGTGGTAAACACACTCCTTTGCTCTGTGAAGTGTTGCATTCACCCAGCAGGGAATGCTATCGGGCCGGCTTGGATGCAGCCCCGGGTATTTTACACCACTGCGCTCCTGGTGCCAACCGGAAACGTCTTTGCTGGAGGTAGCACAGCGGTCATATCTTCTTGCCGTCTCTGCCCTAAAGTCTGACCTCAAACCCCAGACAGATCATGAATGGGAGGAACAAAGGCCTTTACGGTACCAGTGAAGAGTCTCATGGAGAGGAAACTTCAACTCAACCTTTCAGTACGATTCTAGAACTTCTTGTTATTTTCATTCTACAATCAACAACACAGATTCTAAACTAAAATTGATAAAATTCACGTAATTAAGGAACTGCAGAGGAAGCACGTGCTCCCTGGGGTCTGCAGTCCTCGTCAGGGATAGAAGGAGGGCAGAGGGGGAGCTGGCTGAGATGCTGTCCCTCCGGCATTCGGGGTCATTGAGGTAGCAGCTCGTTGGCCCGTGTCTAAGCTCTGGAGAATAACCACGGGACAAAGGAAGCTGTGTCCAGCCTCCACGCCGGAGCTCCATGAGTTATTTGTTCAGAATTTCTTCTTAGGAAATAACCCCGACCTGCCACCCCCAATGGAGCGGCCATGTTTTTTCCATAGATGGCTCAGCACCCACCCCCAGCCTGCAGTTGGTTCCTGTGGGGGTGAGCGCCTCACCTAAACAAGGTTATTGCTCCTTCCCTGAAAACCTGAAATGTATCATGCTTTTACTCCAATTGCATTTCAACAGTAACAAAAGCTTTAATGTCCGAGGAACTGTTGGCATCTATCTTCCAACCATGTGCAGAAAACCAGGCAGCTGAGACCATAAAGTCAAAAATGCGTGGGGGGTTAGATGTGGGAGGGTAGGGGGATCAAGCAAAAAGGGACCAAAAAAAATAAATAAATAACTCATGGGCATGGGCAACGCTGTGGTGACTGCAGGGTGGGGGAGGTGGAAGAAGTATGGGGGGATAAATGGTGATTGACTTGACTGGGGGAGGGGAGTGAACACACAACAGGGTATACTGACATGCATTGTAGAACTGAGCACCTGAAACCTGTATAATTATGTTAACAACGTCACCCTGATAAATTCAATTAAAAAACAAAAGAAAAAAATGCTTGTAAGAGCAGGGACAAGCCATTCTCTAGTTCTAGAGAATTCTGAATTCCATCCTATCCCACTGTTCCTTGGGTAACAGGGGCCAATCAATTCCTTCCTTTACCTAAGGCAGTTTACACACTGGGTTTCCCTTACGAGCCATCAGGTTCCCTCTAAACAAGCTTGAGACTGCAGGGGATACGTTCTGAGGGGCTGATACTGAGGGCGTCTGAGCAAGCAGGCCCCTTGAGGCCAAGCTGTGAAAGGTTAAGTGGGTCATGCAATGCTTCTACTTCAAAAGCTGTAGCAACACTCCACCAGACCCGGGGAAATCTCCTTTACAGCACTGCTCTGGTATGTAGGAACTCTGCTGTCAACCTCTCCCCTTCAGCCTAAAGCTATTCAAAAACGGATTCCAGCCCTACGCCCCGGTCTTGGCCTCTCCCATGCCCACAGATTCATTGGCTTAGCAGGCTTGCTCACTGTTTTTACTGAGGGAACTTCATCTCCCTGAGCCTCATTTTCTCATCGGTATAATGGGGTGGAAATATCTTCTCAGTGATCCCCCACAAGGTTGCTGTTGAGAAGATGTAAGATGCAGTGTGTAAAGAGCTTTGCATAGCGCCTGTCACACCAGTGAGTGTGATAAATGTCAATTGGGGGACTGAGCTGTCACCTGCAGACTTACATCAGGGGGCCACACGGGGCCAGGTGACAAGAGAGAAAGAAAGAGAAGAAATTGCCACCCTCTGTGGGAGAGGCCTTGCAGCTAGCTGCTTACTCCTTTAGGCTTTCTAATTGTTGGCTTTCTGCAGACTCCGAAAATCTGCCCTGGGCAGAGAGAGCACAACTTAGATGTTTTAGTTAAAAAAAAGAAAGGTAAATAAAGATGCGAGGTGATGGATGTGTTAATTAACTTGATGGGGAGAGTCCTTTTATAGTGCAGGTGTATGTGAAATCACCATGTTGTACACTTTAAATATTTTACAATTTTGTCAATTATTCCTGAGTATATTATAAAAAGGGAAGAGAATCTGACCAGTAGGATGCTTTCAGGCTGCAAAGGTGCCTTGACATTCTTTTACTGGGCTCCCAGCATTCCATCTTACTCTCTCCTTCCTTCCTTCCTTCATTTACCCATGAAACAGTTAACTGAGGACCAAGCTTGACCCTGGGGTGGGGGCAGCAGTTCCAAAATTGTTTCCTTCATGAGAACCCACAGCAAGGCATAGGACTTGTGAAGTCAGGCAAAAAAAAGGTAGAATCAACTCTGCCACTTAAGAGTTTTGAGAATTTGAGCAAGGTCCTTACTGTCTTTGAGCCTCAGTTTTCTTATCTGTGAAATAGGAATAAGAATGCCTATCTGAGTCCCTCTGCAAAGATTAAAGTAAGCCCTGCATGTCAGTATGTCACGTGCTTACTGAAACGTATGTAATCCATCATACTTGTTGCTTCCTTGAATTTTGATTTCCCCATCTATATACCCAGGAATTGAAATTCCTTAGACAGCCTTGTGATGTGATTTCCATGAGATACAGCAGGCTAAGTACTTAAAACAGCTCTGGGCACATTCTCAAATGCTCCAGTGTGAGTTCTCTCCTCTCATCCACGAGGCTGAGACCCACCAGCTACTCTGCTTCCCCGACCCTGGTATTTTGACTGGTCCCTTTGTCGCATAGCATGCAGAACCCAAGTGACATCTTCCCTAATCTTCACTGTATGATCTCATGGTGTGTGGGGAAGAAAACAGTAGCTTTTCAACAGATAACCCCTTTAGAAAAGCATTAGAGAAGTGTCTTTGGCAAGGCGCTCAGAATAATTACCTGACTGATCTTGAGAGAGAACTGGCCTTGTTCAAAGCAGTAGGCCCCTCTTGGAGATACTCAATATTTAATATATCCCCGAACACTCTTCTGATACCACTAAATACATTACCTTTGCCAATTGAAAATGTCAGTGATGGACCACCGGGAATGACCCAGGAAGTATTTCCTTTTGCCACCAGGGCTTTTAAAACCCAAGCTCACCTTGGGAAGAATGAAGGGGCGCGTGCAGAGGTAGGCTCTTCCCTGAATAGAGCTGCCATGTCAAAGTGATGCCTGTCACTTGATTTGTGAGCCTAAATGACCTCAAGCCAACGTAGCCTTTACATAAACTCTCCAATTAAAGTACTGGATATTGTCCAAAGTGGCAAATTTCCTAGTGGCTTTGCAAAGGATGATAATGAATTATTGCTAATATAGCCGTAAAGCTGTTATTGGCGTGAGCACAATGGAGCAAATGTGTAGATAAAATTAAACTTTAAAGTGAAATATTGTTAAAACAAAAAACGGTTAATGAATTTAGACACCTCATTGAACAGATAAGTTTGGCAACTGATTGGAACAGATCATTTTAATTGGTCTCGAATCAAAATCATTATTGAAAATTGTATGACATATCAGAAACACATTTATCTCTTCCTTCTGTTAATGTTTAAATTCTTTCCGGCACGAGGCGCAGGCCCTGTCTCGTGGCGTGGTTGTCAGTCCCAGGGGGCCGGGAGGGAGCGAGAAGGTCAGATCACCCCCTGTTTTCCTGAAGAGCAGTTAATCAATCCTGAAGTCCAGGAGGATCCCACTTGATCTCAGAACGGACCCTCTAGGGATTGAGTGAAAAACCTGAGCGCCAACCTTCTCCATGCCAACGTCGGCCTTGGCAGGGAAACAAAGAGCCCAGTTGGGGACTTTGAAGAATCAGGCAGGACTCTTCCTGAGAAGCCCTCGAGTTTATATTGGTGAACAGAGCAGAACGGCAGCTGTGGAAACAGCTTCTTCTCGCCTTCCGCAGCCCTGGCCTCTGAAATCCCACGGTGTGTAGTTCTATTCGGTGAGACATCACCCAAGCGTCCGGGTGGGACTGGGTCCCTTAGGTGCTGTGCCTTCCCGACAGTGCCGGGAGAACTCCATGCACCGAATGGCTTCGATTAGGGCTTGGCAGACCACAGCCTGCAGGACCAAAGCCAGCCCACCATCAGTTTGCATCCAAGCTAAAGACAGTGTTTTCACATTTTCAATGGTTGAAAAAAAAAATCAAAAGAAGAATAATATTTCATGAGACATGAAATAATATAAAATACAAATTTTAGTGTCCATAAAGAGTTTTATAGGAAACACAGCCACACCCACTGGTTTAGGTACTGTTCGTGGCTGCTGTCTTGACAAGATGGCAGGGTTGATTAGTTGCCACGGAGACCATATGGCTCTCAAGCCGATGATATTTACTGATGGTCCTTCAGAGAAAGTTTGTCCACCCTTGCTTGGGCTAAGTGCTGCCCGTGCAGGTCCAGGCTTGAGAATTAGGGGCCGAGGTGGGTGAACACGAGATACTTTAACAAGACCAAGATTTTATTAGGAAGAAAGAGAGGGAAAATCAATGCCGTGTAGGAAATGAATGGTGCTCACTACACTTGAGCAAGTCATCTACTTTCTTTGAGACTCATTTTCTTCATCTGCTGATGTGAGTCCAGCCGGCATGTTTCCAGGGAAGCGGTGAGAAGTCAGGAGAAGGTGTGAAGATATGACTGACAGACCGTCAGATGGCTGACTGAGTGAATGACCCTGTGGATAGAGAACTGTCTCAGGTGAGTCTGGGGAGGCGCCCTGGCCCGGATCATGCCAGGACTGTGTGGATAGGGAACTGTCTCAGGTGAGTCTGGGAGGCGCCCTGGCCCGGATCATGCCAGGACTGTGTGGATAGAGAACTGTCTAAGGTGAGTCTGGGGAGGCGCCCTGGCCCGGATCATGCCAGGACTGTGTGGATAGGGAACTGTCTCAGGTGAGTCTGGGGAGGCGCCCTGGCCCGGATCATGCCAGGACTGTGTGGAGAGAGAATTGTCTCAGGTGAGTCTGGGGAGGCGCCCTGGCCCGCATCATGCCAGGACTGTGTGGAGAGAGAACTGTCTAAGGTGAGTCTGGGGAGGCGCCCTGGCCCGCATCATGCCAGGACTGTGTGGAGAGAGAACTGTCTCAGGTGAGTCTGGGGAAGCGCCCTGGCCCGCATCATGCCAGGACTGTGTGGAGAGAGAACTGTCTAAGGTGAGTCTGGGGAGGCACCCTGGCCCGGATCATGCCAGGACTGTGTGGAGAGAGAACTGTCTAAGGTGAGTCTGGGGAGGCGCCCTGGCCCGGATCATGCCAGGACTGTGTGGAGAGAGAACTGTCTCAGGTGAGTCTGGGGAGGCGCCCTGGCCCGGATCATGCCAGGACTGTGTGGATAGGGAACTGTCTAAGGTGAGTCTGGGGAGGCGCCCTGGCCCGGATCATGCCAGGACTGTGTGGATAGGGAACTGTCTCAGGTGAGTCTGGGGAGGCGCCCTGGCCCGGATCATGCCAGGACTGTGTGGATAGGGAACTGTCTAAGGTGAGTCTGGGGAGGCGCCCTGGCCCGGATCATGCCAGGACTGTGTGGATAGGGAACTGTCTCAGGTGAGTCTGGGGAGGCGCCCTGGCCCGGATCATGCCAGGACTGTATGGATAGGGAACTGTCTCAGGTGAGTCTGGGGAGGCGCCCTGGCCCGGATCATGCCAGGACTGTGTGGATAGAGAACTGTCTCAGGTGAGTCTGAGGAGGTGCCCTGGCCCGGATCATGCCAGGACTGTGTGGATAGGGAACTGTCTCAGGTGAGTCTGGGGAGGTGCCCTGGCCCGGATCATGCCAGGACTGTGTGGATAGGGAACTGTCTCAGGTGAGTCTAGGGAGGCGCCCTGGCCTGGATCATGCCAGGACTGTGTGGAGAGAGAACTGTCTAAGGTGAGTCTGGGGAGGCGCCCTGGCCCGGATCATGCCAGGACTGTGTGGATAGAGAACTGTCTCAGGTGAGTCTGAGGAGGCGCCCTGGCCCGGATCATGCCAGGGTGTTCTGGCTTTCATCCTCAGACATACGAGGGACTGTGAAGTGCTTTCAGCAGGAAATAACAAGGGGATGTTTGCATTGGAGAGAGAAACGTGGCATTTTGTGGGTGGTCAGAGCAGAAAGGTCATTTGGTCATAGAGTGAAGGCAATGAATGCAGTGCTGCCTGAAAGTGGGCAGAGACACAGGCTGGGGAATCATGGACTGCTTGCTCCTTAACCCACCCTCCAGGAGGGGAAAGAGGGGCGGGAAAGGCAGCCTCAAGGGGTGGCTATGGGCTTATGCTATGAAGCCCGCTTAGAATACCCTAGTAAAGCGGGCACCTGGTCAGGAACTGTGTGTCCTGCGGGAGTCCTCGGCCAGGAGAGGGATGGGCAGAGCATGGCACACAGGAAGCTTCATGACAGAAAGTAGGGAATCCCTCTCAGAGGCCATGGGTTCTGGTCCCAACCCCACCGCTATCTTGCTCTGTGACCTGGGCCAATACATCCACCTTTTGGTTTTTTGTTTTTTTACCTGTAAAACCACTGAGGAGAGAACTCTCTCCAGTGAGATAATATCTCTGAACACATTAATGCACTGGTAGAGACAGATTTAGGCTTTGAAGGACTCAAAGTTGAAAGAAGAGGGGACCTGTCTTTAAAGAAAAAAAATGCAAAATGAGAAGAGAAAGTGAAATTTTACAAGGAGACAAAGAATCTGACAAATTACCATATTTCTTGCTCCATAAGAAACACTTCCCACCCAAAAGTGGCGGGGAAAATGCCTGTGCATCTTATGTAGCGAAAAATACGGCATTTTATTAAATATTTTAACACACCATTTGGTTCACACCATATTTTTTTCTTATCATCCTCCTTAAAACCCTAGGTGTGTCTTATGGTCAGGTGCATCTTATGGAGCGAAAAATACGGCAGACATTTTAGAGAGCTGAAAAACGCTGCCAGCGTCACAGAATCCAGGAAAACATCAAAATGTAATTATGAATGAACTGCTTGACAAACCATTATACAGTTTTTTCTATATTTTTTTGGCTGCATATTTTTATATCACCTGTTCGTATAACAGTGCTTTTATTACATTTTCTGAAGAGAGGCTAGAAAGAGACGGAAACTTGTTTTTAATGACTGATAACTGGACTGCAGGGGGCACACGACCTCTCCCCACAGCTGTGCTTGCTGTTTGCCATCTCCCTACAGGTCTGGGACCTGCAATCACACGCATTCTAATACGTTCTGTTCAGCATGACTCCCGCTGGGAAAATACGTGTGGGTACTGTATGCGCTGTATCACTGAGTGAATTCCTAACACGGGAATTTATGTTTTTGCTTGGACAACGATGAGAGCTTGCCCGATGTAGGGAAAACCTTGTACTTGTTTTTCACACCTTGTTCCTGCCCCATTGCCCATACGATTCTGATGTTGTCTCAGGACCCAGGGGGGCTGACTGTGCATGGTGGGGATGTTCCTGAAAGCCAGGATGGTTAGAGCCAGTGACCGTAAACCATGTTCGCATGTCTCATTGAGCTTAGGTCAAATAGTCCTCTATTGTTCCTTGGAAAGACCCAGCTAGTCAATAAATTATACTGAAATAAATGACCATCCTTAAAGGAAAGATCATATTTCCTTACCACACACAAATAACTCCAATAAATACTTCAAATAAAGCCCATGTATATTAAAGTCCTGCATGTAAAAAGCAAAACCTATGCTTAGAACACCTAGCAGAAGGTCTTTATGAATAAAGAATAAGAAAGAATTACTTAGATCAGATGGCAAAGAAAAATATCATAAGAGGAGGCAGTAATCAAATTGGCTTCATCAAAAATGTAAATGTCTGTGATAACAGATACCATAAAAGCAACTACAATTTTTTAAAGTCTCTTAACAATATTTCAAGTGTTTTTCACATATTGTCTCATTTAAACCTTAACAATAAAATAAAGAGTATTATTAGCTCCATTTTAAAGATGAGGACACCGAGGCGCAGAGAAATTGAATAATTTCCCCACTGCCATCTGGCTAGTTTATCAGTGGCTGAACCACATTAAGACACAGGATAGTCTGACTCTCAAACCTGGTCTCTTAACTCAGTGTCTTATCCCATCTCACCTCCTTGCCATGTTATCTGTAATAAAGTGAAATGAGATGCCACAGACTAAGAGATCATTGCCATTTATGAAACCACCAAGAGATTAGCATTCAGAATATATACCAAACTCCTATGTAGCAATTAGAAAAGACAAACAGCTCTCTGAAAAGTGGGCAAGAGAGAACAGATCATTCCCGAAAGCGGATGTGAGAACTGCCAAGACACACGTGAAAAGATGTTCAATGACTATTACTAAAAACTGGGGAGTTGCAAACTCAAACAAGAAGGGGATCCTGTCTCACATCCAGCACGAGCCAAAAGCTGAGAGTAGTCTGGTAACACAAAAAACTGGGGAGGATGTAGGGACCAGGATTTTTGTTATTCGAGAATCTGAAATGATATACTCACTTCCAGGAGCAACTTTCCAGGATCTAATAGAGTGGAAGATGTACATTCCTCGGGATGCAGGAATGTCAAGTCCACTTGACTGTAACGGAAACCCTTGTGCTCGTGCATAAGGAAGAATGTACAAAGTTTACTATACTGGTTTAATTATAGAACATGGACATGACATTACTCTTTGTTGGGCAAACCAATGTGTTTCAAGTGTAAAACAAGTGAGTTCGATTTGATTGCTTGTATTTTGCTTAATCAGTACATTGGCACAGGGCAGCGCCAAGTGTGTATCGCCTATGGAAGGCTGCAGGTGCTTGTCCTCAGGGCAGAAGATTGTAAATAGTGGATCACCTGCCTCCATTGGGACGGGTGTTTGCTATTTTTTGCTGGGGAAGGGGTATTTTTTGCTCAGCCTGTTTTGCTGGTGGGGGCCTCTGAGTCTGGTGAGTCCAGGGAATGAATCCGGTGAGTCCGGAGTGCTGAGGGGCTTGGGAGCCCTGAGAGAATGAGAAGCGGTCTTCCCTGCCTGTTTGCTCGTCCGCCGTTAAGAGACTTTAATAAACAGAATGGCCTACCATTTTCTGGCTCCACGGTTTACCATCTGCCCAAATCCAGTGAGAACCTGCCTGGCCACGGCCACTGGCTTCACACTCTTGCTCAGTTAGGGAATGGGAAAGTAAACTGTGGTTTATGCATATAACACTAGACAGCAGTTAGAACAAATGAATCAGGTTGATATGTGTTAAACCAGGTAAAGCCGAAAATCATAAGTTTGAATAAAATCAGGTTTAGAAGTGTGTGTGTGTGTGTATATATATGTATATATATATTAATATATACACACATATATATTAGTATCATTGTTCTATAGTTTTAAAAGTCACAAAAGTAGTATATTTTAGACAATTTTATTGTAAAATGTACATTGAACAAAGTGCATAAAATGCATAGCTATATGTAATTATAAAGGTTCACATTGGTTTATAAAGTGAAACCAAATGTATACCTGTAGTTTGTTTGTTTTAATTGCTTTATAATATGCCCTTGCATGAGTATAGTAAAAGGAATCCAGCCATTCTGTGGATGGGTGTCTGGGTTGTTTCCGAGTTTAGACAGTGTAGTGAAGTATATGTATAGAAGTTAGGCTTCATGTGGAAGCTAAGACATTTACTGTTTCTGAGGGGTGAGAGGGAATTGGGCGTGTGTGTCTTAATGCCACAGCTTATTTTTTAGGAAAAAAAAATTGAAACAAGCATGGCAAAATGTTAGCCCCGGTCTAAATTCTGCAGTGAGCACAGTCTGTTATATCACTTTCTGCACTTTCCTATCTGTTGAAATCACTTAAATTATTAAATGAAAAGACATTGTAAAGTGCTTGTCGTGTGAGGCATTCTCTGCCGCCTTCCGGCTCCCGAGGCAGAGTGCAGAACTCCACCTCTGATTCCAGAAGGGCGGAATGATCAGCTCTGATGTGGAGTCTGCAGCAATCTGCACACCTGGGAACTTCCTGGCTAACCTCTCTCCTGCCTCCGTTCCAGCAAGCAGCATGAACGAGCCTCCACGGGGCCCTGGCTAGCTCCCTGCTACCCTGCAACATCACTGAATGCCATCACCCTGCACTTGGATTCTCCCCTCAGCTTTAGGGAATGGACATGTCATGACTTCAGATATGCAGCTGGTTACACAAAACCCAAGCATGATGACCCTGGGCTGTCCCCCTTCCCTGCCCCAGGAAAGGTGGGGGCTGCAGCTTAGCCAGTTCTCTCTGGCTTGCCTGCCAGGGCGGTACCCGGGCACCAGGAGAAGAAAGGAGGAAAGGGTATGACTTCAGCCCATACAGGGATGCTACAGGACTTACCTTGATTCCTAGGCCCTTCTTTGAACATGGTTGGTACATGGTCAGAAGAAACCTGTCCAACAGCATTCCCCTTTTGCCTCTTACTCTGCCTCAGACAATTTCTACCATTAGAGAGCTGTTCCTTTGAGTTAAGCCATCAGAGTTCTGAGTAGAAAATGAATGAGTTGGAGGTGGAGAAGGAGTGATCACTGTTCAACACTTTATCTGAGCCAGGCACTTTGCATATAGCTTTGCATATACACTCCGCATTTTATAGACAGAACATCCCTGAGTTGCTCATGGCCATACCCATAAAAAGTGGTAAGGCCAGAAATCCGGGCCAGGTCTGCCATCGCTGAACTACTCAAACCATACCGCCTCCCAGCTGTGGAATTCTATAGGATTCCAGTCCTATATATACTGAAAGGCACCTCCTTGAGAATGTTGGCTAAAGCCCTCCTTTGAAATACGAGGCCTTAGAGAAGTGAAGTGACTTGCCCAAGGTCAAAGACAAGTTAGTACTAGATGTGGGGCTAAGTATTCTGACCTTAACTACAGATGCCCTGAAGTTATACCTTGACCTCTGTCGCTCAGTGCAGCTGGAGTGGGGTGGGGTGGGGCTCCATAGCAACATCCTGGTGAGCTAAGGCAGTGTGTGAAATGGGAAGGGCACTGGGCAGTGAGTCAGAAATCTGGCCCTGCTTTGCCTTAGGGACTTTCTGTTCCTACATCCCAGAGCCCCTTACTTCACTCCTCTGACGCTGTCATGTGGGTGCTTTGATTTGCTGGACCCTGCAGCAGAAGGATTCTGACTCCCACCTGTATGGAGGGGGGGAATACCTACCCTGAAGACCAGTTGTGAAAATCAAGTGAGGTGAATTTTGGAAAGTAATTTGGAAGCAACAACATTACTGAACAAATACCACTGGTTGTTCTTCTTATATAATAAACCTAGGGCCACTTGGGCAGGGCTGCTGAGTTGTTGGAATAGCTTCGGTTTGATTCCTTTGCCAAAGTTAGGTTCTAATGGCACAAACAACAACCTAAAAGGTTTTGCAAGAATGACTAGATAAAGCAAAGGTTATTAAAGTGATGCCTTAGCTCCTTACATTTTTTTAAAAAACACTTTCCATTTCACAAAGGATGTTAACATGTGTTATTAACCTAGAACTGCTGAGCAGAGCTGGTACTTTTTATATGTAAGGGGCTTCTCTACAGCAGGTAGAATTAAGGACAGCAGGTTACTTTTAATGGCTGCCTAGTTCTCCTAATTTATTGATATCCTGGAGAATTCTGAAGGCCAGAGACTGACTTGATTTGCTTGTGATATTTGGAGAGGGAAAGGGTAGCAGCGGGAATGGTTTGCACTTCCAGATTTGAGCAGGACAAGATGCATGCGTTGACTTTGGAAGGAAAGAGAGATTCAAACAAGTAGATTTAGGGTAGTTTTGAGGCAAGAACAAAGCTCCTTCCTCTTTGTTCTCTGTCAAATTAAGCACATTTGAAAAGGCAGTTGCAGTGGAAACTGTAGGCTTTGACATACGTCTTCTTTTATTGTTGGTTTATGATGTCATCGCTGGTCTTGGTCTTTGGTACGTCTTCATAGGTTTGAACCGGCCCAATATGCCCCACATGTGTCTGAAATGGCATACAGGTACAGCTCTTCATCAGAAATAAAATAGTCTATCAGCTGGTGATAAAAACAGGGAAAGCCCAGATTATGATGAAATATATTTTGTTACTTTTCCCATTGAGTTCTCTTTCTAGGCAGCAGCTTGGATGGATGACTGCAAGCTCCACAAGGGAAGTAATTTTGTCTGTTTCGTTCCCTAATGAATCCCCGGCCCTGAGCACAGTGCAATGAACACTTAATAAATAGTTGTTGAATTTAACTAATTGGGTATATTAGTAAAGGTTCTCCAAAGAAACTTAACCAACAGGGTATCTATCTTTATCTCCCCCCATCATCTACAGAATAATTTATTATAAGGAATTGGCTAATATGATTATGCTAAGAAGTCTCAAGATATGCAGTTAAATTGCTAGAGACCAGAAAAGCCAAAGTGTGATGTCAGTCTAAATCTGAAGGCCTGAGGTCCAAGAGGACCAATGGTGTAAACTTGCCTCAAAGCCATCAGTCTCAAGACTCAAGAAGAAGTGATCTTTCAGTTCAAGTCCAAAGGCAGGAAAAGACCTATGTCCCAGCTCCCACAGTCAGGCAAGAGGCATCTCCTCTTACTTAGCCTTTTTGTTCTGTTTAGGTTCTTAATCAGTTGGATGAAGTCCACCCACATTGTGGAGGACAATCTGCTTTACTCAGTCTACTGATTCAAGCGTTAATCTCACCCAGAAGCATCCCCACACACACCTTTGTGTGTGTGTCTTTGACCAAATGTCTGGGCACCCATGGCCCAGTGTCCCAGTAGAGCCCAAGCTCTACATGGATCAGGCATTCCTAATTCGATTTCCCCGTGCAGTGAGACACTCCTGCTTATTAGCAGGGCTGGCAGCCTCTTCGAGACTACTCTTGAGGCAGCTATGAGGATGCTACTGTTAAATGCCACCGGAGGAAAGACATGACCGACACACAAATTAGTTGCAATAATTACACAGGCAATTTATTACTCACAAATCCTTTTGGCATGCCTGGGTACAGCTTAAGGGGGGCCCCGTCAGCATGCTCCTCTCGGCTGGCTTTGGTCAGAGCTCAGAGTGGCGTGGGGACAGTCCACATCAACGTTGGAGTCTGGGCGACTACTGCAGCACAGAGCCCCTCAGCTTTAGTACCTTTTCTGGCCAACGCCTTCTAACAGGTGTCAATTTACAGGATTATCACCTCAAACCACCTTTTTGGGAGTTCCTTGCAGGGAACCCCCTTTATGTCAAGCTATTGAAATGTTTACATTAAACCATTTTTTAAGATGTTCTTATTTTCATTAATTTATAAAGTTAATGTAAATACACTAAGCCACTTCTTATCTATGTATAACTTCACACACATACTAACTGGGCTCTGCTTGTAAGTCAGAGTCTGTTTATCATATAACAGAGTTATGGCACTAAGCCACTCTATTAATTCCTATCCAATTGGCATAACTTTACTTAATTTTAATAATTATTTTTAATATTCTCTTAATTACTTTTATATATCTATTATATTTTTATATTTCTATATATTTAATTACTATAACCTTATATTATTACAACACCCAGTCAAAGTGGACACACAAAATCAACTGTTACTGGGTATCTAGAGCGTCGTTCATCTCTTGCCTCCCTCCATTTGCTCTTCTCCTACTGATGACTCTCAATCTTTCCCACTCATTGCCCTTCCTCCCATGTTCTGGAATAGCTGGTTACATGCCAGGAGATCCAAGATGATAATGGTGATTCCTGGCCCACCGTGGGGGAGCAAGGCCCACCGTTTGGCCTTCGCAGGAAAAGGCTTAAGTCTTTCAGAAGTCTTTAAAAGAACCACAAACAGCCTGACTGGTGGTAGTGCAATGGACAGATTGACCTGTGATGTTGAGGACCCTGTTTCAAAACCCTAAGGTTGCTGGCTTGAGTATGGGATCATAGACATGACCCCATGCTGGCTTGAGCCCAGAGGGGTGGCTTGAGTCCAAGGTCAGTGGCTTATGCAAGGCATCACTGGCTTGGCTGGAGTCCCCCAGTCAAGGCACATATGAGAAAGCAATCAAGGAACAACTAAAGTGCTGCAACTATGAGTTGATGCTTCTTATCTCTCTCCTTCCATCTGTATGTCTCTCACTAAAAACAAACAAACAAATGATCCACAAACATTATTTCAACTGGCCGACTCTTAGAGAAGAACATATAGAGGTTATTGTGCTAACAAAATACCCTTTTGATTCTCCTTTGCCAATGGCCTCTCAAGGGCAAAGAAAGCCTAAGGGGACAAAGGAGCTTTGTTCTCCTAAAGGCATTTAACATGAAATGGGGAAAGAGCATATCAGGTGTGTTTAGCCCACTGCCTTGCTGCCTTAGAAGTCTCTGGTGTCTTTTTGTTCCAAGAGTAGATTTGGGCCCTGATGAAAAAAGAATTTCTTTTTTCTTGAAGAAACTGCACTATAGATGGATGTAGAGTGGATTAGCTGGTTTCCTGAACTGTCTGTCTTGAGTGACTCGCAGATGCTCATCTTGACCAAGAGACTTATAACTTGATGCTATGTGGCTGGGAGACAGTGGTTATTGTGGACAAAGTATCTCCTTGTATGGATGGGGAGAAGGAAGCAGGACCTTTATCTGCTTAACATCTCATGTGGGTAGAAGGCCTAAGACTGGGAGTGATAGTGAGTGGAGACCTGGAGTGGCACTTGGGAAGGTACATTCCTTGGGAACTTCAAGATAAGCACAGATGCTGCTTCAGTGTCCAGAATCCCATCCTTCTGAAAGCTTGTGCCCACCCAGGTCAGACTGAGCTCACCCTTCTCTCATTGGGAGGATCCCAATTCTGTAGCTAACTGACAGTAATCACAGACTTTTAGCAAATATTCATCATTTAGATTTTTTTACTTGATTGTTTCAGGTTCAGTACAATAGGTTCCAATTGCACGTAGTATAAATTCCAGCTCCTCAGCTTGGCATTAAAATCTCTGTACAATGTGACATGTATTTGACTTTCTAGTCTTACCTCTTGACATTGATGTGCCTGACCCCTCCATTCTCTCCAAATTGGTATAAATCATTGCTCTTTAAATTTGCTTTTCTTCAGTTTGAATCTTTACTTGGCCCATCAAAATTTCATTCTCATTCTAGCTCCTGTCTCAGTCCCTCTTATGGAATCTTTCCTGACCTCCCCAGTGCAAATCAATCTATTCTTTGTCTCAAAAGTTATGGCCTTAAATGGCCAGTGAAACTTTTTTAGGGTGCTAGAAATGTTTTCTATCTTGATTGTGGTGGTCGTTACACAATTGTGTATAACTGTCAAAATATTGAATATATCAAACATACTTCATATAGGTGAATTTTATTACTGGTAATTATATTAATAAATCTGGGAAACCTTGCCTTCTACTTCTTCTACAGTGAATATCCTTGCCTTGTGTTGTGACCTCTTCTTCCTTACATGCATTGCTGGAAGCCAAGAGACAGAGACATCTGGAGAGTAGATTTGGACAACAAAACTGGGGAATCTGGCCTGACCTGTGGTGGCGCAGTGGATAAAGCGTCGACCTGGAAATGCTGAGGTCGCCGGTTCGAAACCCTGGGCTTGCCTGGTCAAGGCACATATGGGAGTTGATGCTTCCAGCTCCTCCCCCCTTCTCTCTCTCTGTCTCTCTCTCCTCTCTCTCCCTCTCTCTAAAAATGAATGAATAAATAAATTAATTAAATTTAAAAAAAAAACAAAAAATAAACTGGGGAATCTTCAGGAAGAAAAAACAAATGAGGTCACTTCCAACACACAGAGGATAAGCTGGGAAATGGAGAGTTGACAGGTGGTATAAAAACCAGAGAATAAATTGCAGAGAAAGGCTGTAGGAATTCAACCTAAGGGAAAAGTGAGTTTCTGTGAGTGAGACTCACGATAGGGTCTGCTGCTCGGAGAGGAAAGGAATGTCAGATGAGAGCCTGTTGGATGCTTCTTGAACCTCTCTGCTCTAGCTGTCCCAGCCACAGAGTCCCGCATTCGGCTGACTTTCTCTTTCAGCTGACATGGCTAGGCCTTGAGAACCAGAAATGGATGTGAGCCTCTGTGTCCTTCACATTCATGTGAACCACTCAGGGCTCCCTGACACGGGATAAGCTCACCCAGTTACCCCAGGCTCTACAATCAAATGTGCGGAATGCACTGTCATGCTTGAAAATTGCCATGAGGAAGACGGTAGGTAACTCATGAAGCAGTGAACAGTCTAAAACAACAACAACAACAACAACACTGCCCTAATAGAATTCTAGATCTAATTCAATTTGAGAGTTCATCAAGAAATACTGACCTAATCAACTGAAACTTTAGTCTCAGGTTGCTTGGTTTAATAACGACTAGGGGATGTTTTCCTTTTGGTTATGAAAGAAAAAGAAAGGAAAGAAGAAAAGAGAATAAAGAGATTTAAAGAATTACTTATGGGTTTTCTGTACTGTCTACGTACAAGTTTTCCAAACCCAACTTGGTGACAATGTTGGGTGATAGCCATCATTTTCCAGGATTGTCATGACACCCTTAAACTAAGATAGAAACAAAATAGATGCTAATTAACATATGAAAAATGTTAAAACATTCTCAGGGTGTTTTTTTCAAAAATGAAAATTTGATTTTTATCAAAGTAATGCATGCACCTAGTTTTTTGAAAAAATCAAAGAGTACTGAAGTGCTTATGAGAAGTGCCCGGCAGGGCAGTGACCTCCCATCTTGCTCTCTGCAGGCAATCACTGTCTACTTTGTTCTGATTTAGCTATTCCTTCCAGTATTTATCTCCATATTTATGAGTAATATGTGCAACAGGATGATAAATGGGCTTTTGCTTTGGCCTCAGAATTGTAGCTATAGCCTGAAAGCTGAAAATAATAGGTGCTAAGAACTTACACAATCCAGAAAAAGTTGACAAGATGACAAGATTAATTTCCTAAGATCTTGCTAACATGCGACAGAAATAATAAGAATAGCTAACACTTGTCCCGGGTCCTATTCTAAATACCTTAGATTCATTGACTTATTTAACTATTGTAGTGATCCTATGAAATCCCTCTGTTTTACAGATGAGGTAACTAAGGATTAGAGAGATTGAGTATTCTGGCCAGTTGGCAGAAACAGGGTTCTAGCTCAGGTTGTCTGGCTCTTGACCACTATGTGAGGGTGACTGTTAATAGTTTTGCGACCACCACACATGCCTTCCACCCCAGCCTTGATAGGGCGAACACCAGTAGCTCTGGAAGGATTTTGCCATTAGCTTAGGGGGACATTCAGTGTGTTCCCTCTTCATCTTCTCTGGTACCTTTCCCATTGCATTGTAAACCAACAAATGGGGAGAGTGTGCTCCACATAGAGATTGGGGTATCTATAAGGAGGAGAGACTGGCCTCTCATTTCCCAGGTGGGTGTCTCTTTGCAGTGGACTGGCCGATTGCCCTTGGTGTCTATTTCAGCAGGGAGAAAAGGGTGAGAGCGAGGCAGGAGCAGGGGCGTGGCAAAGATGCAGAATTTCTTGCAGACTGAAGGGGCCCACGGGATGTTAGCTAGGCTTGAGCTATCTTGCTGGCATTCTGCTGGAAAGGACAGTAGAAGCAAGAGACCAGCCTATCAAGTTGGGCGAGGCCGAAAGAGGTAAACCTGGTGGTGGAAAGGCTCTCGGGTGCCCTTCGAAAACCTCATTCAAGATTCCTGCCGCATGGTTGATAACTAAGACCAGCCGGTATTTATCAGTAATGACAATAAGCAGGGTCAGGTACACAGGGGATGTTTACCATCTCACTCTGATTCCCATTTCTTGAACAGAATGAAGGGCAGTGAAATTGCTAACATGTCTCCTCAGAGTTCTGAGCTCCCTGGCAGAGGCTCAGCCGGAGATGGGAGAGAAGGAGAGCATTCAACAGGATGTAAGATTGGAATTTTAAAACGAGGGAAGGTGGATTGGACATTTCATGCCTTTCATAAAACGATCAGAAAGCTATGGGGTCTGGCCGAGAGGTTATTAAGTGAAGGGAAAATGAAATTCAATATAGCACAGTTGAAGATAGAGATCAGAGAAGAAAATAAAATGGTCTCATGTTTATACCCTTATCTCATATTGAGCATATCCAGTACTCAGAGTAGCAGACCGTCACTTAACAGAATACATGCTTTTTACTGCTTCTTGTTGATTTCAGTGTCATTTTTTTCTATTGTTGTGGTTGGTAAAAGATGAATTAGCTCTTTTTCATGTTTCCTCCGTACACAGAAACCTTTTATTCTCTATCCTACCAATTCAGCTATATGTTTAGAAGAATAAATCATAAAATTTATATTATTGTGGCTGTCTGAATATTGTTCACTAGTAGGCTATCCTTTTACTCTGATTACATTTACTTTCTTGAAAGTGTGAAGGTATAAATAATTATTTAATTTTTACTTACATTGTTTTCCATGTACATACCTTTAAATTTTATACCATTGTACCTATGCATTTCATACATATAGTTATTTTATCCTCAATATAACATCTTCTTTCAATTATTTCCCCTGTAGAGTTTTCGTTCCTGAATGTCCTGTCTACAGTGGCTATTCTTTGAATCTGCTGCCCAGCTGTTACCTAAAACTTCCCTTGGTCAGTTTCCTCTGTTGGGTTTAGTTTTTCTAGAGCCAAGTCTTCCTTTATATTTTCCTTTCTAGGATGACTCTACTCACCGCTCCCTTCCTCCCTTTCCTTTTCCTCCTTCTTTCTCTCCCTCCTTTCTTCCCTTTCTCCTTCTCTCCCTCTCTTCCTTCCTTTTTCTTGTCATTGCGCACACTTGAAGCTATTTTTGCTCATATGATGGGTAAAATTTTCTAATTTGTATTAATTTGAATCACCTTTAATTTCCCCCCTCCCCCAATAAAAGCAAAGCCCAAGAAAAAGCATGCATTTAAGTGTTTATTTGGTAAGGTTCCAGGATACAGGAGTGAGAACTCAAAGAATGGAATAAGAATAGAGAATAGAAGGAAAGACAATGTGTGCTATTGTGTTGGCCATTGCTACCAGTGACTGGTGTGCCACCTCACCAGAACGTTGTATGGAGTTCATACGGAGGACAAAAGGGAGACATATGTATCCATAAACTCCCATCTTGGTCAAAATTGTCTTCTTAGATTTTTTTTTTTTTTTTTTTTAGGTGAGAGGATAGGGGATACTGAAATAGATTCCTGCATGTGACCTGACAGGATCCACCTGGCAACCCCTATTTGGGGCACATACTTGAATCAACTGAGCTATCCTCAGTGCCCGGGGCTAATGCTTGAACTGAGCCACTGGCTGGGGGAGGGGAAGAGAGAGAGAGAAGGGGGAGAAGGAGGAGAAGAGAAGCAGATAGTCATATCCACTGAGACAATCTAAGAGGACCCTCTTAGATTTTATTATTCTTCATTTCCTGGTTATGCAGAAGAGCGCATCACGGTTATCACAGGTGTCCCATGCCATCACAGCAGAGAAGCCCTCCGAATAGGAAGTAAGAGGTATGTAGTGTGTGAATTTGGGAGAAGGGCTATTTAGCTGTTGAAGTCTTTTGTTGAAACTGATTGCCACAATAGCAGCTGAAGCAAGAGATAAGACTGAAAGATTTAGCAGTGGCGCACAAGAGCTATCTGATACAGCCCATTCAAGTCTATTCAAGCCCTTCATGAGGTACAAGTCATCATGTGGTCCTCCTCAAGGCTGCAACCAGCCAGTAGCTCTGAACAGACATAATACAAGTATACATAACAATTTAAAGTTTCTACTTCTGCATATGGTTCAAAGACCATATTTAATATTTATATTTTTTCTCCTATTTCATCCATTCTAGATTTTCCTCACTGTTAACCAAAGTTTCTTTTGGTCTAGGTTAATTGCTAATGAAGTGACCTGGACCATTATTCCTGAGGGGTCTGAACCCTTAGTTGCCTTGCCTGTCTTGGTTCTGTTATTTATCACTGAATATGCTCTTATCACCTTACCATAAAAATTGGGCATGTTGCCAGTAAGGGATGTCCCAGTGAGTTTCTTGAGTTCCAGATAGACTTCTCCTGTCTTTGTAACCTTTGATCCTCTTGGTACATAAGGTCAGTGACTGCTTCAAGTAGAGTTACTCTTTTCTTCATTTGTCTATTGTCATAGGGACTCCAAAATAACCCGAGGGCAATCATACCTTCAATAAATTTAAAAATCTTAAATTAAAAAAAAATGATTTAATGTATATACTTTGTAAGGGATCTTTCTTGCTTTCTAATTATTCCTTTTCAAGTCTCCTGTGCTTGTTTCATGATTGCAGTATCTTCTTTTTCTTTCTGAGGATAAAAGGCATTTTTGAAAAGAAATAATTTTGTTTCCTGCATTATTGTTATTTCTTTCAGGTCTCTTTGTAGTTTGTTTGTGCTTTGGTCTTCCTCTTCCATGTTGGAAGTTTCTTCCAGTAGCCTGGAGATCTTTAGATTCCTATTCATATTAAAAAGTGATAATAAAGAAAGCTGAATGAAATTCTGTGGGTTGAGGAATTCTATTTTTTTGCTGAACACATTTATTTATTTATTTTTTTAAATTAATTTTACTAGGGTGACATCAATAAATCAGGGTACATATGTTCAAAGAAAACATGTCCAGGTTATCTTGTCAATCAATTATGTTGCATACCCATCAACCAAAGTCAGATTGTCCTCTGTCAACTTCTATCTAGTTTTCTTTGTGCCCCCCCCCCCCAACCACCACACTCTTATCAATGTCTCTTAGTCTTGTTTTTATGTCCCACCTGCGTATGGAATAATACAGTTCTTGTTTTTTTCTGATTTACTTATTTCACTTCGTATAATGTTATCAAGATCCCATCATTTTGTTGTAAATGATCCGATGTCATCATTTCTTATGGCTGAGTAGTATTCCATAGTGTATATGTGCCACATCTTCTTTATCCAGTCTTCTATTGAAGGGCTTTTTGGTTGTTTCCATGTCTTGGCCACTGTGAACAATGCTGCAATGAACATGGGGCTGCATGTGTCTTTACGTATCAATGTTTCTGAGTTTTTGGGGTATATACCCAGTAGAGGGATTGCTGGGTCATAAGGTAGTTCTATTTTCAGTTTGTTGAGGAACCACCATACTTTCTTCCATAATGGTTGTACTACTTTACATTCCCACCAACAGTGGATGAGGGTTCCTTTTTCTTCACAGCCTCTCCAACATTGGCTATTACCTGTCTTGTTAATAATAGCTAATCTAACAGGTGTGAGGTGGTATCTCATTGCAGTTTTGATTTGCGGGTTGAAGAAGTCTTAATAGAGTGATTAAGCAATGATGAAATTTCCCAGATGTCAGCACCTTGACCTCTAATGAGGCAATTCCATGTCTTAGTAGAAGAATACTCTAATCTTCTGTTTTGAGTACTGCTGACTAGTTGCAGTGGTGAGGTAAGCAGGCCAAGAGATAGAGGCTTGATGACCAGAATTCATTTTGCAGACTTTCACTTAACTTCCTACTTTTAGTTTAATGCTTTATCCATGCTCTTCACCCTATCTTATCCCTTTGAATTTGGAATTACTTCAGTTGGTTCCTCCAGAGAATGAACTTTGAGTTTTCTGTTGGGGAGAACAGTTACTTATCGGCATTTAGTTTGGGAAAGTACCTGCTCTGTGCACTGACTTTCAACCAACCTACCTATTGTTAGCACCACACCTGGTAGTTGCCTTCTCTTGCACTTGATGCTGAGCCTTCCTAGACCAGTGGTCAGCAAACTGCTACTCGTGAACCACATAGGGCTCTTTGGCCAGCTTAGGAGTACCCTAATTAAGTTAATAATAATGTACCTACCTATAAAGTTTAAGTTTAAAAAAATTGGCTCTTAAAATAAATTTCAATTGTTGTACTGTTGATATTTGGCTCTGTTGACTAATGAGTTTGCCAACCACTGGCCTAATCAGCTCATTTCCCCCTAGTATTCTCCATTGCAGTTTTTTTTAGTCTGCTATTTCAGTTAGTGCTCCTCCATGTACTTTCTATCCATAAACATGGTATAGAAATTTATATCTTTTAAATTTTCTTTTGGCAATGTTTTATGGAAGTTGGATTTAGTTTGCTAGCATTCTAGCAATATAAATGTTTTGCATCTATATTTATAAGAGATATTGATCTGTAATTTTCTTTTCTCGTGATATTTTTCTCTGGCTTTGAGATTCATGTGATGCTGGCTTCATGAAATGAGTTTGGAAGTGTTCCCTCCTCTTCAATTTTAGAAGATTTTGGGAAGAATTGTGTTAATTCTTCTTTAATGCTTGGTAGAATTTAAGTGAAGCCATCTGGTCATTGACTTTTCCTTTTTGATTACTAATTCAATTTCTTTACTTTTTATAAATCTGTTGAAATTATCTATCTTTTTTTCTTGAGTCAGTTTAGATAACTTGTGAGTTTATAGGAATTTGTCCATTTCATCTAGGTTACCTAATTTGTTGCTGTACAGTTAATCATAGTACTTCGTATAATTTATCTTATTTCTATAAGGTCAGTGGTAATGTTCTCTCTTTCATTTTTTATTTTAGTTATTTGTGTCTTCTCTTTTTCTTTTCCAGTTTAGCTAGAGGTTTGCAAACTTTATTAAAATCATTTCAAAAATTTAGGTTTTATTTATTCTTTTCATTGTATTTTTGTCACCTATTTTACTTATCTCTGCTGTGTTCTGTTATTTTCTTACTTCTGTTAACTTTGGGTATGTTTTTGTCTTTTTTCTTCAGTTCCTTAAATTATACATAGTTAGTTTATTGATTTGAGATCTTTCTTCGTTTTTAATGTAGCATTTACAGTTATTTTTTCTGTGTACTGCCTTCAGTGCATCCTACAAGTCTTTATATGTAGTGTTTTTATTTTCATTCATCTCTAATTACTTCCTAATTTCCCTAGTGCTTTCTCCTTTGACCCAAAATTAAGAGTATGGTAATTTCCACATATTTGTGAATTTTCATTTTTCTCCTATTATTCATTTTTAGTTTTACTCGATTGTGGTCAGAGAAGATATGTATGATTTCAATTTTCTTTTAGTTTATTGAGATTTGTTTTGTGGCCTGCCACATGGTGTACCCTGGAGAGTATTTCATGTGTACTTGAAAAGAATGTGTATTCTGCTATTGGTAGGAAGAGAGTTCTTAGATGTCTGTTAAGTGTAGTTGATTTATAATATTGCTTAGGTAGTCTTCGGCCAAGGTGTCCTGTCCATTATGCAAAGGATATATTGAAGTCTCCTATTATTATTTTAAAATTTTTAGACTTTTTAACTTTCATTTCCTTTGTTTTTATTCTAGAGAGATTGGAAAAAGAAATATTCCAGGTCAATTAACCATAATTAATTATATCCTATAGTGCTTTATTCTAGAAATATTTTAAAGTATGTACTACTATATTGTAAGAACTGCATTACTTTCTTCCACAATAATCTCACCAAAAGTCTTACAAGACTCTTTGAAATAAATATTGAGTCCATCATTTTACAGATAAAGAAAGAGAAAGTCAAGTTTCTTGAAAAACTTGCCTAAGATTACATAATGAGTAAATGGCAGAGACAAAATTTAAACCCTAATCTGTTGCATTTTACAGTAATGTTCTTTGCACAACATCTCATTACCTTAAGGTTATTTAGATTCCATGTAATCCCACAGGAGCCTTGAACATCTTTTGAGTTGGATAGTTCTGATGTTTTTACTGTTATTTCTTGGCAAACAAGGACCCTGAAGCCAACAAAGTTAAATAATATTCACAAACATATAACCTAGTTCAGTGGTAAGGTCAGAGCTACAACCAGACCCTCAAGTCTGAATCTCATATTTCTTTTTCTTTGACAACAGTCGAATTCTAGGTTTAAAAATTTGTGCAAAAATTTGAGAAGCTATCTTATCCCAAATAAATGGCCCAAATGTAACTACATATGGAATGAAATAGTAATATAAATTATGTGTTCTTTGAAAAAATAAACATGTTTGGGGAGAGGACTTATGCTGTCAAAACACTGGAAACCTGTTGGCTCTTAACACATTTACAAAAGAGACATTCCTTTAAATAACCTGCTGACCCGCCACATCCCCCTCCCCCAATCAGGGGTTGCAGATCTAACAGGGCTGGCAGAGCTGGCTGTTGGTAATATATTCTTTTCCTGTCGGTTTAAACTGACTCTGGGGGGGAGTCCTGCTCAGCAAGCAGGGGAAGTTCTCATTCCTGCTCTTGTCACAGAGTATGCTGTCATTCCTAATGGGGAAATAATCAGCTCCCACCTTCCCTTGTCTCTTCTGATCAGAATCACTGGTGCCTTCCACACTGAGGGCCAGAATCAGTGTGTTCCTGAGCCAGCCCCGACTGAGGCTGAGATGATCAGCAGACTCAGCCCTGTGCAAAGGAGAAGGTTCTGGAGTCATTCTTGCTGTCTATTGTGACCTGTTCTTCTGGTACTACCTGATGCTTGCCTGGCTCTGTTGATTTATTCAGAAATAAGCGAGGGTTCCTCCTTTCTGCATTTAATTGTCAGTTCTTCTATGGGGACTGGCACTCTGAACTATGCCCTTCATGACCTTAGATTGCCTCCTGCCCCAAAGGGGCTAAAACCTCCTCCATCTTGTTTCCCCATCCCAGCTGGGTCTCACTGTGAGGGGAGGCACTGACCTTGGTCCTTGTAAGACAAACCGTCCAGCCTTCCATTTTGTAGCTCTTCTTATTGGCTCTGCGTGAGCCTTCCTGGAGCTCATTAGTCCTTTTGTATGGTGTGTAATGGATGATCCAGCCAGGACTGCCCTTAGATCTGGGCATGGTGGCTTCTGTTCTGGCTTACACCCTTCAGAGAGTCTCATCAGGGCTGTCCTTTAGCTAAGCCCTCCCCATGGAGGAAGAGGACTACCTGGTCAAAGGAATGTACCCACCTGGAATCTGTATCTATGCCTCTAAACCATGTTTCAAATACCTGAGATTCAAGAATTCTTTGGACCTGTAGTCACGACTCTGCTCCTAGGGCCTTGGCAGGCCTCTCCCCTTGTGTTGCCAGAGCATACACAACTCTAGGCAAAAGGCAGACCCTTAGCCAAAGGGTGGCCATTTGCGTGTGGCTGGAAAGAGTTTGGACATGTGTGACTATGCAAGGCCTCTCGTAAAGCAGGATACAACCTGGAGCAGGGAGAAAGGAGTCAGCAAAGGATAGAGGGCGAGAGATTCCACAATGCCACATTTAGCACGGGACCTGGAGAGACACCAGAATTCAACGTTCTGATCTGGCTTTCAGATTATGCTGAAGGTCTATTTGTCAAGGAAAGGATACATAATAGAACATATTATATTGAGAAGTTTGTTAGCTTGACTTACAACTTGTTAATATTTCCCTGTGTGGCATGCAGGCTTCTATTTGTGCTCTTACCCTGGACCCCAAAGAAGTCAGAGGTGGGTCTGGGCTTAGCCCCTGTCTCACCCAGTCCCAACTCCCTAACTATCACTTCCTTATGTTCTTGTTGTCAATGTCTCCTTCTTAGGTTGAGCCAAAGTGAGACATAAATAGCCCTTCAGCATTATAGGAGATAGAAGCAAAGTATAGTATGTTTGGAGAAACTATAACATGCTAATAAAAATAACAGGGGCTTCAGAAACAAGCACACCTAAATCTCAGCTCAGCTAACAAGTTTTTTGACTTCTTCAAGCCCTAATTTCCTCATTGACTACATGTGGGAAATACGTTTAACCTTAAGGTTGATGTAGATTAAACAAAATGTGATGTGTGAGTCTGATGCCTTGCACAGCGAGTGCCTGGTCCATAATCAGTGTTCAGTAAACAAGCCTCTCTCTTGATAATTTGGAAGGGTTTATTTGCTCAGAACAAGACTGACCAATGCTCATTCATGACCTTTTCCAGCACATTGCACAGAAAAGACATACGTCACCAGAACCTGATATCTCTTCTGAAAGTGATCCTTTCCTGGACTGTGCAGTCTATTCTTGGACACCGGTCCTCACTTCCCATCTCCCAAGCTCAGTCTTTTCACCAGGTTGGGGGTCTTGCTTTTCTAGCCGCATGGGCTGTTCTATCTTGTTTCACCATTGTTTGGAATGATTATCTCGAATTAGGGCTACGGATGAAGCTGATGTGTCCTATTTCCTCAGGAAAAGGCAGAAGGTGGGGTCATCAGCTACACCCAGAAAACTGGGAGAGAAGGAGAAAGTCCTTTGTAGCGCCTTGAAGAGGAAGCAGGGTATCCATACCCAGCAAACCGCCAAACAAGCTAATCTGTAATTCCTCCAAGTCTTCGTTGAATTTGGTTTTCAAAAGGTTTCTTGGCAGAGTTGAATTTTTAAAAATTCTAACTTGTGCTATTTCAATTGAAAGAGCATACATTTTAGCCTATAAATAGAGTTCTATAACCACATACTCAGATGGAAACCGGCTGAATATATGGAGAAGATATATAAAGAGGTGAACATTTGGCAGAGAGAGAACTGGGGATGACTGGCATTAACTACTATGATCTTCGCACGAGGAAGTTATCTGACAGACACGGCCTAACAATGGCACTCCATCCACTCAGCTGCCCAAGGGAGGAGCCAGGACTCATCCTTGCCTTTGTCTTTCCTGTGCTTCCTCCATCATCACATCCTAGACTTCTACTTTATCAATCTTCCTCAACTCCATCCCCCTCTCTTCATTTCCACTGCCACCACCTGTTGACAAGCCACCCCACAGCTTCCTAATTCTCCTGCTGCCTCCAGTCCAGGGAGAACCTTTTCTGGCTCCAAAGTATCAGGAGAGCACGTCCATGATGGTGTCCAGGGGCTTTGTCAGGAAGATGGGTCCGAGGCTGAAGAGAAGACCAAGAGGCTGTTTTCAGGGATTGGTCAGAACAGAAAGGTCAGACAGTGGCCAGGCCTCTCAGTTGCTCCCAGGAGCATGGCTGCTAGGGAGTGGGGATGAGCTTTGGGTGTGAACAGAAGGAACTAATGAACTCTAAAATGGCAGGACTTTCTGGAAGTCTAAGGATCATACTTGAGAACGAACAACGAACAACTTCTGGTGTAATTATCCCCTCACCTAAGGTAAATGTTTTTTTTTTTTTTTTTTTTTTTTTTGTATTTTTCTAAAGCTGGAAACGGGGAGAGACAGTCAGACAGACTCCCGCATGCGCCTGACCGGGATCCACCCGGCACGCCCACCAGGGGCGACGCTCTGCCCCTCTGGGGCATCACTCTGCCATGACCAGAGCCACTCTAGCGCCTGGGGCAGAGGCCTAGGAGCCATCCCCAGCGCCTGGGCCATTTTTTGCTCCAATGGAGCCTTGGCTGCGGGAGGGGAAGAGAGAGACAGAGAGGAAGGAGGGGGGGGGGGTGGAGAAGCAAATGGGCTCTTCTCCTATGTGCCCTGGCCGGGAATCGAACTCGGGTCCCCCGCACACCAGGCCGACTCTCTACCGCTGAGCCAACCGGCCAGGGCCGGTAAATGTTTTAAGACAAAGCCTTGAGAGCAGTTATATAGTTTATCTGGGCAATAATGGCAGGAAATAGAAGTGAGGGACTAGTGGAAAGGGATGGAAAACTAACCCAAGAATGAGTTACAGAGTTGACCACCTTGACAGATGATACTTGACCTGTAGACCTAGGAACAGTAACACCTTGTACCCGTGTACATAAATCCTTTACACAGCTATCAAGTTTCTCAGTTTGAATTGGTCATCTGTTTCCTGCCTGACTCTGGCTATTACAGACTGCATTGGGTGGAACATTTAGGGGATACTGGTCTTCAGTTTTAGGAGTCTAAAAATGCAGAGCAGGGAGCAATACCATCTGCCAGGACAAAGGGCTGCAGAAACTGGGTGAGGATTGCAGTTTCTGGGACCCAGTGCATTGGAGTTTAGAGTCAGAATCCAGACCTTTGAAGGCATCTTATGAAATATATTTCCAAACCGTTGCTAAGGGTAGGGAGAGAAACATGAATGCCCTTGTGAGTCGAGCATCCTTCCAAATTGTCAACCACTATACTTCAGCTTGTGCACGGATAAACAGTGAGGGCTTCCTGTCGGTTTCTCACACTGTGGCCTCAGGCAAGTCTCAGCCAGGAAGTGAAAGGTACACATTAGTGATGAAGGCAAAGAGCTGCCCCTGTACCTACCTGAAGGTGGAGGAAGCATGCTTACAGCTGCTCATCAAATTAGTCTCTGAGAGAACGTGCAGCGGCACCTAAGAAGGGTTTGATGTTTTCAAGGAGTCCTGGTAGCCTCAGATTCAAGGTGACACCCAGGTGAGGCGGAGGGCTAAGCCCTGGCTGCCTTCCAGTTACTCCTCTTCCCTTCTCTGCCCGGCTCCGTCTGTGCCCCAGAGGGCTGCCCTGTCTGGACTGTAGCAACAGGCTTCCTCTCCCTCTAGCTTCCAGTTGAGCTCAATGGGAAGAGGGAGAGAGAGCTCAGAGTTTATTCTCCTGACGCCCTTCCTGCAAGGTTGTGGGACCTGGCTACAGACCTCGGGGAAACGCCACAGCTCGGACAATCCGCTGCACACTGGTGAGCCCTCCCTCCTTTTGTCCCTGCAGCCTAGAGCTGGGAACAGCTTATAATTTTGTTAATGGCTCCTTTTAATAAGCGTTCCTCCAATTACCCAGTTCGAATGAGCCATCTAGATCTAGAGCCCCAGTGGGTGGACTGGAGTTCTCAGCTGGGGTCTGTGTCAGAGGGAAGCTGAGGTGAACCCAAGAGGCAGGAGTGGACTGGAGTTCTCAGCTGGGGTCTGTGTCAGAGGGAAGTTGAGGTGAACCCAGGAGGCATGAGTGGACTGGAGTTCTCAGCTGGGGTCTGTGTCAGAGGGAAGCTGAGGTGAACCCAGGAGGCAGATGGGAACTTGGAGGAGAGCCACCCAGCCTGACAGCTGTGCCTGGCAAGGGAGTGAGGAGGTTGTAACCTATGACACCCAGAGGCTCGATTCCTGCAGAATTCAGACTTGGGCTGGAAGCAGCAGAACATATTCAGACCTTACTTTCTAGATGGGCTGACACTCCTAATGCACTACCGGGCCGGACCCTATGACTCAGGGCAACCTGCTGGGGAGGGCTGAAGGTGCAGGTACGCACGGCCAGGTGGTCTCATGGTTCTCCTTACAACCAGGTGCCTGGAAGCTGTCATAGAGCGCAAGAAAACCACAGAGGGGAATACAACAGATGTGTTGATCAAGCCTCATTATATGTCAGGTGCTTTATCTGCGTTCTCCTTTATTCTTCATAACAAGCTTCGTAGCTGTTTTTGTCCCCCATCCCATTATGGATAAGGGCCACAGGTTAAAGAAGGTTTGATAAAGTCCCCTAAGTCACACCGACAGGAAGCTTCACGGAAGGATTCCTTCCCACTAGTGCTCTCTCCACTGCATACACCGACTGACTCCGCCCCCTGCAGGGGGGCCTCGTGGTGGGCTGTGCTGTGCGGATAACCATGCCGAGTGTTGTTCTCAACGCACCCCCGCCCCATCATCCAGACAAGTCTCCACTAATGTTGATCTGAAGGGTAATTTTCTTGTCAACTGTATAATTAATGGGCCGCACACTACAGTGGCCCTCTATTATTCTGCTTCTTGAAGATATATTTCAAAATGAATAGCTGTTTAACCAATCACTTGGCAGACGTATTACCCTTAGGTGTTTCTGTCAGTCAGCGTTTTCACACATGGAGGCTGAAGCAGGCAGAATCAATTTGGGTATCTGCTCCACTAAAGTGAAAGAAGCCACAAATTAGAAACTCTCGGAAAATCAGAACTTGTCTCCGATTAGCGCTGAGCGGCGCACCAATTGCCCTTGCCGGCTCCTTGGCCCAGCGCGCCCGCGCTCGGCGTTGTCTGCCACTTTTAATAAAGCAGGAAGAGGGCTTTTGTGGTGGCTTTAAGATAATGTCTGCTGCAGCGTGCGTCTGTTCTTTTCCAGCAATCAGAGCGTTTATTGTGTTGTTCCCTTCACGAAGGCCCAGGGCAGTCTTTTTACAAGAGAATTTCCAGACTTCTGATAGCCTAGGAACGGGAAATGAAGAGGGTGTACATTTAAGACAAATCACTGCTGTAGCTGAGGGCTGCTTCAGAGGTGCCTTTTATGGAAAGAACATTGTACCAGATGCTTACTAATGTTGGAGGTTCTCAAAAGGATTTGGAAGATGTGATGAGTTCTTGGGACTAATCACCCCAGTTGACCTGGCCTCTTGCCGGGCCAACAGCAGTTGAAGAGATACTTGTAGAATTTTTGTTGGTGCCCAGTTCTAGGCCTCCCCTGGAGGTCACCTGCAGGGGTCCCCATACCTGATGATGACCTCTTCCATCCTTCTGCCTGAGGGGCTTCCCCAGCCACAAGAGTGCTCAGCTCTTGGGCTTAAGGATCAGTTGGAGTCAGCTCCCCATGAGTGACCCTCAACCTATAAATGGCAGAAGTTGGTGAATAAATACTTCAACTTCATCACCTCTCAGTGGGAATGTTATGAGGTGAATTCATGTGGTTTTCTAAAAGGCTCACATGGCATTGAGCCCCAATTCCCCGCAGCAGAAAGACATTGATTGACAGCCCCATTGTGCTTATGTGAAGGCAAAGTCTCCAGAAGAGATTAATGGCCTTTCTTTCACATGCCATTCACAGAGTAGATGTGTCTCACCTCACCCTTCCTAGCCCGCTTGTATATCAGCTGTTTGTTGCCAAAAGCCAGCTTCCCATGGTGGTCTGACAGCACATTGTCTCAAGTGAGCCATGAATCGCTCCTTTCCTGTTCTGGGTTTTCTCGGAGGCCATGTGATGGAACACTGGTGGGAACCCTCCCAGTGTCTAACACATGCAGTTTCTGACTGTAAGCACTTTATTGCCCTGTGGGCCAACCCCTGTCAATGGAAGACAGGAGCCCTCTGGTGTGTAAATGTTTCCCTTTTCTGCCCCATTGGCAGACATGCCACATGATTAAGAGCATCTCAGAGGGACCAAGGCCCAGGTGGCCCCGGAAGTGACCAACTCACAAGCATACTTCTATATCTGCTTTCCCCGTCTCCCACTCTTCCCAGTTCTCTGCTTCTGAGCCCCTTCAAAACCAAACCAAGCCCCACCTGGGGCTCCGGCTCCGGCTTAGGCTGGGTTTTATGACTGGGGTTGGGTTATGTAGGCTACAACAGTTGGCACCAGAAGAATCCTTAGAAAGCAGATCCTGAGGATGGGATTCGGAAACCGGACTTCTCACACTCAATCAGGTGGCAGCACGAGTCCCATTGTTGGGTAAGTGGTATGTTGCTGACCCCCAGCCTGCAGAGCCCCACAATGACCGAGACACTCACTGATGATGAGGGGAGTTGTGAGCGGGAGGCAAAGCATCAGCTGACCTCAAGCAGGTACACCTGACCTCAAGCAGGTACACCTGACAGGCACGGGGGCAACGGTCAGGATAAAGCGTCTGGAGTTAACTGTCTGCCGTTAACGCCTGTAGAAAGCCTTGAAGAACTGAAATGAAGAGTCAGGTCAGTCAGCCATGTGCTCAGGGCGCATTGTGAACATCAGTAAGTCTTCATGAGAACATTTAAGAAGCCCCCCATCTCTCTTAGCTGCAGGACAAACTGTGCTGGAAATTAGTCCCAGGATTCAATTTTAGGGAGAGTTAGAAAAAAGACCAAATGCATGGCCTTGATAGGTATCTTATGCCAAAGCAGGTGCTTTGATGGGGAAGCACTGGGACCCTGAGACCAGGGAGGGGGATGTGTGTTGTTGGATGGCCTGACAGTCTTGGAACCTGACTCCCCTGATCTGTCAGGTCAGCAGGAATGGTTCTTTCCCTTGACAGAGAAGGGCAATTTCTCCTTGCCTGCAGCTCTGCTGAAAGCTCACTAAAGAAGTCACCTTGGAAGGTGATGCTTGTTCACCTCATGACTCATCTCTCCATCCCCACATTGCTTCCAAGACAATAACTGGGGCCAGGCTACAGCAGTGGGACACAGCCACCCCAGGCCCTGGAAGGCAATGGCATACTCACCCCCAGAACTTGGCAAATAGGTGGTGAGAGGCATCATAATAGGGAGACTGGCGGTGTTAGGGCAGGTATGGTGGCAGAGGCTGGGCAGGGAGGAGGGAGGAGGGATACATAGCTGGATAGGAGAGAATGCATTGATAAGGGAGCACTGTCCCCTAACTGGGCTGGTGGTTACTGTTCTGGCAAGGTCACTTGGAGCCAGTCCTAATATCCTGGTGGGAAGGCTCCTTCAAGCTTCCATAGGATGATGGCTCACAATAAACAAGGTGGAGGTGCTAGCACTGCTTTGGCAGAGTATTGAGTTAGTGGTCAAAAGGTTGAGAGAAGTAGGAATGTTAGAAAGATCTAATATATGAAACCAGAGAAATCCAGCCTCTTATTAAAAACTCTCTCCCATCTCACTTCCGTCATTAGAACAAAGAAAGGGATGGTAAGGGGAACACGAAATTCTTCGAGAGGTCTAGTGATGGCTGTTCTCTCTAGTCTGGGCGGCGTTTGGGGATGTTGCCTTGAAACTGAACTCCCTGTTCTAAGCAGAGATGAGAGGGCCTCAGAACTGCAAAGGCCAGCTGGTGGAGTCTGACGGACAAGGTAAGGTGGACATAGCTAGAGCAATTGGTAGCAAGGCTGGGATGGCAACCAGTGTACCCTGGACCTGCAGAGATTTATGGCAATGACCATGACATTCCTGGGGACAAGATACATAGAAAGCTGTCTAAGATATTATTTAATTGGTATAATCACAAAAAATAAACATAAAAAAATTGGTAGCTGGTGATCAAAAAGCTGGTGTTAGCTACTCCAACAGGAGTGATGATGTCTCCTTCAGTTTCCAGGATGAAGTCAGACACTTCACTGATTAAAGAGGTCCCCTCAGAGGAGGACTGTGAGATACCATTACAGACAAGCAGAGTGTATATGTTTCCAATACACTCCTCCCCAAAGGACTCTCATTCAGAGTTACTACACCCTGGAAATATAAAAGAACAGATCACTTCAGAACCCTGAGATATAGAGTCGGACCTGATATTGATGACAGGGGACCAGAAATCTCAGGATGATCTATTTTTTATTTATTTATTTATTTATTTGTATTTTTCTGAAGCTGGAAACGGGGAGAGACAGTCAGACAGACTCCCGCATGCGCCCGACCGGGATCCACCCGGCACGCCCACCAGGGGCGACGCTCTGCCCACCAGGGGGCGACGCTCTGCCGCGACCAGAGCCACTCTAGCACCTGGGGCAGAGGCCAAGGAGCCATCCCCAGCGCCCAGGCCATCTTTGCTCCAATGGAGCCTTGGCTGCGGGAGGGGAAGAGAGAGACAGAGAGGAAAGAGGGGGGGGTGGAGAAGCAAATGGGCGCTTCTCTTGTGTGCCCTGGCCGGGAATCAAACCCGGGTCCCCCGCGCGCCAGGCTGACGCTCTACTGCTGAGCCAACCGGCCAGGGCCTCAGGATGATCTTTTGGCTAGTGTGGTGGCTCATGGAACCAGGTGACACATATAGTCCTGACCCGAGTCACAGAGAAGTAAATGGGTTTATAGATCTAATGTGTGAGTATTTTTCTAGTGCCCAAGTGAATAACTTGGATGACTACTCCCACTGGTTTTCTGACCTGTGCGGTAAGAGCCATCTTGAGAGAAATGACCATATGAAAACCCAAAGCAACACAAGAGGAACCAAACAAGTAGAACTAAAGTGGTAAATGCCACTGACAAGGAGTTAATGATGCAAGAGTGGTGACTCCCATCATATTCCATCAGCTCATTAACAAAAATGATCTGGATTATGATGTATGACAGTTGGCCGCAGTAACCTTAACCAAGGAACAGCATTAGTTGCAATTGCTAGGTGGGATGTTTCCTGGAACAGTTCAACACAGCAACTGGCGCTTGGTACGTGGTACTTGATCTGGTAAGAGTATTCTTTTCAGTCCCTATCAGTAAGGAAGAATTTCTTACATAGAAAGCACAGCAATGCACACACTCTCTCACCCTATGTTAACTCTCATCTTCCCCTATGATAACATAGTCCACAGGAACCTAGATTATCTTGACATTTCAAACAGCATCACAGTGGTCCACTGTATCGATGACATCATGCAAATTTGATCTCATGAACAGAAAAGATCAAGTACTCTAGATGTACTAGTAAATACATGTTGTCAGAATATGGGAGACCTATCCTCTGAAAATTCAGCGTTATGCCACATTAGTAAATATTTATAAATTCAATGAACTGGAGCACAAAGCGCTTGTTATTGAACACTATGACCCTTCCCATTAAGGAAGGAGCACTGTGCTTGGTGCCTCTTTGGATTTTGCAGGCAGCATACACGCATTTAAGAACGCTGCTCTGACCCATCTGTAGAATAACTTGTAAGGCTGAAAGTTTGAGCTGGGCCAAGAGGAAGGGTGAGCTCTGCAGCAGACCTAGGCTTTGATGAAAGCTCTCTTGCTGTTAAGGCCATGTGCCCTGTGGGCTTGACAGTTCTAGAGGTAGCCACAAATCCTGATAGGAGAGCGACCGTGCACACTCCTAGGGTTCCAAAGCATTCTGAACCAAGGCACGCCTTCTGTAGCAGAGCCCTGCTTGCTGTTTGAAATTCATCTCCTGGCACGTGGGTGAGCCTCAGCAGAGACTGAACAACTATGAGACATCACGTGACTATAATAATTGTCCATCATTAGCTAGGTATTATCCAATATATTTGAGTCATAAGGTTGAGTAGGCACAGCATCAATTTATTGTCTGATGGAAATGGTACATTTAGAATTGTATGTGAATAAATCCTGAGGGCACAAATAAGAAACATGAACAGATGGCCCAGACTGTCATGCTAACTATCATTCTTAGACTAATGGCTCTCTTTAAACTATGCTTATGGCTTCATGGATACTCCATCTGATCAACTGACAGCAGGTACATTTAGATGTGGCTCAGGGATGGCTTAATAAATTTATGCATATAAACATGTAGCAATATATATTATATAATTATATATGTAATTATATTATGTATAATTATGTTATGTTAACATTTGTCCATGTTAAGTAATATATTAATATACAGGGTGAGACAAAAGTGGGTTTACAGTTATACACAAAACAGTTTATTCTTGTATTATTATTTATTAATTTTTTTGTTTTGCTTTTGTTTTCCTTTTTCACATTTCCAAAATTCTGAGTCATCTTACACTCAATATATGTGTTTACTGTAGAGTTTTATGCCCCTGCAAGATGTTATTAAATTGATGTTGCTTCTTATTAAATCTTTTTTTTTATTAATTTTACTAGGGTGACATCAATAAATCAGGGTACATATGTTCAAAGAAAACATGTCCAGGTTATCTTGTCAATCAATTATGTTGCATACCCATCAACCAAAGTCAGATTGTCCTCCGTCACCTTCTATCTAGTTTTCTTTGTGCCCCTCCCCCTCCCCCTTATCCTCTCCCCCCCGCCCCCCGTAACCACCACATTCTTGTCAATGTCTCTTAGTCTCGTTTTTATGTCCCACCTACGTATGGAATAATGCAGTTCTTGTTTTTTTCTGATTTACTTACTTTACTCCATATAATGTTATCAAAATTGATAATTTATTAATTATTGTAATATTTTTAATACAAACAACTGTAAGCCTACCTTTGCTACACCCTGTATAGTGTAATTATGATATTGAATATGTTCATGCTTATGAGAACGAACTGTTACAGTTTCACACTGGAGCATCCCTGAAGTACAAAAGGTAAAGCAGATACATCCAACGGGCTGTGCTGTGTGTGAGCAGCGCACTTTGTCACCACTCTTGCACTCCTGGCGGAGGTAAATGGCATCGCCCCCAACCTGACTGTCCAGTCTGTTGGCCTGACTTATGGATTTCATTCAGATCGGCCACCCCCAAATGGCCTGAACCAATTTCTTAAACTAACTTTCTTGATCGATAAATGAACAGACAGATAAATAGGTAGACAGATAGATAGATATATATGGATAAATAGATAGATAGGTAGATAGACAGATAAATAGATAGATAGATAAATGATAAATAGATTGTGTTTCTCTGGAGACTTCTGACCAATACAACTTCCTTTTCTGTTTGACTTTTCCAAGACCCCACTTTAGTTCTGTGGGATCACATCGCAAAATCAACGGCCCACGACAAGGCCTCATCTCAGGCTTTACTTCTTTGAGAGAAGCCAGCCCAAGACAGCAGGCCTTTGCAAAATGGCCACTTTTATATTGTTTCAGTAAAATCCTGTGATAAATCATCTGGTATCTGACAATAAAGACTTATTATTGATAGAGAAGTTCGAACTACTGAAACAGAACCAGAGTAACGTAGACAACCTTGAAACTTTATTGGAAAATTAAAAACACAAATGAAAGATATCAGGGCCATTGGTTGGAAAGTGAGGCAGCAACATTGGTAACTATGGACGACTACTCATCTTTGAGGTTATTTGGATTCTAAATTCTATGGAAGGTCGCATTTACAACAAGTCCTGTCAATGCCCCTCCCCAACCTTCCCCAACAGAATCCAGAATCTGAGCATTTATCACCACCTGCAAAGCCACCACACCGGTACCAGCCACCATTGTTTCTTACCTGGATTATCACAGAACCTTAACTGGACTTCCTGTTCCTATTCTCACTCCCCTTTGGTCTAGTCTCACTCTAGGTGTCAGAGAAATCCTGGCCAAACACTAAGTCAAGTCATTCAGTTCCTCTGCTCACAATCCTGTGAGGCTTTCCATTTTGCTCAGGGTAAAAGCCCACATACATTCAATAGCTTTCAAGGCCCAACATGATCTGGCTTCAATTTTCTCTCTCATCTCATCTCTTCTTCTTCCCCTCATTAACTCCAGCCTCTCTGGCCTCCTCACTCTTCCTTAACTGTACAAGACATGCTAATGTCTGCGCCCTGGCTGCTGACCCCTCCTGGAATGCTCTTCCCCTAGATGTTTCCCTGGCTCACTCCACATGGCCAACAAGGGACACCAAAACCATGTAGCAGAGATACATGTCATGTTGGAGATCGATTGCCCTGTAACTTTTAGGTTGGGAAGAAAACTGAGGCACAGAGAGCTGGAATGACTTTCCCAGGATCTCACTCCAGGAGGAGACTGGCAAAAAGAAATACTGCTTCACGGACCTACCATTCTAAGAGATATTTGTCCTATTAATTTTGTCTAGAGAAAGAGAATCTGGCAAGTGATGGCCCAGAGAACACTTTTACCCATGTGTGTAGGCTTAACATGGAGTGGATCTACTGGAATTGTGATGAGTAGAATGATGGGCATGTATTTAATTGCACATTGTGTGGGAAGTGGGGTTGGAAACCTCAGTGCCCCCCTCCCCCATCAACCCCTGCAAACACTGGAGCTCAGCAGCAGTAATCCCCGTGTGAAATAACTAGAAAGAAAAGCTGATCCCAGCCTCTTACTGTGCGACTGTGTCATATTCAATATTCTCTAGCAGGTGCGAAAAATGACTCATTCCCCCTACTCCTCTGAAAATGTCCCTTTCATGTTTCATAAACAACAGCTTTGCTGTGCCATTGTCTCTCTTAGTTATTTTCATAATTCATAATTATCTTAGTTCTTAAAATGTAGACGTACATTTAAAAGCATGATCCAATCGTGCTTGATTGCTGCCACATTGTGTTCAAAGTAATTACCATTCATTTGGCTTTTGAGGCTGTTGAATGAATTTTCCACATGAGATTCCTTAACTTGTACATATTTTATTGCTATAAAATAGGCATTGGCAAGCTGCCTAAACTGTAGTGAAGGCCTTTAATTCCTATCACTATGT
Source organism: Saccopteryx leptura (assembly GCF_036850995.1). NCBI lineage: Eukaryota > Metazoa > Chordata > Mammalia > Chiroptera > Emballonuridae > Saccopteryx > Saccopteryx leptura. The sequence continues at coordinate 193,879,986 of NC_089506.1, forward strand.
GATAAAACAAATTGAGTGCAAACTGAGAGGCTTAAGATAGAACACTTGAAATGAATTCCACTCATTTTTCTAAACCAAGTTTCCCCAGGTGTGAGACACAGGTAAGATTAAGGTAGCTTAGTTCAGGCTGAGAGCTCAGAATTGTTTTAGCATTTGTATAAAAATGATAATGTCCCTCCATAATGGCAAACCTTTCTCTTCCCATGATCTATGATTCCTCAGGGAAAAGATGTTTGGAGAGAGAAAGTTATTAACATTTTTCATACATAGTAAGAGAAATCAAGTAGCATACTCACAAGATAAGAGCCAGGAAATTCTTTGTCAAGGTGGAGACCTGGGCTAAATGCTCTGAGACGAGGCTGCTCTGCCAAGCTGTGTAGCTTTTGGAAATTCTTCTACTTCTCTGAACCTGGTTGGCTCACTTGTAAAATTAAGGCGTTCAACAGCGTTTCCAAGTTTCATTTGTAATTTGTTTTGCTGAGGTTATTAGTATCTTGGATTTATCCAAAATCTTTCTCCTGAGCTGTCTCTAGGGATTTTAAAGATCACATTTATCGTGTTATGCTCACATTCTAAAAACTGTGCTATAAGAGGAGATTAAATTGTAGAAAGTATTCAAGTGTTGAGTTAGATGACTCAAGACCTTTCCTAATCCAGAAATTCTTTTACTCCAAAATGTTTGTCTATATTTATGCATTTATTGCCCTTGAAATGCCTCCCAATTTTTCTCTGCTTTTCAAAAACTTACTCTTTTACCCAGATTTAGGGCAATTGGCAAGACTTATATGGAGTTATTTCCCATGGCCTCTAACCAGTGACCAATGTCTTTGCTGAATATTTCTTCCCTTAGTTTTCCCTTCCACAGTTTCCTGTATTGTTTTGTAATGTTTAATACACATTTCCTTTCTTTCTACAACTAATTACATATTATTTGAGGAAGGAGTTGATGCCATTTCTTTTTTCTTTGATTTCACACGTAGTGAGAAGTATAGCTATTATTTATTATTTAATGAATAGTCATTGATTGATTGATAGGTCCAATGTTAATTTTTTTGTGTATTTATAAACATTTAACTGGCATATTTCCTCACTCCCTCTGGATCCTAGAAATTGACTAGTTTGAGCTACTTCATTGGAAGTATTCATTTAAAAAGATATTTGACAGTATTTTTTCCAAACTTTCATTGGGGTGGGCACGTGATTCTGCTACCAGGTTATCTCTAAAATAAGCACTTGGCCTTTCTTAGTGTCTCCTTTGGGTTTTCATTGTTAGGAATAAACCCCCTACCATAGATTTAAAGAAAGAAATTCAAGATAATCTCAAAATTACTTTTGCAAAAGGCATAAGGTTTCCCAGATATAGGTTTCCCTAATATTCATGTAAACATAAAAGGAACGATTTCCTCTCTTCTTAGTAAATTGGTTGTGCTTCTGAGTTGCAGTCAGCAGAATCCACTATGGCAATTTTGAGCAAAAAAAAGGTTAAATAAAGGGTATTAAGTAGCTCACAGAGGCACTGGCAGAGTAGGAGCAGGAACAATTCCCAGAACCACAACACAGAGCTGGCCCACTAAAGGAGCTGTTACCAATTTCGGTCTCAGATCCCACATCCTCTGCCGCAATGGAAAGCTAGCAATTTAGTAAACCAGTTTCACCACTGCTGGCCCTAGGCCATTACTGCCATGATCACAAAACTGTAACAGTTGCTATTGGCCCTCAAAGGACCAAATTTCTCTATCGTGATGCCAAAAAAGCAACATTGCCCATATTTAAATCTATTACAATGTCCATGTCCTCCTTATGAGTCTTGTGTGATCATCCACTAAATAGAACCTGAATCCCATGAAGAAGCCTAACTGTAAGAGAATCAGAAAGTGTAGTTTTTACTTCCCACTCTTTAGAGTTCGGGAAGGCTTTCTAGGGGTCAGAGTGGGTACTGAGTGAGCCAATATGAAGTTCTGGCCATACTCGATGATCCTTCTTTTGACTTGTGTGTGTGTGGTGATTAACTTCATTCTAGCTATCTTTTCCATAGCAAATTTGCCCAAAGATGATCTTTCTCTTTAATTTTCCTAAATGCTGTACCTTATACCCCAACTAGCAAGTCCGATTCTCCCCCCATCTTTGATTAGCTTTATGTGAATTCTCTTAGCATTGGTTTGCAGCATCATTTTATTAGGATTCTCGACTTCCTGGTGCTGTTCTCATAGTTTGTCATCTTTCACTTATTTTTGGCTTTGGTTATGAGTTCTTTCTTTTACAATTTCATACATAGTTGCCCTTCCAAAATCAGAGCTCCTCTGGCCCTGGCCAGTTGGTTTAGTGGTAAAGCATCGGCCTGGCGTGCAAAAGTCCTGGGTTCGATTCCCGGCCAGGGCACACAGGAGAAGCGCCCATCTGCTTCTCCACCCCTCCCCCTCTCTTTCCTCTCTGTTTCTCTCTTCCCCTCCTGCAGCCAAGGCTCCATTGGAACAAAGTTGCCCCTGGGCGCTGAGGATGGCTCCATGGCCTCTGCCTCAGGCACTAGAATGGCTCTGGTTGCAACAGAGCAACGCCTCAGATGGGCATAGCATCGCCCCCTGGTGGGCATGCCGGGTGGATTCTGGTCGGGCACATGCGGGAGTATGTCTGATTGCCTCCCCGTTTCCAACTTCAGAAAAATACAAAAATAATAATAATAATAAACAAAATCAGAGCTCCTCTGAGTCTGACCTGTACAGTCATACTAATTACATAGGTGCTCCTTCCTTTCTTATAGGAGCTGATTGGATTTGACCATTCATTTATTCTTTCAGTAAATGTTTTTTACGACCCACTCTGAACTGGACACTAAAGTCCTTTCCTGTGTTAAGTGCTGGCGATACAATACTGAGTAACAGATTGGTTCTGTCCCCACGGAGCTTTCAATGTGGTGGAGGAGACAGGCTAGTCTAAATAAATTAAATAATGACACAATCTGATGCGGGCTGTGAAAAGAATGATGTGGGAGTTATAGGGAACACAGGGAAATTCTCTTAGAGGTGGTATCACTCAGGATGATGGTTGGAAAGGGAAGAAGAAATCAGTAAAGCAAAAGCAAGGTATATCCACTCAAATAAAGAGGTCCGCATGCATGAAGCCCTGAGGTGGGAGGGAGTTGGGTGTGGAGCAAGTAGCAAGCCAACTGGAAAACAAATGGGTTTCTTAGATGCTCTGCCTTTAAACCAATTAAAAGTGCATCAAGCATCTGGAGAGCGAAAGTCATTAGTCAACAGAGCTTGCATGGAACAGCTTTTGTTTTCTTCATTTTGTGGGTTTCTATAACAATTTTGATTCCTTTTTTTGTTTTTACTTTACCTAAATTATCTTCAGTGTGTCTCCCCACTCACTTCTGTGGATTTTTACTCCAGTGTGAATTTGTGATTTGATTGTGTCTTTAAATGTAATTTCCTTCTATTGGTGTCTTTCAACCCAGAATCCGATCTCCACAAACCTATGATATCCATAAGGTACCATTTACCACTTAGTATTGCAATCATAATGTCACTTTGCTCACTGCCATGGCCTAGATGTTGGTGTGTAGAAATGCAATGACTCAAGATAGCCCCCTTTTTGTTACAGAGTATCTTATAGCTGCTGCTTTCTGTAACATAATGCCCCTCAAACTTACTTCTGCTGGCATTTATGGAATCCTGGTACAACTTTATGTGTCAGATGTGCACCAGAATTTGTTGACATACCCTCCCAAATATAAAGAAAAGGGTATTTTGGATTTGATATTTTGTGGTGATATCCATAAACACATGGCTAAGAGGGAGTAATTAAATCAAAGATGTAAAAAATTGTCATTTTTATGGTAAAATAAAGAAATATGGCTACAAAAAATTTTAAAATATTGTAATTTACATTTTAGCTCGAGTTGAATTTTTTCCTAGACTTATATTTCTTTGGTTAAAAATATGATCAAATATATTCTATTGGAAAGAAGCAAAATAGACCATATTTAATTTCAAAATGATACGATTTAATGATATTTAGCATCTGTTTTATATGTATTCTTCATTGCAGATTGTGTTTGCTTTATGAACGTCAGTCTTTGCTTTGGTAATCTGTGCTGCTGCATCATTCCTACTGGAAATGTTTGTGGCATTAATCTCACTTCCGTGCAATCTGGAGGAAGATGATCCACTCAGAGGTTCCCCATCTATCCTCGTCCTTGTCCTTATGAAAATGTATCCCCAAATAGAGTGAATGGGAAAGAAGAATACTTGTGAAATCACAAACATTCTGGCATGGCAATAGCTTGTGGTCGCAACTAGCACGAGAATGAGAAGACGGGGCACTGGCAGAGATAAGAGGGGAGTAATGGCAGGGTTTTTTTTGTTTGTTTTTTTTCATTTTTCCGAAGCTGGAAACGGGGAGGCAGTCAGACAGACTCCTGCATGTGCCTGACCGGGATCCACCGCATGCCCACCAGGGGGTGATGCTCTGCCCATCTGGGTCATCTCTCTGCCGCGACCAGAGCCACTGCAGCGCCTGGGGCAGAGGCCAAGGAGCCATTCCCAGCGCCCGGGCCATCTTTGCTCCAATGGAACCTTGGCTGCGGGAGGGGAAGAGAGAGACAGAGAAGAAGGAGAGGGGGGAGGGGTGGAGAAGCAGATGGGTGCTTCTCCTGTGTGCCCTGGCCGGGAATCGAACCCGGGACTCCTGCACGCCGGGCCGACGCTCTACTGCTGAGCCAACCGGCCAGGGCGGCAGGGGGTTATGAACAAATCCAGCGAATCAGCTATAAACTCTGTCCCTTTGTCACTGACTATAGGCATCAAAAGAAATGCAAGGGATAGAGAAGACTGTTGTGAATTCACTTTAATTTATAAAGCTAAACTATTCTCAAATTTCAGTAGTCAGATACCCTCAGTAAGAATTTGCTTGTAAAATACCACACAAGCAATACTAATTGAGATACATTCTAATCAATCTTTGTAAAGAGCTGAACACTTTGCAGGCACTGGCATTAAGACCTATATTATTCTTGGCTCCTGGCACTTGCTGATCTTATAGTTCATCTAAAACCTTAGAAAGAAAACCAAATCTTCATGGACATGCCAACATGGATTTTGACAATGAATGGCAAGAGCTTAAGCCCTGACGCCTATAGACTGCTGATTTTATCAAAACAAAATGTGGAGAAAGCATTTCCTATAGCACTTAAATGGAATTCAAAACAAATACATCACAGGTCATAAGTATCTGTGGCCTTATACAACTGTATATAACTCATCTGTAATTATTTATTTAGTGTCCGTTATTGTAATTGTAAATAACATGCTAACAGGAGCATCTTTTATGCTTACCATTTTTAACTTGTTTTGTCAAATCTCAAACACACACAAGAGGGCCTGACCAGGTGGTGGCGCAGTGGATAGAGCGTTGGACTGGGATGTGAAAGACCCAGGTTCGAGACCCCGAGGTCGCCAGCTTCAGCTCAAGCTCGTCTGGTTTGAGCAAGGCTCACCAGCTTGAGCCCAAAGTTGCTGGCTCGAGCAAGAGGTCACTAGGTCTGCTGTAGCCCTCTGGTCAAGGCACATATGAGAAATCAATCAATGAACAACTAAGGAACTGCAATGAAGAATTGATGTTTCTCATCTCTCTCCCTTCCTGTCTGTCTGTCCCTATCTGTCCTTCTCTCTGACTCTCTCACAAAAACAAAAAAACAAACAACAACAAAAAAAACCACACACAGAGGAAGAATAGCAATGAACCCAAAATATCCATCACTCAGCTTCAACAATAATCAGTTTATGGCCCATCTGTCTTTTGTTTTTTTTTAAATCTATACTGCCCCTTCCCAGATACCTGTAAATGCTTCATTGTGTATATTTAAAAATAATAATAACCCTAATGCCTATGTAAAATCGTATGAAATTAATAATTGTTCTTTAATATTATCAAATATTCATTCAGTTAATAAGTTTCCCTACTTGTCTCATGAATATTTTTTAAAGGGTTGGCTTGTTGAATAAGATCACACATTGCATTTGATTGATATGTCTTTCAAGTGTTTTTAAATCTATAGATTCCTTCTTTACAAAAAATTTCCCCTTGTAATTATTTTATGAATAAACCAAGTCATTTACCCTAGAATTTTCTTCATTCTGGATTTTTCTGACTGTAACCACATGGTGCTATTAAACACGGTCCTCTGGATCCTGACTATCTTGCAAATTGGTACCTCTTCCTAAGACTTACTGTGATTCAAATTGAAGTTTAAGGCAAGAATTTATCAGAGGTGGTGGTGTTACCATTGCATATCTGTCTCTGAGCCCATGGAGGGGTGAGGATCATTCATGAATCCTGGTTGAATGGCTGCATGCATGCATGACCTCCTATCTCTATCATGTTCCTGTTTGAATCCCCAAGCGCCTTCCATGCCATGAGAGGTTGTTCTACCTTCTCATGATGTGACAGCTGGCTCAACCAATGCAGTACTGGTCTTGCACTAGGTTCTAGTAACACAGAGGTGAAAGACCTCTTCCAGGGGACTCATTACCTGAAAGTCAGTGGGAGGTAGGGATGATAATAGACTCCCCAGTATGCTATGGAAATACAGTGAGAGGTCATTAAGTCAGTCTCAGGGGAAATACAAAGTCTTCCCAGGGGACAAGTGTCAGATTTTAAAGGAGAACTAGGAGTTAACCAGGGCAGAAAGTAGGGGAGAATATTTAAGGAAGAGGGGGTGGAGGGACTAAGAAGATGATGCATGTGGTTCTAAGGGCACGGACAGGGACAGTGACAAGCAATGAGGTAGGAAAGGCCTGGCCGAGGGTGACCTGGAATCCCAGCTGAGGAATATTGACTTAATTTTTAAAGGGTGGAATGAGTTAAGTAGGATAGTTGCATTTTACATTATTCTTAAATGTAACTATTCTATTTACATTTAACAAAACTGGTGTGGCAGTATGTGGCTGCGGAGGTAGAAGATGGTGAGACCTGATTTTCTGGCTGGGGTGGCAGGGGTTCAGAAGCACTTTAGGCACATTCTAGAAGTAAAGCCAACCAGGATCTTAGGTGTGGGGAAGGGGGGCCAGGACCTGAGCTGAAGTGGCCCTGAGTTGCTGGTGTAGTTATCCATTTTCTGTCACCTGTCACTTACATTTTCTACCTCTAGTGTATCAGCATAGGTACTTTGGTAAGTACTAGAAAATTACTGACTATTGCCTTAATCTTTTAGCTTCTCCAGAGTACAGGCTAGACGAGGAGAGGCCAACAGTTTTTGCCTCTGGGCCAGATTAGAAAGTAAACTTTTTTCATGGGCCAGACAAAATATTAAAATTAAAAAATGTTAAATACAAAAATGATTTGTTTAAGTAAACAAAATTTTATTATGTAATTTTTTATGAATAAATGTGAGTGAAAAAATTTTAATATACAATATTATTTTAATAAAAATATAATTACATACCATATAAATATCCAAACTGTATCGCAATCAATTGAAACAATATTTCATCAATGGAATGAACTTGAAGGGGTTATATCGCAAATAAAACAATTATTTTGTTTTACAAACAGCCTGGACATGTTTTCAGTTATTAACTGCAGCTATTGTCTATGCAACAATGCCACTTGATTCAGCACACTTGACCACAAAAATAACGAATTGTTTGACCTTGGGTGCACACTGGCAAACTCCGCCTAAAAGAATGTGGGTTTCACATCGCCGCTAAACGTCAAACAGTTCATATCGAGTACAGATGAGTACAAAAGTTGTAAATCTTTATAATGAAATTTTTTTAAATAATAAAGAGGTAGCCTGACCAGGCAGTGGTGCAGTGGATAGAGCATCGGACTGGGATGAGAAGGACCCAGGTTCGAGACCCCGAGGTCGTCAGCTTGAGGGCGGGCTCATTTGGTTTGAGCAAAAAGCTCACCAGCGTGGACCCAAGGTCGCTGACTTGAGCAACGGGTTACTCGGTCTGCTGAAGGCCCGTGGTCAAGGCACATATGAGAAAGCAATCAATGAACAACTAAGGTGTCGCAACAAAAAACTGATGATTGATACTTCTCATCTCTCTCCATTCCTGTCTGTCTGTCCCTCTCTCTGACTCTCTGTCTCTGTAAAATAAATAAATAAATAAATATCGTGAATCAATTCGACCAATTATTAGAAGTTAACCCTAGATTAGTCACATGTGGAATTCTTTTCCACGTATCACTATCTTCTTAAATATCTCGATTTCCAATAATCAAAGACGCTTCCGCTTCTGAGTAGCTGAGATTTTAAAGTAGTGGAGAATATTAAAAATTTAATCATGGGCCACATAAACTCACTATGCGGGCCAGATCCGGCCCACATGTTGGCCATGCCTGGGCTAGACTATAAATCATGGAGCAAATTGAAGGAAAACAAAACAAAAATATCCCTAAACCCTTCATGTTGGGATCCGGTGCTCTTACTTGAAATGTTAGGGAACTAGGACCACAGTATGATTTCCAGATTAATACAATTAGTGCCTGGGCCAGAAGCAGAACTGGGGATTATGACTGGTATTTTCACAGAGTTAGCACAGCATTGTGGGACCAGGGCCTTGTCTGGCTGACTTCCTGTTTTGAAATGGTCTTGGGGTTAGTAAGTCTGGCTCTGTGGGACTCAGGACTCATTAGTTAACTTTCTTGGAGTCTTTGGAAAGCTGCTCCCTGACCTCAGTCTCCTCATTTATAAATTGGCCTTGGAAGTGGTTGCCCTCCCTACCACGGACAGTTTCTGAGGGCATGAAGTGTAATCAAGTGTACAGAATCCTGTGAAATCTATAAGTGAGATTGAAGTTGGTTGGCTCAGGCCCTGAGAGTCCTGGAGCTCTGCTTTTAGTCCAGACTTTGCTACAAATGATGTGAATGTCTGCACAGGAAACTCAATGAGGAGATGCTTGAGCTTTGGGCCTCTTTCTCATCTGTCCTGTGAGGAACCTGGAATGGATGACCTCGATTGTCCCTTTTTTATTTAACTTTGACCAATGCTATAAGACAAATATGACAAAGGATAATTATTGTTTCACTCTTAGCATTAAATTCTCTTATAACTTGTTACTCTCCACATTTTTCTCCTCTTGGTAGAAAAGCAGTTCAGGTAACGTATATCCATGTTGCATAGATTAAACTGCAGCCCCCATCAAATCACATCTCCCCTGGGGACCATTCTCACTCTGTGGTCAGCAGCAGCCTCCTTGAATCTGCATTACCAATAGACCAAGTGGACCAGAATCCTGGAGCAGCGGAAATGGGGGAGCAGCAGCAAACAGGCAGGACTCTGCACTATTAACAATTTTTTAAAACTTTTCTTGGGAAATAATTTAACATACACAGGAAGTTGCAGAAATAGTACAGAGAAGTCCCAAGGACTCTAGTCACTAGGCTCTCCAGTAGTTCTGCCTTACTAATTATAATAATTATCAAGCAATCATTTAATTTTAAATAACAAATAAATAATGATAGTGTAGTATCAAAACCAAATGTTTGACATTGGCACTGCATATGTGTATAGTTTTATAGCATCACACCCCCCCACACACACACATGTAGATTTGTATCTCCGTCACTGCAATACATGTGACCGTTAACTTTCTGTTCCCAGACATGTGGTCAGACATTATTCTGGATGTTTCTGTGAGAATGTTTTAGGATGAGTGTAACATTTTAATCAGTGGCCTTTGAGCAAAGCAGATTGCCCTCTGTAATGTGGGCGGGCCTCATCCAATCAGGTGAAGGCCTTAATGGACCAAAGACTGACTTTTCCCAAGTAGGAAGGGATTCTGTCAGCCGGCAGCCTTTGGGCTTGACCTACAGCATCAGTTCTTCTCTAGTCTCAGGATTAAATGTCCACCCTTCAGATTCTGGACTCGCCAAACTCTACAATTGCATGAACCTATTCCTTACAATGAATCTCTTTCTCTCTATATACACATTCTATTGCTTCTGTTTGTCTGGAGTATTGTGACTAACGTGACAAAGAACTGAGGTGTCTGTACTTTAACCAGCTTCCCAGGCAAGTCAGGAGCTCTGAAGTTTGAGGAGCACTGTCCCCACATCCTGCAAGCTGGGCAGCCAGTGGACCTAAGATCCCAACCGTGGATACAGCATTACGCAGCAGTCCCTCTGAAGAACAAAGAGAGAAGTTTGTCCCGGTGGCCCCAAGTGTCAGAAAACCTTCTACCCCTGTCTAGTTTCATTGCTTGGAATGTGTGGCACTTTTCTCACACCCGTGCATGCACAACTGGGCAGCAGTCTGAGGTTCTGTGTCTCTGAAAAACTGTGAGGTGAGACCAGTGCTCCTGGTCCATGGAACACACTATCAGGAGTCAGACGAACTGGAGTTGGATCCATGGCTCTGACTGTCAGTGGCTCTGGAGCCCTGGGAACACTGCTGAGCTTATTTCTTTATTTACAAATCGAGGAGAATAAGGCTTGATTCACAGGAGTGCTGTGAAAGTGGGTGACATTGTCTCTAGCACAGGCCTGGTATATAGCTGTGATTTGTTAGGCATTACTTTTCTTCTCCTTCCCATTCCCAAGTGGAGATGACTGTCCCGTAGATAAGGGCAAAGGGCCAGTTTGAACATGCACAGAAAGGACAGGTCTTTCAGGCTGCCTCCCCCATTCTGAGTTGCGTCCTTCCTGAACTTCTTAAGAGGTTAGACCGTGTTCATTCGGCATTGATTTTGGTTGGGCCTTCATCATTTTTGCTTTGGAGTCTGGATTTTTATCATTTCCTGCTTAGTCCAAACTAAACTTTGATCTATAACCATTTGAAAAATGAGGGTTCTTAGGGAATAATTCCCTCCGAAAAGGCAGCTCCACCCCATTCCCCATCATCGTGAAGATGGGGATCCCAGAGCCTGCCCCAGAATAATCCTTCTGACCAATGTACTTTTCTCCTGGGGAAAAAGGTCCTGAAATGCAATTTATTGTAGAACACACAGTGGTTACAAGCTACCACAGTCAATGATATTCCTTTTATTACCACTCAGATGAGAACAGAAAATGACATTGGAAAGCAGTGAACTCACCAGAAGGGCAGAGAAAGTCATTAAATTCAACATGCATCATATTTCATAATCAGAACCCTGCAGTCAGCACTGACACTACAGAATGAGTTTGTTGCCATCATGATAATATAAAACCCATTGCATCTGCTTCCCTTGGCTCTGTCTGTTTGGGCCCAAGCTGGGGCCAGGCCATTCATCACCCGAGGCCAGGGACTGAGCAGACCGCTGCACTCTGGACTGCATGAGTTGAAAATACATCAGTATTAGTGGGAAACCCTGTCATTAGTATATCTCTGTTTGGGACAGTGGCTTCTGAAGGGCTGGGACACTTTCATAGTTAACCCCCCTAATAAAAGCCCTTTCTTTGGCCTGAAGAGGTTGTGTGGCCCCTCAGAGCCTGTGTGGGAAGGATAAAGAAGGAGCCTCTTCAGCCAGAGGAGCTGCCCTGAAAGGTTGAGGGGTAGCCACTGGCTTCTCTTACCTGTCTTCCTGAATGGCATGCAAGGCGATGTGCACTCCCCCGGGTCCAGAATGGGCCACTGGTGGTAATGAACCCTTGTATCAGCTTCAGGCTCATCTTAGAATTTCATTTTGATTATCCATCCCATGCTGTAATGTATATGTTTGTTTTAATTTAAAATAATGTTTTCTTTATGTCAGTTGATTTTTTTTTCTTTTCAGAGACAGAGAGAGAGTCAGAGAGAGGGATAGATAGGGACAGACAGACAGGAACGGAGAGAGATGAGAAGTATCAATCATCAGTTTTTCGTTGCGACACCTTAGTTGTTCATTGATTGCTTTCTCATATGTGCCTTGATCGTGGGCCTTCAGCAGACTGAGTAACCCCTTGCTCAAGTCAGTGACCTTGGGTCCAAGCTGGTGAGCTTTTTGCTCAAACCAGATGAGCCCGCGCTCAAGCTGGCGACCTTGGGGTCTTGAACCTGGGTCTTCCGCATCCCAGTCTGATGCTCTATCCGCTGCGCACCCGCCTGGTCAGGCTATGTCAGTTGATATCGACAATCCAAGGAAACGTGGCAAGGATCTCCTGAGGCTTCTTGTGCCCCTGGCACCCTGTCTCATAGTTCCTGGCATGTGGACTTAGGGCATCTGTGTCTACAGGACAGTATCCTTCTATTCAACTCAATTATACAAAAGCCTTCGTGATATGACCCCTTCTTGACCCCATGTTGTAGTACACAAACCCAACACCCTCCACTTGCAACACACAATCTCTATATGGTTTCCCCCTCTCTGGCCCTTTCAATGCACTCTGCTGGTTCTTCTTGATGTTTATCACAGAACGTGTTTCACCAAATTTGCAATGATTGGTTTATCTTATCTCTTTCCTTATGATTATGAGATCACACAGTTTTTAAGTGGCAGAGTCAGGATTCAAAACCAAGTGATGCTAACCTTTAAAAAAATAGATCTCTCACTTGTAATTCAAGAAGCGCTGTAAATGTTTGGGAAGATATCAGAGGTGTTGCAGTTAATACAGAAAATCAATCTCTGATGAAAAGTGCAATAACCACAATCAGTGCAATAACCACAATCTGACTAGAGCAGTCAGAAACGGAACTGATGTGGCAGAAATCAAATCAGCCAAATAGAAGCCAGAATAATAATAAATAAATAAAAGACACGATAAAAAAAATGAATGGCCATGATAAGAAAAAGAACAGAAAGCGGTGAGCGCAGGAGATAGAGCGTGGAAATGCAGCCTGTCATGGGGGACTGATAAAAACAGGAGAAGACCAACCAAACAGTGCACAATTAATAATCAAGGATAAAAGCAAAGAACTCTCGAAAGTTAAAAAAAAAAAAAAAGGTGGGGGGAGATTGAAAATGGTTACTCCATTCCAGGTAAAATTAATAAGCAGACAACATCACCAAGATACGGATTTAACTCTCTTTTGTTAATTTAAAAAAGTAATTAAGTTCAGTTTGCTGCGCAGGGGGTGTGCTTCAGTGGGTCTAGCGATGAAAATGTTTTCCTCGGTTTCTAATCCACTGTGAGCTGTCAAATCTCCGACTCTTGTCCTTCTAGGGTATCTCAGGCAGATCCAATAACTTCTTAGTCACCTTTGATTACTAAACATCCAGACTACTTTAAAACTTCAATCTCAAACTTGATTTTAATCTAATATTGAATTCTAAACTCTCCTGTCTGTGCCTCTAACAGCGCAGTGGAGCAGGCTGCAGTGTGCCTGAAACAAGCCACCCCCACTCCTGCTTACTTTAAAACTTCAGTCTCAAACTTGATTTTAATCTAATATTGAATTCTAAACTCTCCTGTCTGTGCCTCTAACAGCGCAGTGGAGCAGGCTGCGGTGTGCCTGAAACAAGCCACCCACTCCTCCTGCTCTCCCCTTATGACTCAGGTTCTCTGGGTGGCTGGGGCAAGGGAGTGGGGATTCAGAACAGTAACTGATGTATTTTCAGTGGCATATTTCTCAGGCCTTTTTCCTGCCTTTTCCGGTTCCAACTGCTGGTTGCCTCTGCTGGGGTAGCCATTGGTTTCTTCATAATTAAGTTATGAGGCTTTCTCGAGGCCAAATTCAGCATCACCTAACCCATCTTCCACCGCGGACACCCAAATGGACATTTTTTTGCCCTCCAGCCCTCTGGGCATTCAACCTCTTTGACAAATAAGGTATCACTTTGCTGCCCTGGCAGCCACCTGGGTGGTCCCACTGCTTCTCCTCCAACCACAGAGCTCCCTTTTACCCGACCGTTTTCTTTTGCCTTTCTGGTAAAGAGAGCCTTCTGCCTTGAGAAATCTCTAGAAGAGAAATGTATCTAGTTCACACTGGCGCCCAAACTCTAGGGACTCGAGGCAAACTCTCCGAAAGTCCGCACCCTGCTTCTCTTTGTTCTGATGACCGCACCCAGAGGACGTGTGCGTTCCTCCGTTTCACGACCACACAGCCAGCACAGGAGATGCCAGCATCCAAGTCTAGCAGGCGCCCAGTGGCTCCGAGAGCTTTAGTATTGGAATTCTCCCGGAGAGCTTTAGTATTGGAATTCTCCTGGGGAGAGAAGGAAAAGCTTCTATCCCGATGCCGACAGCGGCCCTCCTTTCCACCCCGCCATTCTTTTCCTTATTAAATTGTACATGAGTGGATGCAGACATGACGAAGGTGGGGGATGGTACTTGGGTACAATTCTCTTTAGAATATAAGAATGCTAAGGCCATTTTGACATTAATGTTGAGCTCTAGTTATTAATTCCAGAGTAACAGGAAAAATCCAACTCAATATCCTGTTACACTTATAAAAATGTTAAATATTGTATAAGGGTTGAGAACGCAAGTGTAAGAATATAAAATTGTTCCCCACATGCATTTCTGAAGCTCTCATTTTGCACTTTAGCAAAAGACCTTAAAGCTATTTCCAGATCAACTTTTTCATTTTTTTTTTCTCCTGAGTACACACACAGGAAGAATTCAGCTCCGCTTGCACCAAAGTGGGACCGTGTGACTAAGTTCTTGCCAATGGAATGTGGGCACAGTGATGGAAATCACTTTCACACTGTTAATGAAACATCTTATGTCATTTTTTTGCACTCTCTCCTCCACCCACATAATGGAAAGAAAGGACTCTAAGATAGAGTCACACTTGGAGAGAGACTGGACCACTGAATTCACATCGTTAAAGAGTCACCTGTGCTATGACTTGGAAGTTAGATTTGTCATATTCACTGTTCCTCTATGGGTGGACTCTAGAATCATTTTTCATTCTTTTGTGTGTGTGTGTGTGAGAGAGAGAGAGAGAGAGAGACAGAGACAGAGACAGAGACAGAGCGAGACAGAGAAAGGGACAGACAGATAGGAAGGGAGAGAGATGAGAAGCATCAATTCTTTGTTGTGGCACTTTAGTTGTTCATTGATTGCTTTCTCATATGTGCCTTGGTTCGGGAGGGGGGCTACAGCAGACCAAGTGACCCCTTGCTCAGGCCAGCGACCCAGGCTCAAGCTGGTGAGCCTTGCTCAAACCAGATGAGTCCACACTCAATTTGGCAACCTCAGGGCCTCCAACCTGGGTCCTCTGCATCCCATTCCAATGCTCTATCAACTGCGCCACCACCTGGTCAGGCTCATTTCTCATTCTTGACTATTTCATACGATGATACAATTAATACCTTTGTGTGTAGGAGAGTATTAAGATTGCTGGACCAAAGAGTATGTATGATTTTTACTTTGATAATGCCAAAATCCCTTTCTCCAAGATGATCATGATATGTATGTCTGTTTCTAGTGTGTGACAATACCTGATTTCTTATACCCAATTTATATTTCTTTTCCTGTGAATTGCTCATTCACATGCTCTGCCCATTTTTATACTGGGTTCTGTGCATTTTTCCTTACAGTTTATAGCATCTTTAGATTTTTACTTATTTCCTTGTTTGTTCATGAAATTTTTATTGAGCACCTAGTAGATGCAAGGAACTCTCCCAAGCACAGGATAAATAATGGCGGATATATAAAAAATGGTGAATAACTTATGGTTACAGAGGAAGATAAAATAAGCTGGGTCTCATGGATGAATAAAAGTTAACCAGGCAAGGAAAGAAAGAGAGAAGTTTCTAGGTAGAAGAAACATCAAGTACAAAGGCTCTGAAAGAAAGATTACTAAGAGAACCCAATGAAGACCCCTTGCTGCTGAGTCTGAGACCAGAGAACAAGGAAACCAGGGCTGTGGTGATGCATAAAAGGCCAGGGCTGAGGTGTATTCATATATTAATGAGGGTGAGTTCCAGGGACTCGCCTGGAAGGTGGATGTTAAACTTAATATATTTGGTAACTTGGCTCTCCATACCTGAATGCAGCTTGTTTATATCAGTGGATACATTGAGACAGAAATCACTGCAGTAAATTCCATTGAGTTTAATTCTCATAAATCTGGACTCCTGGAGGAGTCAGGATACTTCAGTGGTAGAGGCCAGGCCAGTGACTGTCCGTCAGAGCTTGGGAAGGATTATGGCACCGCTTTTCCCAAGTCAAAGCCTTTTTCCTTCCTTGAGGAAGTTACACAAAGTTTCAACCAGATTTCCACATCAAGATGGAAGATTCAGCCCCTGAGTTTATCTATCTTTCCTTGCCCAAATCTATTTAAACTTTATTAAATATATGCAATGTTTTACATGCTAATCATTTGTGTATTATATACCTTAGTAATATTTTTCCAAATCAGTTCCACGAGGTTTGTTTGGCGTGTCTTTCCCTAAAATTTTCGGTTCTTATAGAGGAAAACATGCTAGTCTTTCCTTTGTAATATTTTAGTTTATTTTTTGCCAGGTGTCAATTACTCCAAGGACACAAAGCAATATTATATTATTTTAGGCTATTTTAACAGTTAGATCTTCAATATACCAAGAACATTGTGTGTGTGTGTGTGTATGTTTGTGTGTATATGTGTGTATGTGTGTGTGTATATGTGTGTGTGTATATGTGTGTGTATGTGTGTGAGTGTGTATGTGTGTGTATGGGTGTGTATGTATGTGTGTGTGTGTGTATGTGTGTGTGTGTGTGTGTGTGTTAGTTATGTGAAGAAAGGTTAGGTTATTTTCCTTCAATCCCCTAAAATAATCTGTTGAGTATCCTTTTCTTTCTCCATTGCTTGCTCTGCTGTGTTGCACACTGACGTCAGCTCTCCATCCACGTGGGTCTGTTTGTGAGCTTCTACCCCAGCACACCTCTCTGTCCATCTGTTCTTGAGGCAGCCTCCTCTACTCGAGTTAGTATAGCTTTTAGGGTGTGTTGATAACTAGCAGAGAAATTCCCTTCTTGAAATTTCTACTGTTTTGAAGTTGTTGTTGTTTTTACCACTTTTACAGATTAACTTAAGAATTCAGTCATTAAGTTTCCAAAAATTATTACCCTTTGGAAAGTTAATTGAAATCATGTTGAATTTATCATGATTGATGATATACACAAATAAAGTTTCCCAGAACTTGGAAAAAAAAGAAAAAGTTTAAAAAATTAAAAAAATATATTACCCCTTTTCTAGTTAAAGTTCATAAATGAAAACCATTAACGTTTTAAGGTTCATGGGGAGCCATTTTCCAAGCAGGGGGCGGGGGAGAGAGATAAGTTCTACTCCTCAATTTCAAGAGTCACTGGGTTGACATCCTGAGCATTCTCGGGGGATCAGGGTATGACCCAGACTGCTGTACCCAGTCAAGCTGTCACTCACATGTGAAGGCTGCACAAAGACATTCTTAGATCTACAAACTCCAGCGTTTTCCACCAAGAGCCCTTTCTGCTGAAAGGCCCGGAGGGCATAAATCAGAGCACCATCGACTAGAGGGGAGTGAGAACTCTTGAAAAAGAATGTTACTTTTGAAAAATACATGTGACAGCAAGTAAAACCCACTAACCATTAGAGAGATGTCACTCAAAATAGCAAGGGTGTGTGGGGGAGGAGGGAAGGGGAGGAAGGGGTGCTGGCAGCAAAGAGGAGCATGTGTGGATGTAGAGGGACAGGGGTTATTGAGTTCAGCTCTGTGATGTCATTATTTGAACAAAGTTAAAGACCCATAGGATAAATTATAAAGCAAATCAACATATCTTCCTTCCTTCCTTCCTTCCTTCCTTCCTTCCTTCCTTCCTTCCTTCCTTCCTTCCTTCCTTCCTTCCTTCCTTCCTTCCTTCCTTCCTTCCTTCTTTCCTTCCTTTCTCTTTCTTTCTTTCTTTCTTTCTTTCTTTCTTTCTTTCTTTCTTTCTTTCTTTCTTTCTTTCTTTCTTTCTTTCTTCTTTCTTTCTTTCCTTCTTCCTTTCTTTCTTCAGGAGAGAATGTTCTGGCCAGGCTGATGGTAATGTGAGATTCACTATTATATTTCTTCTCTCCCGCATAAATCTTTCGCCTTATATTTCTTCTCTGTAAATTAGTAAATGGGCATTCTGATTTCATACCTCACTCTCTGAGTTTTGTTAGTATACACTGATTACATCTCTCCAAATGTTATTATAATAATTCCTGTTCAATTGCAAAGATCAGAATCCTGGAAAATCATGGTAGAAAAATTCTTGATAAAATATACATCTCTTTTTTTTTTTTAAATGAAGATTATGGAAGAAGTCTTCATGATTCTTTGTAAAAATTTGTCCCTTCCTAAACCAAAATAATAAATATCGACCAGTCTATAATAAGAATAGTTTAATAACCTTTTAACAAGTATTTAGTAATAATGAGATGCTGTGTTATTAATTTCTACATCTCATCTCCCTAGAAGACTTCTTGGGGTGTTTTCTCTGTATTGTTTTAGTGATTTGCCCGAAATCCATTTAATGAGTTCTACATTTGGAAATAAGGCTATCAAGTGAAATATTGTATAGTAAGAAGACCATAAAACAATCATTTAGATACTTTATATTTACATCACTAAATACTTTTTTTGACAACTAAGGGAGTGGGGCTGAGAAGGAGGGACCTGTCACTGTGTCTGGAGCTGTGTAGAGAAGAACAGCCACTGGTAGAAAAAACAGTGACAGAAACTCCAACCGTAAAAATCACCATTCTCGTGTGTGCCAGGTTCTGTGCTAAGCACTTACACACATTATCTGCTTTAATCCTCAGTAAGATGCATTAAAATCTTTCATAGTTCAGAGGCTCAGAGATATTTCCCAGGTTGCCCAAGGTCCCAAGAGTTGTAGGTTCAATTTTTGTAATTCGTATATTCACGCAACATGTTTACTGAGTACACACAAGGTACCACTTGGGATTGGCTCACACAACTCTGGAGGCTGAGAGGTTCTAAGCAAGCTGGAGTCTCAAAAAGCCCACAGTGTGATTCAATCTGAGTCCAAAGACCTGGGAACCAGGTACACCATGGGCAGGAGGCTCACCAGAATATTAAAGGACGATGCTGACCAGTCCCAGGCTGGACGGTCTCTTGGGAGTGTTTCCCAATGTGCTGTGTGTGCCTTGAGAGGACCCTCCTACTCTCTCCGATTTGTGGTGATTGGAATGACCCTGCTGTAAGGTATTTTTCCCACCAAGAAGGAAGGAAGGGGGCCGGAGCCGCAAAGTGTGGAATAACAAAAGGTTTTATTGAGTACAGAGTGCATCCCGCCCGGCGAGGTTCCCTGGCCCCGAGGAAAGATGGAGGCCAGGGAAGTCGCAAGGATTAAACCCCGTGGGAGATATTTAAAGGGTCCTCTAGGGAAGTTGGGCTAATACGACGTGGTGAAATCTCACTGGCTGACAGATGGTTGCTTTTTTCCAAAGGGTTCCTGTGAAGCTTCTTTTGGTGCGCTTGGTTGTGGGCGATCCTAGCCAAAGTTCGCGGGTCTGGGTTCCCCACGTGACCATCCCCCATTATCCACTGACCTTACACCTGCCATGTAAAAGCCACCAGAGAAAACCCTGCATCACGCGTCTAGAGGTCTGGCCAGTCTATTGCTGGCCCACTGTAACCACTTGTCTGACACTGTCCTATGGTTCTGTGTTTTCATGTGACTAATAATGTACTGGGTAATTTTTAAAGTCTCTTCAATAGTAATTCTGTTTCTATCATCCTTGCTTTCACTAGTAACTTTGGTCATTTTATCCCAAACGTATGACCTTAAAAATGAACATCACTGTAACTCCTGAACTTCAAAGTTCACCCATAGATCACACAACTAGTGTGATGGTTTATTTTACGTGTCAACTTTGACTGGCTACGGGGTGCCCAGATTAAACATTACTTCTGGGTGTGTCTGAGAGTACGTTTCTGGGTGAGCTTAGCATTTGAATTAGTGGACTAAGTAAAGCAGATGGCCCTCCCTGCTGTGGGTGAGCATGATCCAGTTCAGGGCTGCTGAGGACCTGATTAGAACACAAGGCAGAGAAAGGGGAAATTATCCCCTTCCCACCTGAAAGTTTCAATCGGAACATCTCTCTTCTGCCCTTGGTGTTCCGGGTCCTCAGGCCTATAGACCAGACTGGAATCTACATCACCGGCTCCCCATGTTCTCAGTCCTTCAGGCTTGGGCTGAATTACATCATGGGTTTTCCTGAATTTCCAGCTTTTAGACTGTAGATCTTGGGGCTTCTCAGTTCCATAATTGCATGAATCAATTCTTATAATAAATCTCTACACACACACACACACACCACTGAAGGGTTATAAAAAATACATATTTATATATTTCTCTAGGGTTCTCTGGAGAGCCAGAACCGCTAGGAGACATACCTATCAATAGTTCAATATACATATTGCCTATGGTTCTGACTCCAGAGAACCCCAGCTAATATAGTAAGCATAATCAAGCAGGCATTGTGCCCAGTACTAGACAAGCTCTGGGTTGAGGATTTTAAAATGTACAGGATACTGTTTCTGCTTTCAAAGGACCGTTCCAAGAACTAGGCGCTCTATTCATAAATAATTATAATGAGAAGTGTACATTCGAGTGACAAGAGAAGACCCCTATCAACCTGGAAGGAATGACAACTGAATGCGGGAGAAGAGTAGGTTCTGCAGGGACACGATGCCTCTGTGGGTTTTGAAGGACGAGTAGCAGGTGCATAGAAGGAAGAAGTGACGGCATGTGGCAAAGACTTAGCTATAAAATGATAACATGCTTCATAAAATCATAGTTACTTTTACTAGACTCAATTTTTTTCTTTTTATCGTCTATTCACTCATTTAAAACTTGCTGCTGGCAACCCACTATGATTTCTAGACTCATTGTTGAGTCATAACCCATCATTTGAAAACCACTGCCTCATGACACCATAGGAGTGTTGCTTCTTCTCCCTGAATACGTATAAAAATCACCTGGTGATCTCTGAAGAATTGCTGATGCCTAGGCCCCATGCTCAGAGGTCCTGATTAAATTGATCTGGAGCAGCAGATGTGATGATTTGAGAAAGCTCCGCTGTGAATGCGCTGGGCAGCCCAGGTGAGAAGCGCTGCATGTTTCTTACAAGTCTGTCTGCAGATTCTGTGCTTGACAAAATGTGGGTCCCCAAGCCGCACCCCCCCCCCCAGGCTTACTGAATCATAATCTCTGGGTGAGATCCAGAAATCTGCTTTTTTCAGAAGCGGCTATCCACTGAGTTGTGTCTCCCCCAATTCCAAATATTGAAGCCCTAATCTCCAATGACAGTAATAGAGATGAGGCCTTTGAGACATGGTTAGGGTTAGATGAGATCATGAGAGGGAGGCCCTCGTGATAGAACTGATGCCTTTATAAGAAGCGATATCGGAGAGCTTGCTCTCTCTCGCTCTCTCTGCCATGTGACAACACAGGAAGAAGGTGGCTGTGTGCCAGCCAATAAGAGAGCTCTTTGTGAAATGGGCCATGCTGGCTCTTGATCTTGGCCTTTAGCTTCCAGAAGTGTGAGTAACAAATTCTTATTGCATAAGCCACTTAGTCTGTCATATTTTGTTTGTTTGTTTGTTTGTTTGTTTGTTTGTTTTTGTATTTTTCTGAAGCTGGAAACGGGGAGAGACAGTCAGACAGACTCCCGCATGCGCCCGACCGGGATCCACCCGGCACGCCCACCAGGGGCGACGCTCTGCCCACCAGGGGGCGATGGTCTGCCCCTCCGGGGCGTCGCTCTGCCGCCACCAGAGCCACTCTAGTGCCTGGGGCAGAGGCCAAGGAGCCATCCCCAGCGCCCGGGCCATCTTTGCTCCAATGGAGCCTTGGCTGCGGGAGAGGAAGAGAGAGACAGAGAGGAAGGAGGGGAGGGGGGTGGAGAAGCAAATGGGCGCTTCTCCTATGTGCCCTGGCCGGGAATCGAACCCTGGTCCCCCGCACACCAGGCCGACGCTCTACCGCTGAGCCAACCGGCCAGGGCGTCTGTCATATTTTGTGATGGCAGCCTGAGCAGACTCAGACATAAGCTTACTTATGGGTGGCTCTTCCTTATCTCCCAACTTGAGAATGGCGGTCTTGGTGAGAGAGGTGGAGAAGTCAGAGTGAGGAGGGGAGGATGGGGTGCGGAGGCAGCATGCAGGCTAGGTGACGCACTGCAAGGGTCTCGGTGATGGACGAGGAGAGCCCGAGCCGGGGCAGCTCCAGTGGACCCTGGGTGGAGGGGAAGGGTCTAAGGTATTTAAAGGGGTCCCATGACAATACCAAGTTTATAAGAAGGATAAAAAAAAAAAAAAAGGAGCACTCCCTAAATTTCAGGCCTGTGCGATGGTGAGAAGATGGGGCACTGGGCTTATATGGAAAACCCAGCAGGCCTAGAGTTCCTCTCACTCTACATCAATCTCCCCTTCACAAAACGCTCTATACCACCCACCACCTCTCCAGCGCGGCTTGAATATAAAACCAATTTTGTGCTTCATTGCACACATTTTTCCCACCACAGCACTTTACTAGAACTCAGAAGAACCAGTCATTTCCCTCTTTCATGTTAAGAGGACCTAATGAGCAGCAATCAGTTTCTTTCACAGTATATTTGCAAAGATGTCTTTTTGAACTCATGCATGCCCCCCTCCCGGGTAAACAACATAAACAGAGAAGAGCTGCTGGTCTAATTATAGGGCACACTCTGTAGGGTAGGTTTCTAATTCTTGAGTGCCAGCCCCTACCATGGAAATTTGTAGAGTGATGGATGAAACTGTAGGCCAGGAATTAGGCACATGGGGCTAGGCTAGAGAATGGACAAGGGACAACATATGTTAGTAGTGTCAACAGCAGGACCTGAGAGCTTTGGCAACACCAGTCAAGGTACTTAACCATTTGCAAGCGCTGTTTTCTCATTTGTCAAATGGAATAAAATATCTACCTTGCATGACTATAGTGAGGACTGAAAATAATAGGACCAGTGGGTCCAACTGATGTAGCTCATGGACAGAGATGGACGCCCTTGGCACAGTACCGGAGCATTGCCCACCCTTCCAAGCTGCCAGTCCACTGACTGTGTTTCTGCCATTCCTTCAGGCAGGTGCTTGCATCCCAGGTACTAACATGGGGTTTATCTGTTTTGTTTTGTTTTGTTTTTTTTAAACATTGCTCATTATACCTATTTTCCACTCCCTCTTTATAGGTAATATTGTGGGTCAATTTTACAGATTTTTCCAGTCACTTTTATGTATTTCAGCCTTACTTTTAGGTACACAACAAGTCCAGTCTACTCTAAATAAAATCTTTAATACAGCATTTCAGATTTCAAATCTTCATGATTTGAATATTATGCAAACTGTCCCTCAGCTCAGGTTTGATCTAGTCTTGAAAGACAACAGAAGCAAGTGATGTGGGAGCTGCTTATTCCATTTTACTTTTATTTTTTTTATTTTTTTGTCTTTACATTGTTAATAATGAAGTCCCATCCAGGGTTGGAAGAGGTATATTAGTTTCCTGTGGTTGCTGTCATAAATTAGAAGTTGGGCCTGACCAGGCGGTGGTGCAGTGGATGGAGCGTCCTTTGGGATACAGAGGACCCAGGTTCGAGACCCCGAGGTTGCTGGCTTGAGCATGGGCACATCTGGTTTGAGCAAAGCTCACCAACTTGGACCCAAGGTCGCTGGCTCGAGCAAGGAGTCACTCAGTCTGCTGAAGGCTCACAGTCAAGGCACATATGAGAAAGCACTCAATGAACAACTGATGATTGCTGCTTCTCATCTTTCTTCGTTGCTGTCTGTCTGTCCCTATCTCTCTCTCTCTCTCTGACTCTCTGTCTGTCCCTGTAAAAAAAAAAAAAAGAAAGAAAGAAATTGTGTGGCTTAAACAATACAGAGTTCTGGGGGCCAGAAGTCTGAAATCAAAGTGTCATGAGGGTCACATTCCTTCTAAAATGTCTAGGAGAGAATCTGTTCCTTGCCTTTTAGTCTCTGGCTGCCAGCATTCCTTGGCTTGTGGCTGCATTCCTCTTATCCTGCTTCTGTGGTCACATTATCTTTGCCTCTTCTGTGTGTAATGGTCTCTCAGCCTCTTTATAAGGACACCTGTGATTGCCTTTAGGACTCATAATCCATGATCTTCCCATATCAAGAGCCTAACTTAATCACATCTACAAAGATCTTTTTTCCCAAATAAGGAAACATTCACAGGGTCCAGGGATTAGAACACAAACATCTTTGGCAAAAGGCACGTTTTTTTTTCCAAGCTGCCCTGAAGGAAAGGAGGAATAATAGTCCTGGTAATTCTGTTGCTGGTTCTCTTTATAGAGCAGATGCCTAAACTCTGCTTCTTTCTTGGGGTGGGGGGGGTTGAGGTGTGTGTTTATTCAAGGACTTTTAGCACTGGACTCCAGCCCTTGATTCAGGATATGCTGTTTGGGGCATCGAGTGTGTCTCTCCAGCTCCTGCTATCATGATACACTGTCACACAGCCTCTCTCTGATGGGGCCCCGCTTTTCCCATCAGAGAGACCTCCTGGGATGCTCAGAAATCTCCAGGGTGGTCCTAGCTTCAGGGTTTTTTTTTTTTTTGTATTTTTCTGAAGCTGGAAACGGGGAGAGACAGTCAGACAGACTCCCGCATGCGCCCGACCGGGATCCACCTGGCACGCCCACCAGGGGCAACGCTCTGCCCACCAGGGGGTGATGCTCTGCCCCTCCGGGGCGTCACTCTGCTGCGACCAGAGCCACTCTAGTGCCTGGGGCAGAGGCCAAGGAGCCATCCCCAGCGCCCGAGCCATCTTTGCTCCAATGGAGCCTTGGCTGCGGGAGGGGAAGAGAGAGACAGAGAGGAAGGAGGGGTTGGGGGTGGAGAAGCAAATGGGCGCTTCTCCTATGTGCCCTGGCTGGGAATCGAACCCGGGTCCCCCACACGCCGGGCTGACACTCTACCGCTGAGCCAACTGGCCAGGGCCTCCTAGCCTCAATTTTTTTAAACACTCTTCCAAATGATTCTAGAATATTCTCATGGTTGACAGACATGGGATTCAACAATTAAGAGGTGGTGGTATTACGTAGACGTCTTCAGAGAGCAACGGAGGAAGGAAACTGAGCCTGGGGCGTTTGGAGGCAGAGTAAAATAGATGTGGGACCCAAAGAGGGCTCTGTCAAGCCATGACAGGGAAGTATCTGTGCCACCTCCCATCGTGGGTGTTATCTTGTCCTCAGAGCAGTGGATCACTCCCTCCTTTGAGCATCCACACACCTCCACTACTGCATTCGGTATTTTATTTTAGTTCGTTTTGCTCTCTCAGAACTCTGTCTTCCCACCGGATGGGGAGCTCCTGCAGGTGGGAAGCTTCATCATGTCACCTCTATATCTTCCTTCCTCCCCACCCTTGGCACAGGCTGAAAAGTAAATGTCAGTCATCCCTTCCCCTTAGCTAAGTTTATCTAATGCTTCATTGATGGAGAGTACATCAGTGGATAATAAAAAGGTCCTCAGAGCTTAAAACAATAGAAAATAAATAAATGCATGCGTAATATGTTTTAGTTCCGATATAGCAAGAGATATCCCTTGGATCTCGCAAAACTGTAAATTCTATCTGGGCCTTGTAGAGCACCTTATAAATTTCCTTGGCATGGACTAAATACCCAACTGGTATAATTTTTTGAGATAAGCTCTTTAAAAAGGACTTTCATAGATGATAATCTCATGTTTCAATTATGATGTAACAACTTTAATGGAGAACAGGGAAAAAGGACACAGAATTATCTCCCTAAATTTGATTCCCCCTCAGGGGCTCTAGGCTAGGTAGTGCCTTTGTGTGCATTACTCAGAAATACCAATGCCAAGGTCTATGGCTTAGTGAGTGGAGAATGGGCCAGGTGTCAGCACTCACTTATCCCTGCAGCTTGGACCTTTGTGCAGTACACATCCTGCACATTGGTTGGTCCTAACTCTCCTTGTATTCTGTCTTTTGGCCAATGGTACCATCCAGCTGGTCAACAGGAATTGGGCATCATCCTTCTTTCCTATTCATTCATCCCTCAGTGTATTCCAACAACACCATCCCTCAAATCCTTCTCAAATGCCACTGCCTCGATGCAGGCTTTTACTGCTGATTGCCTAGGTTTCTGCTACAGCTTCTTCCTTAGTGTCCCAGCCTTAGTCTTACTTCACTTGAGCCTTTCTCATTCTGGTCCCCGAGTTAGCTCTCACAAACAGGAAGTAATTATGCCCCTCCCCTTCAACATTATCAGTGTCTTCCAACTGCTCTTTGGCATGGCACACAAAGTGTGGTGTAGTCCCACCCCCACCAGAACCACACCAGCACCTGTGCTTCAGCCACAATAACCACCTTCAGTTCCAAGCTATATCTCAAGGCGTAGCTTGCTCTCTCACTTCTCCAACCTTTGCACATGCTGCTACTTCTTCCTCCAATATGTACTCTTGCTCCCCTTCTCAATCCTTTCCATCTAATTTGTTCTTTAAGATTCATCACCTCCATACATCCAAGAAAAATCTCTGCCCTAATTTTCTTTCTGTGTTCCAGTAAAGACTTGTATCATGGTATTCATCACATTGTATTGCAATGATTCACCTGTCCAGACTGTGTGCTAGTGCCTGGAAAGCCCAACATGGAGTAGATGCTCTACAATGGGATAATAAGATGATGAGTGCAGTGATACAAAAAAAGACTGACAGAATTTTTCCTGTATCCAAACATAGAGCATTATCCTGAACTCATGCATGGCCAACTCAATTAAATATTCTTTCCTCCATTCTCTGCTATGCCCTTCCCAACCTGAGAACAACCAGATTTCACCTCAATCTCTGTGACAAAAGTAGTAAAAATTAAAATTGAAAAAAAAAATTAAAGTTTGGAAAGTTGGTTAAAACAATTAGAAAAAGATGTCAGGGGCCAGGGCATACAGGAGAGGCACCCATCTGCTTCTCCACCCCTCCCCCTCTCCTTCCTCTCTGTCTCTCTCTTCCCCTCCCGCAGCCAAGGCTCCATTGGAGCAAAGTTGGCCTGGGCGCTGAGGATGGCTCTGTGGCTTCTGCCTCAGGCGCTGGAATGGCTCTGGTTGCAACAGAGCGACGCCCCAGATGGGCAGAGCATCGCCCCCTGGTGGGCATGCTGGGTGGATCCCGGTCAGGTGCATGCGGGAGTCTGTCTGACTGCCTCCCCACTTCCAACTTCGGAAAAATACAAAAAAAGAAAACAAAGAAAAAAAAGAAAAAGATGTCAGGGCTGGGAGTTAGCTAGCCCCTCTATTGATTTTACCGAACATAGCCTGAACTCAGGAAGGTGCACTGTCAAGTTCAAAGAGGCAGATGACGGCAACATCAGAACACGCAGAATCACCTGATCCCAGGGCAGAGCTCTTCACGCTGACCCACCCAGAGGGAAATGAGCCAGGATGGTTATCACTCCCGGGATTTACTCGTATCTACTCAACCCTTCTGCCAATCAGTCACCCCTCACCATCACTCATACTTGTCCTCTCCTCTCTCATTCCTTTATGCCATTTTCTCAGTGTAAGCCTTTGTCATTTCCCCCCATGGACTAGTGTAATAGCTTCTTAACCTGTCTGCTTTCTTCTGAGCTGCGTGTCTCCATCCCAGGCTTTGGTTTACCAGGCAGCCAGAGAAATGGCTCTAAAATGTAAATCAGTTACCTCTAACTCCTAAAAATATTCCTCAGAAGCGCCCTTTGGTTTACTGGAAAGTGTCTCTATCTTCTTTTCTGTTAGCACAGGGGTCCCCAAACTACAGCCTGGGGCCACATGCAGCCCCCTGAGGCCATTTATCCGGCCCCCACCGCACTTCCGGAAGGGGCACCTCTTTCATTGGTGGTCAGTGAGAGGAGCACATTGACCATCTCATTAGCCAAAAGCAGGCCCGTAGTTCCCATTGAAATACTGGTCAGTTTGTTGATTTAAATTTACTTGTTCTTTATTTTAAATATTGTATTTGTTCCCGTTTTGTTTTTTTACTTTAAAATAAGATATGTGCAGTATGCATAGGGATTTGTTTATAGTTTTTTTTATAGTCTGGCCCTCCAACGGTCTGAGGGACAGTGAACTGGCCCCCTGTGTAAAAAGTTTGGGGACCCCTGCGTTAGCACAAAATGCTCTCCACGGTCCAGCAGTGGTCTGTCTGCCTCCTCTCCAAGCTCGTTCCCACTGCAACCACAGCTGGTCACGCTGTCCCTCACTTCTCTCCCTTTCTGCCTGTTTCTCTTCCCAGAATTTCCTTCCCCTCTCCATCTGATTGTCTTCTAATCATCCTTCAAAACTCTCTCAATCATTTCCTTCCTGAGGAAACTTGAATTTTATATTTGTTTTCTAAACAAACAACTCATCTTTCTGGCATCGCCCCACCCCCGTTTAAAGTAAAGCAAAGAAAGTGATTGATTCTGTAACTGAATTCAAAAAATGTTCTGCAGTTCATCTGGAAGAAGCTTCCCCAAAGGTAAAGTTGTACAGTTGAGATATACTTGAGAGAAGAAATATCTGCAATTCTAATGTTAAGAACATCATACATCATATTTCTTTAACATAAGCATTGAGGCTTTGGTGAAGGTTTCTGCTTCACTGTTTATGAAAGCACTTGCATTTCCAGCATTATTTGGTGTGGAGCCACTATGCAAGAAACAGTTTAGCAAGAAAATGCAACACCCATTAGCTCTTTCTCAGATTCTCAAAATTGAAAATCAAGTTAATTGGATGTGTTCACAAGTCCGAGAATAAGCCAACAACAGTGTTTCCCAAAGGTATTCCATGGGACACTGGTTCTAAAAGCTGATAAGTATGTGAAAAAGAGTTCTGTGATACCAATAAATTGAGAAAACATAGAGTTAAATAAAATCAAATGACTTTCTTCCTTTGCAGAAAAACTCAGAGGCTTTCCTATGCTAATATGCATTGACTAGCTCCTATAGGAGTCTATAGTATGCAGAGAATCTAGACTTCCTTGATCACAAATTCCTCCCATCAGAGACCACCTTGCACCTCCTGTGGCTTGTGGAATACATTTTGGGGATAGGCACTTTGTGGGACTAAGCGTATTGCTCTCTGAGATATGCTTTCAGTGTATGGCAGGGATTGCTCCACATATCTGTGAATAGAAACAGAGACTTAAAAAAGAAAATAATTTTAGCTTTCACAAGTGAGAAGGAAACACACACCCCCTTCACTACTCTTTGCCACAAATTCTTTTTTGTCTTCTCAGAGAGCTAGAGTGACCTAAATTCTATTGGGTGGCTTGGTGTAATTTACTGTGCACCATGCTCATTTCTGAGTCAAGATACATCACACCAAAAATGAATCTTGAGATGAGGTGCTCATAAGTCTCTTGATCCCCTCTGCCAGTTTTGCTGGAGGGGTGAAGAGAAGAAAGAGGATGGATGCTGTGCAGATGCTTAGTGCATGGATTGTAGGCGGTTGACCAGGAGAAGGGTTAAGAGTGGAAGAATGACTGGACCCCTACATCTGACAAAGCCACACTTGAATATATGACTATATACACATGTTCACTGGAAAGGTCTGGAAAACCCTAAGGTCAAACACTTGGGATAAAAATTTTAAACAAAAGGAAACATCTCTCCCTTACCTTAACCTTACCCTCAGCCTGTAAAGGATAAAGTTTTTAAAAAAAATTAGAAATAGGAAGAAAAAGATATAATTATACTGTAACTGTATACATGCATTTTGTCTTCTACCCAAGGTACAAAAAAATTTGATGCTTAGGTTAAAAGATTTAAATTAAGACAATTTCTCCATGAACTTGACATTGGAATATGTGGTTACAAGGCTTCTTGGAAATTGCTTAGCACACTTGGGGTACCAGTGTCAAAGCAGAGGAAACTGACAGTTCCATTTAGTAGGGCTACTCCATACTTTTGACATTTGTAGCTCATACAATAAGCCCACGGCCACCCACACAGAATAGTGGAACAAGCATAGGGTGCAGATTTGCTCTTACCCTTGAGAGCCAATTTGTTTTCCCGTCAGCATATGGATTGCCTGGACCAGGAAAATGCTATAAAGGGTCTTACTTCCTTAAAGAAAACATTTATTTCAAAAACTTTGAGTATTTATTAATAAGAACATCTCCTTATATAATGCTTCATCATTTATGAAGTACTTTCCAATGTGTCAGAAAGGGATCCATCAAGATTCATTTATTTGCTCAGCAGATATCCATTGAGAATCTATTAAGTACTTATTGTGTACTGTAGATAGAGTGAAAAACAAACATGCAAAAATCACTGCCCAAACAAAAAAAGAAAACATGATCCAACTATATGTTGTCTTTAAGGAATACATTTCATTATTATTTTTTAAATTTTAGTTTATTGAGATATAATTTACTAATAAAATCATAAGATATTTAAAATGCACATTGTAGTGACTTGATACATGTACATTGTGGTGACTGGATACATGTGTACATTGAGAAGGGATTCTCCTCACCTTCCTTTAGTTAATTAACACACCCATCATTTTATTTTGGAAAGAACATTTGAATTTTACTCTTGGCAGATTTTAGTTATAGGATACAGTATTATCCCCTATAATCATCATGTTTTATATTAGGTTCTCAGAACTTATTCATCTTATAACAGAAAGTTTCTACCATTTTACTAAACTCTCCCTGTTTCTCCCAGCTCCCAGACCCTGGCAACTGTTTTTCTACTTTCAAGAGATACACTTCAGATTCAAAGACACAAATAGACTGAAAGTAAAATGATGGAAAAAGGTATACCATGTGAACAGTAACCGATGTAGGCTGGGGTGGCTATACTAATATCAGACAAATGGACTTTAAGAAAAAAAATTATTACTATAGATAAAGAAGGACATTTTATAATGATAAGAGTCTCAATACATCAAGAGGGCAAAGCACTTATAAACACTTATGCACCTAACAACAGAGTCTCAAAACAGATGAGCACAAACTAAGAGCATTAAAGGAAAAGATAGATTCAATAATAAGAGTAGGAGATGTGAATACCCTATAATAGATAAAACAGCTGGACAGAAGATCAACAAAGAAGTAAAAAATAAACCAACTAGAATTGGTTTATTTAAATAATAAACCAAAAGACTATAAACCAACTAGAATTTTTTACCTAACAACACCAGAATACACATTCTTCTCAAGTACATATAGAACATTTTCAGGATCGACCACAAGTTAGGGTATAAAGCAAATTGCAACAATTTTTTTTTAAATTTAAAATCATACAAAGTATGTTCTTCAACCACAATAAAATTAAATTAAAAGTTAATATCAGAAGGGAATTTGAGAAATTCATAAATATGTGGAAATTAAATGACTAAATAACCAATTGGTCAAAGAAGAAATGACAAAGGAAATTAGAAAAGACTTAACGATGAATTACAATGAAAGTAAAACGTGCTGAAACTTATGGCTTGCACTTAAAGCAGTGGCTGCAGGGGAAGGTACAGTTATAAATGCCTATAAAACAACAACAAAAATCTTAAATCTATAACTTAACTTTTGATCTTAAAAAATTTTAAAAAAAGAAGAATAAACTAAACCCAAATCAAGCAGAGTTAAAGAAAGAAAGAATAGAAGCTGGAGCAGAAGTAAATAAAATAGAAAATAGGAAAACAATAGGAAAAATCAACAAACTCAAAAGTTTGAAAAGATTCTTTGAAAAGATCAACAAAATTGACAAATGTTTAGCTAGACTGATTAACAAAAAAGAGAGGAAACTCAAATTACTAACATCAGCCATGAGAAGAGGACATCTTACAGAAATTAAAAAAAAAAATTATGTGGATATTTAAATTTATGTGGATATTTAAAAATGAATAATTATAAAATTAGATGGACTAAGTGAAATGAACAAATTCTTAGAAAGACACAAATTACCAAAACTGACTCAAGAAGAAATAAAAAAATTAGGAACTTTGAATCGACTTATACCAAGTAAAGATATCGAGACAGTAATCAAACAATATTTTCTTCAAAGAAAAAATCAAGGAACAGATGGTGAATTCCACCAAGCATTAACAACAAATCCCACATTGATCCTCCATAACTGCTTCCAAAGAATAGAAGCGGAAGGACCTCTTCGTAACTTATTTTATGAAGCCAGTATAACTCTGATAGTAAAACCAGAGACATCACAAGAAAAGAAAAGTACATTATATAATGCAGTACATCATATAATGTAATATACCGTATCTAAAAAATAATAATAATAACAAAGACATATGATTATCTCAATAGATGCAGAAAAAACATTTGGCAAAATCTACCATCCTTTTATAATTAAAAATCTTCAACAAACTAGGACTAAAAGGGAACATCCTCCACTGACACAAGGCATCTGTAAAAATCTCAAAGCTAACATCACATTTAATGGGAAAAAACTGGATGCTTTTCCTCTAAGGTTAGGAAAAGACAAAGATGTCTGCTCTTGCCACTGCTATTCAACATCACATTCGAAGTTCTAGCCAGCACAAATAGACAAGAAAAAGCAATAAAAGTCACTCCCTTTAGAAAAGGAGGAAAACTGTATTTTTTTTTTTTTTTTTTTTTTGCACTCTTCTGAAGCTGGAAACGGGGAGAGACAGCTAGACAGACTCCCGCACGCGCCCGACCGGGATCCACCCGGCACACCCACCAGGGGCGACGCTCTGCCCCTCCGGGGCGTCGCCCTGCCGTGACCAGAGCCACCCCAGCGCCTGGGGCAGAGGCCAAGGAGCCATCCCCAGCGCCCGCGCCATCTTTGCTGCAATGGAGCCTTGGCTGCGGGAGGGGAAGAGAGAGACAGAGAGGAAGGGGGGGGGGTGGAGAAACAAATGGGTGCCTCTCCTATGTGCCCCGGCCAGGAATCGAACCCGGGACCTCTGCATGCCAGGCCGACGCTCCACCGCTGAGCCAACCGGCCAGGGCAGGAGTAAAACTGTATTTGCAGATGAATGATCTTGTATATAGAAAATCCTGAAGAATCCACTAAAAGTGATTAGAACTTATAAATGAGTTCAACCATATTGCAGGATGCAAGACCAATATGCAAAAATCAATTCAATTTTTCTACCCAAGCAAAGAACAATATGAAAATTACATCAGAAAAACAATTTCACTTATAATAGCATAAAAATATATTGGGAAATAAATTTAACCAAAGTTGTTGAGAGCACTCTGCAAGGGCAGGATGGATTCCCATCAAAAATTTGATACAGATGTTAAGACTGATGATGCCAAACATATATCAGAGATTCTGAAATGATTTGTTACTCACATGAAACTTTCTGAGAAAAGTGAGGCAGTTTTCCCAAGCTGGTCTGAAAATGACCTTAGAGAGCTGGGCAAGAAGGTTGGGTTGGGTTTTTCCAGTGGTTTGGGGTGGAGTTGGGATGAGTATTTCTATACATGGCTTGACCTTCCCACCAGGGCCAAAGGGGCCGCACAACTCTTATCAGTTGTACTAGATGTGGGACTAAAAGGGCAGGAGAAAGGGTCAAGTTTACCAGTTGTCAGCAAACATCAAAAAAACGGAGCCAGACTCTTTATTATGTAAGTGTAAGACTTGTTCACTGAAAACAACAAAACATAGTTGAGAAACATTTAAAAAGTAAATGGAAAGAAATCCCATATCTGTGGATTGAAAACTTTAATATTCTTAAGATGGCAATACTTCCCAAATTGATCTACAGACTCAGTGCAATCCCGGTCAAATTTCAAGCTTCCATTTTTGCATGAATTGACGACCTGACCCGAGAGTTCATCTGGAAATTCAAGAGGCCAGTAAAGCAGGGAAAACAAAACCAAGAACCAAACAAACAAACAAAAAACTTTCAAAAAGGAGATAAAAGTTGTAAGAGGAACACTTGTTTTTTTAAAACTACTACAAGTTTATAGCAATAAGAGAGTACAGTGCTGGCATAAGAAAACATACAGATTAATAAAATAGAATCAGAGTCTAGAAATAAACCCATGTCCCTGTAGTCAACTGCTTTTGATAAGAGTGAAAAGACATTTCAATGGGCAAATAATAGTCTTTTCAACAGATGGTGCTGGGAAAATTGAATATCCGTTTGCAAATATCCATTTGCTTCAGACCATATACAAAAATTAGTCAAATGGCATATATACTTAAATATAAGAGTTAAACTATACAACTCTCAAAGGAAACAGGACAAATTTTTGTGACCTGACGTTAGGCAATGGTTTCTTAGATATGACACCAAAAGCACAAGGAACCAAAGAAAAATAGGTCAATTGGACTTCATCAAAATGAAAACATTTTTGCTTCAAAGGACATTATCAAGAAAGTAAAGGGACTACCACACAATTGGAAAAAGTAATTGTAACTTATGTATCTGATAAGAGATTTATATTCAGGATACGTAAAAAACTCTTACAGCCTGGATCAAAGAAGGTAAAGGGATTAGCTAAATTATATATACATAACACATGGGTATAGACAACAGTGTAGCAATTCCTAGAGGAAAAGAGGGGATGGAGATAGGGGGAAGGGGCACAAAGGGGGAGAATCAGAGGTAGAAAGAGACTTTGCGTGGGGCCCCACAATAAAAGACAAATAAAGCCTGGGCAAATAACTTGAATAGGTATTTCTCCAAGAAAGATATCCATTAATCAATAAGCACCTGAAAAGATGCTCAGCACCATTAGTCATTAGAGAAATGTTAATCAAAACCACAGTGTGATAGCTATAATAATAATAATAATAATCATAATGCAAAAAGTAAGTGTTGAGCAGGATGTGGAGAAGTCTGACCTCTTGTATATATATTGCTGGTAGGAATGTAAAATGGCGCAATTGCTACAGAAAACAGCTTGGCCGTTTCTCAAAAGCTAAACATAGAATTAACATATGACCCAGCAATTCTATTCCTGGCTATATACCCAAGAGAAATGGAGAAGTGTCCACACAAAAACACTTGTTCATATTAATAAATGTTCGAAGTGGCATTATTCATAATAGCTCAAAACTGGAAACAACCCAACTGTCCATCAGCTGATTAACTGATGAACAAAATGTTGCCTGTCTATATTCCATACTTTATGGAATAATTCAGCCATAAAAAGAATGTAGTACTGACGCATGCTAGAACAGGGATGAACCTTGAAAACATTATGCTAAGTGAAAGAAGCCAGGTAAAAAAAAAAGCCCACTTATTGTATAATGCAATTTACATGAAATGTTCAAAATAGGCAAACCCACAGAGACAGGAAGGAGATTAGTGGTTTTCAGGGGCTGCAGGAGGGGGGGATGGGGACTGACTGCTAATGAGCATGGCATTTCTTTCAGGCTGGTGAAACTGACCTAGTATTCAAGTCATGATGGTTGCGCCACTCTGTCAAATACCACCACTGAATTGTACTCTTGGAAAGGGTGAATACTGTGGTATGTTCATTAGTCTCAATAAAGTTGTTATATATATAAAAAAAATCACTGCTGTTAAAGAGCTTACATTCATGTGGGTAGAAAAGAAAATAGATGGTGATATGTGCTTTGGAAAAAAATAATTCAGTCAGGGCATGGGGCCATGGAGTGACACAACCAGGTGGGAAGTAGGCACACTTTAAAAGACGATGGCCAGAGGCCCTGGCCGGTTGGCTCAGCGGTAGAGCGTCGGCCTGGCGTGCGGGGGACCTGGGTTCGATTCCCGTCCAGGGCACATAGGAGAAGCGCCCATTTGCTTCTCCACCCCCACCCCCTCCTTCCTCTCTGTCTTTCTCTTCCCCTCCCGCAGCCGAGGCTCCATTGGAGCAAAGATGGCCCGGGCGCTGGGGATGGCTCCTTGGCCTCTGCCCCAGGCGCTAGAGTGGCTCTGGTCGCGGCAGAACGACGCCCCAGAGGGGCAGAGCATCGCCCTCTGGTGGGCAGAGCAGTGGGCAGAGCGTCGCCCCTGGTGGGCGTGCCGGGTGGATCCCGGTTGGACGCATGCGGGAGTCTGTCTGACTGTCTCTCCCCGTTTCCAGCTTAAAAGAGAGAAATAAAAAATTAAAAAAAAAAAAAAAAAAAAAAAAGACGATGGCCAGAGAAGTCCTCAGGGAGGTGGCATTTGAGTAAAGACTGGGGAGAGATGAGGGAGTGAGCCAGGAGACCATGTGGGGAAGAGTGTCCCAAGCAAAGGGAGCAGTAAGTAGGAAGACCCTGAGGAGGGAGGCGCACAGGATGCTTAGGGAAGACAGGGGTCCACGGGGCTGCTGTTAAGTGAAAGGAGGGCAGGAGCAGGAGATGAGGGATAACGTGGGGCAGAGAAGGAAATGGTGGGCCATGGAGGGCATTGCAGGGGGTAACATCTGCAGCTTTATTCTGAGTGTGAACCAGTGGTGGGTTTTGAGCTAAGAACTCACCTGATCTGACTTACCTTTTAATGGCAGTTTTCTGGCCACAGAGAAGAGCAGACTGCAGAGGCACACAGGTGGAACCAGGGAGGACAGAGAGGAGCTAATGCCATATCCAATCCCAGAGACATCGACTTGTCTGAAATCTCCAGAGGGAATCTGTGGCAGCCGGTCTCCAAGGATGACACCAGTTAACCCCACCTCCTAGTGGTCACATCCTTGTGTAGTCCTTTCCCACAGCGAACTGATGCTGGCCGGGGCTTGCTTTAACCAATGGAAGGCAGTAGAAGTAACCTTTCATGCTGAGACCAGACAGCTTCCATTTCTGTAATTGTTGGGAGCTCTACACCATGCTGAGATCCAGTTCCCTGTAAGAGTTTGGACAATTAGAAGAGGCCCATGGAGAGGATAAGCTATTTCAGTTTGACCTCCAGATATCCCAGATTCAGTGAGCATCTGCCTGAAATCACTCGAGAGACTATAAGCCAGACCAGCAGAAGAACTTCCCAGTTAATCCACAGAAATGAAGATAATGTGATTGTTGTCAGTTTAAGCCCCTAAATTTTCAGGTGGTTTGTTTGCAGCCATAGGCAACTGAAACATATAACATCAAATAATAGACTTTAGTGATATTGCTAATAAATTGACCTGGCAGGTATCACACACAATCATCCAGATGGCCCCTTATTTTCTGATAGGTGAACTGAGATTCGCAGGGCTTTTACTGGGCAATTTTTTCAAATCTGTGATTGCAGAATGTCTATAAACATTATTTGCCCCTTATGCATTGTTTATAAAGCTGGTTCTACTAACATGATTTATGGGCAAACTTTCTTTTTCATCTTGTATACCATATTTCCTGCCTTATGCTTGGTGTTCATTAAACAGATGCTCTGTTCTATATAAATGGTGAAATAAACTAGGCTTAAAAGCCATCTTTAAAGGGCTTATTATGTTTGATTTGTTGTTTTGAAACCATGGGCACACGGGTACTGAGTTCACAATGGCGAAAAACAAACCAATGGTCTCCTAGAAAAAATGGTACATTGAACACATGCAAGTTATTTTTCTTTATCTTGTCTTTTCACTTTACATGTTATGGGCTCAAGTGCGTTGTCCCCTGACCCCAATTGTTTTTGTTTTTAGTTCTCTGAAACGTTTTGGTGTGCAGTGGGTGTTGAATATTAGGGTTGTTGTTTTTCTTTGTTTTGTTTTGTTTTTTTGCATGTGTTGAACTTCAATTTTTGACATTTGTTCTGGGGCCATACTTGAAAAGGACTATCTTTTCTCTATTAAATTGCCTTTGCATCTTTGTCAAAAACCAGTTGAGTATATTTATATGGGTCAGTATTAGGGTTCTCCAGAGTAACAGAAATGATAGGGATAAGCATATAAATATAAATAATATAAAACATAAAATTTCTATTTTCTACTTTGTTCCTTTTCAGAATTACTTTGGCTATTCTAATTCCTTTGCATTCCCATATAAATTTTAGAACTTGCTTATAAATATTTATAAAAACATTGGTAGAATTTTGTTTAGGATGACATCGAATCTATAGATATAGCTAGTGTGTGTGTGTGTGGGGGGGAGGGGGATTGACATCTTAGCAATGTTGAATTTTCTAATCCATGAGCATGGTATATGTCTTCATTCTGAACTTCACTGATTTCTCATTAATATTTTATACTTTTCAGGGTACAAATGCAGCAAATATTTGTTACCTTTTTCTAATTTCTAAGTGTACCTCTTGAGACAGCATGTAGTGGTTTCTTCAGTTTTGTTTAATGTATCACTATTCTTAATTGGGGTAGTTAGGCCATTTAAATTTTATGTAATTATTAATATATTTAAGCTTTAAGTCTCCCACATTTCCATCTGTTTATTTTCCATGGTGACACATTTCCTGCCTTGTTGTGTGGTTAGTTGTTACTGTTTTTAGTATTGCTTTTTACTTTCCCTAATGGTTTCTCATCTATTCCTTCGTTACTTCACACTTGATGCTTCATCACTAAACCTTCATGATTCTGCCTTCTCAGTTATCTAACACTTTACATTTCTCACTTCACAAGAATATAATCCCATTTGTCACTTCAGAACGTGATCCATTTATCTATCCCTATACTTTGTAGCAATTGTTAATGTGTCTATTACTTTTACATGTTTTATCAACTCCAACCTTATTTATTTATTTTTTTTAAGATGGGAAGAAAGGAGATAGTGAAGCAGACTCCTGCATGCATCCTGACCGGGATCCACCTGGCAACCTCCCTCTGGGGCCAATACTCGAATCAACCCATCTTTAGAGCCTGAGGCTAATGCACTTGGACCAACCGCACCTTGCTATAGGAGGAGAAAAGAGAGGGAAGGGGGAGAAGGGGAAGCAGATGATTGCTTCTCCTGTGTGCCCTGACCAGAAGTCAAACCCGGGACTTCCACACACCAGGCCAACACCTGATCTATTCAATCAACCATGTGTCAGGGTCTCAACTCTCCTTGCCAATGCCATAATTT
The DNA here is from genome assembly GCF_036850995.1 of Saccopteryx leptura. Lineage (NCBI taxonomy): Eukaryota > Metazoa > Chordata > Mammalia > Chiroptera > Emballonuridae > Saccopteryx > Saccopteryx leptura. The sequence continues at coordinate 193,918,671 of NC_089506.1, forward strand.
TTGCTTTAAATAGCCATTTGTCTCTTGAAGGAAATTATAAGAAACAAAAAGTACAATGTTTTATATTTACGACTTATTTATCATTTATGATATTTTTCATTCCTGAAGAGAGTCAAATTTTCCTTATGTTTTCTCTTGTTTTTGAAGGTATTTTTCTGGGTATAGAATTCTAATTTGAAAGTCTTTCTGCTCTCAGGCTTTAAAAATATTGCTCCTCTGCATTCTGGCTTGCAATGTTTCAATCAATAGCGTGCTGTCATTTTTATCTTTGTTCCTCTTTAAGACATTTGTCTTTTTCCTTTGGACACCTGAAAGGGTGTTCTGTTTATTAATATTTTTAATCATTTGCTTATGATTTGTTTTGGTGTGCTTTGCTTCATGTTTCTGGAACTTAGGCTTTGTTGAGTTGCTGGTTCTGTGGATCTGTAGTGTCAATTAAAAAAAATTAATCATTCCACTGGGACCAGGGAGGAAAGTTATTGTGGTTTCCATTGTCATTTTCCTAATGACTAATGATGCTGACAATCTGTTCATGTACCAGCTTTATATCTTCTCTGGTGAGACATTTGTTCAAATCTTTTATTCATTTATTTAAATTGGGTTTTGTGTAACTTTTTACTGAGTATACATTTAAAAATATATATATTCTACATACAAGTTCTGTTGATATATATTTGCAAATATTTTCTTCTAGTTCATTCCTTAAAAACCTTGACAGAGTTTTTTAAAGGAGAAAAGTTTTTAATTTTGATAAAATATAATTTATTGACTTTGGGTCATATTAAGAAATATTTGTGAAACCTAATGTCACTAAGATTTTATCATGTATCTTCTGGTAGTTCTGGCTTTTACATTTAAGTATATAATTCATTTTTACCTAATTTTTATATGGTAAGATTTGGGATGCAGGTTTTTTACTATGGCTATATAAATGTTCAAGCAAAATTTATTGAAAAGGTTATTCAGCATTGAATTGCCTTGTTAGTTTTAATCTTTCCACAGCTGTTTTTAAGCTTTGCTAGGTGTGACAAGAGCGGTCTTTAAGTTAATTTTGTCCCACTATTAAGTTTATCCTTTTGAGCAGTCTACTTGATGCCCTTGATTTATGAGGTTTTCCACTCTGGTAAGAACATGGAGTGTTCCCACTCAATGTAATTTCTCAATATTATTCTGTCTGCTCCTTCTTGGTTGTTCTTTTCCAGCCTTGGTGTTTTTCTCACCACTTGTGCTGACTGGTGCTCAGCTGAAGTCTCAAGGGGAGTCCTCTGCATCCCCAGAGCTCTCTATGTGCAGCTGTCTCACCGTCAGCAGTCCGTGGACTATAGCCTTCCATGGCTTCTTCAGTCTCCCAGCTCGGTCACCTAAACAAAGGTAGTGTGTTGCCTTCACGTGTTCCCTCGCTAGGTTGTAATCTGGGACAAACATAGAAAGTACCTCATTATTTCCTCTCCCATAGAGATCATTGCTGTATATGCTGCCCAGTTTTTATTTGTTTCAGGTAGGAGGGTAAACCTTGTCACTTTTACTCCATCATTGGCAGAAGATAAACCATCTGTTGATTAATTTTTGAATGTTAAAACCATCTTAAACCTTAGACTCTTAGAATAATCATAATTTGGTTGTGATGTGTTATCATTTTATACTATGCTAAATTTTCATTGATAGTATTTTCTTTGGGATTTAAAAAAACTGTTTAGGAATAAGATTGGCCTGTATTTTTCCTTTCTTGCAAGGTCCTTATAAAGTTTGGATGCAAAATGCTGCTGACCTAGAACTAATTGAAAAGTGGCATCTCTTTTTCTATTTCCTGAAAGACTGTATATGAAAGTGGCACACTGTGTATGAAAGTGGCACTAATCTTTATTAAATAATTAGTAGAGTTCATCAATGATCATTTCAGACTGAGAAATTATTAATTTTTTTTTTTTTTTTTTTTTTTTTCTGAAGCTGGAAACAGGGAGAGACAGTCAGACAGACTCCCGCATGCGCCCGACCGGGATCCACCTGGTATGCCCACCAGGGGCGACGCTCTGCCCACCAGGGGGCGATGCTCTGCCCATCCTGGGTGTCTCCATGTTGCGACCAGAGCCACTCTAGCGCCTGAGGCAGAGGCCACAGAGCCATCCCCAGCGCCCGGGCCATCTTTGCTCCAATGGAGCCTTGGCTGCGGGAAGGGAAGAGAGAGACAGAGAGGAAAGCATGGCGGAGGGGTGGAGAAGCAAATGGGTGCTTCTCCTGTGTGCCCTGGCCGGGAATCGAACCCGGGTCCTCCGCACGCTAGGCCGACGCTCTACCGCTGAGCCAACCGGCCAGGGCCGAAATTATTAAATTTTATATTTCAGTTTTTTAATAACTATCAGACTATTTACTTTACTATTATTATTATTATTTTTTTAGCAAGAGAGACAGAGAGAGACAGACAGAAAGAAGGACAGACAGGAAGGAGAGAGATGAGAAGCATGAATTTTTCGTTGTGGCACCTTAGTTGTTCATTGATTGCTTCTCATATGTGCCTTGACTGGGGTCTACAGCAGAGCGAGTGACCTCTTGCTCAAGTCAGCAACCTGTGGCTCATGCCAGCAACCTTGTGCTTCAAGCCAGTGACCTTTGGGCTCAAGCCAGCCACCATGGGGTCATGTCTATGATTCCATGCTCAAGCCAGTGACCATGCGATCAAGCTGGTGAGCCTGAACTCAAACCAGATGAACCCCTGCTCAAGTCAGCAACCACAGGATTTTGAACCTGGGTCCTCTGCATCCCAGGCTGACACTATACACTGTGCCACCAACTGGTCAGGCAACTATCAGACTATTTCAATTTTCAATTTCTTCATGTGTTCAGTTTTGGTAAGTTTTACTTTACTAGAAATATATCCACTTATTTTGAATATCAATTATATTGGTGTGAACTTATTTATATTAGCTTCTTTCTTGGTGTTAAGAAGTGCAGACATGACCCCTTTTTTTATCCTAACTTTGGTTACTTTTTTTTCTTTTTTTTTCTTGATCAGTCTTACAAATGAATTTATAAATTTTATTATTGTTTTTCTATTACCAATATTTAAGTTTATTGACATTCTCCATTTTATGTTTATGTTTATCTTTAGTATAATAGTTTCTGATTTCATTGTTATTATTAATATTTTCTTCTTTCTTTGTGGAATTAATTTACTTCTGTTTTACTTATTCTTGAAATGGATGCTTTGTTCATTGACTTTCACTTCCCTAAATTATACATTTAAAGCTATATATTTTCAATGAAGTTTTTGTTTAGTTGTATAAGGTTTAACATGTTATAGTTTCTATTTTCATTATCATTTAGTTTAATTCTAGTTTTTATTCTAATAGTTTTTGGGTGGTTATTTAGAAGTGCATTTCTTGATTCATTCTAGGACCTTTCTAGTCATTATACTATTATTGATTTTAGCATTCTGGTTAGACATTATACTTTTATGATTCTAATCATTTGAGATTTCTTAAAGGTTTCCAGAATTGGTCTGTGTTTTATAAAAATTCTATTATATGCAATCTTCAATTACTGTATGAATTGTTGGATGCAGTGTCTATGTATTGAGTCAAAATTTCTGATCGCACGTTCAATTTTTCTGCAACATTACTGTTATTTTTCGTCTATTTGTTTCATGAAGACAGTGATTCAAATCTTCTACCATGTGGAGTGTCTATTTTTCTTTTGCATATGTCAATTTTTGCTTTATATATTTTGGGTCAATTTGAGGAAGATTTAAAATATCCATTAAAAATGATTTATCCTTTAAATGAATTGAACCTTTATCACTACAGCATACCAGTTATCTCTAATAATGCTTTTTTTTACTGTGAAGTCTATCATTTCTGATATTTATACAGTGACACAATCCTTCTATTACTATTTGCATAGCACATCTTTTCAACTTATAGCAAAAATGCTCCCTGACATCTGTTTTGGCAGTGATTTTTGAATGTGACACCAAAAGCAAAAGTAAACAAGTGGGACTACATCAAACTAAAGGCTTTTGCACAACAAAAGAAAATACCAACAAAATGAAAAAGCAACCTATGGAATGGAAGAAAATATTTGCAAACCATGTATCTGATAAGAGGTTAATATCCAAAATATATAAGAAACTCATAAAACTTAATAGCAAAACAAAAACAAAAACCACAAAAATTAAACAACTGAATTAAAAATGAACTAAAACCTGAATAGATATGTTTTGAAAGAAGTTATATCAATAGAAATGGCTACAGGTAGCCTGAGCAGGTGGTGGCGCAGTGGATAGAGCATCAGACTGGGATGTGGAGGGCCCAGGTTCAAGACCCCGAAGTCACCAGCTTGAGCATGGGCTCATCTGGTTTGAGCAAAGCTCACCAGCTTGGACCCAAAGTCGCTGGCTTGAGCAAGGGGTTACTCGGTCTGCTGAAGGCCCGCAGTCAAGACACATATGAGAAAGCAATCAATGAACAACTAAGGTGTCAAAACTATCTATCCCTCTCTCTGACTCTCTCTGTCCCTGTATAAAAAAAAAAGAAAAGAAAAAGAAATGGCCATAGGTAAATGGAAAAGTACCCAGGATCACTAATCAGCAAGGTAATGCAAACAATGAGATGTCACCTCACACTTATTAGAATGATGATGACTAAAAAGACAAGAAATAACAAGTGCAGTGTGTGGAGATAAGGGAACCTTATGTAACGTTAGTGAGAATGTAAATTGATATACCACTATGAAAAACAGTATGGATGCTTCTCAAAAAATTTAAAAAAGAATTTCTACACAGTCCAGCAATTCCACTCCTGGGTATATATCCAAAGGGAATAAATCAGTATCTTAAAGAGGTATTGCACTTCCATGTTCATTGTAGAATTTTTCACAATAGCCAAAATAAGGAAAAAAAAATATCAAAGTACTTGTTGATAGACAAATGGATAATAAAAATGTGGTATATGTAAAATAGAATATTACTTCACCATTAAAAGAAGAAAATCTGCTACTTGCAACTACATGAATAAACCTAACGGATATTATGCCAACTGAAAAAATCAGACACAGAAAGAAAAATCTTGTATCATCTAACTTGTAGAATATAAATGTTGAACTTACAGAAGCACAGAGTAGAATGATGGTTACTAGGGGCTGGGGTTGGGGTGATGGGCAGATGTTGGTTGAAGGGTTTCAGTTATAAGTTGAATAAATTCTGGGGATCTAATGTACATGGTGACTGTAGTTAATAATACTGTACTGTACACTTAAAATTTGCTAAAAGAGTAAATCTTCTGTGTTTCTACCATACACACAAAGAAGATGTGTTAATTACTTAATTATGGTAATCATTTCACAATGTATACTTATATAAAATCATTATGTTGTACATCGCAAACAAGTACAACTTTTATGTGTCAATTATACTGCAAACTTGGAAAAAATAAAAATTCATATGAAAATAATTATTTCACTTTCTTTCAACCTTTGTCTTTATGATTTTAGATGTTTATTGACACAGTTTGTTAGTGTCTGTTTATTTGTTATCTAGTCTAAAAATATTTGTTCTTTTTTTTAACAGAGACAGAGAGAGAGTCAGAGAGAGAGATAGAGACAGACAGACAGGAATGGAGAGAGATGAGAAGCATCAATCATCAGTTTTTCATTGTGGCACTTTAGTTGTTCATTGATTGCTTTCTCATATGTGCCTTGACCATGGGGCTACAGCAGACCGAGTAACCCCTTGCTTGAGCCAGCGACCTTGGGTCCAAGCTGGTGAGCTTTGCTCAAACCAGATGAGCCCGCGCTTAAACTGGTGACCTCGAGGTCTCGAACCTGGGTCCTCCGCATCCCAGTCCAACGCTCTATCCACTGCGCCACTGCCTGGTCAGGCTAAAAATATTTGTTCTTTAACTGATGTGCTACCTAGGTGTTTTCCTTCCAGATCTCCTCACCAGTCTTTGTACCCTGGTTACTGTCCTAAGTCTACATCAGTAAGGCTCCTGTGACGTCTGGGTTCAGCCAAGGAGGAGCCACGCAGGAGGTATAAGAAAGAAGAAAGAGTTGACTTGTACAGGTTGCATCCGTTGGTTGAAGAAACTCTACTCCTCAAAAGGAGTCTCTCTGATTTCTAGTCATCACATCCCTTCAGGCCTGAAGGTGGTACTGTTAGAGATGAAATAGCACCAGAATGATACCGCTGATTGGACCTCAGGTCAGCAAACTCGATACTTAAGTTCTGGCTAAGAAAGAATTTGGATCCAAGACTCAAGCACAAGCAAAAGTTTATTTACAAAGTCAAAGATGTAGGAGAAGCCGTGGAAGAAGTGAGGGTTTTATCTGGAGGCCTCAGGGGACGATCTCAGTAGTATATTTGTCAGCTTTCCAGGTGTGTTCTTTCAGGGCACTGGTCTCTACTGATTGATCAATGCCTAGCACATGTCATTAGTCATCACAGCTGATCCTGATGTCAACCATGGCCTCACCCTGCCTGGCCTTGCTGCTTTTCTGGGCCTGGAGCTCAACCACAACTGAGACCTAGATGTTAACTCTAGGGCATCAGCTTAAGGGAGTGGTTGTGCAAGGGCTTATATGGGAGTCATAGGAGACTATTCCCCAGCCCCCTTGTTCCTTTTCTAAGAGGAGTCTAACACATAACTAAGGACATGCCAGGGGAAAAAAGGCCAGGGGGTCTAAACTGTATGACCAGCCCTATGCTAGGGAGAAAAGGTCACCTTGGGGGGTGGTTCCCACCCTACTATTGTCTGTTGCTAGGCACCAGGGCTTTCCACCCTGGGGGGCCTTCCATACCTGGCCTGTCATCCTTGCTCTGCTCAAGCCTATCTCACTGCCTACTGCAGTTCTAGCTCAACTGATTGTTGCTCCAAGCTGCCCCCTTATCCTCTGTAGCTACACAGTTAGAAATCTCAGGCTCATAAATAAACTGTCCTTATAGTATCTTTTTTTTTAAAGAGTTTCATCTATCTTGAAATATTAAACAGAAACATTTCCTTTATGCTTAATAGCATTAATAGTATATTTTGGACTAAGTCATTATCTTATTAAGTGCTTTCTACTTTTCCCAACTTCTTCATCTTTTTTTTTTAGTCTTTTTTATTGCCTTTGAATTTATTTAACCTTTTACATTTATTGAATTTTTGAATATTTTAAATTATTTTACCTTTAGTGTCTTACCCAATAAACTTGGAAATTATATTTTCTTTTACTATGATTTTAATAGTACCCTAGAGATTAGGTACTTTCATACCCTCCCTGGGCTATGGGAAGATACATCAATCCTTTTATTCTGCTTCCAACTCAGATGAATTGTTCTTGCACATCACCTTAGAGTCAGTGATCACCAAATTCCACTTCCAATTCCATTTCATCTCCTGGATTGAGATAAATTTTATCTCAAGATTTCAATTCAAAGTGAGCTGATAAGCCTTCCGGGACAGGGGAGGAGGGAAGGATTCTGTACCCCAATCCTGGTTGCCTCCGTCTGGTGTCTCTCAAAAGCCCAATTTAGCTTCTCAGTCTTCCTTCCTTTAGGAACTGACAAAGGCGCTCAACAGAAAAGTAGCCCTAAATACAGTCTGCCTTCCCTGGTCCAGAAAATTCTTTGCTGTAGGGTAGTTTTCTGGTACATTAAAAAAAAAATGTTGTACCTGGCCGGTTGGCTCAGCGGTATAGCGTTGGCCTGGCGTGCGGGGGACCCGGGTTCGATTCCCGGCCAGGGCACATAGGAGAAGTGCCCATTTGCTTCTCCACTCCCCCCCTCCTTCCTCTCTGTCTCTCTCTTCCCCTCCCGCAGCCAAGGCTCCATTGGAGCAAAGATGGCCCGGGCGCTGGGGATGGCGCCTTGGCCTCTGCCCCAGGCGCTAGAGTGGCTCTGGTCGCGGCAGAGCGATGCCCTGAATGGGCAGAGCATCGCTCCTGGTGGGCGTGCTGGGTGGATCCCGGTCAGGCGCATGCAGAAGTCTGTCTGACTGTCTCTCCCCGTTTCCAGCTTCAGAAAAATAAAAAAAAAAAAAAAATGTTGTATATCTTTTATAATTTATCTTAGCAGGAAGTTATCTACCACTATTGATAGCAGTACAATTTTATTCCTAACCCGGCCTTCTAATCTTGGCTTCCTGACCTGCTCTTTTGAGCCAGGTGTGGAAAGACAGTCTGGAGGAACAAGACAGCAACCCAGAGTGATAAGATTGTATTGTAACCAATATCATCAAGAACTCTCAAGTGTTCCGGGACCCTTAAAACAAACTTCATTAGCCTTCTAAATGTTGGCATTCAATACTGGGGGTCAGAAAAGCACTAGCTCAAGCTTATTTCAGAGGGAGAAATTTCCACATTAATTAAAGTTAAGATAAATTTAATTTTCTTCTCAGCACATCAACCTTCTAGCAAAAGCTCTGTAGAGTTTTCTTTTGTGATTATATTCAGGGACTATCCTAAAACATATAAAACTGTAGGCAAACTTGGCCATATAACTTAAAGAAGTTAAATGAAGCATTTAAATCACTGGCATAGGGTCTTATCCTGGGAATGCTGCAAATAACAAGACCATTAGTTGGAATAACAAAAGGACAAAAAGAAACTATTATGCAGATGTTTGGCCATTAAACGTCAGCTAGGCTTAAGATAATACCATCTTCCTAAGAAGCAAATGGGAGAAAGAGAAAGGTGAAAATTTTACTCCATCCACTGCTAACTATTTTGATATTAGAATCCTGTGTAATTAATATTACACCTTGGAAATTTTATGCTAAGAATTCTCTATTTTTGTTATAGCGAGTTCCAAGAATATCATCAACAACTTTGACTCGCATTGGGCTGTCTACCACGGTTAATCAAAAAACTTTAATGGCGGAAAGCTTTTCTGAAAGAACAGGTTTATTGAGCCAAATGCTAGCCAGGAAATGACCAAGTCCTCAGGCCTGTAATTTGAAGCCCCAACAGGAACACTAGGTGTAACAGGCAAGCACATCTACCATCCTGGAGTTCACAGCCCTTGGCCTTGATGAAGAAAGATGTAAGTTGTTTTGAAAGAATTTGCACTGGTTTCAGATAAAAGGGGGAGGGGGAAGGAGAAGTGGGCAGTTCTATGATAGGTACACAGTTTATGAGGAAGAAATATTTACTACCTTTGATTGGTTACCAGCAACAATCCTGAAAAGTTCATGGATACATACGCGAGATGCAGTGGCTTCTGGCTGCTAACGGATAGATGCCTGGAAGATGGTTCAAAGCTCCAACATACGCGCAGGAATGATGTGAGCAGTCTTTGGTTAGTTGGCTCCTCACACCTATTAAAACTGGTTAACTACTCTTGTCTTTTTCGGTCACTCCCAGGCCTGACCTGCTATAATTTAATTTAGACATCTCAGAATTTTTCTCATCACCACTAGCTTGGCCCAGCAGCTGTTCCAAGCTGAAGAAAGTTGAAATATACAGATGTAAAGATACAGAGAGCATTTTATGAAAAGAAAATGTTTAGAATGATGTCATGCTTTAAAAAAAAAGTTGAAAACTTTATGTTCCTTTTTGGAGTAGACAACTGACTTTTTGTTTTTTAAGTTTTTCAGTGTTTTGTTTAGTTTTTGGAGTCTGGCTTCTAAATACTTTCCTCTTGTGAGTCTTAGGGAAGAGATGGTATCTTATGTGTCTTTACAGGGATTAAAGATGGTGGACCAAAATTTCCTGTCTCTCCTTTCTGGATGTCAGGGCAAGACACATGACTGGTCAGAGAAAAGTACATGTTCCTATGTATCTCGTTGCTGTGACAAGAATTTCCACCAGATTATTAGCCCTCACCCCACCATCCTCCCTCCATCCCTGCCTTTCTCACCAAAAGAGGAAGCATGATTCATCTGACGGATGAGTTTGGGAAAACGATTGGAGCAGGATTGGCCAAGTCCTTTCCTCCTCTACTTCTTTGGCATCTAAATGCTAGCAGACACTCAGTCACTTGACCTCCTTCTATCTGGGTGGCCAGAATAGTGGGGAAGAGGAAGTGGGCTATGCTTGTCCATCTGTGTTTATCATTGGGTGGGTAAGTCTGTCTGGTTCAGGATGAGGTATTAACAATATCATTTGGCCTCAGATCTAAAATCAGTTTATCCTAATGGCTTTGTCATTAATAAAGAGAAATATATTGATTTCCAGCTGCCTAATTTTTGGGTTTTGCTCTTGTTTTCAGAATCTGGAAAGGGATCAAACAAACCAAATGATACTGATTATGGGCTTCCAAAACCCCCCAATATTTTAATTTGTAGGACTGAGAAATTTGTAAAATAAACAGGTGTCAAACTACATAACACATAGGAAATGGAGTTAGTATGCTAGCTTGACTAGAGTTGAAGGCTTTACACCCTCATCTTGGTTTCCAGAGCTAATATGTGTGGGGGGGGGGGGGGCAGGGGCACAGTTTGACCTATGCAGCTCATTGATGGCTATGCCCAGAAGAAACGGACTAATGTTATATAGTCAGAGCAGACCTTAAGTGATATAGAGCTGTTATGTACATGTTGATGTAGTTTGACTTCCATCTACTGCAGACAGGCAGAGGCAAGGATTGGATTGTTTTAGAAGCTGGTTCAAAATTCCCTGTGATTATTATTTTTCTCAGCCAGGATTTTAAACTGCTGGTTGAGCTAAAAATTAGGGAGCTTCATTCTAGCAGAGAGAGAGTTCTGAATCACCTGATACCAGATTTCATTCACTTTTAGGTATCTTGAATGATATTTAAGGCCAATAAGAGAGAATTCTCACTGTGAAAGCTATAAGAAAAATCCTCTTTCTAGTCTGAGGAGCACAAAAAAAGATACCTAAAGAGACTTTTTTTTTTTTTTTTGTCTTTCTATTGATTCTCTCCTATGCCAGTTCCCAGCTAAAATTTTAGTCACCATTTCCAGGATGTATGGGAATTTACCCCCCACTAATGAAGCAATTCTCAGATACCAGCTGGATGTTCTACGATTTAACTCAATTCTGACACTGTCTATCCAGAGATGGCACCAGATCTTACACATTAAGGGCTCATCCCACAAGACTGCCTCCTTTGCCTTCAGATGCCAATTGCAAGACTAGGATGTCACCTGTGCTTCTAACCTACTAGCTATGGATCGGAGGTTCAATGACTCCTGACCTGGGTTCAATTAATTTAATAGAATGGCTCATAGAACTCAGAGAAACATTTAACTGGCTAGAGTATCAGTTTATTATAAAAGCCGATAGCCCAGGAAGAACCAAACGGAGAAGACGCGTAGGACAAGGTGTGGGTGGGGGATGGGCGCGGAATTCCATGGCTTGCCCGGCACACCGTTCTCCTCCCATCTCCACGTGCTCAGCAACCCAGAAGCTCTCCAAATGCTATCACTGGGGTTTTTTATGAAGGTTTCATTATATAAGCATAATTAAATTATTATTATTGACCATTAATTTTAGTCATTTAATGATTAGCATACAATCATTAAATGATTGGCTATTAGGGATTGGTTCAACCTTTAGCCCTTCCCTCCTTCCACAAGGTTGAAGGTGGGGGGGGGTGTGGAACTGAAAGTTCTTACCCTTTAATCACACAGTTATTTTTTGACAAGCAGCCCCCATTCTTAGGTGAGTTCCAAAAGTCACCTCATTACTATAATGAAGCACCTTTATCACTCTCATCACTTAGGGTTTTAAGAGTACTGTGCCAGAAATAGGGATGAAGAACAAATATATATTTCTCATAAGAAAGCACAACATCACACCAGGCAATCCTTTGGCTGTGGTGCAGGCAAAGTGACAGCAGTGGGAACCAGGCAGGTATCTTCTGAGACAAAAATGTTCTACTCAAAGGTTTTAGGAGTAAGCACAAATCTTCATCCCCCCCTCCCTCTGTCCCACTACTGCAGATATTGTTGCAGAAAGCACATGTCAGAAAGGGTAACTAGAGCTCTAGCTTTCTGACCAGAGGACTGGAGAGGGAGTCCTAAGGAGCCAGAAAGTGTCAAAGAGATTTCAGAAAGCAGAGAACTCAAGTGAGCAATCTCATAAGGTTATAGATGAAATCAATAAAACCAAGAACTTGGTTCTTAGAAAGGTCAATAAAATCAACACTTCTAGTTAAAAAAAAAAGAAAGAAAGAAAAGGAAAGATAACTCAAGTTATCAATAACAGAAATGAGTGAGAATACCATTACAGACCCCACAGACATTAAAAGGATAATAAAGAAATACTATGAACAAGTTTACACATATAAATTTGACAACTTAGATAAAACTTGCTCAAGAAGAAATATATTACCTAAGCTTTTAATAGCTATTAAAAATTAAGTTCATTATATAAAAAAAAACTTAAAAAAAATAAATTTTGTTTTGAGAAGTATCCAGATGGGTGAACTCTATCAAACACTAAAAGAAAAAACAACTCCTATTTTACATTATCTCTTCCAGAAAGTAGAAGAGGAGTGAACAATTCCAATTAATCTACCAGGCCAGCATTACCCCAATACAAAACAAGACACACACAGTATAAGAAAAGCAGAGACTCATACGCTTGTATGCATAGCAACAGAAATCTCTATAAAATCTAGCCATATATAAAAATAATAATTTACTACAAGTGAGTGGGTTTTAGCCTATGGAATAAAAGTTGGTTTAATATTCAGAAGTTAATCACTCTAATCTATCATATTAACAAACTAAAAAAGAAAAACCACATAATCTTATCAATAAATGCAGAAAAAGCATTTGACATCTGACATCTATTTATGTTAAAAATTCTAAACAACTTAGGCATAGAAGGAAACTTTCTTAACCTTCTGAAGGATATCTACACAAAGCCTGATAGCTAACATTTTATTTGCTGGTGAAAGACTAAATGCTTTTTCTTGAAGATCTGAAGAAAGGATAGTGTTCTCTGTTGCAACTTCTATTCAACATCACACTAGAGATCAGAGCTGATGTAATAAAGCAAGAAAAATACATACAAATCAGAAAGGAAGAAGTAAAATCATCCTTATTAGAGTTATTAAGATCATCTGTGTATAAAATCCTGCAGAATATACCAAAAAACCTGTAGAATTAGAGTTTAGCAAGGACATAAAACACAATAATATTTCCATATTCTAGCAATGGTTGAAACAAAAGTATCAAAAGAATGCTATTTTAATAGCTCCAAAAATTAAATATTTAAGCATGCTGACAACTACAATAATGCTATAAAAAATTAAAGATCTAAAAAACAGAGATATACACTTTTTATATGAACCAGTAGTCCCAGGTCTAAAAAACTGCAGATATATGTTTGCACAAAAACCAGTACTCTAATGTTTATAGCAGCCATATTCACAATCACCAGAAACTAGAAACAATCCAAACAAGCTTCAGTAGGTTTATGGGAAAATAGATGGTAGTATTTTCACACGTAGGAGTATTACTCATTGATAAAATGTAATGAACTCTATTGATAAATGCAACAACATAGATAAATCTCAAAGACTTAATGCTGAGTGAAATATGCCAGTCTCAAAAATTATTTACAATATGATTTCATTTAAATAACAACTTAGAAAAGGCAAAAACTACAGAAACAAAGAACAGATCAATTATTTGGTAGGGCTATGGGTATATGATTGTGGGTCAGTGTGCTTAAAAAGGGTCAATGTGATGCTGAACTCGACTTTTTTGGGTAATGAGACTATTCTGTATCCTGAATGTGCTGGTGGTTGCACAAATCTGTACATTTAAAAAAATCTTAGAGTTCTATAAGTTTTGCTATTAAAATGTCAGGTTTAATATATATTAATTTGAAACACATATGCACAAATGTCTAGGGTGGAAAGTGAGTTAAAGAAATAAAGAAGACATTTGAATTCATTATATCAAGCTCACCTTATGTATATCAGAGATGAAAAAATGAACTTTAGAAATATGTTAAATTGTTAGAAACTCAGCTGAGCCTTTTAAGAGTTAATAGAGAGCAGATGAAAAAAAAATCTCTAGATTTTTGTAAGACAAAGAAATGTTACTTAAGTCCTCAAAGCCTGGAATGTTCTAATGTTCTTTTTTTTCCCTTTAGGAGTCCAAGGACACTAGGTCCCTAACAGTACACACTGCTGATTATCAACTTCCGGTTAAGTTCAAGGACCCACTCAGAGGGACTTTGTAGTTCAAAAAGAAATGTGGGAACAAGGGCAGACTTTCTGAAGAGGCAGGTAAGTTTATTTGTTCTAAGCAATTCTATATTAAGAGGCAGTGACAATGGCTAGTACAGCCCTGGAGAGGCAAAAAATCCTACCCACAAGAAGCTATTAGACAAAGCCTATGCTAATTTCAGTACTGAGAAGCTTGGAGCATGAGTCTTAGAGAATAAATTGAAATAAAGTGTTTCTGAATATAAACCTGGAGAAGAAAGACATTTTCATTGAGATCTGGTGATATGGTTGTCAATGCCAATTTTTAAAATTTAAAAGAAACCTGGGGTATATTAAAAGCCATTGGCTGAGAGAATAGATGGTAAACATAAGGACTGTATTCCCAGGCATGTTAAAACATAGAGTAGTAACTAACCTCTTAAAGTGACATCTTCGCTCAATTGTATATTCACAGAGTAGGGACTCTGGAAAACTGACAAAAAGTGAAATAAGACAAAAAAGATTTTCTCCACCTCCTTTTCTTTTTCTGTAAACCAACTAGGGTCTGTTCTGCCTTTATCTTTCTTTCTTTCTTTCTTTAAGTACTTACTGAACTAGATTACTGAGGCTTACTTATATTTTCTAATCTTTGTAGGTGTTGGATAGAAACTAGATCAATCTTGAGTTATGAAGCTTGAGTGGTTAATTGTTAAACTAAGTATTTTTGAGAATGTAAAGGTCTTGGGACTTTAAAATGAGCTACCACTTTGGAAAACAGGCAGTTCCTTACAAATGTAAACATACCTATTCTATATGACCCAGCCAGTCCATGACTAGGTATTTACCAAGAAAAAAATGAAAAGTATATTCATGCAAACACTTTACATGCCTGTTCATAGCAGCTTTATTTGTAATAGCCATGAAAGTGGAAATAACCCACGTGGCTGTCAACAAGTGAATGGATACATAAATTGTGTTATAGCCATAAAATGATATACTGCTCAGCAATAAAAATGAATACACTACTGATACAGGAAACAGCTTGAATGAATGTCAAAATTATATTGAATGAGAAAACAGATTTAAAAACCACCTGCTATGTGTTTCCATTTCTATAAATACTCTAGGAAATGTAAATCAATCTATAGTGAGTGAAGGCAAATCAGTGGTTGCCTAGGGGTGGGACTTGGGTAGACATGGTAGACTGGCACCTGGGAACATTGGGGGATGATGGATATATTCATTATTTGGATTGTAGTGATGGTTTCATTGGTACATTTATGTATTAAAACACCAAATTGCACACTTTGGATGTGCACAGTTTATCATAGGTCAGTTATACTTGGCTAAATCTGCAAAAAAATTACTACATGTGGTTATAATGTGTCCTCCAAGGGCCAGGTTTTGGGGGCAGTGAATTGCTACTGTTAAAGCATAGTACAGAGAGCAAGATGGATTTAAAGGTTTTAAGGTAGCATGGCTGCTTCTAATTAATTTAAAGAAAGAATGGCAATATCAGATCCCTAAATTCTCTGCTTAAGTCATGGTCTGAAAAACATGGTGGGGTTTTTTTTTTTTTTCGTGATTATCATGCTCAAAGAATTTCTTCTCTTTTATAGCCATGAGGTGGAGCATCAGACAACTGCACTTAGTAATTGATGTTAATTTGCACCCTCTTCAGGGCCATTACGGGACATCCTCCAGCATCAGTAGGAATTTCCCATGACTACTCATCATAGGAAGGCAATTTTCCCGTACCCTACGTTCCCACACAGCCTTTAGAGGTCCATTACACTATCGGAATTGGGAGGACAAGGCTTATACAGCAAATATAACTTTTTAATTCATAATGGCAAAATGTGGAAAATATGTGGATCCTGAGGGCAATCAACCATGGTGGGGCCATAGTTTTAGATTAGTCTCAGTTTTGATGTGTTCTCTCCAGAGATTCCATATTCAATGCATAACTTGAGCAGCTTGAAGTAAGTCTAGTACTTGGCCCACCTAAATCTAAAGCTAGCCTATTCTAGATAGTTACGATATCAGGAATTGCTTGGTATGATGCAGAAATATTTATTTTTGGAAGAATTTTATACTGGATTGAATTTGGGAGACATATATACCAGATATGAGATTTAGCTTTCACTCTCCAGCTATATTCTTTCAGATGACCCACAATAAAATCTCTTCACTAAAATCTTTTGACAAACATTGCTCCGAAAAACAAATTAGTAGGTTGAGGATGCTGGGATGAGATGCTGCAATTAAAATGAACTTCCCAATTTCAATGGGGAATGGGGGAATGGGAGGATTTAGGATTGGGATTGGACCAACAACAACACATAATTTGTACAGGCAGAATGGAAGTGGCTCTTACCCTAGACTACAGGGCTCTGCAGTATGCAGAAGAGCTGACTACAGAGACCTTTGTCAGTGGGTAATCTGTGAGTGGGTCCCCTGAAGGGAAAAGCGGCTAAGGACTGATTTGTATTAGGCAAAAGATCAAAACATACACCTCTAGAGATCTTGAATAGAAGTTTGACTTAAGTCACCACAACAGAGTTACAATATAATCTCCTACTAACTTCTCATACAGGGACCAGTTCAGAGAGATGGAATCCCTTGGAATAAGGCACCTCTGAAGCCCTTGTAATATGCTAAAGTACAAGTAAACACTATGAATCTGTATTCTAGTTTTTATGCAAAGGGAACAATTGTGACCTGAAGAAATACCATTTTAGTTCATCAGAATTGTATCATAAATGGAGGTTTCACCCAAATCTATTTCACAGATGAATTTGGGGGAGGGATACCAAACTCATTCCATGTTTATTTTCTCAGTTGTTGAGTTTGGAGTTGAATAGATGTCTCAACAGTTCTCAGAATTCCCTTACAGTCTCCTGGGTCTTTAATGAGACTACTGTAGTAGGAAGGACTGGGTAGAAGTTGCAGGTCTCACCCTCCATTCTGAAAGAGGGTAAACACAAAGCCATGCTGTGGGTTTCACAGACACTGGTACCACTGTCCAAGTCTGTGAGATGCAAAGGAGGTGTTTAATCCTCCATTCTGTGTGGGCTCGTGGTGGGCAGCAGTCTTGGTGAGGGCTCTTGGAGAATGACATTGGACCATCCTAAGTGTGATCAGGTGTGACTCCAGTGCGAACTGTTATTTTAGATGGGGTTCCTTTATTGGGACAAATTGATAGAATAGCTCCTGGAAACTGATATGCACATGTATAGTTGATGCATTTTTTTTTCTGATAAGCACAGAGTTTGATTTAATTTGGCAGTGACGGCAATGACATTAATCATTTTCATCTCACAGGTATGTCAATATTTCATCTAGTTTCATGATTTTGAATATTATTTATATGCTTACTATCCCAAACCAGCTGATCATACCCACCAAATCTAGACTGATACACAGGTGGGCAAAAGCAGGTTTATGTAATACAAATAAACAATATGTTAATCAATGAATAATAATACAAGAATAAACTCTTTTACAGACTCACAACTGTAAACCTACTTTTGCCCACCCCTGTATTTAAGTGTTCAGTTTATCTACGTGGATGTCTTGTAAGGATCTCAAATTGAATATGTTCAAACTGAAGCTTTTGATGATTCTCTTTCCCCATATCAGTGAATGGCAATTCCATCTTTCTAATTGCTCCAGGCCAAAAGAGAATAAAAATAAAAGAAACCTCTCCATACAAAACCATCCTCATTCATTATATTGATGAACAGGGCTGGAGAATGGGGAGTAGCAAACGCACAAGTTACTTCGGGGAAGGAGAAGAGCGGAAGGCTTAGTTTAAATTCCAATAGCACCACTTCAACCTTGAGATGTGAACTTGGCAAGTTCCTTTAAACTCCCTGAGTCTCAGTTTCCTCATCAGCAAAGTCACTGATGTCCTGGGGCTTTTGTGATGCTCAAATGACTTAATCAATGTAAAATAGAACAGTGTCTGGCACATAAAAAAAAAAAACGTAATAAATTATTACACCTTGGTCAAGGTATGTCTTGCACAAAATGTGAGATAAACTCATGAAAAATATTGGAGCTTTCCTCCTGCAAGAAATTTTGGGTGGCTCCTGTTCAGCCACTTACTGCCATGAGGGACATAATGCAAGGGCTATGCTACGTTTCATTGCACTGTTCCAACCCTTTACCCTTTACCCCTAAAGTTGCAAGGTTTAAAATGGGACCCGAAACAAGAGATTGTTTTCTTGGCTGCAGGGAAACAGCTCCGTCTTTGTTCCCTTCTCAGCTGCAGACCCTTATACATTTTGTGGCAACTAGGTAAGAGAAACCAGAGGTGGCTCAGAGGAATTTTGAAAGACACTGTGTCTTTCCATCAATTGACATTTTGAGAAAACAATTCTTACCTTCTTAATGATTCTTACATGGACACTGAATTCTTGCCCATGAGGCTTTGAGTGATGTTGTGACTTCAGCTGCCCATTATGAACTGGGTCTTAGTGAATCCACGTGGCCACAAATCAGACATGTGCAGGAGAAATATGACAAGTCTGCCCAGATGCTTCCTTCTCTTGTTTCTTTTTTGAGCATCAAGAAAATTACGTTAGTCATCCTCATATACATATATATACGGCTAGATTTGAGCCATGTGGCGGGTTGAGGCCATGTGTGCATGTTACATACAACATTCCAACATTCCACGTGTGTATTTTCTCTGTGGGTCTGGAAGGAAAGGAATGTCACGTAGTTGTGCTGCAGAGGGAAGGGGCCCAGATCACTGTGGCATTGTTTGGAGGAGAGACACCCAACCCACATCAGACTGGAATGTGAATGAGAAATAAATTTATATTGCATCAAACTACTGAGCTTTGGGAGCTATTTGTAACAGCAGCGATCCCTGATTACCCTAACTAATAAAAAGCATTCATCATCTAGTAAGTATTTCTGGAACCAAGCCCACGCAGGTCCTAAAGGCACAAGTAAGTTGCATGAACATATGGTTTGTGCTCTCAGGACACTTATTCCTGTCACATTCTCAGCCCTCCCTCCCTCACACCTGTGGCTTCATGGGCTATTCATTGTGTGAGCCCTAAATAGCTCTCCGATTAATTCCTTTTCTGCTTAAATTGACTTATTTGCAACCAAGATACGCTCATCTTCCTCAGATTTGGAGGGGAGATGAAGTTCAGCAAAATAGAGGCAAAACCCAAGAAGTCTAAATTCTTCTAAGAAAATCAGCTTCATCCTCCTCCCAGGAATCATAAAGAATTCAATGTATATATGTTACTGAAGGGCCTACACATAGAGAATAAGCACAGACTCAACATGTTAAAAATGTAGCTTATCAAGTCTAATCTTCTGACCGTGGAAGGGGCAAACAGGTACAGACATTATCAGTCAACTCCTCAAAGTCACATAGCCAGACAATGGCAAGTTCAAGACATTTTCTGGCTTCCTTAAGTCCCATATCCATGGAGTTTTTACTGCCAGAGGCATCTGGGGAAGGCTGGGCTCAAGAAAGGCCTCTCTTCTTCCATTCACTGAAGGCAGACTGTGTCCTCCAAGACAATAAATACGTTAGCGATGCTTTCAGGAGGCACCTTGTGAAAAAGCCAGGCTGAATGATAATGAGAGAGATTGTATAAATAAGCTCTGGGGAGGCAATAATATCCTTAATCAAGCCATAATATTTGAACGTTATCACTTTTATTTGAAAGTATGCCTGCAAGTAAAGCACATTATGTTGGAAATTCAATGGACTTGTTCCAAAAAGTCACTTGTGGCTCCAGGAAAATGAAAGTAGCCCTGGCCATGATTAAAAGTAAGTGCCTCCTAACTTGCACGTGTGCCAATGGATTACTCTTTCCCCAAACTCTTAGGTCAATATGCTGTTACATTTTAATACTCTGAATTTGAAAATGGAGAAACAGTCCATACATACATAGACTACAGAGCAGCTGAATAATAAGATCCTAAAATTTCAAGGATCCAAAAGCCATTAGATAATTATTTTGCCCAACCTCATCAGTTAGCATGTTAGGGACTGAGGCTCAAGAAAGATAAATGAATTAGCCGAAGTTGCCTAGTTTTTAGCATCACATTCATTGGTAGGTTCCAGATGTCCTCATTCAGTTTCCGGCAAATCGAGATCCTGCACTGGGGCATAGCTCAGTGCTTCTTAAACTTGAATGTGTTTAAGAACCACTGGCGGATGTGGTTAAATGCAGGGGGGTGTGGTTAAATGCAGGTTTGGATTTAGGACTGAAGTGTGCCCTGGGATTCTGCATCTAATGTGCTCCCAGGTGATGCTGCTTGCCTACAAACCACTCCCACAAGGCTGCTCATTGGAACCACCTGGACAGCTTTAAAAATACTGACACCTGAGCCCCATCTCAGAGATTTTGATTAATTTGCTCTGGGATGCGGCCTGGCCTTGGTTTTCAACACTCCTCAGATGATTCTAATGTGCAGCAAGGTTTGAGAACCACCGCCCTAAGAGTTGTTTTATTTTACATGTGAAATAATTATTTACAAGGAGGATGGCCTTCAGCCATTCTTTAATTTTTAGAGTATGTGCACCATTCTTTTTACCGACTGAGTTAATTAGAGCTAGTTCAGTAAGGTCATGGTTGGCAAATTAATTATCACAAGGCCAGTGAGTAGTTTGGCCCCTTATGGTAAATACAGTTTATAGCTTTAAGAGAACAAAAAGTTATCTTAACAAATGGGCCCTCCTGTAACAAATATCCATAGTCTAATAAAGGCCATAAGTCAAAAGTCTTTGGAAATATTAAAATCAATATTTTAATATTACAGGAAAACTCTACTCTCTTAAGTAACATTTAAATACCTTTGTAGTAACAAGATAGAGAATGAATAGAAACTTAAGTTAAACTTTATGGTGACTGTTTATGTAAATATGCATCAAGCCTGTCAAATGTACCCACATAAGTTATTAATTCAGTGCTTTGATTTCTCATAAGCACTCCCATCCAAAGCTTCTCCAGTTTCACTTAAAATGTTGCCAAATAATTCTCATGGCTTCTGATTTTAAATTCAATTTTAATTAAGTCTGAATTTAAGGTAATTCAGGATTATAATAATTCATTTCCATGCTATCCCTCTACTCTCTTTTTCATGTCATCACGTGATCTTCTTGCACATAAACTTCCATTAACCTTGAGTATGTGGAACTAAAAATTTCATTTAAAGGCCGCCTCTTTGTCAAGTTGCCTTGCCTGAGCTGGGCACACCTGCTTGCCGGGTCCGTCCGCCAGCCAATCAGCACCAACCCTGGAGGAGAAAGAGGAGAAATCTGAACTTCTGATTTCAACATTAGTATCACTGACAAATTTTCTGGCATCTGAATCATTAAATTATAGGTTTTTCTCCTGGAAGTCACTGAGACTGTTAAAGTGAATTGATAATAAATTAAAAAAAAAATTACTCACTGGGTAAAGTGTAGCATAGTTTTGAGGTAGAAATGAAGACATCTGTTGATAAAAGCAAGGATCTTTGGGAGATAATTTTACCCATTCTTTTACCTTGGCAAGCAAATCAAAATATAGATCCCATAAACTGCGTCTCTTTGGGGGTCACCAACTGACGTTCAGGATGGCTTTTGTACATTGAAATAAACTGGTCATTTAACAAAAAATGGTAGAATTGACTTTTGCCAATGACCAGTTATTGTATCCCTGGACTATAACATATAAAAGGAGCTAGTTTGTAAGGCCTTTTAAAGGCTGTTTGCCCATTTGGCACACTGCCATGCAGATTCCTTTAAGAACCTTGGCAGCATTTGGCAACTAACAGTTACAGAGGGAAAGTGTGTGTCCATGAAAAGCAAAACGGCTTGAGCTCCTGAAATGGGGAGCTCTCTGGAACATGTCCCAGAGAGACTAAAATTCCTTTCCTGAGATGTAGCAGGTGTGGTATGTTATAATGCCTCCCCCAAGATGTCCACATTTTATTCCCTAAGTCATGTTAGGTTACGTGGCAAAGGTTGCCGATGGAATTAAGGTTTGTCCATCAGCTGACTTGGAGATGGAGAGATTATCCTAGGTTATCTGGGTGGGTCCAATGTATTATGAAGGTTCTTAAATGTGGGAAAGGGAAGCAGATGAGAGAGCTATAAAGGTGGAAATATGAGAAAGACTTGGCCAGATGTGCTCTCTTTAAAGATAGAGGAAAGGGCCACAAGACAAGCAATATGACAATCTATAGAAGCCGTGAAAGGCAAGAAAACGGATTCTTTCCTAGAGCCTCCAGAAAGGAATGTGGCCTTGAGGACATCTTGATTTTAGACCTGTGAGACACATATTGTCTAAATGGTTTTGTTGATAAACCTCCTTTGAAAAAATTACCCAAATGCAACTAGCATGCATATCAAGTGTATGAATTAAAGGACCAGGTGGATTAGCTTAGTGCACAAGGGTTGCTGTAACAAAGGACAGCACACTGGGTGGCTTAGACCAGAGTTTTCACCCACTGGTCCACGGAGTCCTGGAGGCTGGAAGTCTGGGAGCCAAGTATGCACAGGGTGGGTTTCCTCTGAGCACCGGGAGGGAGAAGCTGTTTTGTGCGCCCCTCCTGACTTCTGGTGGTTTGCTCGCCATCTCTGGCACTCCTCGGCATGCAGAAGCATCACACCAGTCTCTGTTTTCATGTTCACATGGAGTTGTGTGTGTGTGTGTGTGTGTGTGTGTGTGTGTGTCCAAATTTCCTCTTTTTTTATAAGGACACTGGTCATTTTGAATTAGGGTCCACCCTAGTGACCTCAACTGAACTTGATTACCACTATAAAGATCCTATCTTCAAATAAGGTCACATTCTAAGGCCCTGGGGTTTAAGACTCTAATGTATATTTTTTAAAAGGGCCACAATTCAATCCAAAACAGTGTTCCTGGATTAGAAATATAAATAAAGTATGAATATTTGGCATCTGGTAGGTTAGCTTCATGCTTATTTCTAATAGGAGGATTGATCTTTTGACCCTCCCACTCTCTCATAAGCACCTGCCACTCTGGGCTTCATTTCCTCTAGTGTAACTACCAAGTGATGGGTGAGACGGTCTCTGAGTGCCTCTCCCACTCTGACATACGATGTTTCCGGGAACAGACTGAATAGTAACTCACATTTATGAAGCACTCTGCAGTTTACTAAGCACTCTCAGGGCATTTAGTTCCTATCAGAACCATGAGAAGTACCTATTATTATCCCCTCTATTTTAGAGGATAAGTCACTTGTCCACGTTCTCACTGCAGGTAACTGCCATCTCCTGAGACCCAATGTTCAACTCATTCTTTGAGAATACAGCTCCACATTTGGAAGCTAAAGCCATAAAAGGATCTGGAGATTAATATTTGTGTCTTGTTACAGTAATGAACGTCATGATTTAAATGTTCCTCAGAATGCCACAGTGCGTCATTTGACTCATGGCTTCGCACACAAGAACACTTAAAAAATAAAAAAACTTTTCTGTGATCTCAGTGGTGGGTTTACAGAAATGGAAATATCACATACTACTACCTTCCAGACATTGTACGAAAGTGAATCACTGAAAGTTATCAGCAATTATCTTCACTATGAATACCATTCCTTAGAGAAAGAAAATTTATTAGGAATAGTAGATTTTAGTGTTCAGTTCATTCCTTTCTGAGCCTTAAGGACCCAAATGGTTTATTTCTACTTAAGAAAAAAAGGCGTAAAAAGCTCGTGTAATTGTGAGTGTTTGAGAAGCCTTTTGAGAGGAAAAGGGGAATGCTGACACAGTTTTTTATTTTATGACATCTGCTCTTGTTAATTTTACTGAATGCTACTTAGAGCAAAAGTAGGCAAACTGCTTCTACTCAACTGAATGCATAACCCAAGAACACTGCATTTCAATTTTAAAATTAATGATGTTGTTCATCTTCAAATTACTGTCCCTTAGGAAATGCAAGATCCACGCTGGGTGCAATGTGAGATGCAAACACGGGTGATGCAAGATCTTTATTTTTATTTATTTATTATTTTATTTTTTTACAAGGACAAAGAGAGAGTCAGAAAGAGAAATACATAGGGACAGACAGACAGGAACAGAGAGAGATGAGAAGCATCAATCATCAGTTTTTCGTTGTGACACCTTAGTTGTTCATTGATTGCTTTCTCATATGTGCCTTTACCACGGGCTTTCAGCAGACCGAGTAACCCCTTGCTCGAGCCAGCGACCTTGGGTCCGAGCTGGTGAGCTTTGCTCAAACCAGATGAGCCTGCGTTCAAACTGGTGACTTAGCGGTCTTGAACCTGGGCCCTCCACATCCCAGTCTGATGCTCTATCCACTGCGCCACCTCCTGGTCAGGCTGATGCAAGATCTTGAGTCACAGTGGATGCCAAGTGCCCAGAGAGTGAGGTGGGGCATGGGAGCTGCCCACTCAATGTACGGTGGGACTTTTGAGAGGAGAATTTCCTGTGTGCTTTTGGGATAGGAGTGGAGGCTTCATTTTAGGAAGTGCTCACCGAGCGGCTCTTAAGGAATAGAGGGAGTTTTGGAAAAAGAAAAATGCAAAAGGAGAGTAATATTTATTGAGCTCCAAATAGCCATCAGGCATGGAGGTAAGAATTTGGTATGTTATAGGAAAGGATCTCATTTAGGTCTGAAGGTGGGAGAGACTATGCCTGAAAAACTGGCTTCTGCTTCACTCATCCTTGCACTAATCACTCAGGAATGGGCGGCATGTTTGTGCATCACTTATCTGCTTGTGGCGGACAGGTAGACTGGTAGATGCATAGCTGGTGTCATTACGTGATCAGGTGGGAGGGCATCTGCAGGGTATAAACCTTATGCCATAACATAGAAAGTTTTTCTTTCTAGGTATCCCCACTCTGAGCCATTGGTATGATCTACATGTCTCGATCCAATGGGAACGCCGTGGTGTGGGACACTGTACCTCCATCTGAGAGCACGTGCTGTGCCCATCTCTGTACAGTAACCCCACAACTGTGCAATAAGGAAACTTTAACTCTATAACTGACTATGTCAACTGACTCTTAATCAATGACATTACCATTCCATTATGGTAATTCTCTTTGAATTATTTTATTTGATCTGCGTAAAAAAACAACCCTACTTACTTCTGTTGGCCAATAGCCAAAGACCCCTGGAATAATTATCTCCAGGTTGATCCGTGCTGTTGCAGAGGGTAAGATACTCTTTTATTTTTTTATGGCTATATGGTGTTCCATTGAGTAAATGTACCACAGCTTTTTTATACATTCACCTACTGCTGGGTACATCAGAGAAAGACAAGTAGCATATGATTTCACTTATTTGTGAATCTAATGAACCAAATGAACTAACAAGCAAAATTGAAACAGACTCATAGATACAGAATAGGCTGACAACTATTGTTGGTGGGGGTTGGGGGGTGGGGTGAGGGAGATGGAAAGATAGAACAAATAAGGGACAAAAACAAAACCCCTCGTGGACACAGACAACAAAGTGATGATTGCCAGGTTGGTGGAGAAGGGGAGCAGAGAATGGGGAGATAAATGGTGAGGGCTGGAGACCTGATGGGCAGGGTGAACACACAGTATGGTGCACAGACATCTTTTGTAGAATTGGGCACCTGGAATCTGTGTAATTATGTTAACTAGTGTCACCCCAATAAAATTCAATAAAACAAAACAAACAAAACAAAGACCCTGCAGTAAACAAAGCTAGGTGTATCACTCGCAGCAGCAAGGAAGCCAGCATGTGAGGGGACGCGGTGTGGCTTCTCCAGGGGGGATGTTTAGGAGGGGAGACAGCCAGCCGCCTCATCTTTGGAGCATGCTGGTTTCTATGGAGCTACCGTTGGGCTAGTTTGTCTGTGTCTTGATTTTGGAACACCTACATCTGAATGAGCGGGTGTTCAAAGAGTTTAACTTGGGATAGTTTGCGACAGCCTGGTTTGGGTTTGGTACAGTTTTATTTGCTCTATGAGTCACACACATCTGTTGGTGAAAAAGTGTAGTTTCTGTTTCAAGCCTCAGTTTCCCATTCCCAGTCTAGGGGCCTACAGGGTGGTTGCTAGCCTTCTCACTACTCAGACACTCAGGCTTAGAGAGGTTCAGCTCGTGCCCAGTGACATGCGGATTCCAGGTCTGGCAAGGACATGGCAAATAGTGTAAGTTGATGGGAAGGTTGGAAGGGAGTGAACCTGGCAAGGTGATGGGGCCCGACGGAGGACAGCCTTGACTGTCATGCTGGGGGCCTTTCTTCTTCCTCAGGCAAAAGCCCAGCCACTGAGGGTGTTTGAGCAGGGCTGAGGTATGAGTAGAGCTGGATGTCAGAGCCACTGGTGTGATCCCAGGGGATCAGAGAGCACAGGAACCAGATCGAGAGGCTGCTAGCAAAGGGATACCTGGAATTGTAAGACATTTGATGAGCTAGATAAACTCTATTTAAAGAAGAAAGGACAATCCAATAGAGAAGCTGATAATGCTGTGAACATTATCCTGCCTTTTACATTATCGTTTCTGGTGGTCAATTCTTATCCTTTTAGTGAAATTAGTCTGTGATAACCCCCCCCCCTTTTTTTTAAGTGAGAGGCGGGGAGATAGACAGACTCCCACATGTGCCTTGACCGGGATCCACATGGCAACCCCTGTCTGGGGCCCATGGTAGAATCAAACAAGTGCCTGAGGCTGACGCGTGGACTAGTTGAGCCACTGGCTACAAGAGGGGAAAAGAGAGACAAGTGGGAGAGGAAACGGGAGAAAAGCAGAGGGTCATTTCTCATGTGTACCCTGACCAGGGATTGAGCTTGGGACGTCAGCATGCTGGGCTGACTCTCTATCCACTGAGCAAACTAGCCAGGGCAAGTCTAAGATTCTTAATGCTGGTATGGTGGTTTTCAAAGCAGGGCCCCTGGACCAGCAGCTCAGCATTACCTAAAAGCCCATAAGGAATGCAGCTCCTGGCCCTGGCCGGGTTGCTCAGTGGATAAAGTGTTAACCTGGTGGGCCAGAAGTCCTGGGTTCAACCCATGGTCAGGGCACATACGAGAAACAACCAATGAGTGCACAACTAAATTGAACAACTAAGTAAAACGACTTGATGCTTCTCTCTCTTTCTCTCTCTCTCTCTCTCTCTTTCTCTCTCTCTTCCCATCTCTCTCTCTCTTTCCCTCAAACCAGTGGAAAATTTTTTAAAAAGAAAGAAAGAAATGCAGCTCCGCAGGCCCCACCCAGACATAAACACACTGAATCAAATACTTTGGGGATGGAGACAAGCGATCTGTAATTTAACAAGTTCTCACGCACGCTCGCCTGGGTTTGAGAACCACGATGCCAGAGTCCTGTCTGCAAGTCCAGGAGGTGTAGAGCATGCACAGATCTTAGCAAGTGTTAAGCTGTTTCAATAAAATAAAATCCCTTCACATCTTAAACTCAGTAGCAGTCATGGCTGGGATGTTCATATCATCCTTTCAATTCAACTCGGCCTTGTTTTGTATTAAATCACTGCTTCCTGTGTCTGAAAATATTGAAAGACACTATGCATAATTAGAAAATATCATTTTATAAATTTACAAAGCATAAAAAACTTGGTTTCTTTCTTTCTTTCTTTCTTTCTTTCTTTCTTTCTTTCTTTCTTTCTTTCTTTCTTTCTTTCTTTCTTTCTTTCTTTCTTTCTTTCTTCTTTTTGAGACACGAGGGATGGAGAAGGGAGGCACCTTGGGAAATTACGTGCATGTTAATTGCTGCCTGGTGTTTCCCAGTGACAATGTTTTATTTTGCAGCCCTTTAGGACTTTTATTAGAAACAGAAGCTTTTTGTTACTGTTTACTGCCCCGGGAGTTTTAAAAGAACTGATTTTCTGTCAGAATAGATTGGAATCAATTGCAGCCTTCCCTTCTAGATAGCGCTAAAACATTTATTTAAGAGTTTAGTGGCTCGCCGGGCCTTATCTGTATTCCGAACGGCTTGTCCAACGAAATAAAATCTATTCATGCCTGTGCTCTTTGTGTTATTGACAAAGCACACACTTTATGTGACTCAAAGCCAGGATCCTGTCTTCTGGGGAAACTTCTCTCTCACCTTGTCTGAAAGAATTATTTTATTATACTTTTTTTTCATGTCAGCTCCAGAACACCTGAATGAGAAATTCCAGCGGTGAAGGGAAGACATAAGAAGGGTCTGCACTGGGGGTCTGAACAGGCCAACAGGCAAAAGTAAGGAGGATTCCTCCTCCCACCTGGGTTCTTCATCAGAATATTGGGGTTAAGCAAACTGTTTTCTGGAATAATGGCTTCTATGTTTCACCCTTTCAAAGTTGTTTAGCTGCTCATTTGCATTTATAGATTCAACAGCATTTTGAATAGATCAACACAAAAAAGTAGAGTTTTCTTTCTCAATGACATTTATTCTTCATCCGATGATAATAATCTTAGCTTTATATGTTGTATATTGACTGTGTACATTTATCTAAGAACTAATCTAAAAGTCACCTCACAAGACAAATGTTTCCATTTTACAGATTAGAAATGAAAGGAGGTTTATGGGGAGAGGGGGTGCAGGGTTTGACCCTGACTCCTCCCTCCAAGTAGGCTTTTTCTAAGGCACCACCCTGTTGAACACCATCTCTACGTCTATAAAGGAAGGCTGGTTCCTGCTCTCCTGCATGTGCCTGGAGTACAGATGTCCCTAGTCACCGGGAGGAAGGAGCCCAGGGTAGTGGCAGGGGAGTGAGCTGAGGAGACGCAGCTTCTATGGAAGTCCCTGACTTATCAATGTGGATGCCCTTAATATTGGGCAGAAAAGGATATTAGAGTCATTAGAACTCTTTGTTAGAAAGCAAACCAGAAAAAGTAATTATTTAAAATATTGAATTAAATATTGTGGTTGAAACTAAAACTCTGGACAAAAAATATTTTCTTGTAATTTGGGTCAAAATTTCCTGCTCTTGTCCAAGTATTTTTTGAACCAGCAAAATGGGTCTGATCAGAGTTCATACCGATGAGAATAAATGTACTTGTTATGGTCTGAATGTTTGCGTCTCCCCAAATTCGTATGTTGAAGCCCTACCCCCAGTGTGATGGTTTTACAAGGTAGGGCCTTAGGGAAGGTGATTAGGTCCTGAGGATGGACCGCTTGTAATGGGATTAGTGCCCGTATAAGAAGAGATGTGAAAGAGCTGATCTCTGTCTTTGTCATGTGAGGACAAGCAAGAAGTTGACCATCATCAACCAGAAATGGGCTCCTTATCAGATACCAAATCTGCTGGTCCCTTGATCATGGACTTCTTAGCTTCCAGAATGGTGATAAGTAAATAGTGTTGTTGAAATCCCCCAGCTGAACAAACTGACTAAGACAGTGTTCCTGGGACAGAGGATTTAGAAGGAACCAAGAGATGCCCAGAAGGATGAAGAACATGAATTTGTCATGGATATCAAGGAAATCAGCTCTCCTTGAGGAAAGGATTTCTGAAGGACACCCTAGTTGAAGCAAATTGTAAATGGAACAGGCTGCTAAACATAGGTACAGCAAATTATTAGGCAGACCGTCTGTTAAATAATTATGTGCTATTTAGGAATTAAGTTAAGCAAGCGGCACTTAGCTAAAAGATTCGAAACCATGAAGTAGAGTTTACTTTCCTGTGATTAAGAAGGAAACAGGTGTGTCCAGCCAAACCTCTTTACCTGTCCTCCCAGTAAAGGACACTGGAATGCCCCTGCCAGGACTCAGGGCCCATGTCCCTCATGCTGACCCGTTTGCTTCTCCGATGTCAGCCTTTACCAATATCTTGATCCTTTTCTCTGCCTAGAATCTCTAGCTGATATCAGGACATTTTGTTCTTAGCTCCCAAAGTCTAGGACTACTCTTCAGGCTTTCTTACTTATTCTTCTTTTTTTTTTTTTCTGAAGCTGGAAACAGGGAGAGACAGTCAGACAGACTCCCACATGCGCCCGACCGGGATCCACCCGGCACACCCACCAGGGGCGACGCTCTGCCCACCAGGGGGCAATGCTCTGCCCCTCCAGGGTGTCGCTCTGCCGCGACCAGAGCCACTCTAGCGCCTGGAGCAGAGGCCAAGGAGCCATCCCCAGCGCCCGGGCCATCTTTGCTCCAATGGAGCCTTGGCTGCGGGAGGGGAAGAGAGAGACAGAGAGGAAGGAGGGGGTGGGGGTGGAAAAGCAAATGGGCGCTTCTCCTATGTGCCCTGGCCGGGAATCGAACCTGGGTCCCCCACACGCCAGGCCGACGCTCTACCGCTGAGCCAACCGGCCAGGGCCTCTTACTTATTCTTGAGTGATAAGAATGGTAATTCCCACCTTCCCAGCCTGCACTGGTCTCCTGAGCCTGTGCTCTCTTTACAGAAAGCCCTGGCTGGTTGTGACCTGGTCTTGGCCCATTCCCACAGCAGGACCAGGGATCCAAGAGGGTCTCCTACTCTCACTTGAAGCTTCAGGGCCACTCACTTCAGAAAATGACGAGGAATTGAGGGTCTAATGGACTGATAACTAAGGGTGCATGACCAGATCTCAGGTGGCAGGAACCAGACAGTGAGCAGAGGAGAGCTGGTTGATAGAAAGAAGGACAGGTCCGGAATTTGCCTGGAATGAGAAGAGCTTTCTCCCAACGGCGACATAGCAATTGCACAGGTTGGAAGAACCACGTTCGATTCAGACACACCAGGTGTGGAGCCTGTGATCCCAACCTACAGACACCTAGTCCAGCTACAGTGTCCCTTTTTCTCCACAATATATGATGGGTTAAAACAAACGAGCAAACAACAACAGACAAACAAACAACCTAAAGCAGGAAGTTGGGCAGGGAAACCTAACGCTGTTATTTCCTCCTGGTACTTCTTGGTGATGTGGTGGCACTGGAGACAGGCCCCTTTAGCTGGCTGTTCGGAAGTATGACTGACTGGAGGCACGTTGGTGTCAAAATGGCCTAGAGGAGAAAAAAATGACCTTTTCTATTCAAGCTAAGACAATGCAGGTGTTTTAAAATGAACGTTCTGTTCTCATCAGTTGCTATGTTTAAGGTTGTGTTTTAGATAAACGTAAAAAAGCTAAAAGTTAGTGAGAAAGGAAACAAGTTGTAACTTAGATTTAGTTTCATCTTAAGATTATTCTAAAGGAAAAGTTTATATGATACAAAAATTAGAACATATATTTTTTTAAATTAGAAAACTATTCTTTAGGTATCAGAGTCAGATAGTTTAAAATCTTGGTTTTACCACTTACTAAATGGGTGATTTTGGATAAATCCTTCTCCACTGTAAGTCTCCATTTCATTTTCCAGAGGAAATGCTTACTTCACATATTTCAGATGACAAAGATGAAAGGAAATAAGATAAGGAAGCATTTGGTTCAGCATGTCACTGAGAGTGGGTATTGGTTATCTGATTGCAGGCTTCAAAATGAAGCTTGTTACATCTTATCTTTTGTTAAGCTAAAGGATTTGGGGTGTTTGGGTGGTAAATATGCCAGTTATTTCTGAGCAGGAAAATTGGATCTCGTCAAGGGTTTAACTTATCCTACTGTAGCATCAGACAACAAATGACAAAGAAGGAGCGTTGTCATTGACCTACATGACATATCTGACACATTTGTCAAAGTTGGCTGACTCCTGCTCTGTGTATAAGCAAGTATCTTGTAAGGTGAATAAACTAAAAGTTTAAGAAACAATTGCATTTGTAAATTGATTATGAGAAGAAAAATTCACTTAGATCCATGGCCAACACAACTTGTAGTTTGACTTCCAGGCATTTTTTTTTATTGGGAAAATGTACTGAAATTGTTAAAGCCCCTCTAAGGTGAAGGCTATGTTTTAGAGCTTCACACATGTTTCTTTGCTACCTGCAGCAGCACCGTGGTGTTATTTTTATCCCCATTTCCTAGATAAGGAAGTTGAACTCAGGGTGTTTGAGAGACTCGCCCAAAGAAGTCTTATAGCTAGTAAGTGACTAAATGCTCTTAAAACTTATGCTGTATGGTACACACCTGACTGAGTTAAAGTGTCCTTTTGGAGAGGAACCTATCAGGGACAGGTTTTAAGGAAGAGTAAGTTCCAGGGCTGCAATATTGATGAAGCTGGAGCTCAGGGGGTGGGAGAAGTCTCTGATTCCAGGGCTCAGCCAACAAAAATACAAGAGGAACCGACAACATCTTATTGAGCAAGAGAATGAGAAAATTCTCCAAAAGTGACAACACACATAAAAGGACACAGGTGCCAGCCTGCAGGAATTCTCACTGGTTAAATCTTGGACAATGTGAACATCAAATTGAGTAAAATCAGAATCCATGAATTCGTAATGGAAACAAACAATCAAGATGATAGAGCTTTTTCTTATGTAGAAAGCTAACAAATAAATGTAGAAGGAATGAAGGAAGAAGAAAATTAACAGAATAATAACTGATTTTGCTAAAAATTAACAATGGATGCTAAGAGTATGCTGAAAGTTTTATGGGTAATGCGATATTTACATAGTCTCAAAGTATGCCTCTATAAATTATATATTAATTTAACAGGACAAATATTTAACTGCACCGAAAGTAGAGAATAAAGTATCTTAGTAGTTAAAAATATATATATACAGGTGCTACCATGTATCATCATATGGGAACCACCTTAAACCAAATGCATAAGGTCAACATCGCTCATAAAAGGACACACGAAACAGTGGGATTAATAGTCATGAGTTTTAGTTCCCTACTTTGGGGGACACTTATTTTTTGCCGAAGGTCACACAGCTAAAATGTAGTAATATAAGATTTAAATTCAGATCTGTCTGACTTCAAAGTCCTTGTCGTGTCCCCCACATGTTGGATCTTAACGGTGTTAATGGTCCATAACTGGTGTCATAACTCACCAAAAGGAGGTAGTTGGGCAAACAATGAAACAAGGAAAGATTAGATAGAAGTCACCGGAATGCT
Source organism: Saccopteryx leptura (assembly GCF_036850995.1). NCBI lineage: Eukaryota > Metazoa > Chordata > Mammalia > Chiroptera > Emballonuridae > Saccopteryx > Saccopteryx leptura. Next base: position 193,951,660 of record NC_089506.1, read on the forward strand.
TGCGGGAGACGGGAGCTGCTGCTTGGACTGTAAGAAGGCTCCCTGGTATGGCTTCCCGATACAAAGATGCCCTCTTCCACCGATGACTTTCTGATTTGAAAGGAAATACAGAAGGAACATCCTGAGAATTCCTTGTCTGCCATACAGTGCACGAGTTATAATGAGGATTTACTGGAAGACACACTAAGTAATGAATTAGATACAGCAATAAGGTTGGATAGTTAATTATATGGTCAATTGCTCATCCATATTTACACAACAATATTATGGTTTGACTTTCACCTTACAAAACAAACCCATTTGGATAAATCAATATTATTTCCCAGTGTAGTTCATAATCTCCTCCCAGGGAAAAAAGTACTGAGATTCAAGCAAATGTAATACTCTTCTCAAAATAATTGGACAGAATCATACCCAAGAATAGCTCTTAATGAAAAATTCTGGTTAATAAGTATTTGAGCAACCAGAGGATGCCGCTAAAGATTTTAGAGGGTCCCTCAGGGGGTATATTAATATCTTTAATGGAATGTGATTTTTGCTACATAGAGAGGTCTTTTGGACATTTTTTTTGTACATTTATTAGTTGCAAATTAAGTCATTGCATTTGGGACAAACTCAACAGAAATGCTGAGAGAAAGTAAATGTTCTCTATGTGGGCAAAGCAACAATTTTACAATTTTTTCAAATACTTGGCACCTGTATGTATTTAAACTAGAGAGACACTCCATTTTATTTCAAGTGGCCATGGCAAGAGGTATTCCACACAAATAAATTAGATAACAAAATTCTGAATTTTAAAAAAGAATGTTTTGAATATAAATCTTAAAACCATTGCCATGGCACTCAAAGCTCAAAACTTGGTATAGCTTGCTCCTTAGTGATTATAAAGTCACAAGAATTTTTTAGCATGGTTTTTAAGGCCTTCCACATGCATGAAGAAATTACTTTGACTATCAATTGATACACTTTTCATTTTGCACTTTCTTACACCTTTCTCTTCAGTAGGTACTGTCTATTGCCTTAGAATGGGAGATGATAAATTTTTTGTGTAAAGAGCTAGATAGTTAATGTATTAGGCTTTGTAAGACACGTGGTCCTTGTTGCAGGCATCAACTATGGCATCATAATGTTAAAAACAGACATAGACACTCTGTAAATGAATGAGGGCCTATGTTCTAATAAAACTTAATGGACACTGAAATATGAATTTCATATAACTTTTCATACACCTCAAAAGATTATTCTTCTTTGGATTTCCTTTCAACCAATTAAAAAAATAAAAAATATTCTTAGCTCATGGGCTATACAAAAATAGGTGATGAGCAGAATTTGGCCTGCCAAGCTATGGCTTGGATGATGGAGAGGGTGGGGGGAAGTAAGCTGGACACCTAACTCCTTGACTTTTGACAAGCACACATAGAAGGGGTGCCAAAATGTTTAAGAAATGGCCCAATTCCTGAGGAAGGAGCAAATGTCTGAGCATCGAGGAACCCACGGGAGGCCAGCCAGCCAACACCATCCGCTGAAGTGAGCGCTCATCGTTGACACCACCAAAAGCCACATTAGCTGTTTTTCTCATTTCCTTTTAATAGGCAGTCCGTCAACACTAGCACATCACTCATGGATCGGCCAGCAGAAATGGTGCCTTTTTGTGCCTCTGGAGGTAGATGGCCCAGTGTGGACCACATATCAGGACACATATCAGTCCCAAATAGACAGTGTTGGTGGAGCAGCCATGACTGGCCCCAGGGCTGGTGTCCAGATGGCACTAGTGGAAGCAGCTTTCTCCAAATTGGGGTGACAGTGACAATGACATCTATTTGCCTTCCCTGTTCCCTCCTGCTGCCATGCTATGTTCTTGGCAAACATGCTTACTTATCATCTCCTCTATTTTACTTTATACTTTTGTTCCTGCCTGGAATACTTTCCTTTTTACTCTGAAATCATTCCAACCCTACTCTTCATCCACATTCTAACCAAATCTCCTATCTTCCATGAAACGATTCTTTGAAACCTGTGTTTAGTAACTCATAGCACTTACTATTATCACTATGCAGGTGGAAATGAATGATCCATTACCTACCTGTGACATCTGTCTTGACATCTTGAACTCTGAGATAAATCTCTGGTTAGTTATCTTATGTATGCATAACTTCTTCTTGAACCTTATTCTCTAAGAAACCTAGAATTTACTTTAATTTCCCTCTTCCTTCACCCAACCTATGGGCAAGTTCAGTTTTTTTAAAAAAAATATATGTAATTCATCAGTTTCTCTTCATCACCACTGTAATCCAAGCCACTCAAATCTCTTTGATGGCCCAGTCTCCCTGCTGATCTTCCTGCCTCTACCATCTGCCCTCTTCCAGAAGCCCAGTGTAATCTTCTTAAATAGAAAGCAGGGGCACAAAGAAAACTAGATAGAAGGTGACGGAGGACAATCTGACTTTGAGTGATGGGTATGCAACATAATTGAATGACAAGATAACCTGGACATGTTTTCTTTGAATATATGTACCCTGATTTATTGATGTCATCCCATTAAAATTAATAAAAATTTTAAAAAAAAGAAAAAAAAAAAGAAAGCAGAGCAGATTGACTTGGACTCAGCCTTCCTCTTTACCTTCACCCATTTCTCTCTCTTCTCTAGCTCATGATGCCCTGGCCATACCTGTCTTCTTGAGGTCCTCCAAATACCCACCTCTTTCTACCCCTGGGCTCTGGTGTTTGTCGCTTGCTCTGCCTGGAACTGTCTCCTCTTCTCCCACTTCTCCCCCTACCTGGGATGTCTCAGATTAAATAGCTCCTCTAGCAAAATCTTCCTTCGGCTTTATTTAAAGCATCCTTCCACCCTCACCCTGTGCTAGTGTTTTGTTTTTTTCTTAGCCCCTTGTTTGTTTTCTTTCTATCACTTACCATACTTTCCCATTATTGATTAATTTATTTATGTGTCTACTTGGAGTGTATTCCCATATCTTTCCTATGGGTCATAAGCTCCATTGTCAGTCCTGCTTGCTTACTTGTCCTCTGTACCTAAATCCTTTTCTAGGGATAGCAGGTGCTCAACAAACACTCATGAAATGAGTGAATGGGCTAGATAATAATTTCCTTAAGGTCAGAAATAGTGGCTTAAACTTCCTGAACCCTCCCTGCCCGCCCTGGCACATTGGAAATATTCTGCAGGTACTTGCTTTACTGGATTTGTGGTAAGGTGATGAAATAAAGCAAGGCAAATTCTTCTTTTCATAACCCCCAATTGCCTCTTTCCCCTAAAGATCAAGTAGCTTCACTTCAAAAGGCCTGACATCTCTGGGAGTCTCCAAACTGTCATGCAGAGGAATCCCCTTTTTGTTTCCTGATTTTCTCTCTACCTTTTGATACATCACGTCCAGGCATCACTGAGAGAGATTCCCTCCTGGTCTCTGTCTCTGTACAGAGAGAGGTTTCATTGAATATTTATACCTCTTAGAAAGAGTTCTATAAATAGACCTGTCAGTTACTTTCTAGGACAGGTGCCCAAGGACAAAGAAAGGGAGTTACAGAATGCTAGCGCAAAGAAAGACTCATCATTTGGCTAAAGTCTTCATCTGACAGAGGAAGAAACTGGGGCCAGAGTGGATATAATCTGAGGCCTTTGTCAAAAGGGTCTGTTCTGGTCCTCTGCCTTAAATCAGCATACACATCTATTCACAGGAGCGGGAGGTTGCCCAGTCCGGTCCATGGCCGTGGTCTTGCACACTCACACATTGCTCCTGTCCAGTCCAGCTTTGCATCCTTTGATCTTTGCCTCTTTCTTCTAGTTAGCTGCTTGGCTCTTCAACTTGGTGAAATTCAGCCTCTCTGGTTTTTGATGTTGTTGTTCCCTGCAGGTCGTTGCCGTGACCACACATTTGACTTTTCTCATCCCAAGGCACTTTGAGGAGCTTCTTTGTAAGACCGCTAGCGGGGCTGGCACCTGCCTGCTACCCAGATGTGCCAGCTAGTAAGCTGTTGTCTCTTCTAAATTCTGCTTTGTGGTGCTTGGGACTGACTCTGCAAGCCACACTGCTGCTCCCCGACCTGGTGACGCTGTGACCACAGGGAGCACCAGAGGAAGAGCGTGAGGCTGGAGGAGGAAGGAGGCACTAGTGACTACACATGTGTCCCCTCAGTTCCCTTGTGTGCTGTTTTTGTGAGGGTTACCCCGGGAGCGCTTCTTAATTGTGGCAGCAACTGAATTCAATTTGTAGTTTTCCTAACAGCTGTGGAACTGGCTTTCTCACCCCAATACCCATGCCAGCTGAGCAGTACCCTTCCTTCCTCCAGGGTCTGACACTCAACCCCACGGCCTCTCCCCCACATTCCTAACTCTGATTCCCTCCTCCTCCCTGTGTCCCAGCCTGCAGTGGTGCAGATATTTACTTACGCCCATTGCCATACCCTGTCATATTATTCTTGCCATTTTTGTTGCCTTGTTAACTGCTCACATGCAGTTCTCTCTGTCCAAATGACTGGTGTGGCTCTTTCTCCAGACTGGACCGACTGAAACCCCAGTAGACCCCAGTTGGGCAGCTGGACATGCAATGGCAAGAAGAGGTTTACCACAGTTTAGCTTGGGGGGGGGGTGAGTGTGACAGTAAACAGTGTTCCTAGAACAAGTTCTGGAAATAGACGCAAAGGCTGGCACCAGCCCTGGCCTCTGTGTCCTTCACAGCAAGTTCTCAGCTTTCTGCAAACGGCTCTTCACAAATGGCTCTTTAGGGCCCTGTCATGGACCTTCTAAGCCTCTAAGGTAGGAACACTATCTCGTGTGTGGTCAGCAGTTTTTTGCACATTGCAGGCATGACCTAATGGCTTAGGATGCTTGGTATTCCTATCTATCTATCTATCTATCTATCTATCTATCTATCTATCTATCTATCTATTTATCTATCATCTGTTATCTATCTCTGTCTGCCTATTTATCCTGTCTATGTACTGTATCTGCCTTCTATATCTTCTCTATATCTTTTCATTTCTCTAACCTAACAAATAAAGAATTAAAAATAGTACTTATCAAAGGCAATGTGATGGCCCTGGCCAATGGCTCAGTGGATAGAGCATTGGCCTGGCGTATAGACATTCCAAGTTTGATTTCTGGTCTGGGCACACAGGAGAAGCAACCATCTTTTTCTCTTCCCCTCCCTCTTCCCCATCTCTCCCTCTTCCCTTTCCACAGCCAGTGGCTCTATTGATTTGAGTGTGGCCCCAGGCACGGACCACAGTTCAGCTGGTCCAAGCACGTCAGCCCCAAGTGCTAAAAATAGGTCAGTACTTGAGCACTGGCCCCAGATGAGGTTGCCAGGTGAATCCTGGTCAGGGCATATATGGGAGTCTGTCTCACTATCTCTCTTCCTATCACCTAAAAAAAAAAAGGCAATGTCTTGCTTTAGGCTGACACTTGTTTGAAGGTAAAAAAATGTCATAAAGAGCATTCTATGGATATGAAAATCTATCTACCTTTTACTCTTTGAGAACATTTAATACAGGATGACTATAAGGAAGGAAAATTTTGGCTGCCAATATGACATCCTTGGAGAAGAGCTGACACGGTGGCATTCAGGACCTTAGACAGTGCACAGCTCAGCTCTGAGGGGTCGAGATGAAGGGTAGGAACACTTGCTGGCTGCTGCTTGGACTACGTCCTGCATGGAGAAGGTGAAGCAGTCTGAAACAGGAGGGCAGACAGGACACCGCAGGGGGAACTGGTCCTTCAAATCTAAAAGCTGTTGATCTGTCACATTAGTGTTCCAACTCAGAGACGTGTCTGACCAGAGAGTTTGCAAAGGGAAGCAGCTCATGTGGAAGAGGCTGTCAGCACACAGTGAAAACAACAGCCAACGGTTCTCGCCTGTGTGACTGGTGCTGAGCCAGGAGACAGTGATGGCGAGGGGTGGTTCATGAGTCAGGAGCAGAGAACTCGCTAACCCTGGTAGTCAGCAGGAAATGAGAATTGGAAGGGCCTTGGCAGGGGAGGACAGGGCCAACACGAAAGAAGTAAGGAGGTTATAAAAACAAGCCAAAGAACATTCTCCCTGGGCATTTAAAATCAATTGATAAGTCTTTATTGAGTTTGCAGTATTTCCTCAGCACCGTGCTGAGGTGTGGAGGTGAAGAAGCCTCAGAGAACATCTACCTGGTTAGGGAATCAGTTAGGGCTGAGGTAAAAAACCAGAAGTAAGTGGATATTCTGAGCATCAGTGAAGTCCCTGCCCTATTTGCAGGGGTCCCAACCAGCACAGTTTTAAGACCTGCTACAACATAAGAGAGAAAAAATTTCTTGTTTGATCTCTGTTTTAAGGGGAAGCAAGTTGTGATTTAAAAGACTATAAGATTAGAAAAAGCCATCTGGGCTTCTGAGTTGTCTAAATGGGAGCGTGTGAGCTGGTGGACCAGAACTTAGAGTCAAGAGACTGAGCTTTTCATTCTAGCTCTTACCTAGCTAGCTTGCTCTGTGACTGTGGCCTGGTGTCTTCATCTCCCTACGGCTACTGATGTCCTATTTGAAAAGTCTTATCTGGAAGTCTTCCAATGCCATCTGCCACTGGACTATTGCTGTACATAGATCCCCCCCCCCCCCATTGTGGGTATATAGTCAACATTGTGTTTTTGTTCTCATTGCTGATAACTGGCTCCGGTTTTGTCTTTTTTTTACAGAGACAGAGAGTGATTCAGAGAGAGGGATAGATAGGGACAGACAAACAGGAATGGAGAGAGATGAGAAGCATCAATCATCAGTTTTTCATTGCGACACCTTAGTTGTTCATTGATTGCTTTCTCATATGTGCCTTGACCGTGGGCCTTCAGCAGACTGAGTAACCCCTTGCTTGAGCCAGTGACCTTAGGTCCAAGCTGGTGAGCTTTTTGCTCAAACCAGATGAGCCCGTGCTCAAGCTGGCGACCCCGGGGTCTCGAACTTGGGTCCTCCGCATCCCAGTCCGACACTCTATCCACTGTGCCACCACCTGGTCAGGCTGGTTTTGTCTTATAAAACAAACCTTTATAAGGCTGAGAACAAAAACAAGATAGTGTGAAGGAAAACAGCCAAGGTGTCTAGTTTGAATGAGAAGTGGGAGAAAGAAAAAGAAAGAAGCAAATGAACCAGAGAATCGGACTGGTCAGTAAGCAGGGCTAGCAATAAAGGACAGGAGAAGAAACAGGAAGACAAATAAGGAGCATTTGCATATAAATAGGACAAGTTTTTTTGAGTGAAATAAATCCAGTGAAATTGAGCAGAATTATAAAGCAAAGCAATGAAGGGCGAGGATGGTTGGATGATAAAAACAGAAGGGACGAAGGGAGAAACATTCATCTGGAGATGATTACAGGAGGTGGAAGGGCAGAAACAGTGGGTCACAGCAGCCCATTACTTCTGCTGACCCTCCTCCCCGTGTGGGGCAGAAGACTGAGCTGCTGTGACAGAGACATCCAGACCTGTCATGACTGAAATACAACGGACGCTAATTTTTCTCTTACATAACACTCATGAGTAGGTGGGCACTAGAGGGAGGGAGTTACACACGTACTTTGCTCCTTCTCTCTTGTGCAGTGTGATCCCCTACAATGTACTCACCAGCATGACCAAAGCTGAACCACTATGTTCCGGCCCCTGGGAGGGAAGAGTCTGGGGAGAACACCAGTTTCTCTTAAGTTGTTGATATAGCGCTTTTGCCCTACATTTTATTGCTGAGAATAGAGTAACACAGCTGGGAAATGGGGTCTGTAGCTGGGCAGCTATGGGCCCTGCTAAAACTTAAGAGTTTCTTTTACTAGAAGAAAAGGGGAGAATGCATTTGGGGGGCCAGGCGGTCTCTGTCCCACCTCAGTTCTGCTTGTCCTGGTCAGCTTATGCTGTAGCTGGTAAGATCAGGAGCAACCTAGCACAGATATTTATTCATAAGAACACACTCATGGAATCATAAGCACAGATGCCTATCACAAAATACAAACGCTATCACTTCTTATTGCCTCACATAGGTAAGGCACTGGATGAGAGCTCTATTTCTTGTTAGAACTGTATTTCTGCTTGTCTTGGTCAGCTTATGCTATAGCTGGTAAGATCAGGAGCAACCTAGCACAGATATTTATTCATAAGAACACACTCATGGAATCATAAGCACAGATGCCTATCACAAAATACAAATGCTATCACTTCTTATTGCCTCACAAAGGTAAGGCGCTGGATGAGAGCTCTATTTCTTGTTAGAACTATATTCTTATTCTCGTAATTGAGGCACAGAAAAACGATCCTTCCTGGTGGGTCTCACAGCGAGGATGTTGCAAAGCTCTGGGGTTATACAGGGCGGCAGGAGGAGCAGTCCTCCCATTATCCAGCTGCACCACCACAGCAGCCCTGTGGGAGAACCACTCTGAAGGAACACCTCCCTTTTAGAGCAGCCAGATAAAACCAAGTGGCAGTGGAGATTCACTCCTGGCACCCAGAGGCGGAGTCTTCCTTCTTACCATTGGCTGTGTTACTCTTGGGTCAACTCCATCATGGTCACAGAAGGCCTCCAAGAGGTGCATGGACTGGGACAGGGCCTGGCATCGCCTGTGGACAGGTGTGTAAGGTGTAGAGTAGCTCTGCCTCCTCCCAAAGGTCTCCGTTCACAGGTGGAAACACGCAGGGTCTATTTCAGACAGCAACCGGTTAAATTTGTTATTAATAAAAACAGTCCAAAAAACATTTGGCGATTGACTGCAGGATCCAGCGCTATTTATGAGAAGGGTTTAATGGGAGAACTCGCAGATGTAACAGATGGATATCGGTGGGGCCTCTCCAGATTGTTTCACTCTGTCTTCCTTTTTCTTTGAATAGATTCGGAGGGTGCCACATGGGAGCCTGGATGGATGGTTTTGAACCACAGGTAATTAAAAGCAAGTGCTTCCCTAAGGGTTAATGACAAAGGAGAAGGGAACATCCCAGTGAAATCCTCCTTGATTTGGGCTGTTACCTCCTGAACAGAAGGGCCGCTGGCCAGGGAGCAAATGTAGCAACTAAGCCCTTAGGTATCACCCAGCCATAGAAATGTGATGCATGGCAGCTTGATCTCTCCACCCCCATCTTGATCTGACAAACAACCCTGCCTCCCTTGGCTCTGCAGGCCAGGTGTCCAGGGGGCCCTCTCCCAGCCATGGACCTTAGCATGTGTGGTGCGAGGTCGGTCCAAGCACACAGGAGCTCTCCCGGAGACGGTGATGCCCCCTCCAGATCACGGGTGTCTGCGGCTGATCCCGCATGGATGGCCCTGGGCCTCCAGGGAGGGACAGCTCTCTAGTGACCAGCCTTTAGGACCTAGGAAGGCCTCTGGAATCTGGGCCACTTCTGGGAAACATATCCCCTCCCTCCCTGCCATGGATGAAGTGGGCTCCTCAGCACCTTACTTTTGCATATGAAAGGCCTGGTAATTACTACTTTCATCCTTAGAGCATACAAGTGACATGCAAAATTAGCACTTGAGAGGATCCACTTTTAGACCTTGTTGTAAAGCAAAACTTATTATTTGAAGATAAATCAATTTCTGTTGCCTGTATTTGTGGTTTTCCCCAGATGGCTAATTACTAAAGATAAATGTGTATAAACATAAGCCTTATCCCTCTCCATCCATCTTCCCTGCCCGCCTGTTTCTAAATTTAATCACAAGAAGAATTATAATTTTAGTGAACATAGAAATTGCTTTTTATAAAAATAAGGCAAGGAAGATACAATTGCAGTGTTTTTATTTTCCAAAATGTGTAATCTTTTGTGCCTGGTTGGTGAACATAATATAGCACTTCTAAGAAGTATTTTTGTTGTATTTAAATTTGGGTAGGCGACCACTGATATAGACAAAGATATAAAATGATATTAATAGGGCTGTATGGCCACCTTCAATTTGAAAATTTTGTTCCACATTTGAATTTAGATCTAAATAGAGTTTATATTAGAATATTGAATAATCCATCAAGGAATCTTGGGGTGTGATGGGGGTGTGATTGGGGTGTGACGGGGTGTGATTGAGGTGTGATGGGGGTGTGATTGGGGTGTGACTGGAGTGTGATGGGAGTGTGTATTGGGTGTGATAGGGGTGTGTATTTGGTGTGATGGGGGTGTGATTGGGGTGTGATGGCAGTGTGATTGTGGTATGATGGGGATGTGATTGGGGAGTGATTGGGGTGTGATGGGGTGTGATTGGGGTGTGATTGGGGTGTGATTAGGGTGTGATGGAGGTGTAATTGGGGTGTGATGTAGGTGTGTATTGGGTGTGATGGGGGTGTGATGGAGGTGTGATGGGGGTATGATTGGGGGTGTGATTGGGGTGTGATTAGGGTGTGATGGAGGTGTAATTGGGGTGTGATGTGGGTGTGTATTGGGTGTGATGGAGGTGTGATGGAGGTGTGATGGGGGTGTGATTGGGGGTGTGATTGGGGTGTGATTGGGGTGTGATGGGGGTGTGACAGGGTGTGACTGGGGTGTGTATTGGGTGTGATTGGGGTGTGATTGCGGTGTGATAGGGTGTGATTAGGGTGTGATGGGGGTGTTATACGGGTGTGTATGGGGTGTGATGGGGGTGTGATTGGGGTGTGATGGGGGGTGATTGGGGTGTTATGGGGTGTGTATGTGATGTGGTGGGGGTGTGATTTGGGTGTGATGGGGGTGTGATTGGGGTGTGATTGGGGTGTGATGGGGTGTGATTGGGGTGTGATGGCAGTGTGTATGGGGTGTGTATGTGGTGTGATTGGGGTGTGATGGGGGTGTGATGGGGGTGTGATTGCGGTGTGATAGGGTGTGATTAGGGTGTGATGGGGGTGTTATACGAGTGTGTATGGGGTGTGATTGGGTTGTGATGGGGGTGTGATGGAGGTGTATGGGGGTGTGATTGGGGTGTGATCGGGGTGTGATGGGGGTGTGATTGGTGTGTGATGGCAGTGTGTATGGGGTGTGATGGTGGTGTGATGGGTTGTGATTGGGGTGTGATGGTGGTGTGATGGGGTGTGTTTGGGGTGTGATAGGGGTGTGATGGTGTGTGATGGTGGTGTGATGGGTTGTTATTGGGGTGTGATGGTGGTGTGATGTGGTGTGTTTGGGGTGTGATTGGGGTGTGATGGGTGTGATTGGGGTGTAATGGGGGTGTGTATGGAATGTGATGGAGGTGTGATGGGGGTGTGATTGGGGTGTGTATGGAGTGTGATGGGGGTATGATTGGGGTGTGATGGGGTGTGATGGGGGTGTATATTGAGTGTGATTGGGGTGTGATTAGGGTGTGATGAGGGTGTGTATTGGCTGTGATGGGGGTGTGATTGGGGTGTGATGGCGGTGTGTATGGGGTGTGATGGGGGTGTGTATTGGGTATGATGAGGGTGTGATTGGGGTGTTATGGGGTATGTATGTGATGTGGTGGGGGTGTGATTGGGGTGTGATGGGGTGTGATTGGGATGTGATGGCAGTATGTATGGTGTGTGTATGTATTGTGATTGGGGTGTGATGGGGGTGTGATTGGGGTATGATTGGCATGTGATGGGGGTGTGATGGGGGTGTGATCGGGATGTGGATGGAGTGTGTATGTGGTGCGATTGGGGTATGATGGCGGTGTGATTGTGGTGTGATAGGTTGTGATTAGGGTGTGTATTGGTTGTGATTGGGGTGTGATTGGGGTGTTATGGGGTATGTATGTGATGTGGTGGGGGTGTGATTGGGGTGTGATGGGGGTGTGATTGGGGTGTGATGGGGTGTGATTGGGATGTGATGGCAGTATGTATGGTGTGTGTATGTAGTGTGACTGGGGTGTGATGGGGGTGTGATTGGGGTATGATTGGCATGTGATGGGGGTGTGATGGGGGTGTGATTGGGTGTGATTGGGTTGTGATTGGGGTGTGATAGGGTGTGATTGGAGTGTGATGGGGGTGTGATTGGGGTGTGATATTGTTGTGTATTGCGTGTGATTGGGGTGTGTTTGGGGTGTGCATGGGGTGTGATTGGGGTGTGATGGGAGTGTGATGGGGGTGTGATTGGGGGTGTGATGGCCAGGGCAGCTGGAGCACCCAGAAGCCCCTGGCCACGGACCACTCTTCTAATGACCTTCTCGTTGGTTCATAGCACAAAGGGCAGAAATGGGCCGTGTGGGAGCTCTTGCCAGCTCAGGGCCCCAGGTAGGAACATCTAGCTCGGTGGATGCTCCATGTCCCAAAGACGGAGGTTGGCTGCAGGTTCCTGAATGAGCATGGTGACTTTGAGCCTTTAATGCTAACTCAGGCTCCTGTGGCTTCTCCATCCTGGGCTTGGCCTGGCCACCAATGGGTCCACAGAGCTGCAGTGTCCCCACCCCACCATGCTGCTCCAGGCCTCACGACGAGGCCTGGGCCTCATCACTTCCCTCTAGAAACTAATCCTGGTTCAAATCTGCATGAAACCCAAGCCATTACTTGGCTCCTTCTCTCCATTCAGTTTGGAGTTCTAAATCTTCATCCCCAGTCACTGCCAGGCCTCTGGCTTTGGACCTTGAATCCTGAGCCGTTGCAACTCTTAGTATTGTCAATGCTTTAAAACGCCTCTGCCAGTCTCTGCTCCCTCCATCACTGCTCCTTGGATACCGATATCAGCTGAGTCAGATTCAAATTTATCTCTCTGCTTCAGTTGACCCATCTGTAAAATGAGGAAAATGATAGCATCGACCTTATAAAGTTGTGATTGGGCCTAAATGACTTAATTCCTGTAAAGTACTTAAAACAGTCTCTGACATTGAAAGAGCTTAATGAATGTTAGATATTATTATTGCAATTATTGATTATACTGTTCACTTTCTCCAGATTTCAACCCTGTATTGTCAACTCCCCAGAATCCAAGCCTACAATCCAGGCTAATTTCCCCTCTTCCCAGCTGCTCTGTCTCCAGTTCCCGTCCGCCCCAGGTTTATATTGCTGGGTGCAGTGCCTGCAGGTGTGGAAGCTGTGCTGGCTCAAATTTCAACTGAGCTGGGGCCCAGCATCCTGATGCTGCCACCTCCCAGCTCCTCCTCCTCCAGAGAAGCTGGGGATGCTCTTGGAAGGGCAGCCGGAGCTGATGTGAGGATGATGTACTATGTGGGATGGTGGAAGTGACATTGCTAATGAGGGAAATCAACTGCTCCAACCAGAGCCGGAATCTAAGGGAGGAAATGACAGAGGCCCATGAATATATGGTCCTGACTGAAGCCCTGCCAGAAATCACTCTCAGCTGGAAAATTGAGCTGTGATTATTACAAAGAGTCAGAATGATCGCTTCAGTCACGATGCTACAAGAGCTCTATAAAGAGCAGCCCAAACAATTTCGACATTAAGTATTTAGAGAGAGAAGGATGGTTTGTAAAGGAGGATCTTGTTATTCCCTGAAAAGCTACTATGAAAATGTCGGGTGTATGGAAATAACAGATGGGAAAGGCGTGCTGAGATCATTACTCTGAAGTTGTAAGTGCCATTATTGACAAGCACAGCCCACATCGCTGGGCAAAGAGACGTGCCTGAGAGTAGGAGGGAGATGCATAAAGAAGGGAAAGCAGGAACCAGATATTTCAAAACATCAGGGGGTGGAGAGAAGTTGCACTAGGATGGTGGCATTCTTCAAAGTAAAATAAAGCAAGCAAGCAAGGTTTGGGTGAGAATGTGAGCAAGGAAGAACCCATCAAAACTTAATGAACTGGCTATTTTGTTTTCATTTATATGTCATATAGTAGTTCTTAATGTCGGGGGGGGGGGGACACTTTGAAAATCTAATGAAAGCTCTGGCATCATTTTCTGAAAAATGCCCTTACTAATGCTTGGTCAACTTCGGGTAAACAGAGTGAGGAACATCAATTGGCCAGAAATTAAAGAGTTTGCACTGATGGCTAAGATAAGTCTTTTCTCTATTGGAAAGGGGTATGGAGATGACCAGCATTTATTTATGATTTTATTTTATTTTTTTACAGGGACAGGGAGAGAGTCAGAGAGAGGGATAGATAGGGACAGACAGACAGAAACGGAGAGAGATGAGAAGCATTAGTTTTTCATTGCGACACCTTAGTTCAGGGGTCCCCAAACTACGGCCTGCGGGCCGCATGCGGCCCCTTAAGGCCATTTATCCGGCCCCCACCGCACTTCTGGAAGGGGCACCTCTTTCATTGGTGGTCAGTGAGAGGAGTATATTGACCATCTCATTAGCCAAAAGCAGGCCCATAGTTCCCATTGAAATACTGGTCAGTTTGTTGATTTAAATTTACTTGTTCTTTATTTTAAATATTATATTTGTTCCCATTTTGTTTTTTTACTTTAAAATAAGATATGTGCAGTGTGCATAGGGATTTGTTCATAGTTTTTTTTATAGTCCGGCCCTCCAATGGTATGAGGGACAGTGAACTGGCCCCCTGTGTAAAATGTTTGGGGACCCCTGCCTTAGTTCATTGATTGCTTTCTCATATGTGCCTTGACCACAGGCCTTTAGCAGACGGAGCAACCCCTTGCTCGAGTCAGCGACCTTGGGTCCAATCTGGTGAACTTTTTGCTCAAACCAGATGAGCCCGCGCTCAAGCTGGTGACCTCAGGGTCTCGAACCTGGGTCCTTCCACATCCCAGTCCCACTCTCTATCTACTGCGCCACCACCTGGTCAGGCAATGACCAGCCTTTAGACTCTGGACTTCTTACCCTGCAGATCTGCAGAGGTGACATGAACACGGGCCTTCCACAATGGCCACAGTGCCTCAGCCCCAGATGCTGATAAGGTGTGCTGGAGGTACAGTTTCCTTATATCCTTCCTGCTCAAACACTTGACTAAAATCAGGCTAAGAACCTCTTTATTCTTGTCTTATCTATGCAAATCAATAGGGAAACTGTTAGAATTTGGAGGTGGGACATTTTTCCTTGGGATGAGACTGCCCCACATTTTGCATATTTTGCATGTCAGCCTCTAACTCAGCGGTTCTCAACCTGTGGGTCGCGACCCCGACGGGGGTCGAACGACCAAAACACAGCGGTCGCCCAAAGCCATCAGAAAATACATATTTATTATACAATACATTTTTAAATAAAATATGTATTTCCGATGGCTCTAGGAGATCCCTGTGTTTTGGTCATTCGACCCCCGCCAGGGTCGCGACCCACAGGTTGAGAACCGCTGCTCTAACTAACCACCAGTTCTAACCACCAGCACTCACCACCAATAGGAACCCCTTCCCGGTCATGGAGACCACCTCCCAACCATTTTAAAATGCAATTTTGGAGTCTGTAGGACATATGTATAATGAGTAGAACCATCACTCTACAATTTCATCCTTCTGGCTCTGGTTGTCAGGATCTAGCATTTCATTGGCGAGAATAGTTATGGGAAGAGGAACTTAAAGCTGAAAGTGACAAGTCTAAGCCTTCTCCCTCTACCCTCAACTCCTCGGCCTTTACCCTAGCAGGCATCCCCAAACTACAGCCCACGGGCCGCATGTGGCCACCTGAAACCATTTATACAGCTCCCGCCACACTTCCGGAAAGGGGCACCTCTTTCACTGGTGGTCAGTGAGAGGAGAACTGTATGTGGCGGCCCCCCAACAGTCTGAGGGACAGTGAACTGGCCCCCTGTTTAAAAAGTTTGGGGACCCCTGCTACAGCCTGGCTCAGGCCCTGCTAAGCCTTCCGAGACAGACACCACCCCCGCTGCTCATGCAAAAGGCCACACCTTGCTTATAACTAATAGAAACAAGGAAGGAAACATTGTCCAACCAGATAGACCCTAGAGACTCCTTTATGGCAGCAGGATGGTTTAGCTTCCTTGTTTCTCTGTCTAAATTCTCCATCCCTGGATCCCAGTGCTCAGCCGAGGAGCCTTGACCTAGGGCACCACTCCTTTTTTCAGGTAGTGGGTGAATAAGGGCAGCCCCAAGGTCCAGACACCCTCACCCTACTTTACTCTGAGTAAAGGAAAGTGTCCCCAAGTGTACTGTACCTTAGAAAGTCCCATGGGGACACTGGCATCCTGGAACACACTTATTTCAATCAAGTCAAGTAGATTTCTTTGCGGAAGTCCTTCTAAAGCTGGCATCAGTGCAGGGCCAGGCGCCTTGCTGACCACTTTACATCAGTGAGCACGTGTACACCTCCAGTCTGATCTATGAGTTGCCTACTCTGGATTCCAGGCATTTTCAAAATGAGAAAACTCAAGTTTGAAGATGTTGAGTAACTTGCCCAAAATTGCACTAGTAAGTGTCAAAGTCCAGATTCAAAGCTCGTTTCTTCTATTGCCAGAGCTCATGTGCTTTGTAGACAATAGGGCCTCCGAATAAGCTAATATGTAATAGGGTGATGCATCGGACAGTGCACCTCAAATCTACCTGATCACGTGTAATAGGTCAGGCTGTCCTAGAAGCAGACTCGACTACTCTGAGATTTGTGTGCTGAAAGTTTATGAGGGTGAGCTCTCAGGATCAACACCTGGTAAAGGAAGCAAGACGGGGTCAGTGAAGAAGCTGAAGTTGGCCAATCCTGGTGGGAGCTCTGGAGGTGGGAAGGCCCTTCAGATTTGTACCCAAATGAGACAAACGCTGGCCTTTGTTACCTCCACTGCTACCACCCAGAGCCACCCCCTATTGACCATTAGAAGATGCAGGAGCTCGGCTGTGAGTGAGCTGAGGGCGTGTTCTGGAGAGAGAACCGCCGAAGGGATGAACGCTGCAGTCCAGGAGTGGGGGACTGGGAAGCTCATGACAACGTCCCCTATGTCACAGAGCCTTGCTTTCAAGGGGTGGCTCCCAATCTTGTCAACACATTTTGGGGAAGCTGTCACAGAGATCGGAGCTTAGAGATAAACCATCACTGGCTGGAAGTCGTGGGGTCTCTTAGCATGTTTATGCATTCGGAGTTTCTAATAGAAAACTGATACTACACGGGTCTACCCAGTATAGGTATTTTGGGGCGTGCTTAGGCACAGTTTAGGCACAGTCTTTGTAAGCTAAGCTAAGAAAATCTACATAGAGGATCTGGAATAAATGATGTTGTGTATATTAACATCACCTCCAGCTCATTAGTGGCAGAGATGGGACTAGAATAGTGTCCCTTGCTCTTAGATCATGTTTCTTCCCTTTACATCTGCCAGGTTTTGGTTCTGGGGACAGGGATGTGAAGACATTATATTCAGGAATCCCTTAACCAAAAGGGAAGATGACCTTATGATCTGAAGGTTCTATTTTGAGACCAGTTCAAAAAGAGAAATTTCAGTTCACTGCTCATTCATCTGTCATTCACCGGGACTGCGATGTCCCTGGGCAATGCTAAGCTAACATTCAGCTGCGTCTACAAGATGACACACAATAGGCTGAAAGGTAGGCATTAAAGACCTTTGACGGTGTTAGAAGAGGGTAATACAAC
The DNA here is from genome assembly GCF_036850995.1 of Saccopteryx leptura. NCBI lineage: Eukaryota > Metazoa > Chordata > Mammalia > Chiroptera > Emballonuridae > Saccopteryx > Saccopteryx leptura. The sequence continues at coordinate 193,969,016 of NC_089506.1, forward strand.
CTCCCGGGAGTGATAAGAGCAGGAACAAATGCGAACTGAAGATCAAACGTCAGCCTGCTACACAAGACAAGACTGGGGCGGGCCATAAGAAAGCCTCAGAGGGGAAGAGGCGGCATACAGGATCAGCACTCTGAAACAGAAACATGACTGATCTCCACAGTAAACAGATGGACAGATCACAGCCTCATTTAGATGCTACTTTGAGATGACTGCCGCTAGGGTTTTGGTCTCTCTTCTATAAGTAGTTCATAGCTTACCAGAATATAAATAAAGTACATTTAGACTTAGATCTTAAAGGGACCTAAAAGACTTGATTGCTTCATTTCATTACTTTCTTTATCAGAAAACTAAAGCCCGAGAAGTTAATTGATTGATTTGCCTAGGGTGATACAGGTGGTTAGTAACAGAACAGAATGGGAAGTCAGATCTCTTTCACTCAATTAGTTAATTGTTCTACAGCTATTGGACACTTTAGGTACACAGTTCCTGGGCTTGCACCTGAATAACTATAGAGTTGAGTGGGGCACACTGCTTGTTTTCAGTCAGCTGGGTGAAGAGACCATGAAGAAATGAGAAGACAGAACACTAGTAAGTATTATATAATATCAGAGCCTTTCCACAATGCTAAATGATATATACAAAATGCTGAGAGCCACTGGCTACTCCAGCATCATTAAAGAATTGGTGGAAGAGGTATTCTGTGTGCTGGCCCACATCTATACCAAACCACTTCTGAAGAAAAGCAGTGTCTTTAATTTTCAACCCAACCTCTGTCCATGTCCAGAACCAACCCTCATTGTTTTAGGTCTAAAGAAGTAGGGTCTGGGGTTGCTTCTGTCAACGTGGGTTCAGTGTTCTATCTGCCCGACTGCTCACCTTTAGCATGACTTGGTAGCCCAAGTACAAAAGAATGAATCAGAAGGAATGGGAACTCCTGTAGGAAGTATCCCTAGGTCTTTGTCTTCAAGCCCCTGCTCTCTCTTCCTCTCCATTTCAGGCTATGACATGGGCTTCTCTTCGTGCACTTACCTCATTTTTCTGCTCTCTCCGGTTTACTTTTTTTTGCCTTATTTATTTATTTATTTTTTTTACCATGCTTATGTTTCAGTTAAATCAACAACTATTTTTGAGATTATATATATGACTGTAGAGCTCTAGTGTCTACTGCTGTTTGGTTTGCCTATAAGTTTTGTGCTTCTTAAGAAGAGAATAAATTCAATTGGCTCAATTTGGACCAGCTCCCATTTCCAGTCTACAGTGATCAGTGAAGTGAACCAGAACCTTTAGGCATTTTCCACCATCACGGCTGTGAATCATCAATCAGCCTGAAGTGGCAATGGGTGGGCAGGCACTCTCAACACGTCTAACTGATCATTGACTTTAAGCTAGAGTCTTTATTAGACTTTCCAAATTTAAGAAGACTCTGCTCCAGTTTTCCTCTTTTCACTCCAGCTCTGCATGGTAGTGGAGGTTAGCCTCCACAGATTGTTTAGTGCGTTAGTCAGTTTGGGCTGCCATCATGGAATACTCATGGATGTTGGAGGGACACAATCCAGTCTATAACATCCACCAGTCCTCTTCTAACTGGGAGGACTTCCAGGGCCTGGGATTCCTCATCCCTGAAGGAACTCACTTCATGTCCTGGCTCATCTGCTTCTAATGGGGTCACAAAAGTCAGGTGAAATCTTGACCAATACTAAAATAGGAAAAATTAATCCAGGCTGTTAAGAGAATGGTTATCTTTGGCAGTTAATGACCAGAAGAAGGGTGTCTGAGAAGATATTTCTTAATCTGGGTACTGGTTACATAGCTATGTTCAAATTGTGAAAATTCATCAATGATAGTTATCCAGTGCTGTGTAACAAATTATCCTAAAACTTTGTGGCTTAAAGCAACATCAACATTAATTTTTTTTGTCATGAATAGGCAATTCGGGTAGTGCTGGCAGGAACAACTTATCTTTCCTCCATTTGGTGTCATTGGGGTTGCTCGAAGGCCCAGAACTGGATCATCCAGGTCTTGCAATTGATGTTAGCTGTTGAGTGAAACCTTAGCTGGCGTCGTTGCTGGAACACCCTGCCATGGCCTTCCTGTGTGGCCTGGGCTTTCTCACCACACGGTGGCTCAGGTCCAAGGGTGAGAAAAATCAGGTGGAAACCATATTGGTTTTTGTGACCCAGTCTTCAATGAGTAGTGTTCCTCACTCTGCATTTTGCTTCTCAAAACAGCCACAAAGGCTTATCCAGTTTCAAGGTGAGGAGAAATAGATTCCATCTCCAGATGGAGAATGGCAGAATTCTAAAAGTGTTTGGGAACTAGATATGTTGCTGTGGCAAATTTTGAAGAAATACATCCTGCTGCAATGTTATACTTCAATAAAAAGTTAAGCCTGGGGCCCTGGCCGGTTGGCTCAGTGGTAGAGCATCGGCCTGGCGTGTGGAAGTCCTGGGTTCGATTCCCCGCCAGGGCACACAGGAGAAGCGCCCATCTGCTTCTCCACCCCTCCCCCTCTCCTTCCTCTCTGTCTCTCTCTTCCCCTCCTGCAGCTGAGGCTCCATTGGAGCAAAGATGGCCCAGGTGCTGGGGATGGCTCCTTGGCCTCTGCCCCAGGCGCTAGAGTGGCTCTGGTCGCGGCAGAGTGACGCCCCGGAGGGGCAGAGCATCGCCCCCTGGTGGGCAGGGCGTCGCCCCCTGGTGGGCGTGCCGGGTGGATCCCGGTCGGGCGGATCCCGGTCGGGCGCATGCGGGAGTCTATCTGACTGTCTCTCCCGGTTTCTAGCTTCATAAAAATACAAAAAAAAGTTAAGCCTGGCCTGTGGTGGTGCAATGGTTAGAATATCAACCTGGAACACTGAGGATGCCAGTTCAAAACCCTGGGCTTGCCAAGTCAAGGTACATATGACAAGCATCAAACAAGCAACTAACAACTAAAGTTAAACAACTATGAGCTGATATTCTCTCTTCCATTCTGTAAAATTAATAAATAAAATATTAAACAAAAAGTTAAAAAAAAAACAACTTTGGGTACAATAAAATTGTAAGACAATAACAGATAGCTTGGGAAAAACAAGTTGAGCTAAATAATAAACCAGGTCACCAACAAGAAGTCCATTTCTTAAATCTACTCTTGATCTTCTAAGGAGTCTTTATCATTGTAGAAATCTTTGGCATATAACCATCTTATGCAGAGAAAAAGAATAAACAAAAAGCCAACAGCAACCTCCTTTGTGGTAGTAGACTGGTTATTACACAGAGCTGGTTGAGACTTGTATATTTTTTTCCAGTCATTTGTGATCATAATGGAAAAAAAAAAAGAACATTATCTACAAAATAGGAGGTTGCAGTGTGCAGGAAATGGAGCATGAAAAGGATTTGTGCTGTGATGTAGAGATTAGGAAAAACAACCCATGTGAATTAATAAATGGAATGCAAATACAGTACATTCAAGTGTAACTTCAGTGCAACTTCAAAGGATTTGTTATGTGAAGAAATACACGTTCTCTGAAGCAATATGAAATACTGATTTTTCCATTTAAAGAATGGAGCATGGTTCTATTGGAATGATTTGGAAAGCTTTTCAAGTCTAAGGTGATGTAAGAGTTCATTCCCATTGAAGCACTCTGGTGTTCTTTTTCCAGCCATCACTCCCTCTTAGCGCAACTCTAGGCCACACCCACGCAGTCAGTTGTTCTTCCTTACCCCCGTGGCACTCCATTTCTGTTCTCAGAAATCTTCTCAGACCCTTATTTCTTTCCTTCTGTCTGATCTGTGCTCCAAGCACACAGGCATCATCTTCCTCCTGACTTTCTCTGTTTCATCACTCATGTCCTGCCTCACCCCAGACCTGGAACTTGAGGGCAGACCTGATTTTCTCCATTTTGTCTCTCTGAGAAATGGATCTCTTTTGCCCGAGGCCTTCCTATTCCTGATCACTTTAAATAATTATTCCATTTATTCAAGAACTGGTACTGGATCCTGTCCTAGCATTAGTCTGAGAGGTTAACAACACTAATATAGGAGAGCAGGCACCATCTGGGGTTACACCTGCCAAGACTGATCCTGGGTAGAATGTGGGACCTGGCTCAAACAGTGCAGAGCCACGTGAGGCATGACTGCACCATTGACATCTTCATGGGCATGTCAGGATATAGTTAAAAGATAAAAAAAAAATTAAAATAGAATTTTAATGATTTTCAGAAAAGAGTAGGGTATAGATTCCCAAGAGTAGCAGGTGCTCCCTTAAGCTGGGCCCGGGCTTGAACCCAGCTGTTTTCCCCAAGAAATAAAGCTCCTTCTAACTCAACACAGGTGTTGAGTCAGGTCTAATCTCACCCAGCATGTTCACCACCACATCCCACTGCACAGTTGCTGGATTCTCAATTAATATTTATAAAATGAATGAAAACTATCTATCTCATTTATCATTAAATTATTCAGACCCCCAAAGTGGGTACTCTCAGACAAAATATTGTCAAAATGAATTATATTTTGAGTGTATTTCTCTTTTCAGCAGTGACTCAAGGCATCCTTTGGTCCTGTCAGCATGAATGAGAATTGTGCAGGGCTTCTCATGGGCAGGAGTCAGCATGAATGAGAATTGTGCAGGGCTTCTCATGGGCAGGAGTCAGCCTGACTGAGAATTGTGCAGGGCTTCTCACGGGCAGGAGTCAGCATGAATGAGAACTGTGCAGGGCTTCTCACGGGCAGGAGTCAGCATGAATGAGAATTGTGCAGGGCTTCTCATGGGCAGGATGATCAGGCTGCCCAAATCCACTGGGGTCTTTCACCTGCTTCCCGACTCTTATTACCCTCTGCAGATGAGATGAAAATATCCATGGCTGAGTTGAGGGAATTAAAGATATTTTCCTTTTTCTCTGAGCCAGCTGTTTCTTTAAGATCTAGAGGGCAGTGAACTCTCTTGTGTCCTTAACTCAGGACAAGCACACCCAAGCTCAAGTTTGGTCTCTTCTGCTAGAGAAGTGCAAGCATTTGCCACTTGACTTTTTGCTTCCTTCTCTCGAAGTAGGTCAGCGTTTTCTAACCGATGGTCCTTCAATTGCTTCTTGGGCAGCATGTCACCATTCCTGCGCTGACCTCTCCTTGAGAGTCCACTTCAAACACATAGAGATATATTTGGCAACAGGGTTAGGAGAGGCCCTTCAGTGAAAATACTATAATAAAGCATCATTAGTGAGGTCGGTTGGAAAATCTAACACCAAACATTTTCATCTTTGAATTCTTGGGGAAACTCTGAGAGGCTATATTTGAATAAGCAATCCAAAGCCTTTAGAAAAGATCATAGTTTAATTCATTCCTCAAATATTTATCAAGTTTATGCCAATGGTAAGACACTGGGGGTCTTGATCCTGTCTTGCTCAGCAACAGGAGGTCATGATGCCACCTACCTCATCAGAGGACAAGGAGAAAATGCCTGGTACAGAATAGGTCTCAGTAATGGCCTAGGGCCAGGGGTCCCCAAACTTTTTACACAGGGGACCAGTTCACTGTCCCTCAGACCGCTGGAGGGCCACCACATACAGTGCTCCTTTCACTGACCACCAATGAAAGAGGTGCCCCTTCCGGAAGTGCAGCGGGGGCCCGGATAAATGGCCTTAGGGGGGTGCATGCGGCCCGCGGGCCGTAGTTTGGGGACGCCTGGTAGGCTTTCCTCTCTTGGAGCTTCAAGAGGATTCTAATCTAGCAATCAGACAAAAAAAATGTGCCATAAGACACAAAATACAGAAAACATTATAACCATAGCAGAGGGCCAAACACTGCCCAATAGAGGGCCAATCAAAGGTAAGGGAGGTTCTCTGTGTAGCCAAGACACCTCTGTGGCTGAGGTTGTATTTGCTCTAAGCGTGAAAAATGAGGAGAATGTTTATATATATATATATACACAGGTTGAATCATGTATACAGGATTCTAGACCATATACCTAAAGCAGGGGTTTTAATGGGAGCTTGCTGATATCCTGAACTGCCTGGGCTTGCCAAGGATGGTGGGATTCAATGAACTCTAAGGACTGAAGAATTTCTGGGTGACCTTTTATCTCAAGAGGCAGGAGTGATGTGTGGTGAGCACTGTGTGGAGCAACGATGGGATCACAACTGTATGCGATGAAAGATTAACCTGTAGTATCTGCATGAGACATATTAGAAGATGAGGAAGACTAAGGGTTGGTGGGTGGTAAGGAAGCAATTTGGAAGTCCACATCAGGAGTAATGAGGGCTTCAAGTAGTGCTGTGGTTTAAGAAGTAGGACTGTAGAATAGGTTACGAGTGGCTGTAGAAGTTCTGTGTAGGACACACTTGGGGCTGGCGCTCAGCTTAGAGGAGAGGCCTATGGGACCTTTTCTGAAATGAGTTTGCATGGCCAACTCAGGTTCTACCTAAACTGCATCTTGTTTATTTACAGAAGCTGTGTATGTGTTGGGGGTGCTGATGGAGGTAGTGGGGAGGGCATAAAGCACCTTCAAGGTACACTTTAACATTTTCACTGGAAGAGAGGATAGATGTGAGTTTGAAATCAACATCGCTGTCACCTTCAATCTGTCTTAATTAGATCTCAGGCTTTTGTTTCCTCTGCTATAAAATCAGAATTGACTTGATGTTACCAAATGTCACTACTGATGTTATGTAATGATTCTTTAGATTTTATACTCATTCCTTTCTAGAATCTCGCCAATTTTTGTGGTTTGCATGGCTACCACCAGAGACTTCAGGAAGCCCAGGGATGGTTGTAGCTGTGGCTTTGAGGTGGAATTTCTGAGCATGCCTCGCTGGGCTGTACTGCCATAACTTCTACTTACACAGGATTTCCTCTATTTTACTAAAATTCTCGTTGTCTTAGTGGCACATACCATCCATCATATACTCCAAGTTGAATTAGAATTGTTGTCATTTAGAATGCACTTGATCCATTGCAATAATAGCAAGTCCATATTTTTTTCTTGGTGAATAATGTACCAGACAAAAGAGGTTTATATTTTATGCTGACTTTCTGGAATACTCGGGCACAAATTCTTCACAATGGTTCCTTTTACTCTGTGCACCTGCTTCTTTTCACTTGTGCAGCAGTTCCTCATTTGTCAAGGCAGGTGGCCTCTAAATATCAGATAGATTTCAGAGGGGAGTTCACAATATTCCTTAATTCTCACTGGGAATCTGTCTAAGGCAAGTGTTCAGTTAAACTCTTGTGTGTCTGGAAGAGGTAGGGAAAAGGTATAAACTTACTGATTTCTCCCAATATTTTATTATGAAAACATTGAGCAGTGAAAAGTCATATACCCACCAGCTGGATTCTACTGCTAATACTTAACTGTCTTTGCCCTGTCATCTCTCTATCCACCTGTCTGTACATCATCCTATCATATTTCTGATACAATATGAAGTAAATTGCAGATCAATTTACTTACTCTTAAATACTTCAAACTTACTGATTTTAGTAATTTAATAATAATTGATAATACTGTTTAGCACTTCCTAGATTTCAGATATTTAGTTAAACACTTTATAAATTATTACCTCATTTCCTCTTCACAATGATCCACAAAGGTAAGATTATCTGCATTTACTTGTTATCTGCACTTAAAAGATGAAGTTTGAACTTACATGTGCATGACTCTAAAGTATTTCAATAAACACAAAACTCATATCAACTATCAGACAGCAGCACATGGCATAATTAGGTCACAAAACCCCAAACCAGGTATAAGCTAAGGCTTGATTTCAGTCTGGTAATAGGTTGATCATCAAGGTCTAGGACAGATATAGCCAAGACCTTGGTTGGAAATGAGGTCAAGAGAAAAGGTAATAAAGGTATAGTAAGAGGTAGAGTTTCAGGGACTCTAAGGCCATGATTAGCAGAGACTGATACAGAGCAAAGGTTCAGAAATTAGGTTGTATGTAGGAAGTGTAGGCAAGAGGCAGGTTCTCCCAGGATCCTTTGTTCTCTCTGCTCCGCTCATCTCAATGTTCTAATAATCTGTGCCATAAATCATAAACTGACAGTTATAAGTGGGTCAAGTGATGCCATCATTTTGATCAATAGACATGTACCAAGTTCAAAATGCCAGACCAGAAAGACATGAGGCCAGTTATGTGTCCTTTGAGGCTGACTCTTCTGTGGCAAGATGATTCCACATGTTAGAGAAAGTTACAGCTGTCTCCATACTCATAAAGCACCTCTCCAGCTGTCCCTACATTTTCCTAATCTTGCAGTTTTGTGGGTATGTACGAGACCGGTTTTGCAAAAAAGGCTGGTGAGTGGAAGTGATGTTGTCATTTCCAGGCTAGCATGTTAACATGTGACTATCCATCAGACTTGTCCCCTGCCATGTCTCTTACTTAAGTCCAGAGATGGTGGAGCCACAAAAAAAAAAAAAAAAGCCAGAATCCCAGAGTCCCTGCTTAAAATGGATTGCCTTGGAGAGTTAACAAACTCTGAGCAAACTTCACATGAGTAAAAAATTAGCTTCTTTTCAGCCCCTGAAATTTGGAGGTTTGTTTGCTAGTGCAACAAAACTTAGCTCATCTTAATTAATGTACTTTAACAAGAACTCCTGGACACGGGCAGCAGTGTGGTGGTTGCTGGGGGGCAGAGGAAGGTGGAGGAGAGTATGAGGGGAATTTCTGTGGTGATGGACAAAGACCTAACTTGGGGGGATGTCAGAGATGTGTTGTAGAATTGGCCTCCTGAAACTGTATAATCATGTTAAGCAGTGTCACCCCAATAAATTCAATAAAAGGGTGAAAAAGAATATATAGTGAAAGCAAGAGGTCAGAGAGAGCTCTGGAATAGGGAAGGAAAACTTCCTAATAAACTAGAAATGGAAAGATAAGAAGGGTTTAGACAAATGATGGAAAGAAGGAGGAAATTTCAAGTAGGAGGACAGTAGGAGAAAAGGCACAGAGATTATAGCATACTTAAGAGTTTGCCACGGGCTCCTGGTGGGAGCTACAGTTGAGTAGCATAAAGCCTCTTGTGAGGGTGTTCATTTCCTATTAAAAATCCACACAATAATTCCATGATCTTCCTCGGTGCTGATTTGCTCTCTCCTCAAACTTCTACATTTAAAATTTTTACTTTGAATCCAGTCTGTCTTGTTGTAACATAAGGTCTTCTTGTTCTTGGAATAAAAAACACAGTTGCTCCCTATCACCCATAAAATATTGCTTCATTAAGTTGAAGACTGTAATTAACTACATATCAGCCTTCTGGCTCCAGGCAAATATCCATAATTCCTTTAGTCTTTCCTCACAGACTGCTTCTAACCTGTTAATCATTTTTTCCTGCCCTCTTGCCATCATCAGCAGAAGGAAAAAAGCCTTTTAAATAGGAGCTAATCACCCATTGCACTCTATTAGGCACTTTACTGATGCCCTCACATTAGACAGCACCAGACACAGACGCACAGCCAGGCATGTACGCACACACGCGTGCGCACACACACACCTATCTGGGTTTGTATGTGTGTATGAACATATTTTTTAAAAGGTAGATTAATGGTCTGTACAAACAGGAGGAAGAGATTATTTCACAAAATATTTAGCATGTGATCATTTCAAATAACCAACTCCCTCAGGTGCCTTTAAAACCACAATTTAATTTTTCCCCCTCTAAAAATGCTCACATTGTTTATTTTATGGGGGAGCCAGCTGCAAAAGGAAGTCTGTTTGTACAATGAGTTCTCTGCACTCTGAAAGCAGTACTATGAAATGTAATTGTAGCAAAATAAACAAAAATATGGGAAGAGGCCTCAGTCTGCTGAAGGTGGTAGGACATGTCTGGGGAAAGAGGGGTGACCTGGTGGCTGATGAAGGGGTTTGCTCCTCTCATGGAGAGGAAGGTGAGCGGGTAACTGAGGTGGAGCAGGTGGGAGGAGAGAAGAGTACTCCATCAAACCTATGGCCATCACCGTACATTGCTGGGTATAGTGTGTTAGTCAGCACAAGCTAGCGTATGCTGCAGTAACAGACTCCTGGCCTGCAAGAGTCTTGGCCTTATGTGGCAACTAGATCCAAAGGCTTTTCGCGTGCTGGTTTAGTGCACTTAAGAATCAACTGATAGGCCCTGGCCGGTTGGCTCAGTGGTAGAGCCTCGGCCTGGCGTGCAGGAGTCCCGGGTTCGATTCCTGGCCAGGGCACACAGGAGAAGCGCCCATCTGCTTCTCCACCCCTCCCCCTCTCCTTCCTCTCTGTCTCTCTCTTCCCCTCCCGCAGCCAAGGCTCCATTGGAGCAAAGTTGGCCCAGGTGCTGAGGATGGCTACATGGCCTCTGCCTCAGGCACTAGAATGGCTCTGGTCACAATAGAGCAACTCCCCAGAGGGGCAGAGCATCGCCTCCTGGTGGGCATGCCAGGTGGATCTCAGTCGGGCGCATGCGGGAGTCTGTCTGACTGCCTCCCAGTTTCCAGCTTCGGAAAAATGGAAAAAAAAAAAGAATCAACTGATACGTTTATTACCACTCCTGTGACTCTGAGTAGGTCTGGAGTGGGCCCAGTGACTAACAGTCTAACGAAAGTCCAGGCGACTCCCTGGTTGGTGCCCGACGGAGCAGCAGGGTATGCAGGAGCAAGGACCGGTAATGCAGCTTGTGGCTGCGGTACTTGTCCTGAGGCTGAAGGAAGGGCCTCCACTGGACCCGGGAGGGCAGAGTGGCTCCTGCACAATGGCAGTAAAGGAAGTTAGTCTTAGGAGGCCAACAGGGGTAAGCTTTTTTGTGAAGCAGTGGCTCACCTGTAGACTGCAAACTCCAAAAGAGTGAACGATGAGATGAGCCCGGGTCACTCACTGTGATTCCCCAACATGTGTCAGTGCCCAGCACATGTTAAGTGCTCCTTAAACATTGCTGAATTGAGGTGAAAGATTACGGAGTGACCTGGAAGCCGCAGGTGAATGGGAGAACAGGCAGGAAATGGCAGAGGAAGGAGTTTGCAGGGGGTGGAGGTTCCTACAACTCTGTGAGTACAACAAGTCATGGAGTAACTGTTTTGCTTTGGGTGCTCATTTCTATCAGCAAGCCTAGGATGGCCCAAAGAAACACCCTTTCCACAAAGTCCGGAAGGACCAGATCATGTTCTGATGTTAGGAGAAAAAATAGAAAAGTGAGGTTTGCCAGTTGCTTGCATGATTGATTTATCTGGCACAGACCTGAGGTCAAGTTTGCTCAATTATCCTGGGTCCTGATCACCTCTGGGTTCTATAGGAACTTCACATTCCAGGTAATAGACCACTTGGCTTTAGATTTGTCTTTCTTATTTTTTTATGTTTTAATTTCTTTTATTGATTTTAGTGAGAGGGGAATTTTCCCTGACTGGGGAACAAACCAGCAACCTCTGTGCTTCAGGTTGATGCTCTAACCAACCAAGCTACCTAGCCAGGGCTAGGTTTATCCTTCTTAAAGGTTATTTATTCCAAAGAACTTGGTTGCCTACACCCCAAACAGCTGATGAGGAAGTGGCTTACTTTGAGGTCACCTAGTGGCCAGTACATAATGTAATTAAAGACTGGAACTGAAGGTGCTCTAAAATATGATTATTTAACCCAAACATTCTACTGTTATCTGGAGAATTGCTCTAGCTATATTCAGGAGTTGAGTAAATAGTGCTGACCTTCTGTGGCTTTTTTTGTGGAGACATTTTTTTTTGGCTTCTGCATTCCTGACAGTAATGAAAGCAGAGCCCAGCCATTTTGCTGAATGCGTAATGCACATAGACCGTAGTCAGGTTGAATGAATAAGGCATGGCCACCCACTCTTAAACCACACATAAATCTCAGCCTTAGGCTCACATGATTACTTATTCCTCTCATTTGGGCTTGTTAAGTAATTACTACGTAAATTATTAGGATAATGTAATATGCATGACTTTAAGGAATGACAAATTGTAGCTAACTTTCTTAATTTGTTGCCATAGTTACATTTCTAGAAATTCTAAATTGTTCTTCTTCTCGTGGATAAGTGACTGCCGCCCTGCTATTTGTTTAGCTCTGATTGGGTAGACCGTAATGGCATGTCAGTAAAAGGACTCCAAGTCCAGTACTGAGAGCCTTGCCTCGATTTCTCCTTCAAGGTCCAGAAAGCACACTGTCCAGCTGAGTGCAGGGTTTGAGTGGCCTTACTCAGAAGGTAAGAAGGCCTTGAAAAGCAACCAGGAGTGAGCAGCCCGTCTTCATCCAGCACCACCTTTTCTCTTCTTGGCCACCCAGCTGGGATTTACTAACCAGAGACGGGGGTTAATGTATAAACTAGTCATCGTTTGCATCCAAGCAAACTAAAGAAAGACAATCTCTGCCATATTGAATTTGATCTTAAGGAAAAGTATGAATTTCATTTTTTTGTTTTCCATAAAATATTGAAGGATCTATTTAGTCACATCTGTGCCTAGAGGGGGTAGACCAGACAGAAGACAAGGGAATGTGCTAGAATGGGGTTTTCTGAGTATCCAGCTGCGTATGGCAAGATTAATTCTTCTCAACATAGTTCCTGTGCATTCAATCTTTTCAAGGATAGAAAGGGATATATTGGTCATTATGGGTCAAATGCAAGCAAAACAAAAGCAAGAGTGAGGAAAGTAATTTGAAACAGCAGAATTCAAGGTGAGAGGCCCCAGAAAGAGTAGATTTTAAAGAGGAAAAATACATTAAATAATATAAAAGGACATTTTATTTTGGTAATAGGTATAAAATTCAAGATCATAAAAATATATTTTAAAAAGATAGCTATTAGAAATAGAAAAAATTACCAGAAAACAATTGTGAGATAAAACACAATTCCTTAGGATCTATGTGTTTTAATGATTAAACAATTAAAAAATCAGATTTATTAATATACATTATATATATATATATATCCATCTATCTACTTCTAGCACCTCTCTGTATCTATAACCCTTTTTAACTTATAGATACTCTACATGCTCATTAAGCCTCTAAGAAAGAATTGGCCATATACCAAGCCTTGAAAAAACTAATAAATTTCAAAAAAGCAGAAATTGCAGGGTTCATATTTCTGATCACAAAACAAATAATAACAATGATGTTTGTAAATGCTTAAAATACCCACTTGCACGGCAATTAAAACAAAAACTGTAATAAGTTTTTTAGTCAAAGAGGAAATCACAACTGTAATTATAAGCCATTTAAAATATAATGACAAAGAGACAATGCCTATCGGCTCTGACGGAAGGCGGCAGAAGTAGAAGTGAGAATGAACGTGCACAGCTCGCACTTACATTTTAAACAAGAGCGGACGTAAATAAACAATTCTTGCTTCAACTCAAGTAATGTTTAAGCATTCAGCTCAAGCTATCAGCAGCTCCCCTTCTGGGTGAGGAGGTCTAGGGAGGAGAAGGAGAGAAGGAGGGAAGGAGGAAAGGGGTGGAGAGCTGGGCTGGCATTTAACTGCTTTCTGTAATTGGCCTGGGGGTCTACAAAGATGGGTAGCAGGGATGGAGTGGGAAATCTCAGATTGTTTACAGAAAACTTTAATGTTTGCCTAACAAAACTCCCACTTTTCTCTCCCTTCTTTATTCAACGGGACCATTCTATCTTTTGAGGTCCCTTCCTATACCCATTCCACGTGACATGCCAGGAGAAGGGGTGATTGAGCAGAGGGGGCTTCTAATCTGACTCACTGCCCGAAGTGTGTTCACCCCCATTCTAGAACAACCTGTAATTACAATTAATAGTAGGCACCAATTCCAGGCACAATTAATTCAAGCAAAAGGGCAAGTCTAGCTGATGAGCCTTTCTAAGATGACCCGGGATGAATGGGAAACAATGCTTGCAAAATGCAGTCCTAGCGGGCACATTCCAGATGCTCCATGAATATGAACTGTCTGACCATATTCTTTTCATTTCATGTATTTGTGTTTCTAGAAAACTGTAAAGCTATTACAGTTAATAATAGAGGTCAGTCAAATAATGGGCAAATAGACAAAGGCAAATATATTTACTGTATTATAGAAAAATGTTTGAAAATAGTGAGAGCATCCTATTCAGGAAAGTTACAGGAATGAAACAAAGCAGACTAGCGCAAAAAAACAGTAGCAAATATAAGAAGAAATGTGTAAGACCTTGAGGAAGAGAAATATAAAGTGTTACTGAGAAAAAAATACTAATGAATAATGGAGAGAGGTAATATATCCCTTGATTGGAAGACTGCATATTTTAAAAATGTAAATTATTTTCAATTTAAGGTATATTTAAGTAATCCAAGAAAAGTATTAATGGGATTTTTTGGGGGGGGAGAAATTTTGGATTATGATTTTAAAGTTTATCTGGAAAAATAAAAGACTATTTAACACTAGAAAATGCAAATTAAGCTCAATGACTTATCACTGTGCACACCTATTAAAACAGCTAAAATAAAAAATAACTCTAGCAAATGCTGAGGAGGAGGCAGAGAAACTGGGTCCTCTCACACATTGCTGATGGCTATGGAAAGTGGTCCAGCTACTATGCAAAACACTTTGGCGGTTGTTATTTATTTATTTATTTATTTCTGAAGCTGGAAACGGGGAGAGACAGTCACACAGACTCCCGCATGCGCCCGACCCGGATCCACCCGGCATGCCCACCAGGGGCGACGCTCTGCCCACCAGGGGGCGATGCTCTGCCCCTCCGGGGCATCGCTCTGCCACGACCAGAGCCACTCTAGCACCTGGGGCAGAGGCCAAGGAGCCATCCCCAGCGCCCGGGCCATCTCTGCTCCAATGGAGCCTTGGCTGCGGGAGGGGAAGAGAGAGACAGAGAGGAAGGAGGGGGGGGGGTGGAGAAGCAAATGGGCGCTTCTCCTATGTGCCCTGGCCGGGAATCGAACCCTGGTCCCCTGCACGCCAGGCCGACGCTCTACCGCTGAGCCAACCGGCCAGGGCCGGTTGTTATTTTTTTTAAATGAAACTAAACCTACACATATATGATGAAACAATTACACTCTGGGATAATTATCCCAGAGAAATAAAAACCAATATTCACACAAAATCTGAACGTGAATGTTCATAGTAACTTTACTGGTAATAGCCCCAAACTGGAAATAACCCAGACGTCTTCCAGTGGGTGAAAGTTCAAACAAGCTCTGGCATGATGGAATACTACTCAGTAATAAAAAGGAATGGATCGTTGGTTCAAGCAAAAACCTTAGTCGATCTCCAGGGCTTTATGCTTAGTTCAAGGAGTCAGTCTTAAAGGTTAATACTGTATGTTCCATTTACATAGTGTTCTTCAAATGTCAAAACTATAGAGATGGAGGATAGATTAGTGGTTGCCAGGGGACAGGAATGTAAATGTAAAGGGAGAGATAGTCCAAATATAAAGGGGACATCATGGGAGAGCACATTGTGGTGATGGACCAGCTCTGTATCTTGATTGTGTATTTACACAAATCTATACGTGAGATAAAATTGTATAGAACTGTGCACACATACAAAAATGGATGCATGTAAAAACGGTAAAAACTGAATAATGTTGGTAGTCTAGTTAACAGTCTGGTACAAAGGTCAGTTTTATGGATTTGACATTTTACTCCAGTTATGTAAAATGTCATTGTTGCTGAAAGCTGGGTGAAGGGTATGTGGGGACCCTAAGTTCCGTATTTGGTAACTTACTCTGAGTTTATAAGTATTTCCAAGAAGAGGTTTTAAAACAATCAAGAAAATAAAATAAGAATTATGAAGACTTATGAGATCCATAAAAATCACTTTAAAATAAGAAGGATGGTATGATTTGACTTGTCCTGGCACATAAAACGTATACCATCAAGCCACATAATGAAAATATGTTGGAGCCATGAATCAGCAGACAGATCCATGAAACAGAACAGATAGCACTGGATCAGGGGCTGACACCTGTGACCAAGACCTGCAGTCAACAGTGAAGGGGCTGATGACTCAACAATTCACGTTAGAAATTTGAAAACATTGGTATGTAAAGACACATGCACCCCATGTTCATATTAGCATTATTCACAATGACCAAGACATGAAAACAACCAAAGTGTCCCTCAATTGAGGACTGGATAAAGAAGATGTGGTACATATATACAATGGAATACTACTCAGCCATCAGAAACGATGATTTATTGCCAATTATGACAACATGGATGGACCTTGAGAACATTATACTGAGTGAAATAAGTAAATCAGAAAAAGCTAAGAATTTATGATTCCATACATAGGTGGGATATACAACTGAGACTCATGGGCATAGATAAAAGTGAAGAGGTTACCAGGGGAGGGGCATGTGAGAGAGGGAGTAGAGGGAAGGGAGTAAAGAGGGACAAATATGATAGAAAATGATTTCACTCTGGGTGATAGGTATACAACATAACAACACTTCAAATTCTATAGAAATATTTACCTGAAGCCTATGTACTCTTACAGATTAATGTTACCTTGTTAAATTTAATTTTCTGTATAATAAATAAATTTTAAAAAAGTTAAAAAATAAAATTTGACTAACTTTTTTGAAATAAAACTGTGTTCAGTCTTCATGTTCCACTATACTACCAATCAAATTCCAGTTGTATAAAAGAGTAAGAGGAGAAAGTAAGTTCACAACAAATTAAAATAAGTGTTGAATTGCTGTATAGGTAGAAACTTTCTAATAAAAAACTATGGGTCAAGTCATCAGTATCTCAAACTTCTGTTCACCCAAAACATCATAAATGGCAACCACAATAACAACAAATAAAGAAATAATAGGGGAAAAAGTTTGTTATCATTATTTAAAAAGATCTCTTAAACCTATAAGAAACAGAACATCTCAATGGAGAAATGTAAAAATAACAAAGAGACAACTAACAAAAAATATTGAAATATAATTTGAAAATAAAATATTAAAGCAACAAAACAGATCATTCTTTTGCCTATTAAATGGATGAAGAAATAAAATATAGATAATAACGCTGGGCAGTATATGATGAGATTAGAGTTCTCCAAATAGCTGATGGGAATATAAATTGATACCAGTCTGAAAAGCTTTCTGGCACTACATATGATGAGCTTTTAAATTGTTTATATCCTTGACACAGTGATTTAATACTGAGAAATCTGTGTTGAGAAAATAATCAGACAGGTGGATAAAGATGTATGAACAAGGCTATTCATATTTCTGTATTATTAAAAACTAGTAGAGAAATTTAGAGGGAAATTAAATGTTCAACCACAAAAAAGCTGGCTAAATCGAGGCACGTTTATACAATGCATTATCATACAGCCACTAAAAATCAGGTTTTTAATGACCAGTTAGGGACAGAAGAAGATGTTCATAAGAAAGTACATGACAAGAACAAGACATAAAATGGCAAATGAGGACACACATAGATACAGACTCACCCCCCCACACACACACGTGTGTGTACATTCCTGAATATACTCAGGTACATATGCACATATTTACATTTACATAAAACTTGAAAGGGAAAACACCAGACTATTTAGAGTAGATTATTGCTCTGGGGCAGCTATTTTCAATTTCTTCTTTGCTTTTTATAGTATTTTGCTAATTTTGTACAATGAGAACAATAACCTTCACAATCAGAGAAAAGAGCAAGCTTTCTCTGAATGTGTAAGGAGTGACCAAGAAAGACAGTGAATTGGAGGGGTCATATATAGCACAAAATTATTAAAAATAAATTCAAACTGCATCTATTTATCACTTACTGCAGGTCATTTTACATAAGAACCTGTAAGGAAGACATTTCCCCCATTTTACATAAGATAAAGCCAGCCCAGTAAGGTTGATTGACTGGCTCAGAGACACCCAGCAGGTAGGTGACAGAGCAGAAACAGACTCCCATGCTGATTCTGTTGCTCTTCCTATGACGGCACCACTTTTCACTTTGGTATTTGTTCAAATAGATGTGTTCGGGGTATAGCTGGTGTGACTCAACCCAGAAGACAGGTGTGAAATTATTAGCTCAATTAAAAAGACAAGATAGCTTGAGGAAAACTTTACTACTAGAAATAAACAAAGTGTTTAGAGTCCCGTCTCACAGACATATACAGGAACTTGGAAGCCACCGGCAGCATCGATTTCACTGATGATTTGTAAAGGCAGGATCAATTCAGAGCTTTATTGTACAGCTGATTCAACCTATACAAGCAAAGTCTAAGCTTCGAGCATGGCTGGCTAGGAGCAGGGAAGGGCACTGGGTTCTGGCACACCTACCAAATTCTGTCTTCCTCATGCTTTGGGTATTGCGAGTATTAAAACAAGGAGAAGGAAAAACGAAGGTGGTGAAGAGAGCCCTTGCCTGTTTTTCCTGTGCCCCAATCTATCTTCCTCCCACCATTTCTCTCTTCAACCTGAGCCCCTGTGACTTTCAGTTACATTTATGTCCTCAACTTGTCTCTCCTTCATTGCCAAAAAGAGAGAGACTGGCCCTAGGAAGGACTTGTTTATTGGAATAAAGGAAGGCTCAACAAGTCAACAACATGAACTTATGTTAAGCTGTAACTCATGGAGGAAATAACCCAATAGAACATCTTGACATTTGGATCAAAAGACCCGGTATGGTGGCTTAAAAATGTCTGCAAATTCTATGACATGTGATGCTGTTTGATTAAAAAGGCAGAGTTAGAGAAGGCTAAGGTCAGACATTTTCTGCCCCGTTCTCTTGTGATACTCACTTTGAAGTCCTGAGCTGTTATGTAAGAGACTGAGCTACTTGAAAGCTTTCATGCTGTGGACACCATGCATGAGAGAGAGAGAGAGACACAGACAGACAGACAGACATGGAAGACAAAGACAGAGACAAAGAGAGACAGAGATAAGGAACCATGCCTCTTTCCAACTCCAAATCTTCCTAAGCTCAGGCAGCAGCATGTGAGTGAGGCAGCCTTCAGAGGGCCCAGCCTGACCAGAGTCTGACTGCAACCTCAAGAGAGACCCCGAGTGAAGACCACCCAACTCAGCACGATCTCCAGAACCATGAGAGGTAATAATGTACTGATCCTCATGGGTTTATGCAGCAAGAGATAACTGCAACGTGCATCCTGTTACCTCCAATCACTGGATGATAACTGAGTCATGCTGTTTCTTTGCCAACTCAGTTTCTTTATCTGTAAAATGCAAGTTATGATTTAATCTCCCATCATATCTTTTTGTGAGTTGAATGTGAGACAACATGTGGAAAATATTTTGTAAACTGTCAGAACACCCGCTAGTGTTGATAGTTATCAAAGGCAGTGATGGAATCCTAAGGATTAGGTCTAGGGAGAAGCATGATGCATGTTCAAGAGGTTCTTTGTAGACATTTTGCACAGAAATAGAAAAAACAATCTAAAAAATTTGTATGGGATCATAAAAGTCCCCAAATAGGCAAAGAAATAAAGAATAAAGGACAAAAGTTTTTTAATTACACTCTGGATTTCAAACTATACTACAAAGCTGTAGCAATAAAAACTGTTACTGGCTAAAAAATAGATCTATTGATCAATGGCACAGTATAGAGTCCAGAATTCAATCCTGGCCAACTAATATTTAACAAAAGAGCCAGTGTGGAAAGGATAGCCTCTTCAAGAAATGGTGCTGAGAAAACAGAGAAAAACATGCAGAAAAATAAAAGTGAACCTCTGTTCTCACACCACTTAAAGACTTAATTCAAAATGGATCAAAGACCACATACCATAAAACTCCTAGAAGAAAATGTAGAGAAAATGCTCATTGATATGAGTCTTTCAATTATTTTTTTGAACACGAGGCCAAAGCACAAATAACAAAAGCAAAAATCAACCAAGGGGAGTACATCAAACTCAAAAGCTTCTACACAGCAAATTATCAAACTAAAAAGACAACTTAAAGAATGGGAGAAAATTTTTTTAAATTATATATCAGATAAGGAGTTAATATCTAAAATATATGCAGAACTCAGTCAACTTAACAAATGCACAATTTAATCTAAAAATCGACAGAAGAACTAAATAGGCATTTCTTCAAAGAAAGAATCAAAATGTCCAAAAGACACATGAAGAGATGCTCAGTGTCACTGATTGTCAGGGAAATGCAGTTCAAAACCACAGTGAGATATCACTTCACACCCATAGAAATGGCTATCACCAAGAAGACAATGGATAACAGGTGTTGGCAAGGATGTGGTGCAAAGGGAACTCCTATACATTTCTGGTGGGAATGTAAATTGGTCCAACCACCATGGACCATAATGTAAACAATATTAAAAATAATATGGAAACCCTCAGAAAATTAAAATAGCCTCACTGGTGGTGGTGCAGTGGATAGAGTGTTGACCTGGGATGCTGAGGTCCCAGGTATGAAACCCGAGGTCACTGGCTTGAGTGTGGCTTCATCCAGCTTGAGTGCAGGCTTACCAGCCTTGGATGCAAGCTCACCAGCTTTAAGCCTGGGGGTTGCCAGTTTGAACATGGGATCATTGACATAATCCCATGGTCACTGGCTTGAGCCTAAAGGACGTTGACTTGAAGCCCAAGGTTGCTGGCTTGAGCCCAAAGGTCGCTGGTTTGAGCAAGAGGTCACTGGCTTGGCAGGAGCTCCCCGGTCAAGGCACATATGAGAAGCAAACAATAAACAACTAAGGTGCCACAGCTACTAGTTGATGCTTCTCATCTCTCTCTCTTCCTGCCTCTCTCTCTCTCTTGCTAAAAATAAATAAATAAATAAATAAATAAATAAATAAATAAATAAATAAAATTAAATATATGACTACCATACAATCCATCAATTTTACTTCTGGATTTTTAATATCCAAAGGAATTAAAAATGTGATTTTTGATGATATGCATACTCCCATGTTTATTATGGTACTATTCACAATTACTAAGATATGAAAATAACCCAAATGCTCATCAACAAATAAATGGATAAAAAAGAACCCTAAAAAACAAACAAAACCCCCCGCAAACCAACATGGTACATATTCAGCCATGTGAAAGGAGGTTATTCTTCCATCTGTGAAAACATGGATGGACCTTGAGCACGTTATGCTCAGTGAGATAAGTCAGAGAAAGACAAGTACGTCTGATATCACTTGTAAGGTATTTTTTCCCGCCAAGAAGGAAGGAAGGGGCCAGAGCCATGAAGTGTGGAATAGTAAAAGGCTTTATTGAGTACAGCGCATCCTGCCCGGTGAGGTTCCCTGGCCCCGAGGAAAGATGGAGGCCAGATGGAGGCCAGGGAAGCCGCAAGGATTAAACTGCGTGGAAGATATTTAAAGGTGTCCTCTAGGGAAGTCGAGCTAATATGACGTGGTGAAACCTCACTGGCTGGCAGATGGTCGCTTTTTTCCAAAGGGTTTCTGCAAAGCTTCTTCTGGCGCACTTGGTTGTGGGCGGTCCTAGCCAAAGTTCACGGGTCTGAGTTCCCCACGTGACCATCCCCCATTATCCACCAACCTTACATTCTGACCTTTTGTGTTAAATAGAAAAGGGGCGCCGTTTATTCATCTGGCTACTTCCTGCTCATTAGGGGCATCGTGGGGAGGGGGAGATCGGAAGGAGGTGTCAGGAGGAACATCTGTGTGGCCTTGAGTTGAGAAACTTCATGGATGCAGTCTTGTAAGGATTTAAAAAAGAGGAGTAATAGGGGGATTTGTAGGGTCCAGCCTTTTGGTGAGCTGGAGATGGATGGAGTCTAGTGGTTCCGACTGCCAGTGGTCCTGTAAGGAGGCAAGCTTGAGGCAGAACTGCATGTCAGGAGTGGTGTAAAAAAGGGAAAGGAAGGGGTCCCGTCCATTCCCATAACCGAGACCTGTGAGGGAACTAGAGGCCCAGAGTGTGATGGCAAAACAGAGAATGTAGCCCCCGTGTCCACAAGAAATGAGATGGACTTACCTACTTGTTGCAGAACCCTGGGTTCTCCGAGTCCAGGCCGTGTCCTAGGAGTTTGAGCGATGCACCCACCTGGCTGAATTGGCCTTCCCATTTGGGCAGCTTGTCCTCCACGTAGAGGCGCTGAGGAAAAACCTGTTGCCCAAAGGGGCAATCACTCCGCCAGTGACTGGGCTGCTTGCAGTCAGGGCAGGGCTCAGTGGGCAGCCGCGGGCAGGGACCCTGCCAGGACCAGTGGTCCTGCTTGCCACACTTAAAGCAAGCTGCTGGTGGCTCTGCTGTCTCAGGGTTGCCACAATAGTCCGGGTTTGGAGCATTACCTTCTGCTGCATGTGGGCCTGGTGAACAGCCTTGGCCTGTTTCTACTAGTTGGGACTATTAAAAACTTTAAATGCCATGTTCAGAGGTTCAGGATAGGGGTTTGGGGGGGGGGGTTGAGAATAAGAGGAGGGGGCTTGTGCAGAGCCTGGCACCCAGATCCCACAGGAAACGCTGAAGCCAAAGGCAGGACAGGGCCAGAACTTCCTGCAAGAAAATTGGGGTTGGGCATTGGGGTCCTGCAAACCAGTGTAAGAGCCAATAGTAGGTGGAGAAAGGCCTGACGGAGGAGGGACTTAAGAACACAGTGGAGAAGGGAGGGGCCCCTGGCCAGCAGGGGAGGAGAAAGAGAGATGGTAGTGATGAATAAGAAACAGGTTTTTGCGAAAGGAGGGGAGGGGGTTCTCAGAGGGAAGAGACTCGAGCACAAAAGAGGTCCACAGAGGGACCAGAGAAAAGTCCCGAGAGAGAGGTGCCCCCAGGAGTCAGACAGAAGGGAGAGAGAGTTGGGAGTCTGCGGAGAAGGAAAGATCAGGAGTGGAGGTTTTAAGTGAGGTTTCTCTGGCCAGAAAAAGGCCTGTGTGGTGGAACAGGCGGCACAGAGATTAAGGACAGGTGCGCAAATAATTAGAAGCCGTATATGTAAGAGATCTCCAATCAGTTCCCAGCTTTCTTGGCGATAGTTAAATTGGTGATGGTGTTAAAACCGAAAGTCCCTTCAGGAGGCTAATTCAGTGGGTTCTGTGGCCTGGCCACAGCGGAGAAGAACAGTTTCTTCTTCTTTAAGGAGGGAGGTTCCTGTGCCCCCATAGCTGCCCTCAGTTGTCGGAGTGGTCAGATTTGAGTGTTAGCGTCCTAAAACTCAAGGTCCGGCCACGGATGGAAAAGGTAAAGTGGATGTGCTTGGGGACGTCTCCACAAGCACATGCACTCAGACGGATGGAAAGACTTTCCTGACATAGCTACGGTTTTGAACAGAGAGTCTCGGAGGAAAGAACTGAGAGGAAGGCGGAGGCAGGGGACTTACCGCACCGTGCGCCGAAGTGGGTAGAAGGTCGGAGATCCTGGTTCTTTCTCCTGGTTCTTTCTTGGAGGGGATGAGGAAGAGGAGCGGTCCTTGCAGACTTTCAACTCCTCCCGGGTTTTCGGCACCAAAATGTAAGGTATTTTTCCCTGCCAAGAAGGAAGGAAGAGGGCTGGAGCCATGAAGTGTAGAATAGTAAAAGGCTTTATTGAGTACAGTGCATCCCGCCCGGCGAGGTTCCCTGGCCCCGAGGAAAGATGGAGGCCAGATGGAGGCCAGGGAGGTCGTAAGGATTAAACTGCATGGGAGATATTTAAAGGGGTCCCTCTAGGGACGTCAAGCTAATATGATGTGGTGAAATCTCACTGGCTGGCAGACAGTCACTTTTTTCCAAAGGGTTCCTGCGAATTTTCTTTTGGCGCACTTGGTTGTGGGCGGTCCTAGCCAAAGTTCGTGGGTCTGAGTTCCCCACGTGACCATCCCCCATTATCCACCAACCTTACATCACTTATATGTAGAGTCTAAATATGTTGAACTTGTGCCTGACCAGGTGGTGGTGCAGTGGATAGAGCGTCAGACTGGGATGCAGAGGTCCCAGGTTTGAGACCACGAGGTTGCCAGCTTGAGCGCAGGCTCATCTGGTTTGAGCAAAGCTCACCAGCTTGGACCCAAGATTGCTGGCTCGAGCAAGGGGTCACTCAGTCTGCTGAAGACCCACGGTCAAGGCACATATGAGAAAGCAATCAATGAACAACTAAGGTGTCACAACAAAAAACTAATGATTGATGCTTCTCATCTCTCTTCGTTCCTGTCTGTCTGTCCCTATCTATCCCTTTCTCTGACTCTCTCTCTGTCTCTGTTAAAAATATATATATAATAACGAACTAAATAAATAAATAAATAAGTTGAACTTGTGAAAAACAGCGAGTAAAATGGTGGTTATCAAAGGGGAGAGATAAGAATGACGGCGTTTAAGAGCACAAATTTGTAAAGAGCAGTAAATAAGCCATAGAGATTGAATGCACAGTATAATAAATACAGACAATAATATGGCACTATTTAAAAAAGAAATGAGAATAAAAATACAGAGTTTCCGTATGAATGCACGTTGACCCTGCCTCGCTGAGGTAGGTGTGTGCCGAGCTGCCCTGCCAGCGCTGGGATAGGGGACTCATCATTTCTCAGAGAGTGTATAAATATATTCTCCAGGACTTCTAACAGGGTCTAGAGAAATGTGTCTGAACAGTTCTTGTTTCCTAAAATACTTATGCTTCACTTGCCTTTTGCTCGTTATCTTTTCTCCCTTTTTATTTCTTCATATTTCCTGTGGATCCATATTAAATTCATTCTTGATTTGCTATTTTTTCAGGAATAATGGGGCAGCGTAACAGAGAGCTGGGGCAGATGCCACCTCTGTCAGGTGTGCTGACTGCAGCACCACTTCGACAGGGCTCCTGCATGTCTTTCCCAGGGGCCTTCGTGCCCCACCTTTGTGTCCTCTTCCTTCAGGGTGAGTGGAGTACTCCTGTAGGAGGGGGGCAGCTTCAGAGGGAAGCTGGAACTTTGCAGGGCTTCTGCTAATGATTGTTGTTGTTGTTATGGGTCAGCAGGTACTAAGTTGATTGCTTTTCTTTCCTCTCCTCCCCTTGCCCTGTAGCTGCCTTCTCTGAGTCTGAAGAGGGTGTTGACAACCTGACCCTGGTGTGGCAATACCAACCCTAGGAGGGGTGGTTGCTGGCCCACCCATGTTCCTGTCCTTAGGATGGGCATGGTGATATTAGGGAAATGCAAATCCCTCAAGCTAAAGTTCAAAGACACAGACTATTTTTTTGACACCCTTTCCTAATATAGTCTAAATTTCAAGTGTTTGGCAGATACTATTTGCAAAATGAGTCCAGAGGTTGTAACTGCCTATTAACTCCCCCACTCCCATTGAAGGATTTTTCCCTCTATTTTTTCATTCTTTAGGTTTATTTCATCAGATGTGAGAAAGGGGTTGGTGTTCTTTGGCTAACTTCCTTGTTTTCCCTTCCTCTTTCCTGCCCTCATTCCTGACTCTTTCCTCTGCACCCCCAGCTCTACTACAAGGATTCTACTCCATCAGAGGTCTAGAGCAGGGGTCCCCAAACTACGGCCCGCGGGCCGCATGTGGCCCCCTGAGGCCGTTTATCTGGCCCCCGCTGCACTTCTGGAAGGGGCACCTCTTTCATTGGTGGTCAGTGAGAGGAGCATAGTTCCCATTGAAATACTGGTCAGTTTGTTGATTTAAATTTACTTGTTCTTTATTTTAAATATTGTATTTGTTCCCATTTTGTTTTTTTACTTTAAAATAAGATCTGTGCAGTGTGCATAGGGATTTGTTCATAGTTTTTTTTATAGTACGGCCCTCCAACAGTCTGAGGGACAGTGAACTGGCCCCCTGTGTAAAAAGTTTGGGGACCCCTGGTCTAGAGAGCACATGTCGAGCTCTGAGACCAGTCCCTGTCCTGCCAACGAATGCCTCTTTCCTGATGATGTGTGATGTCCGCCAGCAGCTTCTCCACATCAAAGTCAAGTTGAATTCAGAATTTTCCCCAAGTATTGTTTGTCAAAATCATGATACTATCATTATCAATAATTGTCAAACAGTTTATAGTGAATGAAAATTAACTAAGTTCCTGCCCTAAAAAGACAGGTGACTATTCTATTTTGTAATTTTTTTTTCATTCTTTCTCTGTCTCATCCTACAATATCTTGAGGCACATAAATATATGTGAACATCAATTGAAATATTTGGAACTAAACATATTTCAAGACTTCGTAGAATAATTGTTCTTTGCTTATGACAGTGTCTGGCATAATGTAGTTGCTCAGACAAATGTGTTGAAACCCTTGGAGATAGGAACTGTGTATGTCTTAATCAATATTGTCTTAGGGGTGTACACAGTGCCTGGCACTTACTATTTGAATGACTGAGTGGATCTCCAATCTTCACTTCTGCATCAACCTGTGTGGAAGTACTATTATGTGAGACCCACTTGAGAGGCAGTATGACCTGGGGGAGGGGGGGGTAGTCAGATCTGCGTATGCATTGGGTTCAAAGCCCAGTTTTACACTTACTAACTGTCATCTTGGGCAAATTACCTAACCCCTCTGAGATTCAGTTATCTTATAAGTAAAAAGGAAGAAAATAATAATAATGTCATCCAACATGGAGTGTTGTAAAGATGAAAAGAGCTCGTATACATAAACTCTGAAAGAAGTGGTCCTGGCTCAGGTGAGTACAAACTGTACACACCAGGTGGTCGATTCAGCAGCTGCACGGTTGTCATTGCAACTGGGGTTCCCCTTCCGGTCAGCCCAAACTCGTTCCCTGCTGGATGCCTGGGGCCTTCCTTCTCCCACAAGCTATGCTGTCTTAATTGCTCTTTCATGAAAACTCTCCTCAGATGTCTGGACAAACCGATCATGACCCAGTGCTATGGGTTGAATTACGTCCCCCAGTACGTCAGAACGTGGCCTGATTCAAAAGTAGGATTACTGCAGCTGTACTTAGTTAAGATGAGGTCATACTGGAGTCCAATGACCAGTGACCTTATAGAAGGGGCAGATGCTGGGATGAGAGACACAGAGAGGACGCCATGTGGAGATGGAAGCAGAGATTGGGGTGGTGCAGCCACAAACCGAGAAACATCTGGGGAGGACTCACCCCTAGAGCCTTGAGAGAAAGCACGACGCTGCTAACACTTTGATTTCGAACTTCTAGCTGCTAGAGCTGTGAGCAAACCCTTTTCCATGGTTTTGAAGCCACCCAGTTTGTGGACTTATTACGGCAATCCCAGGAGGCAATCCCAGGAGACGAATATACCGGTCTGCTTCCCCCTTCCTCAGACTTCTTACCTCCAGGCGCTTCATTTATTTTTAACTTTTTAAAAAATTGAAGAAGAATATATAGGACCTCAGATGATTGGCACTGTACTCAGTTTCCAGCTCGCCACTTCCTCCCAGTCATTTTGTGGTTGCTCTGAAACCCACCGTGTCCCTCTGGGGCTCCCCCCTCCCCCCGCTGAGACCCGGGCAGGAAAGGGGGACTCGCTGGGATCCACAGGACCCGGAGTCACGGAGTCACACAGCCACTCCAGCCCGGGGCCGGCCAGTCCAGCAGCGTCACAGGGAGTCCTGCTCCGACCCACAGAGACACAGCGGGACACTCCAGGGCCAAGCTCTGTGCCTGTGGGTTCTGGAAAGCCACCAGGGAGAAGCGTAGCCTCAAGCACGTGGGATACGCAGCTTTGTCCGGCCCAGTGCTGTGTGTGTGGTCGTCCTGTGTTTCTTTCTGCCAGAAGGAGGGATGACGGCGGCTTCACCGCCCGCAGACACTGTGGGGTCAGGGCTACAGTGCTGCTCTAACACCCAGCTCATTACAGGGCTTAGAAGTCAGGTCCAGCCCACTGCAAGGGCTGCTCCACGCCCTCTCCCTCACAGCGTTAGAAAGCAGAAATCAATCAATACCTTTGTGTGGGTTGTGGCACGGGGCGGGCAGGCCAGGAAAATAATCTCCGAAGAGGTGGCGATGAAAGACCATCCATCTTGGTCTGAGGTTGTCTGATCCTACTGGCTTGATCTCTGAACCCTCCAAGCTCCTGTATACATAAACTCTGAAAGAAGTGATCCTGGCTCAGGTGAGTACAAACTCGACACACAAGGTGGTCAATTCAGCAGCTGCTCCAAGCTCCTGTGCCAATCAAGAGAGAGGCCCATCCTCGGATGGGGTGGGGGGGGGTAGGGGGGCTGCAGGGGTAGGAGGGGCAGAAGTCACAGCCTGCTGGTGTTGGAGCTCGCCGAAAACCCGGACTGGAGAGTTTGCAAAGGAACTCTGCTGATTCAGAGAAGTTGGGCTGGAGCTCCAGGGGCAACTTATCCACACGGCAAACCGAGGAGCCCCACTCTGTGTGTTAGTCCCCCTGAGAAGGGGCTCGGGAAGCTGGCCTTGGATGAATATAGATCGTTCAGTTGGAATATCATGAGGTGGGGTTGGGGGTCCTGGTATCTTTACATTTAGTCTCCTCCTCACGTGATACCCCCGCAGCCAGCCCAGCAGAGCTCTGCAGTTATCACTATTGTTTTTTAAATATGCCCAATATGGTGTTTTCCTAATGTGATCTGTTCGAGGAATAGAGATTGAGGTGAGTGCATCGCATGGTGTTCTTTAGACACTGCTTTCCTGAGGCGGGCTGGGTCTGTAAGGGACTGAATGACAAGGAGAGTCAGGGAGGGAGAAAAGGGCATTCAGGAGGGTGACACGGAGCAGAGACGGGGGATGTGGATGTGAAGAGCCGGAGCTGGGCATGTGAAGGGACCTCCGGCTGCAGAAGAAATTGGACGACAGGCTGGTGTCCAGTGACTAGCATCACTTCAGCTCTGCCATGGACATACTGGGCCATCCATCCTCAGCACAGCCCTGAGCCACCCTTTCTGGGTTTTCTAGCACTGACAGCTGCAGTGTCCCCACCAAGCTGGAGTAGCGCCCTTACAGGTGGTCTCTGCTTCAACCTGCATCAGTCCATGTTTAATTCATCCTCTTTAACCCTTTTACTTTTCTTTATTCACAAACCCATGCCCACCAAATCTTCTTTAGGGTTACTAAGTTTGCTGAATATGTATGTTCATAAGAAGGGGCCTCATCTTGTGTGACATAGGCTCTTATCAGCTTCTCGGGCTCTGTGTAGCGAGAGCAAAGCCAGTCTCTCCTGGTCTCACGTGGAACAATTTTACCTCTTGCCTCGAAGCCTGGGAGCTGGGCTGCATCCTTGTCCTTTTGGGGGCCCCAAGTTTTACCTAATGGACTAATCAAAACATTCCTTCCATTTAAGAAATAGGATTCTTCCTAAGATACATTGCGGTAACTAAAAGTTTCTCCATACAGGTATTTGTGTATGTGAAGAGCCGATTTGCAATATATGTGTTCTGAGATACAACTTGCAGACTGGCATGATTGGCACTAGCAGGGGACTGGCAGAGACATGTTACATTCTAGGAGGATGGTCTAGGAAGATGGGAAGAAAATTGAGAGCAATACCAGCTGGGAATTGCCTTTTTAATTTTTTTTAGCATTATTCTGTTTTAAAAAGAAACACATTAAGCTCAGTTCTAACCTTGCCAGAGATCTGCACATGGAGAAAAAGACCCGAGTTCTAGAGAGCTGTTAAGAAGAGATGCACAGTACCCAAAGTTAAGGTATTTGTTGCCCTGCCTGTATTTCTTATGGTGGCTATAACAGATTACCACAAAGTTAGTGAATTAAAGCAACACAAATGTATTATCTTACATGTCTGAAGGTCAGAAGTCTGGGATGGGTCTCACTGGGCTAAATTCAAGCTGTGGATAGGGCTGTGATTTTTGTGGAGGCTCCAGGGAGTGTCTGCTTTCTTGTCTTTTCCAGCTGCTAGAGGATGTCCACATTCCATGGCTTGTGGTCCCTTCCTCCATCTCCCAGTCCAGCAACAGCCAATGAAGTCTCATATCACACCATTCAGACAGTGGCTCTTTTGCCTCCCTCTTCCACATCTAAGGGCCTTTCTGATAACATTGGGCCCACATAGGTAATCCAGGACGATCTTCCCCTCTCAAGGTCAGCTAATTAGCAACCTTAATTCCATCTGCTTCCTTAATTTCCCTTTGCCATAGATGTAATGTAACATATTAATGGCTTCCACGGATTAAGATATGAACGGCTTGTGTTGGGGGGGGGGGGAGGGGTGGTAGTTGTTGCCTTCCACATGGCCCTGTGAAGTAAGCTTCCTTCCGCTTCTCTAGACCTGCACTGTCCAATATGGTGCTCACTGCCACATGTGGCTACTGAATCCTATAAGTGGGGCTAGGCCAAATCCAGATGTCTTGCTAATTCAAAATATATACTAGATTTAGTCTTCTAAATCTAGTATATAGATTTAGTATATAGAGATATAGTATATGGTATATAGAGATCAGACGTGGGAATTATATAGGAGTCAAAACTCAAGTCTTTATCTTTAATGAGAAATGTATATATCTCATTCATAATTTTTAAATATCTGGCTACATGTTGAAGCGATAATATTTTAGATATATTGGGTTAAATAAAATACATCATTAAAAATTTTTTAATTTCTTTTTTTACTTTTTGTTAATGTGACTATGAGAAAATTTAAAATTACATATGTCGTGGTTCACCTTTTATGTCTATGAAACAGCACTGCTCCAAGCCTTCGGTGAAATCTGGGGCATCCAAGCATTGAGCGGCTATTTCAAGGAGTAAGGAATCCTCAGCTTTCAGCAGGGGGCGCTGTGAGGAACAGAGATGCTCTGCGTGGAGCTCTAGGGTTGAGCAGAGAAGATAATGCTCAGCTCAGGAGCCTGGCTGAGCTGTGGCTTTCTAACCTCGTGTGCTCTGTGTGTGTGATAGAACTTTTTTTACTTTTACTGGAAGTCTTGCAGGAGACTCCCAGACCAACATCAAGAATACTAAAACCTTCCCTGATCGCTCCTCATGCTCCTATAAAGGCTTTGCTTCTTTAAGGCCAAGATAGTCCATCTTGTAAACAGTCCAAGATAGAGAACGTTAGGTCACCCTTTTATCATGTGACCTGTGGCAATGAATATTTCCTCGCACTGTGTCCCAGAGGGATCATTCTGGGGGTTACCTCTGCTTCCTTCAGTCTCTCTCACCTGAGCACCTCCCAGCACAGCCTGGCATGCTTCCACCTGTGTCAATCTGGTGTTCATTACCCTTCAACTTCAGTCATGCTGTTTTAAGCAAACACTTTCTGTGATCCTGAAGCCTTGGGCCAAGCCTACTGGGATTTCCTTCAAGCATCTCGCCCCAACCCCTTGTCTAGGAATCTGCTTCTAATTTTCAGGGTCAACTCCCACCTGCTTCAGCTGCATGGACATCCCAGTGAAGGGGTCCCTTCCTGGCCCCAGAACAAACCTCAACGGATGCTGACATGTCCATGGGGAACGCTGGGTGGTTAGTAGTTTAATTTGAGCTTAGGCCTACCCAATGTTTTGGCAAATTCTTCACCTTGAAAGACAGGATCTTTGTCCATGTTTAGGGTGGCAGACCCAAGACTTTACAACCGACCCTCCTCATCACAAATCAGTATGACATAAAGGTTTAATCGCTCTGCACGGCCCCCCTTTCAAACCCTGTCCTAAAAACCTGGCTGGCTTCAGATCAACTGGCTAATTACTTGTGCTGTAATGATCAACCTGCCTAATTTATCACTTCTTTGAACATTTAATTAGCCAGCAGTGCAAGACAATTAGGTTCTGAATTAGGATAAATTAAACTGCTAGCTTAGCAGCTCTGAGGACATGGAAACTATAACCAATTACATCTACAAAAAGGTTTGACAGAACTGTCAAAGAGTGTCACCCTAACATGGGATGACAGCCCGATGTGCCAGATATTGTGGAGAATCCAGTGGAGCCAGTTGTTTTAGCTGGGAAAGCAGAGAGGGGAAGCGCGCACCTTGAGACAACAAAATATTGTCCTGGAGCAGGGCTTCCAGTCTGTTCCCCTATGATCTTTGACAAATGATCATATTATTAAAGTTAAAAGGTCAACTAGAGCTAGAAGCTTGTGTAATAGCATGCTCAATGGTAACACTTCAGGTTAGTTTTGCTACTTTAAAAATTATTGATTGTACCCCAACATAGATATATCTATATCTATATCTATATCTATCTATATCTATATCTATATCTATATCTATATCTATATCTATATCTATATCTATATCTATATCTATATCTATATCTATATCTATATCTATATCTATATCTATATCTATATCTATCTATATCATCTATATCTATATATCTCTATCTATCTATATCTCTATATCTATCTATCTATCTATCATCTATCTATCTATCTATCTATCTATCTACCTGTCTATCTATGTCTATGTGAGAAAGAAAGCTATATCTCATCTAACTATTTAAACTTAGTAACTCTTGAATATTCCCACCACAATGTTGCCATAAAAAGAATATATCCTTATGGATAAAGTAATATAGCAGAAGAGTCCAAACCATGTCAAGCGAGCTTTTTAATGGGTTGTGATTTAGTTTTTTGATTGTTAACTTAGGTTTTTAGCTTTATTTCAAATGCTTTTCCATGGCTCTTTGGAAGTTCTTCGCACTCCATAGGCAAACACTGAGCTGGATAGCAGCTGGGCAGGCTTGGGAGCAGCTCCCTGGAACAAGGTTAAGTCTTTACTTTGTGAGGTTAAACTTTGCTTTCGTGATTGGTGCACGTGGGGCTGCCCTGCCAGACAGGGTGGTGAGAACCACAGAGGAAGAGGAATACAAAGGCAGGAGGGCTCTGGGCCTTGTTCTGTCTTCCTTGGGGTTTTCACAAGAATGGGGAAGGACTTGAGAGGCCCAGCAAACAAATTGCTCCATAAACCAGGTTTTTAGCTTCTCATAATTCTGTTCTCTCCCTTGTTTGTGATTTAGCACCTTTGGTAAAGCCTGCTGCGCATGGCTCGGGTTTGGCAGACAGCTGCGCTATGAGTTATTAATGAGGAGTTTGTGTATATAGGGCTGGATTTTGTATTCTCTGAGTTCCTTGCACCCCAGCTTTACAAGCATGGTGCCACCAGTGGCAACAGGCAAAGGATGGACGAGGAAAAGAGAATGTTAACAGAAAAAGAATTACCAAGTTCCCATGGCCTGCCTCGCCATCTTTCCCTTTCATAGACTTGATTCATCATACAGCGCTCCTATCTAGAACCCAGTCATGACTGCGGCCACTGCAGGCTCAGAGCACATTGCGATCCACGGAATCAAGAAAACACAGTCCTTGGATGTGTCCTTGATTGAAGGCAGCTTTCAGCAGCGGTGAGCCAGTGTAGCTCAGCCTCAGGGAAGGCGTTGTCAAGCTTCCAAACACCTGAGAAGAGGCGCAACAACAGAAGATGCTTTCAGCGTGATCAAAGGGCAGTTTGATCACTTCAGGAAGAGAAGCGGTTGGCATGCTGGGACTGCTTGGAGGGAAGTGACAAGTGCAAATACAGGAAACCACCCAGCCAGGAAAAATTTCCTTATAGCCAGGAACTGATTAAGCAAGCGACAGCTTACAAGAGAGAGTCAGGGCTGAGTGGTCCACTTAACTGTCTCCAAAAGACAGCTCTCCTTACCTTTCCAACTTCTAAGCTTTGTTTGTTTGGCTCAGTTTGTCTATTAAGGAAATCAGCAAGACTCTTTCAAGACAGACTTCTCCATCCCCATTTCTCAGGTCAGGGTGATATTTTCTATTCTACCTTCTGCAGCAGATATGTTGGAAGACAAATCCCATCCGAGACATTGTCAGCTTCAGCAAAAAACAAAGCAACAAACAAAAAACCTCCCTAAATCCTTCTTGTCAAAGAGTTGTGGTCACCTGAAGTGTCTGGTAATTCAGGAGCAAGCATCAGAGTTAGCCTGAGGGAATTTTTCAAGGAACCCAGGTTCACACCGAAGCTCTGAATCCAATGCCACGAACCCACCACCCACCATCACCATCCTAGAAAATGTTTGCAAGTATGCATTTCATTGACATATTTAGAGGAAATTAGTCTAGGCTACATGTTTCTCCAAATGGCATCATATCATCGCTTCATTCAAAATGCCCCAATTAAGGGAAAGAAAGAAGCTCCTGTAGGATCACTGTCTGTACATATTAGTCTGAGGCTTTCAAATTAGAGACGAAACCGCAAGTCCCTGTTACCATGAGAACCACAGCATTTTTCTGGCTGTTAAAATTATTAACTCGAAGAACATGCATCTTCTTAAACTCTGCCTGTTATTTATCTCCTGCTTCATGGGCTTGACTACGCCTCGAGTGAACTCTATTAATCACCAGCTGAAAAAAAGTGCAGGGGCTGCGGGAGAGAGCAGCCGTGCCTTTCCCCCTGTCGGGAGTGGCAAGCGGAGACACTCTGTCTCCCCAGGGCGCTCCATCGCTCTTGGGGGGCTACAGGGAAGGACAGGCTGAGAGGCCTTGGAGGGAAGACATTCTGCAGGGGCCCGACCTGATGCCCAGAGGTGAGTGAAACCGGCCCTCAGTGGCTTCCAAACCCTCTCTGCAGGCACAGGGGACACTGATCAGTGACCACAGGCCTCTGTCTGCTGGCTCAGTTACGCTGCCCTGGGCCAGCTGCTCCTATAAAAGCACACACTAGCAATAGTGACCTAGAATGTGTATATAGCCTTACACTGTACAGAATGCTTTCAAAGCCTTTAACTCTTTTTTTTAAAGATTTTATTTATTCAATTTTCAGAGAGGAGAGAGAGAGAGAGAGAGAGAGAGAGAGAGGAGCAGGAAACATCAACTCCCATATGTGCCTTGACCAGGCAAGCCCAGGGTATCGAACAGGTGACTTCAGCGTTCCAGGTCGACGCTTTATCCCACTGCGCCACCACAGGTCCAAAGCCTTGAACTCTTTTAATCTCCCGAGAAGTATGCATTATTATTTCCATTTTACAGAGTAAGAAACTGAGGCCTAGAGAAATTCTCTAACTTGCTCAAGAAACCAAACCAGCAAGGGGACCAACTGGGCCTCAAAGTGAGATATTCTGTTTTAAAATCCCATGCTCCCTACACAGAAACCTACGCATGGGTGTTTATTGCAGCTTTATTCTCAATTGCCCAAAGTGGGAAGTAACCAAGGTGTCCTTCAGAGGGTGAATGGATAAGTGAACTGTGCTACATCGGGACAGTGAACTATAATTCAGCACTAAAATGAAATGAACTATCAAGCCATGAAAAGACATGGAGGAATCTTAAATGCATATTGCTAAGTGAAAGAAGCCACTTTGAAAAGGCTACATACTGTATGATTCCAGTTATAGAACATTCTGGAAAAAAGGCAAATGAATGGAGGCAGAAAAAAGATCAGTAGTTGCCAGGCATTAGCAGGGAAGAATAAATGGGCAGACCACGGAAGGGGTTTAGGGCAGTGAATATACTCAGTATGACACCATCAGGGTGAGTGCATGTTAGTACACACGTGTCCAAATCCAGAGAATGTACAACAAGCGTGAACTCTAATGTAAACTACCGATGTTAGGGTGATAATAATTTGTCACATCGGTTCATCGATCCTGGCAAATGTCCCACTCTGCTGAGACATGTTGATGATGGTGAAGGCTGTGCCTGTGTGAGGGCAGCGAGTAGGCGAAGATTCTCTGTACCTGCCTCTTCATTTTGCTGTGAACCTAAAACATCTCTAAAAAAGTAAATAAATAAAAAGTCTTTAAAAGAATTCCTACGCTCTCTCCTTGTCACCTTGCAGGACAAGCAAGGCTATTGCTACTTAAGAAGATGGATACTCTGGTGGGAAAAACAGAGCAGGAGAAACCAAGTGTCAGAAGTACGCTGGGCTGCCACCCCTGCTCACTGTGGCTGTGGTCATTTACTTCGAAGTCTCCCAGGCCCTGTAGTGTGCTCTGCCTGAAGCCGACTCTTTCTTTTAAGTAACAAGTGTATTCAAGTCTACATGAGTGTGGAGAAGTGTGCACATCACCCACGTGCGGTGTGACGTGGTCTCACTAGCAAACGCAACATGCTCCCAGAATCCTACCGGCATCGTAGAGTTCTGTTCTATCTTTCCTTAGTCACTACGTCTACTCTGATTTCTTTCTTTTTTTTTTCTGAAGCTGGAAACGGGGAGAGACAGTCAGACTCCCGCATGCGCCCGACCGGGATCCACCCGGCATGCCCACCAGGGGGCGATGCTCTGCTCCTCGGGGGCGTGGCTCTGTTGCGACCAGAGCCACTCTAGCGCCTGGGGCAGAGGCCGAGGAGCCATCCTCAGCACCCGGGCCATCTTTGCTCCAGTGGAGCCTCGGCTGCAGGAGGGGAAGACAGAGACAGAGAGGAAGGAGAGGGGGAGGGGTGGAGAAGCAGATGGATGCTTCTCCTGTGTGCCCTGGCCGGGAATCGAACCCGGGACTTCTGCACACCAGGCCGACGCTCTACCACTAAGCCAACCGGCCAGGGCCACTTCTACTCTGATTTCTAATACCATGTGTTAGCTTAGACTGGGTTTTGAGCTTTAACGAAATGGAGCCGCACAGTCTGCCCCCCTTTCGACCTTCTGTTTGCTCAGCATCATGCTCATCAGCTCCACCCATCTTCCCTGTAGCTGTCTGTTCTCTGGGCTGCCTAGTAGTCCCGTGGTAAATAAACCACATGCACTTTTTCCTTCTGTTGTAAATTCATTTGAGTACTTTCCAGTTTGAGATTCTAATGGCTCACGCAGGTGCAGCCATTCTGTTATGTGTTTAGGGGCATATGTGCATATTTCTTTGGGGTATATACCTAGGCATAGATTTGCTGGATCATGGAAATGCATATATTCAGCTCTAGTAGTTTAATAGTAAATTTATTTTGGACTTTGCTGTATAGCTTTGTAAATCAAGACACATCTGTACATATTGTTGTAAATGAGTCTCTGGTCTGTGTGTCACAGGATATGAAAATAGGCCTATTTGTGTTCCCAGCGGCCAGCGCTTTGCATTCCCAAGTGAGGTTCCACACCAGGTGGAATCGCCTTTTTGATTCCTTTTCTCAAGGGGAGGAGCCGAAGGCAGCGATGGACGGCAGAGGGCAGGAGCAGCACTGGGCGGGGAAATTGGAGAGGAACTCACAAACGGCCACCCTGTCCCAGCCCCTCCTGACATTCTATCTTGAAGCAAGTACAGCTGGGCACAGAGGAGTTCAACCTGACATGCAGTTTGGAGTTTGGCCTTGACATCCTTCTGATATACTAACTATTCAAATGAGAATACTCATGGGACTAACAGCAGCTGTAGGATTTTTTACCTTAGCAATTTGGGGTTTTTTAGCTCTGTAAGAGTGGGGCAGCTGGGACTGCACTTGGGGCCGGGCATGGAGTAAGGATGGGTATGTCCGGCAGGTGTGTCAATATGCAGGGCAATGTGAGAGGCCTTGGCGTGGGAGTTGCCAGGGGGTGCAGGCAGGCCTCACCCTGGAGGCAGGGTGTAAAGTCTGGTTCACTCTGAGGTTCTCGGTCTCCGTGTGGAAGGGAGACTTCTTCTACCCCATTCAGAGCATGCACACTCTCTCTGGTGGGCTTCTCAATACCTTGGGACCCTGTCAGTTTGAATGTTCTGGGGCTGTGGTCGGGAAAGTACAAACGACCCAGGAAGTTCAATGGCAAGCGCCCAGGCGCTGACTCTCAGGGAGCCCACTGTGGCTAAATTCCTTGGATTGCACTCAATGAGGGCTTTCAATTTTGAACTCTGAACTTGAGGAAGATGAATAAAAACTATAATTCCCAACCTGTGTGCCATAGACTCCTGGGGGTAAAGATGAGAGATAGATTATGCTCAGAGTTAGAACAAAAAGCCCAAGTATTTCATCTATCTTGAGATGAGGCTCTGCCAGGAAACCCACCTCGTAAGAGATGGTCTTGTGGGTGACCTTCAACAGCTGTCTAACCAGGCACATGCTCTTCCATGTATTGCTGGCTTTGTCATGTTAACACAGCACCATTATGCAATTCTCAACTGCAGATATTACCACGTGAGGATTTGATGCTTTCTTATTCCTTTGTTCCCTTAAAGAGATGTCCTTAAACTGGATGAGAGGAAAGAGATACACAGGATGGTGATGCCGTTGCATTAACACGAAAATGCCATTTAGCTGGCGTGCTGGCTGCCAGATAAAATGATGAGGTGCGAGTGGGATGAATTGAAAATTGTCATTCAGTCAAACTTAGTGACAACATTATCTGCAGATCTTAGAAAAATCAGCTTAGAAAAATCCCTGGTTGGAGGTGATCCTCTCAGATAGATTGAAATCCTTCCAGGCTATTCCTTGGGGCTCATCAATCAAGAGCAGTTGTCATGGTGAACAGTTGAATAGATGGTTTCCATTTAATTATCTTTATCCCTCTAGATGTTGAAAACTCTTGGGGGCATCAGGCTCTGCTGGCCCCAGACTCCCAGTTAAAATAACTGTTATTTCTTCCCCACCCCACCTTCACCTGGAGGCATTCATTGATACATTTGTTCACTAAATAAATACCAAACCCGCTATGTGCTAGGCAGGTGCTCCTGCCAAGGGTCCCTCTGTGAAAATGTCAGATGTCATCTGTAACTTCACACACTACAAACTGGACTACAGATAAGAATAGAGTCTGTGCTTTGTGTGTTCAGAGGAGGCCACTATAGCTTTGGAAGGCACTACAGGGTGTTGACCAGATGGCCGGAAGCTGGGAGCTAAGTCCCAAATAGAAAATAGCTCAGGTAAGGGTCTTGATTGCAGGAGTAGGTCCAAGTCCAATTCCTTCCAGAGCACTGAAGATAAAAAGAGAGAGCAACAACAGGGGTTCAACAAGCCAAATGGGAAGGAGTCCATCTGCCCATGAGAGGAAGCTAGTGATATGGAATTGACATGTAAAAGGGTGACACCAGAAAATGGTTGTCAAGGCAGTAAGAAGGGTCCTAGGGCAGTTCCTTAGACAGCATTGTGGTTTGTGTATTTGTCATTCATTTGATGTCAATTGTATGATATGCAAAAGCTTGTCTTAAAGAAGCAAAGTTAGGGCAGAGATTACCCTGATGGTGCCATGGTTTTCAGTCCATCCATCCATCCACCCATCCATTTCTTCACTTAGCAAATGTTATCTCAGTGCCTGTCTTGTAATCAGTGATTACACAAGTGCTTATTTGGTCACAAGGGTGAATCATGTAACTAAGTCCATGATGAGAGTGCCATGGAAGGCTTCCCTGGGGCAGTGACACTCAGCTGAGACTTGGAGAGCAGGAGGAACTAATAAGAAGAGGCAAGATGTGGGGCAAAATGCTCAGGCAGAGGAGAAAGCATGGCTGAGGACTTGACAGAATGTGATGGTGCAATGGACGAAGGTAGATGCTGGCCACATCACCGGGGTCCACTGGGACTTGATCTTATGAACCACGGGACTTGAAGGAGTGGAGAGCTATAGATGGGACTGCAATTTAAAATGACCACTCTGCTTCTGAGGGGAGAAGGGACGACGGGCAAGCGTGGAGGGAAGGCAAGCTGTCAGGAAACAAATGTGGCAGCTGGACAAGAGCTGTCAGAGGCCTGGCCTGGAATGGTGCCGGTGGAGGTGGAGAGCAGTGGTCATCCTGGCTCCAGTGTCAGAGCTTGCCGCTCCCCCACCATCACTGGCACATGACAATATGCACATTTACTGCACACGCTAAGGTATACTTAGTGGAGAGAAGGGGAACTGGCTGCAAACCACAGTGGACACACTTGGACATCTTCATATCCACACACAAGGTTAAAGGGCTTCCAGAGGGGGTCAGGGTTTGGCCTTGAATGGATGGAGATTGTCTGAATAGGTTAACTTATGTGGCAGGCACCTCAAATTCGGGACCAGACCAAGGAGTCTCAGGACCTTTATAGCATCTAGAATAGCGGTTCTCAACCTGTGGGTCGCGACCCCGGCGGGGATCGCCTAAAGCCATGGAAAATACATATTTATTATACAATACATTTTTAAATAAAATATGTATTTCCGATGGCTTTAGGCGACCCTTGTGTTTTGGTCGTTCGACCCCCGCTGGGGTCGCAACCCACAGGTTGAGAACCGCTGATCTAGAAGGAAGTATCACTTAGAGAACCAGCTCAGTGGTGGGGGGTTGAGAAGTGTCTACAGCTGATGGCTTTGCCTCTGACCAAGGCTCACTTGTTATCAGAGGGAACCTGTTTGAGCTATGGGAACAGAAAAAAGTAGAAGGAAGGAGAAGGGACACACTGAATTTTGTTCATTTTGTTTGTTTGTTTATGTTTCCCCCCAGACTGTCAAAAAAAGGGGACTTAAAAACCATATAGTCTGGTTCTGTAATTTTACATTTAATGTATCATATATTCCCAACTAAATGGCATTTGGGATAAAGTGATGAACCCTTGATTAGAATGTCTGCTGCACATCAACCTGCATTCTGGAACTGAACACTTCCTCCTGTCCCTCCCAGACTTGGTCCTGGATCTTGCAGGGGCTGTTGCACATGTGTCTTGAGAAGCAGGGGTCTGGGCTTCCAGTGTGGTTTGCATTTTCCTCTCTGCTTGATCTTGCTTGAAGCCTGCATGCTGTCAAAGTAGTTGTGGGCCCTGGCCGGTTGGCTCAGCGGTAGAGCGTCGGCCTAGCGTGCGGAGGACCCGGGTTCGATTCCCGGCCAGGGCACACAGGAGAAGCGCCCATTTGCTTCTCCACCCCTCCGCCGCACTTTCCTCTCTGTCTCTCTCTTCCCCTCCCGCAGCCAAGGCTCCATTGGAGCAAAGATGGCCCGGGCGCTGGGGATGGCTCTGTGGCCTCTGCCCCAGGCGCTAGAGTGGCTCTGGTCGCAATATGGCGACACCCAGGATGGGCAGAGCATCGCCCCCTGGTGGGCAGAGCGTCGCCCCATGGTGGGCGTGCCGGGTGGATCCCGGTCGGTCGGGCGCATGCGGGAGTCTGTCTGACTGTCTCTCCCCGTTTCCAGCTTCAGAAAAATGAAAAAAAAAAAAAAAAAAAAAAAGTAGTTGTGGTCCTGCCAGTGCCATATGAAGGCTGCTCACCCTGTGTCACCAATGGCCAGTGTCAATGGCACTAGCCTGACACTATTGTCCCAGCGAGTTACCAGCACATCACTGTTGATGCCCCCACCTTCAAGACCACCCCCTTTGCTGTGCTGCTGCCACCTCTGCTGTGTCCACTGGTATGGACCCCTGCATCTCTGTTGCTTGTTTGGTTTTACAATCCCTTCATCTTCCTACTCAGTTATAGAAACGGAGGCACAAGCTGGAGGACAAACACTTTGCTGTCCTTGAAAATATGTCATCCATAAGCAGTGGCAGTTTGGGAGCAAAATGTGGGTACCTCCAATTCCTTTGTGTTTCCACCATTTTAGTTCAAAACTCTGGAGAAACAGAAGTTAAGAGGGAGTTAGACACGGACAAGATTTATGGGGGACAGTGCCTCTGAAGGAGAAAGAGGAAAAGGAGCAGGGGAGGGTGGAGAGAGCCTTCAGATCAATCGCTGTGCAGGTCAGACACTGGTGTAAGGGGAGAGGGAAGGAAAGGAATCAGGCAGAGAGCACTGGACTGCAGCAGAGCTCTGAGAGTCCTGGCTAAGTCAGTAGGCAGTCCCTGAATTAGTTCTCTATGACTGCGTCATGAGTTACCCCAAACTGTAATGCTTTAAAACACCATCAGACTTTCTTGATCTCATGGTTTCTGTGGGTCAGGAATTCTGGAGCAGCTTAGCTCGTTGGTTCTAGCTCACAGCCACTCACGCGGTTGCAGTCAAGATGTTGACTATGGTCATTTGGAGACTGGATTCGGGTGGGAGGATGACTTTCAAGGTGGCTCACTCACATGGCTGGCAAATTGATGCTGGTAATTAGCAGGAGGCCTCCACTTCCTCACCATATAGACTGCTTCCCCCGAGTGACTGACCCAAGAGGACACAAGATAACAGCTACAATGTCTTTTATAATCTAGCTTCGGAAGTCACACACTCTCAGTTCTGCATACTCCTACAGGTCAGCCCATTGTCAGTGGGGTCTACACAGGGTGTCAATGTGCCGTGTTCATTGGAGGATCATTGAGCTACCTTGATGACTGGCTACCATCCTCCCAAACGAAGACTGTCTGATAGAGGAGCCCAGAGAAGGCAGAAACAGCCTGGCTCTAGCTCGCTTGCTATATCCAGCCTTCGGATGGGAGCTGCTGGTAAGGAAACATGCTTACATGGGAGTGTTGTAGAGAATTTACGGAGGACTCCTAGGAGATCAGAAAGGTGCAGCTGGGCTGATCTCCATCAACTCCTCACAGTGAGTTCCCTTGAAGAGAGATCTGGGCTGTGCACCACCATGGCTGCCACACCCTCCATTCCTTTATTTAAAGAGACCCTGACAATAATTCATTTCTTAGCCTCTCATCCTTCCAAGCTTCCCTGCCTCCTAGGATAAGCACGTCCTCAGGTCAAGCTGGGAAGTGATATGCCCAAAGTATCCACAACACGACAGAAGCAGAACTGAAATGAAGGTTTCAGAATGCCCAGCCCAGTGCTCTTTGCTTTGTGCCATGAAATCTCCACACTTTCAGTCATCTGTGTGAGGGACAAGCTCGTCAGGACAGTGCAGGCTGCTGAAGGTGCCATTATCTATGATGCACATTCTTATTTTTACTGCTGTGGCTGCTACGGCAACAGATTTGACTTCCTAATTGGGTTTTGCTTGGACTAATGTAGAAATTAATTTTCAGTCCCTGAACAGCCATCAGCGACTGGTAAGAGGAGATAACTGGGAAGACTGAGTGGTAGATTGATTCGTCCGCTATCCGGCAGGATCTGCAAGCTGAGGCCAGATGCTGTCATCCGCTACACATGCATTCTGTGCTGTACTCTGTGCAAGATGCCCTCTTTCTCCTAGCCCTGTGAGATAGATGTTAATCTTCCCATTCTAAACTTGTGACAATGGCGGTCACAGAGGTTAAGCAACTTATTTAGAATTGCACATGAAAATCAGTGGCAAAACAGAAGTTAAGTCGTATCTGCCCAAGTCCATGTTCAGTTCTCTTTTTGCCTACATGGGGCTATTTTCAGTTCTAATATTCTCTTAGACTCCTAGTGGTGATTAGGAAGCAGAAACAAGAGGGGCCAGTAAGGAAAGCCACATGACTGTTCAGAGAGGTCTCACCACCAGTAGGACTTACTACGGTTCAGAGTCTAGTTCTTAGCATTGGTTCTGCTGTTTAGTTGTTTCAGGCCACAGGGAGGTACAGCTAGTGCTCAACTTATGACCATAATTGGTTCCGACAGACTGGTCATAACACAATTTGGTCATAAGTTGAGTAGGCTATATGTACAGTAAGTACTGTGAAATGATGTTATAAAAATCTTTAAGTCATATTTTATCATAATTTTCTTTCATTATTGTTATATATCATAATTTCCTTTGTTCATTTTATGCCATTTGCATCATCTCTACACCATTTTGTTTCTTATTTTTATATTCGTCAGGTTTAAGTAAAACACTGCATTACCAGTACAACTGGTTTAATATTTGCAAAGACAATTTCCTCTTGGTAGACATCTTGGGAGGGGTTTGATGAAAAATATCCAAGACACAGAATACAAATTGCTGTACCGAGTCTGGGATAACAGTTGAAATGGTGGCACGCAGAGATGGTAGTGCTGCTGGAAGCTGGTCCGCACTGTCCTACGCCCAGCTGGGCAACGCTTGCGCTGCCAGATGCGGAGCAGTCGTGGCTAGCGATTGTGGTTGTAAAGTCGAATGGTCGTAAGTTGCATAGGTCGTAAATCGATCAATATTTGTATCTGAGTCTCAGGGGAACTGATTCCTATCGATTAAATTCACAAGAAACTGATGTATAACTCTGAATGACAACCTATTCCTTTGCAAGAGAATAATCAAAATTTTCATGTCCATCGAGCGTCCTCTTCCCAAACGCTTAATGGGTTGCATTACTAAGCAGAAGGCTGCCTAATTATGTATAAAAAATGAGCCCAAATAACTGAAAGGCAGCTTTGACTAATCCTACACACGACTCATGGATGACTCTTTCTTGGCCTCCTCTTATGTGATGAGAATGTTTCGGTATCTCTCTTCTTTAAACACAGCTGAGTAAGTCATGCCAAGTCTTGCTGTAGTATGAACCTTGACAATTGGCCTTTTTGATAGTAATGCAAGTGCCTGACATTAAGCTTTTAACTCTCAAGGCATTTACTTCAAAGACATCTATCTCAAATAAACACATCGCCAACCACACGATGAGGTAAAGAGCCAGGCTGCCTCACCCCTGAAGTTGCTGTTGTTTTAGAAATCTCTGGTTGAGGTAGAGAAGTGACCATTTGATTGCTTCTTCCTTCTTTGGGCTTTAGTTCTCTTTCTCATGTTTTAAATTGCCAATAAGGAGTGAACCCACAGAATACTAAGCCCCCAGTCACAACCTCAATAGAAGCAGAACCCAGCCCCACCCTCTTGATTTCTCTCTCTCTACCCACAGCCTCTGTGTGTGGCCCTCTGTGTGCCATGTACCCTCCAGGACATAGGAGTAATAAACCTGGCTTTTTCAAAGTTCTCTGATGATTATTACTGTTAAGAGCAGGGGTCCCCAAACTTTTTACACAGGGGGCCAGTTCACTGTCCCTCAGACCGTTGGAGGGCCGGACTATAAAAAAAAAAACTATGAACAAATCTCTATGCACACTGCACATATCTTATTTTAAAGTAAAAAACAAAATGGGAACAAATACAATATTTAAAATAAAGAACAAGTAAATTTAAATCAACAAACTGATCAGTATTTCAATAGGAACTATGGGCCTGCTTTTGGCTAATGAGATGGTCAATGTCCAGTTCCA
This sequence comes from Saccopteryx leptura, assembly GCF_036850995.1. Taxonomy (NCBI): domain Eukaryota; kingdom Metazoa; phylum Chordata; class Mammalia; order Chiroptera; family Emballonuridae; genus Saccopteryx; species Saccopteryx leptura. Next base: position 194,013,561 of record NC_089506.1, read on the forward strand.
TATTTGTCATTGCTAGCCGTAACAAGTGATATGACGTGCTTCCAGAGCTGTGACGCGTGCGTCCCACATTACTGGAAGTAGTACTGTACGTGATGTCGTGCTTTGTGGCGCTGCCACATACAGTACTCCAGGAGCACAGGATGCGGATGCTGACAACCTCTGAAAGAGGTGCCTCCTCTCACTGACCACCAATGAAAGAGGTGCCCCTTCTGGAAATGCAGCAGGGGCTGGATAAATGGCCTCAGGGGGCTGCATACGGCCCGCGGGCCGTAGTTTGGGGACCCCTGGTTAAGAGCATCTTGCAATCATAATAAAAACCACAAGGGCTGGTCCAGTCACAGCACTGGTTTCTAAGGGGAGGGGGTGGGGGAAAGAATGGGTCCAGGTGAGTGCTCCCAGTCATTTCTAGCCAGTAGCATCATCTGTGCTGAGACTGGCACAAAACACTTGCTCATTGCTCTTGTTTTCCTAGACTTTTCTGGGTAGCTTCCCAATGCAGACATATATTTTGTAGTAATTGGTTAGACTTGTAGCTTCCTTTGCTATGCAACATATTTAACATCAGGCCCTCTTCTTACTATTTTGGCTTGGAGGTTCTCTGTCCCCTAGCACGGTTTCACAAATGAATAACATGACACAATGCACGTGGTTTTCCCTAGGATGGTACAAATTGTGTCAGTCAAGTGCCTAAAGGCCTCGCCCCCTTCCAGAGTCACAGATGTTGCCTGCACTCCGCTGCAGCTAAAGGGGACACAATCTGTTTTAGAGCATAGCTGATGGAACCAGGTGTAGGGCCTTAACTAAAGAACAGCAATCTGTATACTTCGTAGGTTTCAGAAGGAGAACTAGGCCACAGAGATTCTTTCTCTAAAGACTCTGATGTGAGAGACAGAAGTAAAAGGGACTGTTAGTAGGAAGAGCTGGACAGTGAGAGGTCAGAAGGTCGGAGGATGCCCTCGTATCAGTGTCCTGGGGCTGCTATACCACAGGCTCGGGGGACAGAGCTGAAGTTCACACCTCACAATTCTAGAGAACGAGAGTCTGAAATGAAGGTGTCAGCGTGGTTGATTCTTCTGAGACTCTGAGGGAGAATTGGTCCCAGGCCTCTCCCCTGGCTTCTGGTGGCCTGGGGTGCCCCTGGCCTATAGACAGAGCCCCCTGTGTCTTCACATCATCGCCCTCTAAGTGCATATTTCTGTGTCCACACGTTCCCTTTTTATAAGGTCATCAGTCATATTAGATTACAGTTTATCCTGATGCCCTCATTTTAACTTGATTATTTCCATAAAGGCCCTATTTTGAAATTAGATCACACAGGACTCCAATATATCTTCTTGGGCAAACACAATACAACTATAACATCTCCCTTAGAGGCAAATCTATAAACAAGGCCAGGAAAGAAGTGAGTAAAATCACTGTAGGGCCCTACCCTGGTCTCAGATTTGCATCTGCCTTTAGACACTGACCCATGCCCCTCAGAGTCACCTCAGTGTGTGGCCACAGCAGTGACCATGGGAGGGGCTTTAGCAGGTCCATCAGTGGGGACAACAAGATGTCACAGAGGGTGGGGGGTTCCACAGAGAGCTGCTGCAATGCTCTCACAATTATACCTCCTTTCTTTCTTTAGGTGACTAATGATTACTTGTCCCTCGCAATTAAAGACTCCACGTAGGACAGTGGCCTTCCTCTGAGACCTGAGGTTACTGCAGTGTCTCCTTAACAGTGACTGAACACACAGAGAGCCACAGACACTCTGAGTATAAAGTTAGATTCTGTCCCCAACCACCTGGGGCCACAGCTAGCTGTGTGAGCCTGGGCTTTCATCTTTATCTGTCAAACAAGGGGTCTTCCCAGCCTATAAAACTCTATGATTTTTTTTCCATAATTGATCAATTAAGCCCAAACCGCCTCTCCAGCAGACGGCCTTGCAGATGCACGGCAGAAAACGCACTGAGTAAATCATGTGCTCGTGAGAGTTTATTATCTAACTCTCTGGGAAGCAGACCAAAATTTCATTCCAAATGTGAGATTTACTTTAAGCTTAAGTTATTTTTAAAAGGTAGACAAAACCCATGATATCACCCCTCTATTAATTTGTAGATGTGAAAAGATTTCTACTAGTTCTGAGTCTTGGATAAATACACAAGAATAATAATAACCTTTGTAGAAAGGTATTGAGCATTAGACAGTTAACTTAAGGCAAATGTTATTTGTTCCAAGGAACCTGCACAACTGGATCTTTTGATTCTGCAAGCTGCCAAAACAGACAATTACTGTTCTATTTCTATTTTTGGTCTCAAAATACCTTATAATTCTTTTCATTGTTGTCCAGCTGGCAGGGGGAAAAGCCAGTACCGTGAAGACTCCAAGCATGGGTCGGATGGGCCCAGGGGAGCAGGAGAAAGCTGTTCACACCTGACGCTGGCTGAGGATGATCAGGTCCCTGCTGTGCTGTGGGGCCTGGGACCTACGGGCCCTCCCCTTCAAGGCCTGCACAATTCAATGCAGGGGACACTCAGGTAGTCAGATCATTTCAGTGCAGTCTAATAGTTTCTCTGAAGTCCACATTCAATAGCAACTTGATGACTGAGTGTATTATAGCACATCTATAGAAGTGAATATTATGCAGGCATTAAACATTATGTTTTGTAAAAATATTTAACGTGGTTTGATTTTTCACTCACTATTGAGTGTTAAATGAAAAAATTCTGATACAAAGTTCTTTGGCCCTGGCTAGTTGGCTCAGTGGTAGAGTGTTGTCCTGGTGTGTGGATGTCCCAGGTTCAATTCCAGGGTCAGGGCACATAAGAGAAGCACCCATCTGCTTCTCCACCTTTCCCTCTTCTCTCTCTCTCTCTCTCTCTCTCTCTCTCTCTTTCTCTCTCTCTCTCTCTCCCTCCCTCCCTCCCTCCTGCAGCCATGGCTCAACTGGTTTGAGTGCATTGGGCCCTGGCACTGAGGATGGCTCCTTGGAGCCTCCACCTCAGGCACTAAAAATAGCTTGGTTGCAAGCATGGCTCCAGATGGGCAGAGCATCGACCCTAGATGGGGGTTACTGGGTAGATAACCAGTCAGGGCATATGCAGGAGTCTAACTCTCTATCTCCCCTCCTCTCACTTGGAAAAAAACAAACAGAAAACCCTGGAAGTTCTATACAATATGTACATACTTTATATACATATAATTTATCTTATTATGCTACATGGCATATTATATATACACATATTTAAATATTCATATAACATGTACAAAGTTTATATATACTAATATTTTATATATGTATAATATATGCGTGCATGTGTGGATATATATATATATATATATATATATATATAATGTATTATACTTTAGGTACTTCATGCAGTATTTGTCCTTCTGTGACTGGCTTATTTCACTGAACATAATGTCCTCAAATTTCAGGCACGTTCTTGAATATAATAGAATTTCCTTCTTTTTTTAAAGGCTGAATAATGTTCCATTGTGTATGTGTGTGTATGTGTGTGTGTGTGTGTGTATAGATACATACATACATATATACATATATATGTGTATGTATATATATAACATTTTCTTTATTTCTTTATCTACTGATGGACATTTAGTTTGCCTCTTTTCTTGGCTATTGTAAATAGTGCTACAATGAACATGGGGGAACAAATATCTTTTTTGAGATGCTGATTTAAATCCTTTGGATAAATACTCAGAAGTGGAATTGCTGGGTTATGTGGTAATTCTATTTTAACTTTTTGAGTAATCTTCGTGTTGTTTTCTATAGCAGCTACTTTCCCACTACCAGTGCATAGAATTCCAATTTCTTCAGGTCCTCACCAACACTTTGTTTGCTTGTTTGTTTTATAATAGCAGTCCTAATAGGAGTGAAGTGATTACTCACTGTGGTTTTGACTTGCCTTTCCCTGATAATTAGTGACATTGCCATTTGTGTATGTCTTCTTTGTAAAAATTCTTTATATATTTTGTGTATTGTTTACCACATATATAACTTGCAAATATTTTTTACCTTTTGGTAGCTTGCTTTTTCATTATGTTGTTTCCTTTACTGTGCAAAAGCTTTTTAGTTTGATGCAATCTCATTTGTTTATTTTTGTTTTTACTGACTGTGCTTTTGGTGTCACATATAAGAAATCATTGCCCACAATGTCTTGAAGTATTGTCCCTATATTTTCTTCTAGATGTTTTACTGTTTCAGGTGTTAGGTTAGATTTAAGTCTTCAATCTTATCTTGATATTTTTACATATAAATATGTACCTTAAATAATGTATGATGTGGTTTGAATGTTTGTGTTCCTCTCAAAATTTATATATTGAAATCCTAACTCTCTAAGATGGTTACATTAAGAGGTAGGGCTTTTGTTTGACCAGGCAGTGGTGCAGAGGATAGAGCATCGGACTGGGATGTGGAGGACCCAGGTTCGAGTCCCCGAGGTCCCCGGCTTGAGCACAGGCTCACCAGCTTGAGTGCGGGGGGTTGCTGGCTTGAGCGTAGGATCATAGACATGACCCCATGGTAGCTGGCTTGAGCCCAAAGGTCGCTGGCTTGGAGCCCACAGTTGCTGCCTTGAGCAAAGGGTCACTAGCTCCATTCTAGACCCTCAGTCAAGGCACATGTGAGAACACAATCAATGAACAACTAAAGAGCTGCAACAAAGAAATTGATCTTTCTCTTCTCTCTCCCTTTCTGTCTGTCTGTTATATCTGCCCCTCTCTCTGACTCTCTCTCTGTGTCTCTGTAACAATAAATAAATAAATAAATAAATAAATAAATAAATAAATAAAATAAAGGTGGGGCTTTTGAGAGATGTTTAAGTCAAGAGGATAGGGCTTTCATGAATGGGATCAGTGTTCTTACCAAAGAGGCTCCAGAGGTAGCTATACCTTGTGAGGACACAGTTAGAAAGCTGCTTCTATGAACCAGGAAGAGGGCCTTTACTGAAATGCAACCCTTCTGCTCCTTGATCTTTGATCTTGGACTTTCCAGTCTCTAGGACTGTGAATAATACATTTCTGTTATTTATAAATCACCATCCATGATATTTGCAATGAAATAACTTTTTTCATCCTTTTATTTTCAGTCTGTGTGTCTCTGTAGATCTGAAGTGGCTTGCGTGTAGGCAACATAGGTATAGGTTTGTTCTCTTATCCATTCAGCCACCCTGTGTCTTTTATTTTTTTATTTTTCCGAAGTGAGAAGGGGGGGCAGACAGATTCCCGCATGCGCCTGACCAGGATCTACCCGGCATGCCCACTAGGGGCCGATGCTCGGTCCCTCTGAGGCGTGACATTGCTCCTCTACAATCAGAGCCATTCTAGCACCTGAGGCAGAGGCCATAGAGCCATCCTCAGCACTGGGGCCAACTTTGCTCTAATGGAGCCTTGGCTGTGGGAGGGGAAGAGAGAGACAGAGAGAAAGGAGAGGGGGAGGGGTGGAGAAGCAGATGGGCGCTTCTCCTGTGTGCCCTGGCCAGGAATCGAACCCCAGATGGGTATGGAACCTGGGACTTCCACACACTGGGCTGACACTCTACTGCTGAGCCAACCTGCCAGGGCCCCACCCTGTGTCTTTGATGAGAACATTTAATTCATTTACATTTAAAGTAATTCTTGATAGGTATGTAGTTATCACTTTTTTATTATTTATATTTTTTCTTTTTAAAGAAGTCACTTTATTATTGACAGATGGTTTACGAATATTTAGTTTTCGATTGGTAATTAAGCACTTTGAAAGTATTTTCTTTTAACTTCCTTCTTGTGGTTCAGAAGTTAGCTATAGTTGTCCCTTTACTTAACGGTTCTTTTGTTTTGCTGTGTTATATTTAGATATATATTTTAATTAAATTATCCTGCTTGAAATTCACTGGAATCATTGTAGGATTGATGCTGGAGAATGGTCCTTTCCCCTTTCATGGACACATAACACGGTGTGACTTTTCTCTCAAATGCCCATTATATGGTTTTAATTAAGGATTTTCAAAAAACTTTTTTCATTCGCTCCAGCCAAAGCGAAAAAAAAGAGGACTGCATTTTTTCTAACATTTCTCCCTCTAGAACGAACATTTTATTTAGTTTAAAGCATTGAGGGTTTTCTATATCTAGGGCCCTCTCTCTGGAGGAGGGGGTTTCTGACTCATCCTTTCATAATTTAGGGGCTGGGATAAGAGAACTCTTAAAAAAGCGAAGGGGTTCTTGTGTTTATTATAAAATTCTTACCTGAATTTGTTTAAATACATAAATAATCTTTTAGTGTATTATATTACAGTACGTTGTATGTTCAAATTTTTGTGAAAGATAATTTGAAATGTACTTCTGTTACTTGTACCCAAAACAAGCCTTCCTAAATCTAATTTTATGTGATTTTTGTGAACATTAAATCAGATAAAGTTTGGAAAAGTACCCGGCTTATATGAGGCATATTTTTGAATATTTAGTAGCTTTATATTATAGCAGTGAGGCTATCACTTTGATTAACTGGGGTACTGGGATGAAATAGCTTCTGGTTATTAACTTGGTGATTGCATGAGGGTCAAACAACAGATATTTTATTTGAAGTACAGATGCAGAAAATACTTCAATGTCTGAGATCTAGTAAACTGAGCAGACTAGTCATCATTGTCAATAGCATTTGTCAAGCAGTTCGTATGTGCTAGGCATTGTGCTGACAGCAAAAATTATGTATTTATTTTCCCTTGAGTTTCAAATAATTGTTTTGAGGAACATGAAAATATATCCAATCCCATTATAGAGATCAAAATAAATTAATATCATCTGACATGTGAAAAATAAGTGAAAAAAAACAACTCTACTGTGCAATCTCTAGGTATCTTGGGACTCTCAAAGACTTTGATTCTGACCCAAGATGCTTCTGAGGTATTAACCTGAATTCAGGTGACATTCTTGTTTGTGATGGTGGTGAAAATATAGAAGTCTATTTTACAAGTTTGTATACAATTCTCCAAAGATGTGTTATACTAAAAGTGGGTACTGTTAGAGAAAAAATACTCATTGAGAAAATAAACACATAGTATTTCATTTAGCTTAGAATTCATTGCACATTTATTATTAATTTTGTTTTATTATGGATTTTCCTTCCTAGTATATCCAAATTAGCTTAAGGAGTCAAACTGTTATTTTCTAAGTCTTCACTATTCTGCTTTCCTGTATTATTTTTGTTTATTGCATGTATTACTGTTTGATATTATATATATTAAAATTTATATTAAAAGTACAATATATTTACTTGATTATCTTTCATTCCCTGTCAGAATGTCAATCTCATGTGGCAGAAGTTTTTGCCTGTTGTTTTCAATATCATATACTCAGTGCCTAGAACAGTGCCTGACATACTCCAAGCACTTAAAGAATATTTGTTGAAGGATTAAATTCCTCCCTTTGTAAAAAATAAGAGAGGAAACAGACAGTGGTTCTCCAACTTTACCATGCATCAGAATCATCTGTAAGGCTTATCAACACATTGATTGCAGGGTTCATTCCATCCCCAGCATTACTGATCCACTAGGGAATGCGTAGAGCCTAAGAATTCCTTCTAACAAGCTCCCTGTAAGGCCAGGGGCAGCCACCGCTGTGGCCAGGCAGGTTCCCACTGGATTCCGGCAGACAGTAAAAGAACTGTGGAGCCAGAAAAGGTAGGCCATCCCATTTATTAAAGTCTTGTGACTGTGGACAAGCAAACAGGCAGGGAAGACCACTTCCCTCTCACTCAGGGCTCCCAAGCCCTGACTCCTTCTCTGGTTCCACAACCTGGACTCATTCTCTGGACTCACCCTCCCAACCCCGAGGCCCCCACCAACCTCAGCACTCCCCAGCAAAACAGGCCAGGTGGAAATACCCTTTCTCCAGCAAACAACAGCAAACAATCGCCCCTCCCCATGGAGGCAGGCAATCCGCAATTTGCAATCTGCCACCCTGAGGGCAAGCACTGCAGCCTTCCATAGACCACACACACGTGGTGCTGCCCCACGCCAATGCAAAATACAAGTGAGCAAATCTAAACACGTTTGTTTCACACTTGAAACATATTGGTTTGCCCAGCTCTTTCAAATGTTGATGCTACTGGTTTACTTTGAGAGCCACTGCTCTAGAAAAGAGAAACCGTTTTCTACATACAAGCCTCTACCTTCACTCCCAGTCCCAGCACCGCATACAGAGTCAACTTATCCAAGACTGACAGCTCCTGCCTGACCTGATGGCGCAGTGGAGAAGTGTCAACCTGGAGAGCTGTTGCAGGTTCGAAACCCCTGGGTTTGCCCGGTCAAGGCACATATGGGAAGTCATGCTTCCTGTTCCTCTCCTCCTTCTCTCTATCTCTTCTCTCTAAATGAATAAATGAAATCTTAAAAAGATTAAAACTGACAATTCCTTTAGATTTGAAGTAAAAAAATCACTATTAACTCTTCAATGAAATGAACCACATGTTGTTTTTATTGGATGAAGGAGAGAGTAAGAAAATGGAAGGGGTCCAGGATATACACTGCTCACAAAAATCAGGGCATATTTCAAAATGAATATGAAGCCGTTAAATATCCCCTAATTTTTGTGAGCAGTGTAATTTTAGAGATAAGCAGATGGAGCCCAGGTAAGTCAAAAGATTGGTCTGCCATGGTAGGATAGTTAGAGCATTGTCCCGATATGCAGAGGTTGCTGGTTCAATCCCCAGTTGGGACAAATACAGAAACAGATCCATGTTTTTCTCTCTGTTTCTGTGTCTGTCTGCCTATCTCTTTTTCCACCTCCTTCCCTTCTTCTCTCTCTAAAAAAAAAAAAAAAAAAAAGCCTGACCAGGTGGTGGCGCAGTGAATAGAGCGTTGGACTGGGATGCGGTAGGACCCAGGTTCGAGACCCGGAGGTCACCAGCTTGAGTGCAGGTTCATCTGGTTTGAGCAAAAGCTCACCACCCTGGACCCAAGGTCGCTGGCTCAAGCAAGGGGTTACTCGGTCTGCTGAAGGCCCGTGGTCAAGGCACATATGAGAAAGCAATCAATGAACAACTAAGGTGTTGCAATGCGCAACAAAAAACTGATGATTGATGCTTCTCATCTCTCTCCATTCCTGTCTGTCTGTCCCTGTCTATCCCTCTCTCTGACTCTCTCTCTCTGTCTCTGTAAAAAAAAAAAAAAAAAAAAAAAATTAAAAAAAATAAAAAAACAAAGGAAAGAAAAAGAAAAAAAACAAAGACTGGTCTTGTCATGTTCATGTTTCTTCATGTCAAATAGACCAAATTTTCTGTATATAAAATTTGTGCTAAAAATGCTAAGTTCACCTTTAGAGCACTTATTTCTGATCTAAACCAAGAAACTAGAACTAAATCCCAAATAGCAGATGATACGTAAGAGAACTAAAAAAAAAAACAAAAAACCCAAAGAAATGTGTCTCTTTTAAATTTCTTCAATATTTGTGAAGGCAAGATAGACTACTGTGCAGTTGAGAAAAAAATTTAGAAACAATAAAAGTATTTATGATAATGGGCGAAAAACCCATTAAGAATTTTATTAGATAAGGATGACAAAATTAACTTTCCCTGTTTTCATTTTGGACTCACTGAACATAATAAAAATAGCAATGAAAAGAAAATTGGACACAGGGCATTACCCTTTCCCTCTGCAGGGTGGAGGGGAGTCGTTTTCTCTCTTGAAAGATGAAGGAGGCCTACCACGGGCTTAATTAAGGAGGGCACCATACAGAAAAAGATCAGGTCTTAAGGTGACAGCCTGCAGCTTAATTCCCTGTGTTGCATAGTAGTTACATGCTTGGGGTTGGACTCATATGGACTATGTGATTTTGGATACTGTCTCTGCCACTTGCTCATGGTACTGGGCTGGGAACTTAACACCCGCCTCCAATGAGAGGTGCCATTTCTTAGAACAGTGCTTGGCACGTGGTGAGGGGAGCACCAAATATCAGCTGTTATTATCCATCCTTGGTACAGAGTGGCACGAGTTCAACCACATTGTGGGAATGTGAGCCACACATTTGAAAGAACTCCGTGTGTGAGTTCATTTATCCATTCAGTCTCTCGCCCAAAATTCTGTGCCATGCAACTCTGCTTCTGTCTCATCTTGTGACCTGGCACAGACAGGACCCGGACGGACACCTACCACAGCCTTTGTTGTTGCCAGCTGGCCGGAAAGAATGCTGGGGATAATGTTTTAAACGGAAAAACAAACAAGAAACAAAAATAAACAGTAAGTTTAGAGAGGACAAATATGTAGAAAAAAAAATGGCCACTCAAAGAAAAGAGGATTAAAACATATATATTTTTTTCCTTAACAAAGCTAAGAATCTTCCAAAGATTTCAATTTGTAAGGGGGTAAATCCCAGGTGAATTTAAGAGGAAAGTGGGTGATAGGGCCCTCGGATTCCATCTCTATGTTTATGATTGCTGATGTACAGGTGAATTCTTAGCTTTTTTGTTAATTTTGTTTGGATAACAGCGAAGAGGAGCATTCTGCACATAGCTTCCTGGGAAGATGTTGCTGAAAGTGATGAACTGGAGACTCCAAGTGTGCTGGTCCCACAAACAAGGGTGGTCCACTACAGAGGAGGGTGTGTTCCGATGTGGGGACCATCAGATATGGGGTTTATGGGACTTCAGGCACAAGCAATGGTGCTGCACGGGTGCTAGTTTCACAACACAACACTAGTGGGGAGGAGGTCTATAGCATTCCCTTCCCTGCTCTGACGCAGTCGCCCCGCCCCCGCCCCGCCCCCGCCCCGCCCCCGAGGTTTCTGCATCTGGCTGAGCAGAGGCAGGAGGGACTTTTACATACAGCAGGGCTTTTTCTGTTTATGTTTATTATTTTTTCAATGATTCACCAAAAACACATTTATTCCAGTGTGGTGCTGCTTTTTAGTCTATTTCTAGAATATTCTTCTGCAGTTGTTTGCAGAAATGAGGAAAGCAATTTTAGTTTCTAAAATGAAAAAAAAATATTTTTACTACTCCGTATCAGCAAGTCAAGAACATGACTTAAGCAAATAGCGAACTCCAGCAGCATTAGAGAAATTTGCAAGAGAAAAAAATTAAAAAGAAAATGAAAACAAAGGTCAATGGTCAGCTCTTGGCCTCCACCACCTTTCAGAGTGACTCTTTTGTCATTTGAAGCAATTTCTAAGATTTCTTTTTTAAACACTGCATTCTCTGAAATTTTATTAATAATAATTTTGGGTGAAATCAGAAAAGAATATACTGTTAATAAAAATAAATAAAATTATTTTAAAGGGTTATAACATGTTATGTTATTTTTTTTGTATTTCCGTTATGAAATTATATATCATCCTTTAGTTTTTATTCAGGTATCATTGACATATAACATTATGTTAGTTTCTTGTTTACAACATAATAATTTGACATTTGTATGTTTTGAAATGATCACCACAATAATCTAACACCCGTTACCACACATTTGTTACAAAATTTTTTCTTGTGATGAGAACTGTCAAGATGCACTCTCCTAGTTCCTTTCGAATATATAAGACAGTGTTGTTAACTAGCCACTATGTTGTACGTTACATCCGCATGACTTACTCATTTTATAACTGGAAATTTGAACATTTTGGTTCCCTTTCCCCATCCACCCACCCCACCTCCACAACAACCCCCAATCTATTCTCTAGATCTATGAGCTCAGTTTCTTGTTCGTTTGATTCTTTATTTTCTGTCTTAGATTTCACATATAAGTAATACCATGCAGTATTTATCATTTTTTATCCGACTTATTTTATCTGAAGAAAACAAAAGAAATAATTTGAAAAGATATGTGCACCCCATGTTCATTGCGGCATTATTTACTGAAGATGAATTGCCAGATCATATGCTAGTTCTATTAAAAAAAATTTTTTTTAAGTGAAAGGAGGGGAGATGGTGAGACCAAGTCCTACATACACCTGACCAGGATCCGTTTGGCAACTCCCGTCTGGAGCTAACGCTCAGACCAACTGAGCCACTGGCTGTGGGAGGAGAAGAGAGGGAGAAGGAGGAGAGCTGGGGGAGAGAAGCAGATGGTCACTTCTCATGTGTGCCCTGACTGGGAATTGAACTCAGGACATCCATACATCAGGCCGATGCTCTATTCACTGAACAAAATGTCCAGGGCCTATTTTAAAGTTTTTGAGGATCCTCCATATTGTTTTATATAGAGGCTGCATCAACTTACAGTCACACCAACAACGCACAAGGGTTCTCTTTTCTCCACATCCTCTCCAACACTTATTATCTCTTGTCTTTTTTAATAATAGCCATTTATTGTGCTTTTGATTTGTATTTCCTTGATGATTAGTGATGATTAGCATATTTTTATGTGCCTGTTGGTCATCTGTATTATATATCTTTTTTAGAAAAATGTCTGTTCAGGTCCTCCGCCCACTTTAAAATCAGATTATTATTATTTTTGTTTTGTTTTTGCAATTGATTCATATGAGTCCTTTACATATATTAGATAATAACCCCTATTGGATATATGAGATGCAAATATTTTTTTCACTTGGTATGCTGCCTCTTTATTTTGTCAGTGTTTCCTTTTCTGTGCAGAGTTCGGTTTGATGTTGTCCCACTTGTTTATATTTGATTTTGTTACTTTTGATTTTATTTATTTATTTTTTAAGTAAGAGGAGGGAAGATAGACAGAAAGACTCCCACACGCACTCCGACCTAGGTTCACCCAGCAACCCAACGTCTGGGGCCGATGCTCAAATCAACACCTTCAGCACCTGGGGCTGACACTTGAACAAATGAAGCCACTGGCTGTGAGTGGAGGAGAGAAAGAAAGAGAAGAGAGAGGGAAAGAGAGGCAGATGGTTGCTTCTCATGTGTGGCCTGACCAGGGGCCAAAACCAGGATGTCTGCATACCAGGCTGACACTCTATCCACTTAGCAAACTGGCAAGGGGCCTGACTTTGCTTTTAATGTCAAATCCAAAAAATCACACCAAGGTCAATGTCAAGGAGCTTACTGCCTGTGGGTTCTTCTAAGAGTTTTATGGTTTCAGGTCTTCCATTGAAGTCTTTAATCCACTTTGAGTTAATATTTTGTGTATGACATAAGATACTGGTCCAGTTTTGTTCTTTTGAATGAGGCTGTCTAGTTTTCCCAATACCACTTATTGAAGAGATTTTTTTCCTATTGTATATTCTTAGCGCCTTTGTCATAATTTTATTGATAAAAATCCATTTAAAAAAAAAACCAACTTCAATTGGACTATAATAATAACTAAAATCTTGAGCACTTACTGTGACCTGGGCACTGTTCTGAGTGCTTTGTCTTCATTCACCTATGTAGTCCAACTTGGTGTATAGCTATGCCTTTTATGTTATAGATGAAATCACTGAGAATTAGAGTGACCCAGTAACTTTCCCAGAGCCTCAAGTTACTTAGAAGTGGAACCAGAATTGTATGAAGATGTTGATTCTTGTGTAAACCAGCCAGGAATTCGGCTCATACGTGTGGTGTGATGTACGTCTCTCCCCTCTTCAAACACAATAGGTTACTCTCCGGTACTTCTGATTTATCTTCTCCAAATTCTTTAGCCAATTATTTAAGTCAGAGTTCAAAAGTGGTCTCCTGGCCAAATCTGCCTGGCTTCCTCTCCCAGTAAGAACCTAGAGAATCTGCGATGAGAAAATGTCAAGATGGGAGCAACAATGAAAACTTCTGGGGAGCAGAGGGCAGTTGCCAGCTGAGATGATGTGTGTGCAGTGTGGCTGGGAGGGGAAGCACGTTGGGATTCCGCTCCTCTGTCCACCTATAAACCTGGGCAGGCATCCTCATGGTGACATTATGCTGCACAGATGCTTGAGTGGGTGAAGCGCTGTAGGAAATAAGTGTGGACAGAGCAACCTCACATACTTACCTTCCCATCTCCCTCTTCCAGACCTCCCGGCTGTGGCTTGCGTTCTGAGAATAGTCTCCTTCCGCTGTTTCTTCTCCATGGGGACTGATCTGGAAAGGGTTTTGGGGTGGGCAGAGTAAGTGACTATGGCTTTCTAGGGGCAGGTTCTCTCTGCCCTAATACTCACCCTCCCTCTTTCCTGGCTCTTGGAAAGATCTGCTTCTTCCTCATTTGCACAGCTTCTTGGAGTCGCCATACCTCTGGGGGAAGATAAGCTCACAGGCTAAAATAATGAGACATCTGAGGAGCACAGCTGTTTCAAAAGAAAAATAACAAACAGGAGAACAATCCCGTTGGCATCAGAGGTATTAGAAGAGACAGACTGAGCATTCAAACTAAGTAAGCATAACAGGCACACAGAAAGAGGTGGAGAAGAAAGTAGCAACAAAAAACAAAAACACCGGCCCTGGCTGGTTGGCTCAGCGGTAGAGCGTCGGCCTGGCGTGGGGGACCCGGGTTCGATTCCCGGCCAGGGCACATAAGAGAAGCATCCATTTGCTTCTCCACCCCCTCCCCTCCTTCCTCTCTGTCTCTCTCTTCCCCTCCCGCAGCCAAGGCTCCACTGGAGCAAAGATGGCCCGGGCGCTGGCCCGGGCGCTGGGGATGGCTCCTTGGCCTCTGCCCCAGGCGCTAGAGTGGCTCTGGTCGCGGCAGAGCGACGCCCCGGAGTGGCAGAGCATCGCCCCCTGGTGGGCAGAGCATCGCCCCTGGTGGGCGTGCCGGGTGGATCCCGGTCAGGCGCATGCGGGAGTCTGTCTGACTGTCTCTCCCCGTTTCCAGCTTCAGAAAAATACAAAAACAAACAAACAAAAAAAACAAAAACAAAAACACCAATACCCCCCCCCACACACACACACACGTACACACAACAAAGTGGAAATACTAGATGTGCAAGTATAGTTATTGAAATAAAGATTGCAATAGTTGAGATGGCATTGAACTGACAGCTTAAAAACTAATTAGAAAATTGATGAATTCCTCCCTAAGGAAAAGAGCAAAAATAAATAAATAGAATATGTGAAAAGTATTGTATGAAAATATATGATTGTAGAAAATATAGGCAAAAAACAGACATAGATTACATACCGTATAATCTAAATTACATGATATTATAAACAGGCCAGAGTAATTTATGGTCTTAGGAATCAGCATAATGGTTACCTCTGGAGAGGAGGAAGGAGTTGTTGATAGTACTCTCTACACTGCCGATGATATGATATAAGGTGCAGAAAAAAGAAATGCTTTGAGGGAAATTGATAGCCTAAATATTTCTGTTTTAAAAAAAAGCAGGTTAAAGCATCAATGTAAGTGTCCAAAATAAGAAGCTAAAAATCTGCAGCAAGTTCAAAGAAGCTAGACAGCGGGCAGATAAAATAAGAATGAAAATCAATGAAATAGAAAACAGCTAAAAGGGCCACCCAGAAACCCAGAGCTGAGATCACTGAGACAAACTGATGACATTGGCAACACTCTATCAAGATTGAACAAGAATAGAAAAAAAAAGAATAAGAGAATAAAAGGGACACAAACAATATTAGGAATAAAAGAAGCACATTAAAAACAATCAGCCATTAAAAATAAGATAATCCATAGGAGCAACTTTATTCTAGCTTGGAAACTGGGTGAAATAGATTACTTTTTAGAAAAATTTAACTTAACCAAGGCTAGTAGAAGGAGAAATGGAAATGTCTGAATATTTGTAGTAAGGAAATTGAATCCTAGGTAATATATCCCAGTTGAGACAATGCCAAGCTATTTCCCAAAATGTTTTTTACTTCTGTTTTCAGCATATAAAAACCCATGCCTTGTGTAGGTTTCTATTTCTCCATCATATTTACGCTCAAATTCGTTCACTTTTGTCTATTCCCTCATTCCACTTGTGATGAGCCAGGCACTTTGTCTTTTTTCATTTAATTAATGTGAAATGATGTTGTGGAAGGAGGCACTCTCCTGGACTGATGGTGTGTTTTTCTGCAACCATTACATAGCATTTTATAAAAGTGCTTTGATATTCATCATTTTGTTTTATCTTAATGCTACGGCGAATATTATCTCTTTTACTATAGATCAAAACTCTGATGCTCAGAAGAGAGTCCTAGAAGAGTATTACAAGCAGAAGAGAAGGGGGGGGGTTCATTTAGGGAAAGAAATCCAGATGTCACTGCTGTCCATATTTCGGTCTCTCGGGATGCATGTGTCACTCAGGTTCTCTGGGAAGCAGGTGCTGAGGCAGACGGAGGAGTGCAAGAGCAGTATTGGTGGGGACTGCCCATGAAACCCACAGGGGGAGGAAGCACAGGATCGGATAGGAAAAGCCTCACCCACAGTCGGATGCAACACCATTGCCAGGAAAGGGGAGAGGAAGCAAGCTGAGCGAGGAGAGGCTTGGACCTGATGTGGTAATGACACAGCCTTGGCAAAGCCAATGGGGAGCACCTAAACAATCACTGTCCCTAGGGGGGTCCCCACTGGACAGCACTGGCCAGGACATCCCATAGCATGCTTGCTGTGGCTGGAGAGCACCCCACAGAGCTTGACTCACCTCGAATTCTTCCTTGATTAGAGTTTTGGTATAAGAATTTATTTTCCTGTACTATTTATTTTATTAGATCTATTATCTATCTATCTATCTATCTATCTATCTATCTATCTATCTATCTATCTATCATCTATCTATCTTGCTATCTCAGCTCAAACACTGTGTTTCAAGGGTTAGAATGGATCATTATTGTTCATTCTATTGCTAAAATGGTCAAATTTGGTCATTAGGGATGCCTTTGCATTGTCTTCTGTGCTCATCAACATCCTCCCGCACTACACTTTAAAAAACAACAACACTTTTTAACTTTATGGCATCACAGTAATTCCCAGGTCATCTGGATCCAAGGAAGATATTCCCTGGCCTGGTCCCGGACTCCACCCCTTCTCCAAGGATCCCTGTCCTTGTCTTGGATGGTGGCATGTAGTGAACAAGATCTGAGTGTGAGCTACAGAAAAAGCACTTTGCAAAATGCGGTGGGGAAATAAAGAGGAAAAAGGTCAGATTAGGGTAGTGAGTCCTCAAAGCTTGACACAGTCGCCTCACTAGACACCCGAGAAGAATTTGTTGGTACCGTGGCTAAATTCCTAAATCAAATGATCAAGTGAAAAATGCTTAATCTGGGCATTATGGGCAAGGTGGTTCTAGGTACCAAAGAGTTTCTCAGGATATTGGACTGTCAGTTTGAAAACCAGGGAAACCAGGATGAGTTGGTCACCCTAATGTAAAATACAGTTGGTGTGATGGCTACTTCTGCGTGAACTTCACTGGCCACAGAGTGCCCAGATTAAACATTATTTCTGGCTATGTCTATGAGTGTGTTTCTGGATGAGACTAACATTTCTACTGAAAACTCAGTAAAGAAGATGGCCCTCCCCAATGCAAATGGACATCATCTAATCCATTGAGGTCCTGAATAGAACAAAAAGGCAGAGGAAGGAATAATTTACACACACACACACACACACACACACACACACTCACTCCCCGGCCCCAGCCTCAATGCTTGCGTTGGGACAGCTCAGCTCATCTTCTCTTAACCTTGGACTGGAACGTACGACATCCGCTGCTCTGGTTCTTAGGTCTGGACTCAGACTGAATTACAACATCCGCCGCTCTGGCTCTTAAGTCTGGACTCAGACTGAATTACGCCACTCGTTTCCCTAGGTCTCCAGCTGGCAGGTGGCAGATTGTGTGATGCCTCAGCCTCTATAATTACATGAGTCAATTCCTCGTAACAAATCTATATCTACACCAACTGTGTTCATCAGGATTCTAATATCTATTTAGAGGTAGATAGATATTATAGGTAAATATAGCTGTAAGATAGATAGAAAGAGAGAGAGAGAGAGAGAGAGAGAGAGAGAAAACGAAATGCTGACTAACCATCTATCATTTTCCAGAGAACGCAGGCTAAAACAGTTAGTCAGGGAGGGAAAAGATTGATGAGGCTGTATTCATCAGGGAAGTCTTCCAGGATAGGCAAGGAGGTAGATCTCTGAGCCATGAGAGATCCTAACAACACCTTTTCCTCTCCTTGTGCATCGCAAATCCTGTCACTCTCGGTGAGTCATTTTTGCAGCCTGGGTCCCATCCACCACTCCTGAGTCTCTGCTCTCTCCTCACCAACCTGTCAATTATAGTTTTGGACATTCAACACTGCTCAGGTAGGCTGCATGGTCTTTACCAATGGAGCATGCTTCTCTGCCAGTGACAGACCGATGGAGCAGGAGGCCGGAATCCAGAGGCACAGTTACTGCTGAGCTTCCAACAGCATCCCATTTGAGGTCTACGGAAGCACAACTAAATCAACAAAAGCCTTGTTTGAAGTGTTACCGACCATAGCTGGGAGGTATATTGGCTGTTTCTATGAAGTATTTCCAAGAGGCCTGTGTGGGGAGGTTGAAGGACCAGGGCATGAAGGGTTTAGAGATAAATGAATTCTAGGCTTAAGCAGATACTCCATCAAACATCTTGTTAAGCTCTCTGTCTTTATGCACAAACTGTATTGATCCCATAATACAGATTCAGAAACGGAAGCTTTAGAGTGATTAACTGTCAAACCCAAGCTACAAAGTTACATGTGCTGGAGAAGAGAGAATTCTCACTTCCTAGTCGCTACTACACATACTCTTTGAAATCTTTAATGCACATAACAAGAAACAAAAATGTGAGCTTTGATTGGCCCAGCTTTCATCTTGTTTGAGTATTGAGCTCTTTCTTCACCAGCTTCCTATTAGGAGATCACAGAAGGCTGAGTCCAAGAAAGTTGTCACAGATGAAATATTTGTGGTAAAAATAAAAACAGTTAGTGAAACACATTGACGTTAATGGAGGTACACAAATACTACAACTCCTAATGAGGAACTGTTTTAGTTGATAAATCTAAATGATTGATATTGTTTGGTTCACTTAAGAAGACAAAGCATGGCCCTGGCCGCTTGGCTCAGTGGTAGAGCGTCGGCCTGGCGTGCAGAAGTCCTGGGTTCGATTCCCAGCTAGGGCACACAGGAGATGCGCCCATCTGCTTCTCCACCCCTCCCCCTCTCCTTCCTCTCTGTCTCTCCCCTGGTGGGTGTGCCGGGTGGATCCCGGTCGAGAGCATGTGGGAGTCTGTCTGACTGTCTCTCCCCGTTTCCAGCTTCAGAAAAATCCAAAAAAAAAAAAAAGAAGAAGACAAACCACCTCCTTCCTCCTGTTGGGCTGCCCTAGCAGTATTTGTTTGCAGCCCCGTTGTTCAGTCAGGGGGTGAGGACAGCAGCCATAGGAAGTGTTTCATTAAGAGATTTCAGATGCTCTGGGCACAAACACTGCTCCTTAGGGTGCAGGTGACAGGCAGAGTGTGAGACAGAGTCGGTAGGAGAACCAGTCTCCCCTCCTTGACTCAGAATTGAGTGTGTGGTTGGCACTTTGAGGGTTCATAGTTTGGGAAGCACTAGGAGATAACACCCCTACACACACATTAACATTCTCATACAGGGAGCTCCCACAGTGAAAAGAAAGACAGCAACTTCAATCGAAGAGTGAAGGGAGGCTGTGAGAAGGACATATACAGAAAACCAATGTTTTGGCCGTAAGAAGAGAGTCCAAGGTTATTTGTAATCAGATATCAGGCAAATGCCAATTCCAACAGGAAGCTACCCCTTTATGCCTACTAAACTGGTGCTTGTTAGAGAGCTGAGTAGCAGTAGTATTTTCAGGGATATACTGCTGGTGGAAGGGTGGGCTAGTACTTCTATTGTGGAGAGCCATATGCCACCACCCATGCAAATTACATGTGTGCGCACATGCGACCCAGCAGTTCCTTGCCTGATGTCTATCCCAAGGAAAGCATCCCAGAGTTCATAATAAACATGTACAGGTAAGTTTGTTGCATTATAGCTTATGTCCAGGAAGTTGGAGGCAGGCTGGCATTTCAGGGGCCTCTAGGACCCTGACGTAGCACCAAGGCAGCTTCCTGATTGGGCTATGTCTGTGTTGTACAGCGGTTAAATATTTTGGACATTATCCCTGTGGAGGGTCAGATGAAATAGATTTATACCATGAAATACTAAGCAGCAGTCAGAAGCAACAGATGTAGAGACAAACTTGTATTAGAAAAAGAAAACAAACCCAAAACTAGTTCATATGAAAAAATGAATTGTTCTATATCAATGTTATTTATATTAGTTAAAAATACACTCACATAAAACTAAAATATATATCTGATAAGAACACACATGCATGACTAAGATGATTACGTAGGGAGAGAGAAGAATAAAAGTGAGCTGGGGTGATTAAGGGAATGAAAAGAAGAATGAATGAATGAATGAATGAATGAATGAATGAATGAATGAAAACAAGAGATGAGCCATGCACAGGTCAATGGTGAGGACATATCATGAAGTGAAGTATGATCAACTCAACCACCTTGATCTGGAATACAAAATAAGAAAGTATTAACTAAAATACAACACCATGTGCCAAGTACTATGAAAAGAACTTTGCGTACATTAACTCATTTCATCCTGACAACAACCTTAAGCCCAGCCAGGTACTATCTGTTTTTGGGATCAAGTTCTGGCCACTTGCCTCTTTACTGTATCCTAGCAATGCTGATGTTGTTCCACTGGCTTCCCGAGTGGCCACCATCGACTGGACTCCAGAAGCTGAAACAGCAGCAGGATAAAGTGGGAGGGCCGCCCTGCTTATAGCTGGGAGGTGGCTGGTAAACTGTGTAGAGACATCCACCAAAGACTGTACTAGTTTCTATTGCTGCAGTAACAAATACCAGAGCCAGTGGCTTAGAATAATACAGATTTATAATTTTATAGTCCCGTAGGTTAAAACTCTAACATAGGTGTCACTGGACTAAAATCAAGATGTTGATAGGGACATGTTCCTTGGTGAAGGCTCTAAGGGAGAAACTGTCTCCTTGCATTTCCCAGCTTCTAGAGGCCACTATGTCTCAGCTCATGGCTCACCTCTTTCATGGTCAAAGCCAACAGTGCTGACGACTCTCGATGGCCGTTCTTCCATAATCACATCTTCCCCTCTAGTGCTCATATCAGCTGGAAAAGTTTCTTCTAGAGACCCAGATGGTTTGACTGAGCCCATATGGGTAATTCAGAATACTCTTCCCATCTAAAGGTCCTTAACCTGAATGCATCTGCAAAACCCCCCTTTCTATGAAGGGTTCTAGGGATTAAGGTGTGGGTATAGTTAAGGGACCATTGTTCTGCTTGCCAAAGGGATTAATAGAAATTCTTTGGGGTGGAATGACACTGAATTCTTCATGGGGGAGGAAGGGAAATTCACTCATGATATTAGTGTTCATGTGACTTCTTTTAAGATTTAAATGTTGAGAAAGTTTGCCAAAATTTGAGTCATACTTAAAATAGAGTCCTTTGCAAAAGAGCAAAAAAAGACCTTGGAAAAAGAATGAAACAAAAGGAGTGGAAGGAAGTTGTTTGCAGATACTCAGATTAACTGTGGGACGGGGTGGTTAGGGAGTTTGGGGGTGGTGTGGGACTGTAGGAGGGTGGAGAGTTGGGGATAAGGAAAGTGGCAGGCTTTCTGATTTATTGTGCTGGGATGAAGAGATAAAGGAAAAAATCTAGAAAGCATACATTTTCTTGTCTTCCTTAAAAGGAAGTTGAACTATAGCATTTTTTTTTATCAGCGAGGTGATTTTAATATTAAGAAACTATACTTTTTTTTCATATGTGTTAAGGTAATTCCTAGTAGAACTAAAAACTCCATGCTGCTATTACAAATCACTGAAAAAGATGAAAACAAGCATTGGCATACATCAGAAGGCAGAAGAGATGCACTAAGAGAACATAAAAAGAAAACACAAAGTAGGGTGGCAGAAGCTGGACCACGTGAGCTAGTAGAGCAATCTCTGTAAGTAGTGGTATGAGTTCCACTGCTAAAAAGGAGGACCCTTAGACAGCAAGAATATCTTTGTTTAAAGAATTGCTGCTTATGAGACGGACACAGTCATGCATTGCATAAGGACAAGGATACGTTTTGAGAAATGTGTCAAGTGATTTCGTTATTGTGTGACTATCACAGAGTGCACTTTACAAACTTAAATGGTGCAGCCTACTTCACACTTGGGCTACATGGTGTAGCCTACTGCATTTAGGCTACAAGCCTGTGCAGCATGTTACTGTACAAAACAACATGAGGTTGTATCAAGCACAAGAGAAAATAGTGCAATAGATATGAGATAAACAGGAGAGGTAAGAGGCTCCTGAAGGCATAACAGGTCATGCTGTTTTACAGAAAATGTTTTATAAGTACAAAGGATATATACTCTAAAATAACAATAAAATATACAGTAAAATAAATACATACCAGTAGTAACAGAGTCATTTATTATCACTATCAAGTATTATGTACTATGCATAATTGTATGTACAATACTTTTGTATGACTGGCAATGCAGTAAGTTTGTTTACACCAGCATTTACACAAACACATGAGTAATGAATGCACCGTGCTACAGCACTGAGATGGCTACAAGGTCTCCAGATGATAGGAATTTTTCAGCTCCATTATTATCTGACGGGACCATTGTTGTAGATATGGTCCATCATTGACCAAAACATTACTATGCATCGCATGACTGTCACTAAAGAAAAATGACATCAAAGTCTAAAAAGCAAAGTTGAGAAAGGTAATATTAATTAAAACAGAAAAGGTGGCTGCCAGGGTAGGAATAATAACATTACATTTAGGCAAAACTTGTTAACTTTAATTGTTGGCCAACAGGACCTTTCCTGAGAAGCAGAAAAATTACTTATATTAAAAAGTATAATCAATAATAAAGTTTTAAGATTACCAAATTTAATTTTTGAATCAATATAATAATCAAAATGTAATCTATTTTGTACATAAAAATTGTAAGTAGAGTTAGTGAGATATTTTAATTATTAGACATTAAATATGGGTATAAATAACAAACAATAAAAGTAAATTAAGTGGAATGAATTAGATCAAATTTTTACTTTACTGAAGTACACTTTCTTTTCACATGTGCATGGAATATTTATACAAAATAATTGTATGATGCACACTGAAGATTACAAAAAAATTAAAAAAGCAATTAGGAGATTAATAATATAATGTATGAATAAAGTATTTATAGCTGCTTGAATTTGAGGAAAAATTTTATCAAATAAAATTATTTTTAAAACTCAAGATGAAAATAATAAATTATTTATAAAATAATAAAACTTTTTAATTTAAAATGTTATTAAAACAGATATAATATAATTAAGGCAGAACTCCAAAATAAATCCTAAGCTTGAAATGTTTTAGAATAAAATAAAAAGATGAAAATTAATCCATTGAGCATTCTAATTAAAATATTTTTAAAAAAAGAAGGAATCATAGTACCTATCAAAACAATAAATAAATTTGAAAGCCATGAAGTTGAATAAGAAATCTAAGAATTGGGTTTTTTTAAAGGGACTACTAGAATAACTCAAATGGTAAATTTCTCCAAATGAAAGAAAATACAAATACCTAAAATGAAAGAAAAAGGGGTTTAACAATTGAAAATAAAAGACAGTATATAGTTATAAATGAATATAAATGCAACTATGGCTGTACATAATCATATTCTATTAGTAATGGGAAATTTTTATAAAATGGAAGGTTTTTTACATAAATATGAAATAACAAATTGACATAAAAGCAAATAAAAATTTGCAATGATAGTAAGTGATGGAGAAAATGAAGAAACATTTAGTGTGGGTGTTTTTTTTGCTTGCCTCTCCTGCCCTACTCTGTCTCTACCCTTCTCTGAAACGGTCTGTGTCTCTGGAGGTTGACTTGTGTAGACAATGTCAATAATGCCTTTGACCTCTTTCGTGTTGGGTTTGGCTGATAAGAGACACCAATTATAGGGCAGAAGGCAGGAAAGGAGTATGGTTAAATAATTATGTGTTAGGTTTCTCCCTGAAGAGTCATTTGAGATTGTTGGTATCCCATTGCCAGAGACCACAGCTTCTGTCTCACAGCCATCGCTACACTGGACTGGTCTTGCTGGGGGCTCCAGTGGTCACCTCCTCATATCACTTCTTCACACCTCAGGTGGCAACACCTCCCCCCTGCAGTCTGCCCACTTCTTTGTAAATGAGCCTTTCATTAAACACTATTTGCTCACCCGTTTGAATGTACTATCTTATTCCAATTTGGGTGGTAACATAACAAATTAATAAAAAAGACAACTTTGCTGGTCTTACTAATAGAAAAATTCAGTGAAATCACTGATCATGTTCCCAAAGTTTTAAGGAACAGATAACTAACCCTCAACTTTTATTAATCCCCTTCTAAAAAAGGGTAGAAAGCCATAAAATTTCTGCCTTAAGGCAAATATTCTTGATGCCAAAACCTGACTAAGATAATCAGTTATAGAATAATCTCACTTATAAATATAAAACTATGTGATTAAAATCATTTTTAATAAGTAGAATTTAATGATAAACAATGAATATATAGCAGGAAGGGTTTGCTCCAAGTATAAAAGTAATCACTAGTAAGAAAAATATTAATATATTATTATAGCTTATAGTACCATCTCAGAAAAATGTGTGTATGAATCAATCAATAAATGAATAGAGAAGGACACTTTCTTAATTCAATCTATTATTTAAAAGGTGTAAATGTGGGAATGGTATTATCAAGAATACCTATATTCCAAGCCAATAGTTGACATTATGCTCCAAGGAGAAAAAGCCCTTGAGGCTCTCCTTTACAAAGTACCTAAAAACCGAGCCTCGTCCACCTTTTTATTTAATTCGCTTTTGAAAGTGATTAGAAGTAGTCGTGTGTCAATTGGCCATCAAGGAGGTGGGCGTCTGGTCTTTATCCTGAAAGGACGCTGAGTAACCTGGACAGGATGGCGCTCCTCTGCCTGCCAGGCGCCTCCAGGAGCAGTGCTTGTTGCTCACCACGTGCTGTTCTGCAGGGGAAAACAGAAAGCTCAGCTTGATTCCATAGGGGCTATCTAGTCCAAATGCCTCATTTTGCATGTAAGAATCATGAATTTCTGGCAGGAGAGGGGAGTTCCTTATGAGCCACCCCCAACCCCCACTGGCAGAACTCAGACGAATAACCGAGCACCTGCACTTACTGCTCACTCCTCAAATGCCCTATGGAAACAGTACAGGCCAGGAGATGAGGCCAGGAGATGGGGCCGGAGACATAAGCCTGCCTGAGACCACAGGGGAAAGGGAGTCTGAGGCAGACAGACAGGCATGACACTCACGCCAAGCTTATCATTTTGTTTTATCTTAATGACATTTTATAGAACAGTTGCATAATTTTTGCATTCTTTTAAAGTAGTTGTTTAGCATTTATAGAATGAGGGTCGTCTACCACAGCCATGGAGAGCACATTTCTGATTCTGTCTGAAAGGTTGGCATGCCCTTGGACCTTGTGTCTTCATCTGGTTCGGAGACAGGGTTTTGAATTGGAACCCAAATTTGCCGGTTCCTTAGGCCGAAGTCTGCACTGTGGTACTTGGGCCTCCTGGTTCCTGGGTAAGAGTACTTTCCTTGGGAACCACTCTCTGAGATTGTGGCTGAGCATTGCATTGTTCTTCCTCTTCCAGGGAAGTCCAAGGGTATTTCTTACCCACATGCTCTGTGCCAGGTAAGGAGTGAAAGGCTGGGCAGGCAGGGTCTTCACTAGCCTGGAGGAAGAGCCTGGGCTGGAACATTCGACGGTGCTGGCCAGCTGCAATTCATCATCTGTCTCTGAAAATTCCAGCCAGGAGGGGGTGGCCATGACCAGGCATGAGGACCGCCATTTTTGAGAGCTGCCATGAAGTTCTTTAGAAACTCTTTTTATTCTGGTGTCTGTGTTTGACTTCCTGCTGCAGGGTGTCTGCCACCTTTCTCCCCAGGCGGCCTGCTCTGGCTGTTCCAGTCGGGGTTTTTTGCTTCCTCTCTTTCAGGGGAAGGTTCCCTCTGCACACACTAAGAAGCCATCACCCTGGGTGTTTCTTATGCCAAATCCTGCTTAAATGCTGCCACTGCTTCTTTAGAGACATTTCTTAAAACACAACGGGAACTATCACCTTTTTCATGGGTTTAT
This sequence comes from Saccopteryx leptura, assembly GCF_036850995.1. Taxonomy (NCBI): domain Eukaryota; kingdom Metazoa; phylum Chordata; class Mammalia; order Chiroptera; family Emballonuridae; genus Saccopteryx; species Saccopteryx leptura. The sequence continues at coordinate 194,039,607 of NC_089506.1, forward strand.
CTCACTGGCCAGTCCCGTGCTGGTTCAAGATCATCTGCCAGCAGCACTCCTACAGTCCCTAGAAGAGGCACTGGTGACACTTGGAAATACTGCACATCGGACATCTTCATTATGATTATTCTTTCATATTTAATTATCAGTAATAGTAATAAAGTAATAAACTGCTATTTGTAAGTATTTGTTCAACATACCCCTCACAGGTCTCCTGGCATGGACCAGGACTCTCAGGCTCACTGCCTAAACCAGGGGAAGTCAACCTTTTTATACCTACCGCCCACTTTTGTATCTCTGTTAGTAGTAAAATTTTCTAACCGCCCACCAGTTCCACAGTAATGGTGATTTATAAAGTAGGGAAGTAACTTTACTTTATAAAATTTATAAAGCAGAGTTACAGCAAGTTAAAGCATATAATAATAATTACTTACCAAGTACTTTATGTCAGATTTTCGCTAAGTTTGGCAGAATAAATCTTTATAAAACAACTTACTATAGTTAAATCTATCTTTCTTTTTATACTTTGGTTGCTCCGCTACCGCCCACCATGAAAGCTGGAATGCCCACTAGTGGGCGGTAGGGACCAAGTTGACTACTACTGGCCTATACTTACAATCTGGTGTCCTCAAACTGGTGTCAAAAGCTTCTAGGCTTTACTGGCTTCCCAGATAAGATGAGAACCAAGGATCCCTGGTTGGCTAGCCTGGCATTACCATTCTTCACCAGCCGTGCCTCACCACGCCCGTTCTCTCTGCTGCAGTACTCTGTACTCTGTGCTGAAGCCAGATGGGGCCTGTTGTTCCTCAGGCCCGTGTACAGTGTCTGTCTCCACCCTGTTGCACCTGGTGTGCCTTTCCCACAGATCTAAGCCTTCTAATACCCTGCACATGCTTCACAACGCTTCCAAAGTAACAGGTGTCTCATGATGTGTCCTGGATCTGTGTGGCTTGAAAGTCTGGCCATTTTCTGCCTCAGCTTATTCTTTCTGCTGGGCTACCTGGAGTCTTTGTCACCCCTGATGCTTACACACACATATGTATGTGTCCATAAATACATATATATGTATATATCACCTATCTCTCCATTAATCTGTCTGTCTATATCACTTGTCCTTGACAGCAAGCCTTTGTGTCATTTATCTATTACTGCTTCCCAAAACACTCTAGGGTATGAACTATTATTACCTTCACCTTTCCTAAGAGGACCGGGAGATTCAGAGAGACTAAGTGACTCCCCCTTTTCCTCTTCTAGAAGTCTAGTTTACCTCTCTTATAAAGATCTTCTCCAGAGTGCCTAGCATGATGCTTGTTTGTTAAATGAATGAACACATGTGTTAAGTAAATGAATAAATATCTGTGAATGCTATTATCTGATTATCTTTTAGTTCTATTGCCTGGTTTCTTTTGGGCCCGTACATGCAGTGTCAAGGTTCAATTTCTTGGCTACTATTACATATTCCAATTGAAGAACAGAAGTGTGACCAGAAGATAAAACGTCAGTCTGACTCTGGGTTAACCAGTGTTTCTAATTAAGCCACACGATGCAGTGCTTACAGATAAATACAGTGTGGCTTCAGTGATAACTCAGCTAATAGTTCATGGTCTCCATTATCTTCCTCCCTGGCAATTCCCTGATGAGTGTATAAATCCCTGTGGAATCATGGCCTCCATCTTTGTAATGAGGTCTTTAAAAACCAGGGGAAATTATATAGCAGCTGATAAGATTGGCTTCATAAAGGTTTCTCTTCCCGCTTCTGCCCAGTGAAGTAAATACCATGTGACAGGCCTAAGAGTTGAATTTCATGTGATCTGGCGGGGCCACATCATTGAGTCAATTCTTCAAGCCGAAAAGGAGTGTTAAATGCAGTCTCTGTCTTCTCTGCTCTTCTGGGTAACAGACATGGAGCTATTCCTTTCTGCCGGTGAAGAGTGGGATCGAGTGGGAGAGCTTGGCTGTCCCAGTCATGAACCCAGGTACTAATCCTCTCGTGGCCAGTGTTTACTAAGCCCCTACTACGTCTTAGGCCATGGGCCAAGTGTTAAGGTTACAATAATGACAAATGAACCTAGAAGGAAGCACCAAGAAGGCTGAATGAGTAAGAGGAGCGCATACTCCGATGGGCCAGACGCTCGTCTGTTAGCACTCTGCATCACTTCTGACTCCTACATGCTCCCGCTGGTATGGCAGGTGCCCGAAGCATGGGAACCTGTTTCCTCCAATCGCTAGCCAACAGGATTCTGGTTTACATTCTGTTCTGAGAAGCTCACATGCAAGACTTAGCATGGCAGCAGCGGTACCTTAGGCAGACATGACTTTCTCCAAACTTACTTAACATTTGTAATTGCAGCCCTTCTAATGATTAGTAAACCTTCAATGCCCGCTGGTAAAGCCCCTACTATTGAAATACCTAGTATGTGGCTTTTGTTTTTTTAATGAAATTTTGATTTACATACCTTATATTTTCTAAAGTTTTTTGGATATCTTCTCCCATGATAAGAAAGGACCAGGATTTGCTACCTTTGGGAAGACTGTGATCATCAAGTGGGGTTTACCCCATGCATGTTAAAACAAAGAGCAAAAAGTGAAGGAGATTCTTATTTGGGTTTATAAGAAATTGATGGTAAACCAATGTTTTGAGAGTTACTAAACAAATACGTGCTAGAATGAACTACATATATTTATTTATCTCTGTATGTATGTAGTTCATGGGAATCATGTGAGGACTACAGTGTTGTTCCTAGCCTCATAGATCCAACAGTTAGCTATCTGGTGGATTCACTGAGAAAGAAGTAGATGAAATACTAAATGTGACCAAAATAACATGAATGTGACCACAAAGAATGAGCCACAAAGAAAGAACCACAGAGCTCCGGGTCACTTTCTCTGAGAACTATAAGACTTAACTGGCCATATGGCTAAAGTTCTAAATCTTGTTCAGAGCCTCTGGTTCTGGGAGATCTCAGGTGCCCACACTGAGCAACAGCTTTGGAACTATCTCCCGCATCTCAGAAGGTCTTAGTGATTGTTCCAGTTCAGATTGCAGTCTGCAACTGTTGCAGGTTTTGTTTTGCTTCCTATGGAAAAGAGTGCAGGTGTTCAGAATGGATTAATCATAATCTTTTATTCACAGCACACGCATTCTTGGTCCATGCACAGGCCTTGTGTTAATTATTTATTTGTCAATTAATGTCTTTTTTTAATTTTTTTTTTTATATTTTTCCGAAGCTGGAAACGGGGAGGCAGTCAGACAGACTCCCACATGCGCCCGACCAGGATCCACCCGGCATGCCCACCAGGGGGCGATGCTCTGCCCATCTGGGGCATTGCTCTGCTGCAACCAGAGCCATTCTAGTGCTTGAGGCAGAGGCCACAGAGCCATCTTCAGCGCCCAGGACAACCTTGCTCCAATGGAGCCTTGGCTGAGGGAGGGGAAGAGAGAGACAGAAAGGAAGGAGAGGGGGAGGGGTAGAGAAGCAGATGGGCACCTCTCCTGTATGCCCTGGCTGGGAATCGAACCTGGGACTCCTGCACGCCAGGCCAATGCTCTACCACTGAGCCAACCGGCCAGGGCCTATTAGTGTGTCTTAATAATGCAGTCAGCATCCACAACCATCACTCTTGGATCCCGTTGAAGTTTTCTCTACTTCAATATGTTATGCAAAATGCTGGCAGAATTTTACATCTTAGTAAAAATAGCTATGTGATTTTTCAGGTGTCTCTTTAACCTCATCACTAGATCTATATCTTGGACAGAGTCTGCATTTTCTTCCTTGCCTGTGAAAATAAGGAATAGACATTTTAAACTCTTTTTGGCAGAAAGAATAATATCTTTCTAGTAGCCCAAGCTACAAATGGATCAGTCTTGGGCAAAAATATAAGTGCCCTGACATTTTTGTTTATAGCTATTAAAGCCTCCATTTGGCAATAGCAGATTAGGCCTTTTTACATGATCAGAGTGGCATGGGTTATATTAAAACCTTGGGAACTCTGTTTTGGATTAATAGAGGAAATGAGCCTCTTGAAGAAATAATTTATTTTTAACAGTAGATATTCAAAAATAATAAATGAATAAATAAGTGAAGACTACTTAAATATTCTTTAAATAAGGGTATGTGCACTTGTTAAAATCTAAGCAAAAATTATATATAAAAGCTCTGACAAAATGTACATTTCAAAAACATGCAAACAATTATCTCTACTTAACTGCAAAATTTTAATTTTTTGAAAGCATGAATTTGAACTAAACTAATCATTAAATATAGAAAACCACATTTAACCATGCCAATTTGCTTACCACTAAATTGAACAAAAAGTATGTTATGTTAAACATAAAACAAAACCTAGAAATTCTAAAATAAGTAGAAACAAAAGAAAACAAAAGAATTAAATGAATTGAAAATCAGATTTAAAAATGTGTTCTGAAATGATTGTAATGTAACAAAAAGGTATTCTCTAACATGAATATGAACCAAAATAGTTCTTTAATATTTATTTAATAATTTCTGAAAGAGTTGACTGTTTTACCATCATAAAGAGTCAGTTAGTGTGAGAAGCCTCTCACTATACTTTCACTATAATTCAACATAATCGATGGGTGAGAGATAGCTAGATAGCTAGATGATAGATGATAGATAGATAAATAGATAGATAGATAGATGATAGCTAGATGACAGATGATAGATAGATAGATAGATAGATAGATAGATAGATGATAGCTAGATGACAGATGATAGATAGATAGATAGATAGATAGATAGATGATAGCTAGATGACAGATGATAGATAGATAGATAGATGATAGCTAGATGACAGATGATAGATAGATGATAGATGATAGATAGATAGATGATAGATGATAAATAGAAGGATGATAGCTAGATGACAGATGATAGATAGATAGATAGATAGATGATAGATGATCGATAGATAGATAGATGATAGATGATAGATAGATGATAGATAGGTAGATGATAGATAGATGATAGATGATAGATAGATAGATAGATAGATAGATAGATGATAGATGATAGATAGATAGATGATAGATAGATGACAGATGATAGATAGATAGATGATAGCTAGATGACAGATGATAGATAGATAGATGATAGATAGATAGATAGATAGATAGATAGATAGATAGATAGATAGATTCTCTGTTGGGTGATAAGCAACTGGAAAGGACCCTCACATATATAAAAAATAAAATAAATTTCTACTCTGTGAGCTTTCCTCCAAATCTAGGAGATCTGTCCAGTCCTTCAGAGGGAAATAACTAAACACATTTCAACCACATCTATGGTAGAACTAAATTTTCTCATATGATGGACAGAACCTACTGTGGACCTCAAAAAGGTCACCCATTTTCAACTAGTACCACAAATCAAGCACATTAACGGTTAGTCAATCTTAGTCCTCAGACCACACCTGCACCCTTTCTCTAGCCACAGCACCTATTCAAAGATGATTGCATTCCTTAGAGCTACATCTAATAGAGATAGGTACATCTGTGAGATATTCTGGAGTCCATCTTACCCACTCTCCTAGCCATGAAAGCATTATTGCAATCACAACCTCCTTTATTGAACGAAGTGCCATACCCTTTCCATTTATTATCTCACACCTATGTGCCTTCAATGTAAATTCTATTATTTAACTTTTACAGATAAAGAAACTGAGGGTGGGGAATTATGTGACTTGACTACAGCTACACAGGAACTGAATAATGAAGCCAGGAATTAAACATGAACCTTTCTCTAAAGCCCACATTTTCTGTGCTATACTAGCATGCCAATGACATTATCCTCCTAGGTCCAACTCTTCCAAGGATGTAGAGCTCACGCCTTCAGAAGACAGCCTGACTCTTACTTAGTTGGTCAAGTAAAATCAGAAGAAGAATCTTTCCTGGCTCTTTCACCCATTGGTGCTGCCCTTGGAAGCAAGGGAAATAAATAAATACTCCACGTGACAGACTTTCAAATATCTGAAGACTCCTCCATGATGCTCAAGGTCTTCTTTTTTGCGTGTTGATGTCACCATGGACTCACAAGTTGTGGCCATGTTTGCCACCACAAAGGATCTCGCTTAACAGATGAGAAAGTGAAACCCATGAGGTTGAATGATAGCATGACTTTCGGAACCTTTAAACTCCTTCTCCAGGTGTTGGGCATGTGTGTAAGAAAGTTAAACAATTTCACCTTCAGGTCTCTCTGTGATTGATGGTGGGGAGGCAATGGGAAAACCCTTATTTTTAACAGTGAATCCATTGAAATGATTGATGTATGAAAAATCGGTGACCCTCTGACCCATGTCCTAGAAAGGACTCTTAAACCAGTAAAGTATATAGAATCTCTGAGTCAACCCTTGGCATTTTGTCCACTGTTATGATTCTCTGCGAAGATTTGCAGCACACTCAATACTCATATCTATGTGTCAACTACTATCTGACGAACTCTGTTCCAGGCACTGGGAGCGCAGTACATTGAGATAAGCAATATTCCTGCCCTGATGGAGCTTTCCTGTAAAAAAAAAAAAAAAAAAAAAGAAAAAATCAGAAAAGTGTTCCGGGGGAGGGTGTAAAATTAAAAATGGGTGGTGAGAGAACGTTTCATTGAAGTGACATTTGGGCAAAGACCTAGAGGTGATGAGGGTGTGCACTAGGCTATGTGGGGAAGAGAGAGAACTCAAGGCTGAGGGATGGAGCAAGAGGAAGCCCATGGGGCTGATGGTTGTTTCAACAGCGAACTGCATGATCTCGATGAGGTCAGGGAGGGCGGGGCCAGGTGGTTTAGAACAGTGGCTCTCAAAGTGTGGGCCAGGATCCTGGGCTTCCCCACATGCTTTCTGAAAAGCCAAGAAATAAAAAAAGAAATTTTATAATAACCCTGAGATGGAGTTTTCCACAGGCTATATGATGTATGATATTGCAATAGAGTGAATGCAGAAGCAGGTATGAGAACGCAGTCTCTCTTCTATGAAAGCTGAACATTAAAAAGAGTTTTGCAAAAATATCCCACAGTGCCACTATCACCAAAATTTTTATCTTTTTGGTTTTGGAAAACATAGTTATTTTTCATAAAAATGTTATTTATGGTAATAGACAATAAGTTTATTATTGTTATTTTTCAATGAGTTATATACATCTTTAACGTTCTCAATTTTAATTTCTAATATGGGAGATACTGATAAACATAACTTATAAAAAAAATAGTTCTTTTCAGTCTTCAATAAGTTTTTATAAGTTTTAAACCCCTTTAAGGGGTCCTGACATCAAATGGTTAAGAATCACCAATGAAGAGCATTCCATTTTATGTCGATGACTTTTGCTTTCTGGCACTGGCCAGGGGAATGGTAAGGTCTGACTTACAGCTCGGCGGGCTGTCTGATTCATGACCGAGAGGAGGGTGGTGGGGGAGAGAAAGGGTCGAGCACGAAGGCCCATTAGGAGGTGGTTGCAATGGTCTGGCAAGAGATGACATCGGCTAGGACCGGGGGATAAAGGAGGAAATAGTCACAATTTTGGATTTATTTTGTAAATGAATCAATAGGTTTTGTTGACAGGTTGAATGTGGAATATGAAAGTAAAATAAGCATCAAGGAATCTTCCAAGCTTTTCTGTCTGCTGTTATTGAATGGATGAGCTGGAAGCACGGAGTCATTAACTGCACAGGAACACTGTCACACACCGGTAATCCGGAACTTGAAGACTCGCCTTGCAGCATCCCCACCTTCTGCCTCTGGAAGAACACACGGGGTGCAGGAAAGCGAGGAGCGTTGTATCTCACAGAAGGAACGAGTGCCTAGGCCTGGGAGGCGGGTTTACTGTAAGCAATGCTAACGTGGTTTTGCCATCACAGAGGATGATCAGAGAAAGTCCTGCAGCCACCGTTAGGGTTTTTCTGTGCTGTCTGTGGGGCAGAGGCAGGGAGCACATCTCACAGCTCCGGAATGTGCCGGAGCAGGACAGGGGTACTGTGTGCTTCTCTGAACCCAGAGGACCCCCCAGGCTCCCTTGCTCCCCATCGATCCTGTTGCCACCTACAGACATGGTGCCCAGCTTCTTTGTCTCGGGCTGGTGTGATGGTGTTTGCAGCAACATTGACTCAGCGGAAAAGGCGCGCAAGCAGCCTCAGGGGAATCACATCTGCAGGAGGCGGATCGCCAGGAGAGAATGAAGCTGATATGCCTGTGACACCACCAGCCCCTGCCTTCCAGCCCCTCTCTCCTTCCCGCTGATCCGTTAGCAAGTGGAGATGAGAAAGAGTGCTAGGTGTCACATGCTCTGAGCACAAGTGTGCTCCTGTCCCCTCTTCGTCACTTACTGATGCTAGAACACAGCTGCTTGCTGTAAGATCAGCTGGTGTGCGTGCTCTCATCTCGATCTCGATCCACATTTTGTGCCTTGAGATAAGACAGTGACCAGTGTCCATAGTGCACATAGGGCAATAGCACATAAACTTTATTTTCCTTTCTTTCTTTTTTTTTTTTAATTTTTTAATTTTTTTTTTTTTTTTTTTTTTTTTGTATTTTTCTGAAGCTGGAAACGGGGAGAGACAGTCAGACAGACTCCCGCATGCGCCCGACCGGGATCCACCCGGCACGCCCACCAGGGGCGATGCTCTGCCCACCAGGGGGCGATGCTCTGCCCCTCCGGGGCGTCGCTCTGCCGCGACCAGAGCCACTCTAGCGCCTGGGGCAGAGGCCAAGGAGCCATCCCCAGCGCCTGGGCCATCCCTGCTCCAATGGAGCCTTGGCTGCGGGAGGGGAAGAGAGAGACAGAGAGGAAGGAGGGCGGGGGTGGAGAAGCAAATGGGCGCTTCTCCTATGTGCCCTGGCCAGGAATTGAACCCAGGTCCCCCGCACGCCAGGCCGATGCTCTACCGCTGAGCCAACCGGCCAGGGCCTATTTTCCTTTCAATTAGAAAAACAAGTTCATACACTACCTTAGGACAACTTGTGTAATTTCCATTCTTACTCTGCTACCCTTCCCACCCCCTCCCACTTCCCTTTCCTCCTCTTCCTCTTCTCCTTCTCTTTCCCTTTTCTCTTCCTCTTTTTCTTCTTCCTACTATTATCATTATTCATTCCCACTAAAGGACTCAGTGAAGCCCAAGGCAACAAAACACCTTTGCTCATTCATTAATCATTAGTTTGCTCACTGAGTTGGGTTGAGACCATGTATCAGTCAATCAGTTAGGTTTCCCCAGAGGAGCAGAATATATATATATATATATATATATATATATATATATATATATATATATCCACATATATGTATACATATATAGGCTAGTGTTGAACCATTAGACCAAATAACTGGGTACCATAGCCTAACCAGCTAACACACAGTTAACCGTCACTGAACAGTTAAATGGCCAAGCCCTGAGGAGGGAGGTCATATTTTATTTCCAACAAAGTAATAGCTGAAGGAAGTGAGAAACAGCTATGAAATAAGGGCTCTGAGTTTAGTGCTCTGGGACAGAAGTGAAAAGAGAGGCCAGCCCATAATACTCGACCTAGAGAGACGATCTGCATTCTGAGAGCCAGAGACATGAGCGGTTTCTAAGACCTTTTCTCTCCACACGTGCAAAAATCATTTCACTGACTTGAGCCACAGCGCAATCTCAGAGTCCATTTCAATTTGTAGGCAGCCTACTGGGAAAACATCTTGTGAAGTTGCTAGATTGTACCAATTCTGAGGTTGTACAAAGAAAAAGATGGAGTTCCAGCCCCTCCCAGCCTGTGGCCTTGAGACATTTTGCCAGCCAGTTACTAAACAAGTGTGCTGAGCTCCCATGGGCTGGTTCCTAACACACCCTCTCACTCCGAATCTAACATGCTCCCGTTCTCATCCCCAGGCTTGCACTCTCCCCCTATGCTTACAGTCCCGTCTTCTCATTTTCCCCCACGTAACTGTCATTGCTTATTAGTGCTTCATATTCCCAGTTTTACTCAAACGGTTATGCAAGAAATTGGGTTAGATTCACACTGGATCTTCATCTCCTCATCCTCTCCCTCTGCTACCTCCACCTTCTATCCATCTCTGCAACAGCTAGCCCCCCTGGACACAGCTCCCTAACTGCAGCCCACAGCTCTGGGCCCTGCTCTCATCTGCCCAAGCGCTGTAAGCAGCTGAATTCTGTGCGTTTGGTGGTATTATATCAATAGTACGTGGTCAATAAATACTAATATTGTAATTATAGTTTTCTGGGTACTAGTACTTGATGGGTCTGGAAACCAGATGGGAAAACCCAAGAAATTTAAAAATTAAGTTCCAAAAATCAGTATGTGGCCCTGACCGGATAGCTCGGTTGGCTAGAGCAGTGGTCCCCAACCCCTGGGCTGCGGACCAGTATTGGTCCGTGGGCCATTTGGTACCGGTCCGCAGAGAAAGAATAAATAACTTACATTATTTCCGTTTTATTTATATTTAAGTCTGAACGATGTTTTATTTTTAAAAAATGACCAGATTCTCTCTGTTACATCCATCTAAGACTCACTCTTGATACTGGTCTCGTAAGTTCGACATTTATATTTAAAAATACTACAGTTTTTACACCAGTCGCATAATTTTATTTTGTGCATTTATCTGTCCCACCCTAAAGGCCGGTCTATGAAAATATTTTCTGACATTAAACCGGTCCGAGGCCCAAAAAAGGTTGGGGATCGCTGGGCTAGAGCGTCATGCTGAAGCACAGAGGTTGTCAGTTTGATCCCCGGTCAGGGCACAGACAGGAACAGATCAATGTTCCCGTCATCTCTGTCTCTGTCTCTCTTTCTCTCTCTCCTTTCCTTTCTCTCTAAAATCAATAAAATAAACATTTTAAAAAAATCAGTATGTGAGAAGGAGGCATTGTCAAGCAAGGCAGTTAAATCTTAAGTACTAATGATTGGAACTCTGCTGGGAAAATGGAGACCCAGATATAGTGGAGGCGGGTCCTTGAAGGAATAACCCTGAGCGTGAAGCATTGGTAGGGAACAGAGAAGCGCAGGCAAGATAGTGGAATAGGAAAGTGAGTGGTGCTAAGACAGCGATTGAAGACATCTGTCTGGGTCAGGATTGCTTTCCGGAGGTTCTCCTCATCAGTTCTTATGTCATCTGGAACCTGAACGGCAGAAATGATTTATTAAAAGGGCACAAGACGGAGAAGTTTATTGGACTTTTAGTCAAGACAAAAGCTCGTTTTTAGGGTTTCCAAGTGGCCACTGTCACAGACACAGTGAGATAAGGTGAGTCCTTGTTCCAGTATGGTGCAGTCATGTGAGCGTAAGCAATTCACTGGACTACTCTGAGTGTCAGTTTCCTCGATCCCAGAGGGATGCTATTGTAACTCAGACGTCAGCTGAAATTTCCCTTCCCTTACATTTTAGATTTTAACCCTTTGAGCAGTACAAACATTCATGTATGTCCTTGTACCTCCTGACCATCCAGAGTATGACCGATTTTTTTTTTTAAATGTGTAAGGCAACATGAAAAAAAGGCAAATGTATGTTCTTTTTTTTTTTTTTTTTTTTGTATTTTTCTGAAGCTGGAAACGGGGACAGACAGTCAGACAGACTCCCGCATGCGCCCGACGGGGATCCACCCGGCACGCCCACCAGGGGGCGATGCTCTGCCCACCAGGGGGCAATGCTCTGCCCCTCCGGGGCGTCGCTCTGCTGCGACCAGAGCTACTCTAGCACCTGGGGCAGAGGCCAAGGAGCCATCCCCAGCGCCCGGGCCATCTTTGCTCCAATGGAGCCTTGGTTGCAGGAGGGGAAGAGAGAGACAGAGAGGAAAGAGAGGGGGAGGGGTGGAGAAGCAAATGGGCGCTTCTCTTATGTGCCCTGGCTGGGAATCAAACCCGGGTCCCCCACATGCCAGGCCGACGCTCTACCGCTGAGCCAACTGGCCAGGGCCCAAATGTATGTTCTTTTGTTTCTTTAAGTTGGTTATCAAACACGATTTTAAGTTAATAAAACTGAAACTAATTCCCTTTTTTTCTGAAAAAAAAAACAACAACTTACTCCTGGTGGTCAGCGAGCATGAAAAAAACTCACTACTCAAAGGATTAAGTTTGGTTTGCAGCGCCATCTCACAAATTGTTCAACGTCTTTCCTGAAGCGGTCTCAAGACTGGATGGATGTCTAGTCCCTGGTCACCTCGACTCTAAGCTTTGGTGTTTATTCTTTTAGTGAGACTTTGTGATGTTGCCTCTCTTCATGCAGACAGGGATATGATCATCTGCTCTCAGATTTCCTTCCAGCCTACCACTTACAAAAGGCCTTTGTGTTTCTAGCCAACTTTGTGGGTAATCAAATGCAAGCAATTTAGAACAGAATGGCTTGCATCTTATTCTCTAAGTCCATTGACTCTCCACTAGGCCAGACCCCTTTTCTCTTCTCTCTCTCTCTTCCTTCTCTGCCCCCCTCCCCTAATTTCTAATTTCTATTCATTTTGTTACAGAAGTTTATCTGTTCCTTTTGCAGTACAATCTCCTTCCCACCTCCAAAGTGTCTTGTGTTCTATATTGCATGGCTCATGAAGGTAGTTTCCTAAGCCCAGGTAACTTCTCTCTAAAAAGTGTCTGGTTCCAGTCTTTAGATACTAACTGTTTTCATTTCTACTTTGTTGTGAAGAACTCATTGCAATAATAAACATAATGCACATAGGGAACTGGTACAACTCACGGAAACTTCTGAGCATTTGTAATGCTCTAGGAATTGTTCTGAGAACTTCCCCACGCATCAAGTCGGTATTGCTTCCAAATCTCTCCAACCTCGCAGGTCCATGTCCTGAACTGAGCTGACTCCAGCAGTCCAGGTTGCTGCCTTGCTCGGAGGCCAGGAGAGAGGGATTCATCCACAAGATGAGTCAAGATGTTTCTGCAGAAGGAACTTAATGCAAAGGGATGAGAATGAGAAACTAGAGCTTTGAGCCTGTACTGGGGAGGAAGGCTGAAGATTCTGAGCATGGAGAGGTCTCTGCTTCTGGAATCCAGCCCAAGCCCCATGGCTCCTGTGGAAGACACAAGGCAAAGGGGTTGTGGACCAAGAACTATAGTGACACTCATAGCTTCGGTAGCTTTGGTGAGAAATCAGTGAGCACGGTAGAGGCAATGACTCCTTTGATGGTCAGCAGTGGCAATGTCTTTAGCAAACATTGACAGAGGGGTTGATATTTGGGAAAAAAAGATCTCAGCAAGGGACACTATAATAGACAACTGTGGAAAGAGCTTATGGGCAGGGAGAAGTCCTACTAGTGGACAAAAGGACATTAGAGGTGCCTCTAGCATTGGCAGAATGTGCCGAGGCATTTTGTGAGCAGTTTGGGAGAGGTGGACTTCTTAAAGATCATGTGAGAGGTAAGCCAGAACCCTATTTTTATATAACTGTTTTAAAAATTTTATCTCAAGAGTTTTATATTCACAGGAACATTTCAAAGAACATTTAGACTTCTTAAAGATCATGTGAGAAGTAAGCCAGAACCCTATTTTTATATAAATGTTTTTAAAATTTTATCTCAAGAGTTTTATATTCACAGGAACATTTCAAAGAGAGTGCAGAGTTCTCATACACCCCATCTCCATCTCCCCCTATTATTTACCTTTTACAGTAGCGTGATGCATTTGTTATAATTATAATAAACCGATACTTACACATTATTAACTGAAGTTCATGCTTTATTCAGATTTCAATAGTTTTTACCCAATGTCCTTCTTTTATTGCAGGATCCCTTCCAAGGGGCCACGTTACATTGAGTTGTCACGTGTCCTTAGGCTGGTCTTGGCTGTGACAGTTCCTCAGAAATTCCTTGTCTTTGACAACCTTGGTGATTTTGAGGAGTTCGGGTAAGATATACTGTAGAAGCCTGACCTGTGGTGGCGCAGTGGATAAAGCGTCGACCTGGAATTCTGAGGTCGCCGGTTCAAAACCCTGGTTTCCCTGGTGAAGGCACATGTGGGAGTTGATGCTTCCTGCTCCTCCCCCCTTTCTCTCTCTCTCTCTCTCTCTCTCTCTCTCTCTCTCTCTCCTCTCTAAAATGAATAAATAAAAAGAAATCTAAAAAAAAAAAGATATACTGTAGAAAGCCTCTCTATTGGAATTTATCTGATATTCTTCTTATGGTTAGACTTTTTTTTTTTAAATGAGTGTTCGGGAGGAAAAGCACAGAGGCAAAGTGCCATTTACTTCACATGACATCAGGGTACATACTACCAACATGAATTATGACTGTTGAAGTTGACCTTGATCACCTGGCTAGTGCAGTGTTTATCAGGTTTCTCCTCTGTAAATTCACTTCTCTTGTTCTCCCTTTCCATGCTGTGCTCTGTGGGAAGAAATCATCACGCACAGGCCACACTTAAGGAGTGGGGGGTTATGCTCCACCTCCTTGAAGGTGGAGTTAGATACATAAATTATTTGGAATTCTTCTACATGGATGATTTATCTATTCTCCTCTGTTTTTTTCCTTATTTAATTATTTACATTAGCTTAAGCTTGCGAATATTTGGTAGTTTTGGTTATAATTGAATATTGTTTTATTTATTTTGTTGCTCAAATTGTTTCAGCATCAGCCATTGAGAGTCCTTTCATTTGGCTCCTGTGTTCTCTTGACATATCCCATCATTTTGTGTGTGTGTGTGTGTGTGTGTGTGTGTGTGTGTTTCTTTTTTTGGCTTGTTTTTAATTTGCTTGTTGTTAATTGGGGTGAGGGGTATTTCTTACTTTCTCGTACTACAGGATGCACCAAGTTTATCTGATATATTTTCTGCCCTAGTTTTAGAATGAGCCACTTCTCCAAATAGCCTCATTATATTGGAGGATGGTATTAAAAACAAATGTTTAGTTGTTAGGTGTGCTCATTGCTACTGCGGTGTGGTTGCTTCTTGACCCTCTTCCTGACCCCAGTGATAAAAGAGCAAGGAAATATATGTGTATACACTAACTGGTGTGTATGTGTGTGTTATTACATATTTCTGTATATAAGCATCGTTATCTCTATTAATGTAAATTCGAGTTCTTACTGATTTCTCCAACTCCAGCTCATACCCACAGTGATTATTCTAGCCTCCTCTCCTTGCAGATGGGTAAACTTCCACTCCGACAGTGAGGAGTCTGACTCCTGCCACCCTCCATCCATTTACTTCATTGTTCATTTCAAATATAAATGCATAGCGGTGTCAGAATCATTCATTTATATCTCTGCGATATACCCATTTATCAACTGAAGTACATTATTATGTACAGCTTCTTATGCCTTTAATTTTAATTTCAACACATTTCCCCCAACCTTCTTCATGAGATTGCTTCATACATTTGCAATACATTTATATTGTTTTGGTATATTCTGAGTTCCATCTGGGATCCTCTGTACTTCTCAATTATATTTTTAACGTACATGTGTTAAGGTTCGTACTTTGTGCTGTAAAGTTCTATGGGCTTTGACAAACGCCTACTGTCTTGCATCTGCCATTGCAGCAGCATAGTGAATGGTTTACTCTCCCAAAATGTCCTCTGCGCTTCACCGACACAGACCTCCTCTCTCCTCTGGAACCCCGCTCCTGGCAACCATGCATGAACCTATTTATCATCTCTGCAGTCCTCTCTTTTCCAAAATGCCATGCAATAGAAACCATACATTATGTAACTTTAACAGACTAGCTTTCTTTTCCTTAGCAGTATGCATTTAATATTCATCTGTTTCTCTTTGTATCTTGATAGCTCATTTCTTTTTATCACTGAAAAATACTGCATTGTATGCATATACTAGTTTGTTTATCCATTTGCTTCTTAAAGGACATGAACATATACCTTGGACATATTTGTTAGATTTATACCTAGTATTATATCTAAGTATTTCACTTTTGGGGGAGCTATTGTAAATCATATTTAATAGTTCTTTTTAAAATTTCTATTGTTCATGCACAAAAAATAGAAACATAATTGACTTTTGTATGCTTGTCTTAAAACCTGCAACCTTGTGACACTCACTAGTTCCAGGAAGCTTTTGTGTGTGTGTGTGTGTGTGTGTGTGTGTGTGTGTGTGTGTGTGTGAATTCTTATGTGCTTCCTACATAGATAATCATATTTGTGTATAAAGACAATTTTTTTCTTTCATATATATATTTTAATTATTTAGAAAATTAAATTTAATGGGGTGCATTTTATTTATTTTCCTGTTTTATTGTACTAGGCAGGATTATATTCCTAGAACTTATATTTCTTTTTCTTGTCTTACTGACTAGGTGGGATTTCCAGCATGAGGCTGAACAGGAATGGTGAGAAAGCACGGCCTTGCCTTGTCCTCAGTCTTAGGGGAAAGAAGTTTCTCACTATTAAGTCTGATGTCACCCAGAGGCTCTTTGTAGATTTTTTTTTTTTTTTTATCAAATTCAAGTTTACTCTACTTCTAGCTAGATGGGTGTTAAGTTTTGTCAACAAAATCTAAAAGCATTTCTGCCTCAACTGATACGATCCTGTGATTATTCCTCCCTAGCTTGTTGATGTGTTGTCTTATACATCGATGGACTTTCATGGGTTCAGTTTCCTGGCATACAATCTCATTTGATCATGAAGCATAATTTTCTTTATATTTGATACATTGTTCAATTAGCTAGTATTTCATGGGAAATTTTCACGTTTATGTTCATCAGAGATGTTGGTCTGTCGTTTCCCTGTCTTGCAGTTATTCCTGTGTTATTATTTAGTTAACGCTGGTCTCATAGAATGAGTTAGGAAGTGTTTCTTCTACTTCTATGTGTGAAAAAGATTGTGAAGCCTTGGCTTTATTCTTCTTTAAAAACTTGCTGAAATCTATGCATTCTTATTGACCAATGTCATACTATTAAATTTAATTTCTAAAATTAAAAAATTTGCTAGAATCTACAGGTGAAACCATCTGAGTCTGGTGATTTCTTTTTTTGCAAGGTTAATTATTAACTCAATTTAATAGTTATGGACTATTAAAATTGTATATTTCTTCTTGTGGGAGTTTTGGTAAATTATGTCTATCAAGCAATGGTTCTATTTTATTTATGTTGTCAAATTTATGGGCATAGAATTGTTCATAGTATTCTTTTACTATTCTTTTTAACAACCATAAGACCAGTAGTAATAGCCCTTCTTTACTTTTGATGCTGATAATTCGTGTCTTCTCTCTCTTTTCTTGGTTAGCCTGAATAGAGGTTTATAAATTTTATTAATTGTTTTACAAAATCAGCTGTAAAAATATTTTAAATTGTTTTAAAATTGATTTTTAAATTACAGTTGACATACAATATTGTGTTTGTTTTATGTGTACAACATTGTGAATAGACATTTACATACCTTACCCAGTGATCACCACAGGAAGTTGAGTACTCACCTGGCACCATATATCATCCTAACTATTATTTACTATATTCTTTATGCTGTACTTTACATCCCCATGACTAATTTTATATCTGGCAGTTTGTATTTCTTAATCCCCTTCGTCTTTTCTGCCCGTCCCCTGCCCTCTTCCATGATGCTCAACATCACGAATCATCAGAGAAATGCAAATCAAAACCACGAGATACCACCTCACACCTGTCAGATTTAAAAAAAAAAAAAGAAACAAAGAATAAGTGTTGGCAAGGATGTGATGAAAAAAATTCATGCATTATTGGTGGAATTGTAAAATGGTGCAGCCACTATAGCAAATAGTACAGAGAGTAATCAGCTTTTGATTTCATTGATTTTTCTCTATTGTTTTCCTATTTTCAATTTTATTGATTTCTGCCTGAGTTATTATTATTATTTTTTTTTCTTCTGCTTGCTTTAGGTTTAAATTGCTCTTCTTTCTCTAGTTTACTAAGGCAGATGGTTAGGCTGTTGGTTTTCTTATTTTCTAATGTGTGTATTTAAAGCTATAAGTTTCTCCTTAAGCACCACTGTTTTGCTGCATAACAAATTTCAATAAGTTGTATTTTTATTTTCACTTAGTATAAACTATTTTTCAATTTGCCATGAAACTTTTTCTATAACTTCTATGCTATTTACAAGCATGTTGTTAATTATCAAATAGTTGAAGATTTTCCAGCTATCCTTCTCTGATTGAGTTTTAGTTTAATTCCATTGTGTTTGAGGACATACTTTAGGTAAGTTTTATTATGTTTTATGGTATAGAATATGGTTTACCTTGGAGAAGTTTCTTGTTATTTTCAGAAGAGTATATATTTGCTCTTGTTAGGTAGAATATTTTGTAAATGCTAATTAGATCAATTGGTAGTCATGGCAACTTTCTGCTGTTTCTGTTCACTTGACTGATCAGGTATTGAAAAAAATGTGTTGAAGTTTCTAACTTTAATATTGGGTATTTCTATTTCTCTTTGAAATTCTGTTAGTTTCTGCCTTGCCTATTTTGATGCTGTGTTCTTAATTACATACATATCTAGATTATGTGTTTTGGAGAACTAACCCATTGATCACCATGAAATAACCCTCTTTATCCTTAATAATTTACCTTGTTCTGAAGTCTGCTCTGTGTGGAATTAATATAGCTCCCCCAGCTTTCTTTTAATCAGTATTAACATGGTATATCTTTCTTCATTACTTTACTTTTAACCTACTTCAGTCTTTCTGTTTTATATCATTTCTGTTTTTTTCTTCTTCTTCTTTTCCAAGTGAGAGGAGGGGAGATCGAGAATTAGACTTCCACATGCTCTCCAACCAGGATCCATCCAGTAACCCCCATCTGGGGCTGTGCTTGCAACTGAGCTAATTTTAGTGCCTGAGGCCTAGGCTCCATGGAGCCATCCTCAGCATGTGGAGCCAATGTACTTGAAGCAATCAAGCCATGGGTGTGGGAGGAGAAGAGAGAGAGAGAGAGTGAAAGAGAGAAGCGGGAGGGGGAGAGGGGTGGAGAAGCAGATAGTCACTTGTCCTGTGTGCCCTGACTGGGAATTGAACCCAAGACATCCACATGCTAGGCTGATGCTCTACCACTGAGCAAATTGGCCAGGGCCTTAATTTATTTCTTATACACAAAATACAGTTGGCTTTTTTTTTTTTTTTAACTGAATGCCATTTTGACCATATGTTTACTTCTAGGGTTCATTTAATTGTTTTATCAATTTTGTTTGTAAAATAATGGTATTGTTTTCATTTTATAGATGAATAAATTAAAGCTTAGAATATTTCATTAGGTCATAAAAGGGATGCAAACCTCAATATTTCATTGTTAACTAGGAAAGCACACAGCACAGTAGTTAATAGTACTTGTCTTTGCCACAATTATGTTTGAGATCCTGGGCAAGCTACTTACCCTGTTTTCAGAGTCTGTTTCTTCAACTGTAAAATGAGGATAATGATAACAGGCCTACCGTACATTAAATTAAATGCACTAAAAGCCATAAAACATCTACAACGGTAGGTTGCACTAGTTATTAAAAGAAAAAAGAGAAAAAAAATATTAAGCCCTAAGATTTTCCTATTTTATCATCTGCCTTAGGATCTGTCTTTATCTGAGACTAAGGAATATTAATAGAATCTATTTCCTAAGTTTGTTGAATGGATTAAATGAAATATTGCCCATGAAACACATACTGAAGAGACAAGTACCAGATGAGTGCTCTTCAAATATTTTCTATAGTTATAAAAAAAAATACATAATAATGTGGGTGTTTTCCTATATTTCACTCTTACAGTTTTTCAAAAGAGCACACTCACACACATGGTATTATACGACAATGGTTTTTCTGCAGACTGAAATCAGGGAGGTATGAACATTTAACATTTCGATAGATATCACCTAATTTCAGCCCAAGAATTGTACCACTTTAAACCCTTCACAGACAATGTTTGAAAATACCTGTTTTCTTCAAAATTCCACCAACACAGGGTGTTATCAACCTTTTTCACTTTTGTTAATATAAAAGCTTCATTATATTTTAGTTACATTTCTTTACTTATTAGTGAGATTAAGCATATTTGTATGCCCTTTGTCTTATTCTTGTTATTTATCCATTTTTTTTTAGGTTATTTGCATACCTGCTACATGCTGGGTTTGGTCTCTGGGCATTAGAAGTACAGTGATTATCAAAACAGACAAGGTTTCTGCACTTGCCAACTAAGACTGGTTACTGATTTTTATTCTTACTAATTTGTAAACTCTCACTGTGTATTTAGGAAATTCATCTTTTGTTTATAATATGCTACAATTTGGGCAGGGGAGGCGGAATGACATTTTTAAGGCATAGATTGATACGGGACATCTTTTCAGAGTGCAGTGAAGTGTTCATTTTCAGGGGGAGCATAGGTGGTTTCTCCAGACTGGAAGCAGCAGATACAATTGAGTGTTAATGATTTTCCTGATTCGCCAGTAGGAACCAGATGTTAAGTTCCTTAACACATGCTTGATAAGAGACGGAGCATGGTAGGGAACAGGGGAGGCAAGTTGATCCTAGAATCCTGAATAAATGCCCTGGTTTATAGCAATTCTTTTCTTCCTCCCTCCCTCCCTCCCTCTTTTTCTCCCTTCTTTCTTTCTTTCCTTCATTCTTTCTTTTTTAAAACTCATTAAACAACACAATGTTATGGCCTGACAATAGAATTTCAGGCCCAAATCCAAAAGTCAAAATTGAAGCAAATTACCTAATGTGGCCTAATGATAGAGTCTTTTAGGTAGTAGATTGGAAATCAATAGTTTTCATCAGAGTATGGAGCTTTCTTATTCAGAGGGACAATTTGTATCTAATCTGTGCCAATGTCTTAGCACCAACTGTACAGGGCACAGAGACCTGATGCTAATAAAGTCACTACCGTTCAAGTCAGAGGACAAAGGGGTGATCGTCGAGTCCACTGCACTGGAGGCGCCTGGCAGCTACCTGGGAGGTCACAACTGAGCTGAGGCTTTGGGGATAGACACACATCAGCCATTTACAACCTTTTCATCTCATGGCACACATAAACTAGTTACTAAAATTCTGCAGCATGCAGCACACCAATAAAAATATTTTTTTTCCAATCTGACGAAAAATAGATATAATTTTGATTCATTCACACTGGACGGCTATTGTTGTGTTGGCTGTTGTCATTTTTTATTTGACAATCTAAGGGAAAAGAAGTCAGTGCTACTGACTAAATAAGTATGTTATATTTTTAAAGTTCTTGTGGCATACCGGTTGAAAATTGCTGCCAGAGACACTTCCTGGACATATCTATGATATAATTTTTTCAAGGACCAACCACCTCCACTGCTAGAAATCAAGTACAGAGTTAGAAGACCAGATAGCACAGGTTATCTTAGAGGGAAGGTGTGTTAGGAAGGCACCCCCCACACACACCTAATACACACACATGAACACACACACACACACCCCTTCCATTCCCTATAGACCCACTCGGCTCAACTGCTCTCTATAACTCTGAAATAGCCTTCTTTACACTAAATACCCCGAATGGGTGATCCCTTAGCTGTCTGTTTATTACGAGGCAGTTCCTTAAAAAGAAGAATCATTTCCAAGGAAGCCATTGCTGCCTCCAAGGGAGAAAATGCCACTATTCCATGTGATTGGACATGTCAGAATATTTAGTACAATACTGAACCAAGTACTGTTTCTTTTTCTCACACAGTGTACTCAATAAGTATCCTCACCACAGAATTACATCAAGAAGTCTGTTTATTAGGTGTGATACAAAGTTGCACACTTGAAACCCATATGTTTTAGCAAACCATGATAACCAAATAAATAAAGAAAAAAGATGTCTGTTCATTAGAAACACTACAAAACACAGATAAAATATTATAACAGAATGACAACCTTCAAACATCTTCTACATATGTGCTTCTCAGGTCTACAACATCTTTTTCTGATTCTAAACTTAATAACTAGCTTATATTATATGCATAAATGCTTTATGTATTTTGCTTATATTTGTATGTATATTTTATATGTTACACATATATACATATATAATACATTATGTATATGTATAATATATGTAGGTAAAATAGGTAATAATTTTTGCCAACAAAAATTTATATATCATATATAATTTATCATACTATGTATATTATCAATATGTATCATGTATAATTATAATTTTTCATAAAAACACAGATTGGCATTATTACACCAGTTTTGTAAATGACAATAGTTGTGTTTCAGTAACAATTGATAGCTTGCTGAGGGTCATATAGCGAATGCAGAACCTGGCTCTGATCGAAATGCAGACCTTTAGTCCTTAGTGAATCACAATAGTATCAATAATATGAATAACAGTTATAACTGGCACTATATAATTCTTCTCTGTGCCAGGCAAGTTCAAAGCGCAGTTTATATATATTACCTCATTTAATCCCCAGGAGGTATATATGATCATCATCCCATTTTATAGATGAAAAAACTGGTACACAGAGGGATTAAATAAGTGTAGAACTGGTATTTGAACCCATGAAGTCTAACTTCAAAGCCCAGTGCTCCTTCTGGTACATCAAACTACTTGTCTAGTTTTTATAATATATAATATATATATATAATATAAAGTATAATAAATACAATATAATATAATTATAAGACTATAATTATACTCTTTTGTCAAAAATTTGGAAATTACAGAAAAAAAGAGCACCTACAATCTCCAAATCTAGAATATCCACAAATGGCATTGTGTTGTATTACCCTGCATTCTTTATTAATGCTCATTTTATATTGGTGGGTTCTGTTTCTATTGACTGCAAAAATTCAATTTATGAACATCCCAGAATTTACTTCTTCAGCTCTCTCCTGAAGATCATTTGGC
The DNA here is from genome assembly GCF_036850995.1 of Saccopteryx leptura. Classification (NCBI taxonomy): domain Eukaryota; kingdom Metazoa; phylum Chordata; class Mammalia; order Chiroptera; family Emballonuridae; genus Saccopteryx; species Saccopteryx leptura. Next base: position 194,062,344 of record NC_089506.1, read on the forward strand.
TTCCTCTCTACTTGTGTTTGAGTTCACTCTTTAGAATATATTTCTTGAGGTAGAGCTGAGGATGAAAGAAAATCACATTTAACCTTTTTATTTTTTATTTTATTTTATTTATTCATTTTTTTTAGAGAGGAGAGAGACAGAGAGGGAGAGAGAGGAGAGAGAGACAGAGAGAGAGAAGTGGGGAGGAGCTGGAAGCGTCAACTCCCATATGTGCCTTGACCAGGCAAGCCCAGGGTTTCGAACTGGCGACCTCAGCATTTCCAGGTCGACGCTTTATCCACTGCGCCACCACAAGTCAGGCACATTTAACCTTTTTAAACATTGCCAAATTACCTTCTTAGATCATTCATATTTACCCATAGATCAGCAATAAATGTGATTGCCCATTTCAGCATATTCCTATCAAAACAAGTTCTGGCTGCTTTGGAAGGCATAACATGGACAATATTTAGTAAGTTTGCATGTTTTTCACAAGTTTCATAGCTACTTATCATCTCTGTCTAGTGGATGTTTTTCTTTGGCAATCATCTTCCATAATCATTAACCCCAGAGGACTGAAGTAGTTGAAAGACACAGAATGCCCTTGGCCTGGCCCTGTTGACGTTGCATGTTTCCAGCTTCCCTGCTATCCGCAAGCGTCTCGGCTGAATACCATGCTTCATTCTAGGTCTTCTTACGTCAGTTAGATTTTTAGCACTTTTCCAGATTGGTCTCACCAAATGTTACTACTCTGTCTTGGAGGAAGGAAATGACAGCCCTCTCAGAGTCACAGCAGCCCATTACCATCTCTCCTCTCCACGATGGCAGGACAGTTTTTCTGTCTTTTTTTTTTTTTTTTGTAGGACTCATTAAGGAAAAAAAAAAAAGCATTTCTATAAAAGGTTATGGAAATGATAGCCAAGTGCCAGGCTCTGTTGGCATTTCCTTAATGAAGAACTCAGTGGGTCCCACAGCATTCTCAAGAGAAGGGGCAGCATGAAACAATTAAAATCTTAGTTTTGGAATTAAACAGACCTATATTTGAGATCCAACTCAACCACTCATAGCTGATGTAACACAGGGAGATAATGTTCAGAAGAATTCATCACAGGGCGAGCACATAACATGTGCTAAACGAATAATAGCCATTATTATTAGTAGTAGTAATATGTAGATTAATACACGGGAAGAAATAGTCAAGAGAAGAAGAATGTTAAGAGGAAGGGAGTCAGAGATACTTCCTTAAAAGACTTAACATCCCAATCTTACAATTTCACAAAATGCTAAAGCTTGAATTCTTAGCTTCCATCTGTCTGTAAGCAGTGTAATTGATAGAAACTTCAAATATCCCTTTGGCTAATTGGGCCATTTATTAAATAGGCTGGAGTTGATTTGTCCAATCAGAGGCACAATAGAAAGATGTCACAGTTGGAGTCATTTCTATTGACAAAAACATTGCTAAAAGACCAGAACACTGCAAACATCAAACCATACTTTCTTGTAAGATTTTCACGAGAACTTCATTCTCTAAACTTGCCTCTCAACCTCTTAAAGATTTATAAAGATGTTTTAGTGCTTTGATGTGAACATAAATATGACATTTCTGGTTTCAGAAATGTCAAAGATATTGCTTGAAAATGAGAATTTCAGGCTGTCAACTTCACGACCTACCTGGGGCCATGGAACCTGTTTAGTTGATTCTTGCCATACTGATATCTCCAGCAGTCTCCTCCCCACTTTCTACACACAAACAAAATTAGCTGGGCCCTTCTTTACACATATACATTCATTTATTCAATGACCAGTTTGAAGGTCATCCCTGATCAGTTTAGTCATACAAGTGATCAGCTCAGGAATAGAGCTTAGCTTGCTCCAACTCTCTCTCTCAAATATGTCACCTCCATTTTATCCTAACTGCCTTTGTACTTTTGTGTCATCTTGTTTAGATTAGTGTGCTAATTCTTACCAAAGCTATTTTTCTAAAATGCAAATAGTTGCATAGTATTTTCCCACTTGTATAATTTCAGAGACTCCTAAATATCTGTGATAGTGCTATGAGACAAGGATGATGGAAATATTCTGTATCTGAGCTGTTCAATGTAGTGGCCATGAGCCATGTGTAGCTACAGGGCACATCAAGAGTGGCTGGTGAGATTAGGAAAATGAATTCATTTCTTAAAAAATAGTTTTGTTTTTAAGTGAGAGGAGGGAAGATAGTGAGACAGACTCTCACATGCACCCAACTGAGACCCATCCAGCAAAACCTGTCAGGGACCAATGTCCAAATCAACTGAGCTATTTTTAGCACCTGAGGCTGACAAGCTAGGACCAACTAAGCTATCCTCAGCACTCGGGAGCTGATGCTTGAACCAATCGAGCCAATGAGTGTGGGAGGAAAAGAGAGAAAGAAGGGGGAGAAGAAGAGGAAGAGAGGCAGATAGTTGCTTCTGATGTGTGCCCTGACCAGAAATCAAACCCACAACATCCATATGCAGGGATGACACTCTATCCACTGTGCCAACAAGCCAAGGTTCATTTCTTAAAATCTTAACTGGAATTAAAATTGAAATGGAAATAGTCTTAAGTGGCTAAGGTCGTCCATATTGGATACTATGAATCTATGGAATACAGTCCAAGTTGCTTAGCATGAGACACAATGGCCTCCATCACTCCCTCCAGACTACCTCTCCAGTCCCAGCCGCCTCTGTCCCTTGCTTTGCATTTTGACTAATATCAACCACCTTGTAGCTCTCCAGATGTGCTTTATCAGATAAAGCTACTATGTGCACAAACTATTCCCTCGGCCTTAAACATCAGCCTCTAGCAAACTTGTATAACTACCACACCCTTTGGGAGCTTCTAAGACAAACCTAGGACAGCCCCCCAAGAATTTTTTCTTGTCTAACTCTGGAAATCAATAATTTATTTAGTTAGGTTATTTTTACTTCCTGTATGCGGTTTTATTATTGCACTGATAACACTAAATTGTAATTATTCACTGAACTGTCAGTTTCTTGAGGACAAATTTATGACTTAATCTGTTTGTTTTTCCAGAACCTGCCACTGTACCTGGGATAGAATGTCACTTAATAAATGTTTGTTTAATTAGATGTCATTGAATTATTTAATTGACATTATGTACATTAAAAAATTTCACTATTTAACTGATTGTTTTTCTAGTTTAGTGAGTATCCTTGAGTACCCTTTGGGCTCAGTTTTTTGTAAAACACTAAGAGATCTCGTTGCCTTAGCAATAGAAAAGGAGTGGGGATGGAGTAAGATTACTGAATAAAAAGTCAGCTGCAAACGTCTAATGTCCAGTTTCACCTGTTCACCCAACCCAACAGTCTGATAATCAAAAGCCATCAAAAGTACAAAGCCTCTTTTCAAAAAAGACCTTATTCAGTTGTAAGATTGTTTCTCCTACAATCACTTGCCAAATGCCAAATTTTAGCTGCATTTAAAATATATGTAGTGCCTGTGTTTTCAGAACACAGGTATAAATTAGATCTGTCCTTCATACAGCTTAAAATATTATAGCAATTTCTTTATGTTAAAGGAAAGCAACTTTTAGCCAGTTCATTCCTTTAACAGATGTTCATACAATTAATAGACTCCATGTGGATATCTATGGTTTTCGACCTGAAAAACACCATGAATTACTTTCTCATTTTTTTTCTAGCTGCTCTTAAATCTAACACACAATATGCAACAGCTCAGTTTTGGTGCCCACACCTAAGCTTTATCTTGAGGAACTAAAACAATATTGGGATGCTGGCATCCAAATTGTCCAGTGGTGTCTGAATTGCAGAAACTCAAAAGTCAGAAATAGGAACAAAGTCTCATATCTGTATAGCATGTCACAGTTTAGAAAGCACACTTAACTCTATTCTCTCATCTGATTATTTCAAGGATGGTTTGAATTAAGCTGGGCAAAAACCAGCTATTCTGCATCGCAAGGAAGGAAGAAACTAATACTCTTATGGTTGATCTGACATGACATGCCCACATTCTTAAACTACAGGGCCAGAACTCTTATTCAGTCTGACCACAAGTCCAGAGCTATTTTCCTTTCTCACTCTGATGCCCAGATTATGGGTTGGCCATACTCTCTTGGGACCAGGAGTTTGCAGCCGACAGTAGAAGTCTTCCCAAAATTGCAGTCTCAAAGTGAAAGTGTGTTCTCACCATGTCATCCTGCTATTTTCCTTCTGGAATGTTGCTCCTAGTAAATGAGGGGGAAAATTGCCAGTGACAGCTTGATAACTACCCCAAGCCGTGGTTGACAGAGGTTACCTACAGCCACAAGTTGGGAAGTGGTCTCCATGGAAACTTGGAAGCGAAGCTATTTCTCAAGTAATCTCAACAGCAAGAGCTCAATTATAAACTTTGTCAGGAGTTTGGGCATGCTAGAGGTTGAATGAGGCTAGGGTCAAACTTCTGAATACAGGGAAAGGACTCCAAATAGTAAAAAAAATAATATTTGGCCTGACCTGTGGTGGCGCAATGGGATAAAGTGTCGACCTGGAAAGCTGAGGTCACCGGTTTGAAACCTTGGGCTTGCCTGGTCAAGGCACATATGGGAGTTGATGCTTCCTGCTTCTCCCCCTTCTCTCTCTCTTACTCCTTTCTCTCTAAAAATCAATAAATAAAAAAATATTTTAAAAAATTTGTAAAGTTGTCTTTTGGTCATTCTTATGTACCATAGTGTACAGCCTTTCAATCTCATTCAAAGAAATGACACCTCTACCTCATTGTCTCCCGAATCAAAATTTTGGTAACACTTTACAGGTGAGAGAGTAGGTTATGATGAGGATTTTAGAAAAATTCTCTAATGAAACCTTCTTGTGTGGCATTCAAATTCAAACGGGACCTAGTACATGAAAAGGATGGCATTATGTCAAATGTAATGAAGGTCCCTAGTTATGAGGTCCCTAGTATTTTGCATTAGTAGATTGGTCGGTGGGTCTCCCAAACACCCAATGAGGCAATGTGCTTTTTGCTAGATTCCTTTCATGAGTAATAGAATTAAGGTATTCTCTATTTTATGTCAAATAGCTGGAATGAAGAGGGAAACATCTGGCCAATCATTTCTTTATTCTGTTTCCAAATGCCAATAGCTTGTTCTACAAACATGAACTTCTCACTGTAACTCTCTGTACCTTCTACTCCTTGTGAAGGGCCTGATTTTGACTGTTCTCTGGCTCAAAAACTCCACCTTTTAGTATTTTGCTCCGCACAGAATAAGTAGTAGCTAATTGGCTGAATGTTTCCACTTGAATTCAGATGCCCGGGCAGAATGTAAATACAGAACAAGACAGAGATAAATAAGGGTAAAAAATAAAACACAACAAACTCTTAGTTGTTCAGTTGAGGTTACCTAAAACTTGTGCTTAGTACCAAGCAGGTCATCCATCTCCTCTCTACTTCTAGACTGTTCATCGAAACCATGAATTCTTGTGAATCTGGACAGTCACTATGATTTTAGACAACTAGTTGTAAGAGTGTGTAGTAGTTATTTATTCTTGTGTGAGAAACTTCCCCAAAGCTCAGCGGCCTGAAACAACAATGATTTATTATTTCTCACAATTTGGTGGGTCAGCTGGACATTTCATCTGCTCCATGTACTGAAGTCACTTATCCAGTTGCATTCAGTTGGGAGCTTGACTGGGACTAAAGTCCACAATGACCTTACTCACACGCATAGGAGCTCATATAGGGTTAGCTGAACGGCTGGCAGTGGGCAGGTCCTCTCTCTCCACCCAGGGGACTGAAAGTGGAGGTTAGTAAAACTCCTAAGGGCTAAGCATAGAACTTGCCCAGTTTTGGTAAAACAAATTAAAGTCCAGCCCAGATTCAAAGGGAGGAGAGACAGAGTCCACCTTTCAATGGGAAGGGGTGCAGGTACACACAGAAACGGGACATGGAAGGAGCTCCTTATAGCCACGAGGAGATAAGCTACCACAGTCTTCCCTGCAGCCACCGCAATCTATGCACATTTTAACACCCCCCCCCCACCACTACCACCACAAAGACCTTCAGTCTCATCCAAACAGTGTCTCAGGCTCAGGCCCAAAAGCTAAGATTTAAACCAGGCCTGGATGTAGCTAGATGTGGCTAAAGCTACTCACGTGTGATTTCTCTTTTTTTTTTTTTTTGTATTTTTCTGAAGCTGGAAGTGGGGAGGCAGTTAGACAGACTCTCTGCCCATCCGGGGCGTCGCTCTGTTGCGACCAGAGCCACTCTAGCGCCTGGGGCAGAGGCCAAGGAGCCATCCCCAGCGCCCGGGCCATCTTTTGCTCCAATGGAGCCTCGGCTGCAGAAGGGGAAGAGAGAGACAGAGAGGAAGGTGAAGGGGAAGGGTGGAGAAGCAGATGGGCGCCTCTCCTGTGTGCCCTGGCTGGGAATCGAACCCGGGACTTCCGCAAGCCAGGCCGACGCTCTACCACTGAGCCAACAGGCCAGGGCACGTGTGATTTCTCTTGATCTGGAGATTTGAAAACCAAAACAACAACACAAAGGTCAAGTTTTCAGCCTCTTATCCGATTCGAATGTGCCCAACATGGTGAGGTAAGAACAGAACAACTGCAATAGACACACCTGTTTAAAAAGTGTCATCATGTGTCAGAAAAGCACGTCATTAGATCCTCCAACTGTGGCAAATGGTCCTTGATCGGGGCCGGTTCTGCACCCTGAGAATGATTTCCTGACCCACAGTTCTCCTCTGATCTTGGCTCCGCCCTCTGAGTCACTTTTCCTTCTGTATGAGAGAGAGCTCACGCTCACAGCTCAACAGCTTTCTCATCCGGCTTCCTGCCAACATGTAATGTTGGGCGCCCAGAGGACTCTTGTTATTTTGTGATTTTAGTTAGTGTGTGCTGGGGGTGTTTGAGTATTACAGTTATTTTAAAGCTGGGTTTTCTCTGAATTTTACTGTGGTCCCCAAAGCCACCTCCGGGATTCTGAGACATGTTTCTCTGTACTTGTTGGGATGGTGTAGGACAGCCAGATTCTTAGACACCTTATTGTTTAGCTGTGAGAGTCTACTAGCTCCACCTTAAATCTTTCAGAAGTCTTAAAAAGAGTTCTTGTACCGTGATTCAAGGGGAGGAGAGAGTAGTGTCTTTTTTGAGAGATGTGCTGTTACCCACAGTTCCCTGGTTATCTTTGGGAACAATATATCACAGAGCTGAAGGGACCTTACAGGTCATGTGATCCTACTCATTTTGGTTCAAAATCAACCAGCTTCTAGAGGCTAAGAAACTAAGGTTCAAAGAGACGAAAGAATTTGATCACAATCATAAAGCAAGTTGTCAGTAAAGTAAGAAAGAGAAAAATGCATTGCTGAAATGAAGGTTCTGGCTGCTTTCTACTGCATTTCCCTAAGTTTGGTTGGAAAAAAAATCTCCTTTAAAACGTATTATTAGGAATATCAAAGATAAATTACCTTTGAAATATCTATTTCATGACTATTCATACCATTGTTATCTTCCTTCAGTATGCACACTAGAGCTGACTGTACTGGAAAGATATGCGATCAGAGGCCCTGGTCGGTTGGCTCAGTGGTAGAGTGTCGGCCTGGCGTGCAGGAGTCCTGGGTTCGATTCCCAGCCAGGGCACACAGGAGAAGCGCCCATCTGCTTCTCCACCCCTCCCCCTCTTCTTCCTCTCAGTCTCTCTCTTCCCCTCCCGCAGCCAAGGCTCCATTGGAGCAAAGTTGGCCCCGGGAGCTGAGGATGGCTCTGTGGCCTCTGCCTCAGGTGCTAGAATGGCTCTGGTTGCAACAGAGCGATGCCCCAGATGGGCAGAGCATCGACCCCTGGTGGGCATGCCAGGTGGATCCCGGTCTGGCGCATGCGGGAGTCTGTCTGACTGCCTCCCCGTTTCCAGCTTCAGAAAAAAAAAAAAGAGAGAGAGAGAGAGAGAGATGCGCTCAGAGAACAGCACTCAGCACAAAGTGGAAACCACGTTCCGGTTCCTCTGTGTCTGGAACATCTGGAGAAAAATAATGTCATTTGTTTGGGACTTTCGGGTTTTTTTTACTTTTCATCCTTCCTATAGCAGATGCTTCTTAAATACCTTCTCCATGTGAAAGATATTCTTCATGTTAGAGAATTGGCCTTTGAGATGCTCACGGGTAGGAGTGTGGGCATGGAAAGATAAACATGCAGTGAGAACAGAGAAAGCAGCTCCACTTGGGGTAGCTTGTGGAAAGAAGGAGCAGAAACTCACCAGGGGTTGCTCACTGGAGGGAGACTTGAAAGATCCACGAGTGTGCACGGTAGGAGACAGATGGCAGTGTGATGGTGGGCGGGGTGGAAAGGAGGCTCTGGGGTGGTCAGAGACAGCACGCAGCACTACCAGTTGGACAAAGACGCTGCAGAGCCAGTCGCTTCATAAGCAGGAGGGGAAGGGAAGACTAGCAGCTGTGGGTTTTGTTTTTTTTTCTGTATTTTTCTGAAGCCGGACGGGGAGAGACAGTCAGACAGACTCCCGCATGCGCCCGATCGGGATCCACCCGGCACGCCCACCAGGGGGTGACGCTCTGCCCACCAGGGGGCGATGCTCTGCCCCTCCGGGGCGTCGCTCTGTTGCGACCAGAGCCACTCTAGCGCCTGGGGCAGAGGCCAAGGAGCCATCCCCAGCGCCCCGGCCATCTTTGCTCCAGTGGAGCCTCGGCTGCAGGAGGGGGGGGGGGGAAGAGAGAGACAGAGAGGAAGGAGAGGGGGAGGAGTGGAGAAGCAGATGGGTGCTTCTCCTGTGTGTCCTGGCCGGGAATCGAACCCGGGACTTCTGCACGCCAGGCCGACGCTCTACCACTGAGCCAACCGGCCAGGGCCTAGCAGCTGTGTTTTGTGCCATCCTCAAATCAGAGGCCGCTGGCCCAGTATCAGACTTGAGGGTTTCCAATTTATGTGTCAAGGTAATGCTTCCACAACCAAATTTCCCGATGCCTTTCTGTTATTGTTTTCAAAACCCGGTGGTGAGAGTAGGGCCACGGTTATTTGAGAGAGGCAGCACCGAGAAAAGATACGTGGTCATCAAATCAGGTAATGTCAGCAAAGATCCAGTGGGTGCTTAGGAAGTGAATGTCCTGAATGTGTCTAGATTTTCTGTTTGGGCCATGCCTGATCATCTAAAAAGCCTTTTAAATTTGTTTCTGAATCTTCTACCCGTGCTGCAGACCATTGCCATGAGGCAGTTGGAACAAGAATTGTAGAACATGCTTTAGGTAAAGTGAGTAAACATTATTTGAAAACATCATTCATTTTTTAGAATCTGTAGTATCTCACCAAAATGAACCTTAGGGATTTTTTTTTCTTTTTTAGCCTGAAATCTGCTGTAAATTGAAAAAAAATTTTCCTGCGCCCAGAGAAACCTGGGCATGGAGATGGGTCAGATTTATGTCCAACCTCCAAAGGCTGGCTACCTGTTTAACCTCGGCCATGGCTCAAGCACAAGGCTGAGGGCCAGACGAGTCATTTCTCAAAGAGGCAATCAAGCTGCTTAGCAAGGAAAACAGAGGCAGCGAGAAGGCGTGATGCCATGAGATAAATGAAAATGAACATCCCATTTTTATCTCAGTGGCAGTCAGCCTGTTCCATTCTTCGCACGCAATTTTCATATGTTAACAGCAGCTTGAGAACTGAATAGGAGGAGAGGAGGAATGGTTTCACAGAATGGAGGGAAGAGAGAGAGAGAGAGAGAGAAGGAGAGAAACACTTACTGACTATTAATTCAGACCCAGTAAAACCCAGTTGTGTCTATTGTTACCAAACAGAGCTGGACCCCGATTGATAAAGGGGGAGGGGAGGGCTTGCCATTGCATAAGGCAGTGCCCGTATCCATCCTGGCTCTTGTTGCCTCTCTCTTTAACCTTGCTTCTGCCATCTCTGCAAGCCTTGAAGACAGTGTCGTTTCCCCAATTCTTCCCCAGTGGTCTGTTCCTCTGGGTGGGGGTGGGGGCTACGGAACGCTGAACTGAGCCTTGAAACCTGGTCTGGGGAGGAGGAGAGAGGCTCCCCCGCGCTCAGCGGTCCTGTGCACACAGCTCTCCCCTCGCATAGGCTGCTGCGGCCCGGCGGAAGCACGATGCCGTGTGACGGGCTGGGTGCCAAGCACTGAGATCGCGTTAGAAAATGGCCAGTTTCAATGGCAGATTTTATCCATTAAAACCTATTACTAGTTCCCTCCCAGAGCCCAGCTGGTTCCATTATAGAAAATTGGAGTGAAATGATGTCAGGTTTGTGCCATAAAAATGAATAGGAATCTTGCTTTTCATTATTTTAAATTGCAGATTGTTGCACTGATATGTATTTATTTTCGTCATTTCTCTCTGGCCCTGGTTGAGGGCCTGACCCTTGAATAATGAATAAACAGAAAGACACATGTTGGCACTTGAGCCTTGCCTGTGTCACCCTGGTTTTTCCTTCCATTTGTGACAAATTCAAAAAATGCAGCACTCTTAAATGGGTTTATAATCTGTACTCTTTTAAACTGTCACTCAATCTCTGTCTCAGAAAATAGGCTATTGAAACTAAGGAGGAAATATTTCATAGAGACCTCAACATTGCAAACTTGTTTCCAGGCTTAGAGGCAGCCCTTTGTGGCTTTGGAATTAAAATAAGAACTTGGAGTAATTGTTGCTTAAAGAGATAAAGGAGGTTCATTTGGAAATGCCACGTACACTTTAGCAGCCTTAAAAATGATGACTTCTTTTGTTTGGGCATAATCTAGTTTTCTAGATGTTTCTTTCAGACCCAGGATTTTTATGGAATTAATCTCAAGAGTGGGCAAAACAACAATGAATATAATAACAATGACTGTGGGTTCACTTTAGAGCATTTTATTGTTTAAAGGATTTTATATCTTGTTACATTAGCCTGTAAGTGGCTACTGTGGTACAAAGACCAAAAATATAATAAGTCCTAGCATTACTAGAGATATGAGAAGCAGCTGAAGTACCATAGAGATAAGAGAATTGATATCCCAGACATCTTTGATTTTCAGGAAAATGTATATTCATCATGGCCATTACAAGCCTTAGGATCATAAGACAATACAGAGGAAAAAAAACAGCAAAAAATAATTGCTAGAATTTTTAGAGTTTAAATAATATTGTTTTCAGAGTTGCAGAAAATTTCTTGACACAGATTTTCTTTCCTGTTTACGAATTAAATTGTGACAAGTAGATTTCAGAGAAGGTGGCAGCATGAGGGATAACCACAGAGACTTTCTCCTCTGAGTTCCATTCTTCTAGCTAAATAAGGTCCATTCTTACTGACAATGGCCACAATAAATACAGAATCTAGCCTGTCTCTGAAATACCACCATATTTACATTCAGTCCTGTGGTCAGTCATTGTGATTTTTCTCACTGTCAAATTTGAATGGGATAAATAAAGAAACATCAGAAATCCTTTATTTACCCCAAATCAAAGTCAATCTCACCCTGAGCTCTTTGCCAACAAGGTGTGAGAAATTCAGTCTTTGTTATTGTTGGAATTCCTTGCCCCTAAACTCATGACTGTGTTAAAAAAACACTTGGAATTTTACAAAGTCTAGAACATTTGGAAAGAATTCCAGAATGTTGATCTATGCTGGAAATTCATGACATGGTCATTTTCTAAGCACAATGAGTCCCTTTCATGAGTGCATATTCACCACTATGTGTTATACTTGGAGGAGAATCTTTTATGAGGCTAAATTCCCACTTGCCTGGGCCTCTTTATATAGATGTGACTCTCATTCATTTACTTCTGAGGCACACCAAGTTGCCAATTAGTAGAATAGTAGTTTTCTCTGAAATCTTGTAGGAGTTTCTCCTGCTTCTTTATCAAGTCCTTCCTTCCAGCCTTTTTATTCATTCTGGGAAGGTCTCCTCGCACTAGTCTTTAGAAACATAAGATTGACTTGTCCCTACTACTCTTTTGGAAGGAAGAGCTAAAACCTGATAGCTTTATGACTTCTTAAAGTATTTCTTAAATCCAGATTTAAATTCAAACTCTATCACTTTGGAAAAACTAATAAGCTCTCTGTGATTTTTTTTTTAAGTGGCATAATAACAGTGTCAGTATCATAAGATTAAATGATAAAAACACCCCATATATTTTTCTTAGCTCAGTGAACATAAGAAACATTTATAAAATACTACCCATCAAGATGGAATTGTGACTTACCCATTCATTAAATCTTGATAGGAGTAATTCTTCTGGACTAACAATATTTCCAAAACCAACTGGTAATCTGCACCGGAAGATACTAATACCAAGACACAGGCTCCTGAATAAGGAATAAAAAGAATAGTTTCTTTCTGTGACTTGTTCTCCAGCCAGAGGAGACAAGTAGTAAAGGGTCAACCCATGGCTCATCTTGTGGCTCTAGGCATAAGTATTTCTTTTTATGTTTTACTACACACTGCTCATGGTCTCAGAAACCTACATCTATATCCAAACTGGCCTCCAGCCTTAGCTCAACTAAAATTTCCTAGCACTACTCAAGAATTGTTTTTTTCAAACAAAGCTAGCATAACAAGGGATACAGGTATTTCAGGGTAGAGAGCTTTGGAGAAATAGTTGGCCAGAGTTGGGCAGGGGGTCTTGGCAGAGTGATTCTTAAAAAGAGTGTTAGAAGATTAATTTTCTTAATTAGTGTTCTTAATTTTTAAAACCTGTAATTGATGCATTGTTTCAAAACAGAGTTTTTGTACATGTGATGAAGTTAAGAACGTTGAGACGGAGAGGTTATTTATCCTGGATTATCCTGTGAGCCCTAAAAGTCATCACAAGTATTCTTATAAGAGAAAGAAGCATACACATGTGAAGATGGAGCATAGAGATTTAAAGATGATGGTCTTGAAGATTGGAGTGATGTGACCACAAGCTAAGCAATACTGGTAGCCACCAGAAGATGGACAAGGCAAGAAATAAATTTCCTACTAAAGCCTTTGCAAGGAGAATGACTCTGATGACACCATGATTTTGGCCCCATGTATTTTTGGCCCCCAGTACTGTAAGAGAACAAATTTTTGTGGTTTTAAGCCACCGAGTTTATGATTTGTTATAGTCGCCTCAGGAAACTAAGACACTGGAGAAAAGAGAAGTTGATGACAAGAAGACATACAAGTATGATGACGTAAAGGAAAGATAACAAACAATGCTCCATCTCATAAAATTAATGCTCTATTTACTTTTTTTTTTTTTTTTTTTTTTTTTTTTTTTACAGAGACAGAGTGAGAGTCAGAGAGAGGGATAGATAGGGACAGACAGGAACGGAGAGAGATGAGAAGCATCAATCATCAGTTTTTTGTTGTGATACCTTAGTTGTTCATTGATTGCTCTCTCATATGTGCCTTGACCATGGGCCTTCAGCAGACTGAGTAACCCCTTGCTCGAGCCAGCGACCTTGGGTCCAAGCTGGTGAGCTTTTGCTTAAACCAGATGAGCCCACACTCAAGCTGGTGACCTCAGGGTCTCGAACCTGGGTCCTCCGCATCCCAGTCCGACGCTCTATCCACTGCGCCACTGCCTGGTCAGGCAATGCTTTATTTACTTATGAGATTAGATAGAGTTCTTAGTGTGAGACCTGTGGGGTTTTTAGAGTATATTGTCATGTTACTGAACTTGCTGTTAATAAGGTATATAATAGCCATGGAATAAATCACTCCACAAGTACAAGAAAGTCTGGCTCCACAGTTTATAAGCCAAAATTAAAGGATGCACATTGTAATAAACTATCTCAAGTTTGGCGGCAATGAACAAGGCCAAGGACATAATAGCATAGAGAGAAGAATAGGTTCTTCCAGTTTCCTGTGTGGCTATTGAAATAATACTACATTTTGTGTTTTGCCAATGAAACAATACAATTCTGTGCCAGTAGTGCTTGCTAGATCTGTTTATAGTATATGGCTGCCACCTGCTTTATTGTAATAGGAAAACCCAGACTAAACAAAGTTGAATATTCATCAAGTATTTCAATTGGTTCCTTTGAGTCAACGATGAATGGGAAGTGGTAGAGAATGCACAGCAAACTGGAATTATTATAGAAATCTGCACACACACAAAAGAGTACCATAGATGTCACATTTGCTCTTCTAAATAAAAATTTCATCTTCAAAACTAATATGGAAGAGAAAAAGAAAACTTAAAAAAGATCCAAAGATTAGAAATCAAGAGGACAAAAAATAGTTCAAATAAACAAGACAAATCTCTTGTGAAGATTTTAAATTCAAAGGATAAAAAGATAATCCTGTAAGCTTCAAAAAGAGTAACATTTACTTTCAAAGGAGTTAAAACAAAGTTAGTTTCAATTTTTTTCTGCTATAATTAATACCTAAATGTCTAGTTGTTGAGCATATGTCAAAGGCCCAGAAAGGCATTCTTAGATCTGTAGAGTCTCAGATATATGTTGTCTAAATGCTTTTTTGAAAAAAAAAAATACTGGAAAATATTTTGAAGAGTGCAGAAAATGTAAATTTTTAAAGAACAGCAGATGCTCATTGAAATATAGTTATTATGTAGATGATTAAAGACCCTAAGCAATAAAATGTGTATCATTACAGTGTAACATGAGTGTTCCCAAGTCTTCCCATTTCTTTTTCTTTAGTATCCAAATACAATAACCAGAGTCCCAACTAACCAATTCAAATTCATGGTTCTTGTGCTATTATTTATATTTTTGTGGGAACCTCTGCTGTCCACAGTCTACTTCATAGCATTTCTCAGGCAACTACAAATATGAAGCACCCTATGAGGAGAGGGATTTCTTTTTGTCCTTTATGACATGGTACCTTTAGCATGTAAAAGTACACTCAATGAATGAATAGATAAATGTTACTGTCAGTGACAAAATTTTTCTGAAGGTTTGACAGTGTTGTTGGAAGTTAATGGCATAAAAAATGAATAACTCAAAACTGAATTTTATACATTCCTATTCCTAAAATTTCACAGCCATCTCTGCCATAGTGTAGTGTTATTTTTATACATCTCTCCATCTGAGGAGTCTGTCCTACTGGGCTCTGACCAAGCTGGTACTTGCTTTTAGACTTCTTCATCCCTTTTCTTCTCTGAGATCAAAGGGGCCTCTGTCTTTTTGATTTATTAGCCTTCAATGGGAAAAAGTGGTAATCCATGTATTATAAAGGACACCCTGCTTTCGACATAACCAACCATTTTAGACCAGGCCTTATCTCCCAGAACCTAAGAACTTTTTAATGTGTGTTTCAAAGCAAAAGAGATTCCCACCCCCAATTTTTTTGAAATTGGAGACTGTTAATTAAAAGTTTCAAAAACAGTGGCATTATCCAACACCAGAACAGGACCCCAAATATGAGAGAGAAAGTAGACATATAAATTCAAGAAGCTCAGTAGACTCTAAATAGAATGAATCCAAAGGGCCCACACTGAGATACATTATAATCAAACTGTCAAAAGTCAAAACAAAGAGAGACTCTTGAAATTAGCAAGAGAAAAGCAACACATAATGTATAAAAGAGATCCTATAAGATTATCAGAGTATTTTATAGCAGAAACATTATAAACCAGAAGAGGGGTGGAATAATATTCAAAATGCTGAAAGAAAAAAACCCTGCCAGTGGAGAATATTATATCTGAACAAAACCATTCTCCAAAAATGAAGAAGTACCATCCCAGACAAACAAAACCTAAATTGTTATTAGCTTAAAATATATTGTTATTACTAGAAGTTGTTTTGTGCAACCACAAAGAAAATATCTATAGAAGATACACAGAAGAAAACGTGAAAGGACTCAAACATGTAACTATATAAAAAAAGTAGATGAAACAAAAGGAAGGCAGAAAGAGAGGAAATAAAGAACAAAATAACTGTAAGGCACAAAAAACAATTAACTAAATGGCAACAGTAAGTCCTTTTCTATCAGTAATTACTTAAATGCAAATGGATTAAATTCTCCAGTCAGAAACTATAGAGTGGCTGAATGGGTAGAAAACCAAGATCTAACCATATGCTGCCTATAAGAGACTTGCTTAAGATATAAGGACACAAGTACACTGAAAGTTAAAGAAGGGAAAAAGATATTTCAAGCAAATGGTAACAAAAAGAGAATAGGAGTGGCCATATTCATATCAGACACAATAAAGTTTAAGTCAAAAACTGTCACAAGAGCCAAAAAAGGGTATCATATAATGACAAAAGAGTCAATTCACCAGGAACATATAATTATAAACATATATATACCTAACAACAGAGCACTCAACTATGAAGCTAACATGAACAGAACTAAAGGGAGAAATAGACAATAACACAGCAATAATAGGGTATTTTAATACTACATGTTCAATAATGTATCAGATAACCAGACAGAAAATTGATAAGAAAATATAGGATTAGAATAACACTACAGACAATTCTACCTGATATGTAGAGAACACTCAGCCCAAAGAAAGAAGTAAAATTACCTGTTTACAAATAACATGAACTTATGAATTTATACATGGAATTTCCTGAAGTTCACACACACACACACACACACACACACACAGCATAAGAATACACATTCTTCTAAAATGCACATGGACTAGTTCTTCAGTATAGACCACATAACAAGTCTTCATAATTTTAGGAAGATTTGAAATTATACCAAGAACTAATTTTAACCACAATGGAATAAAATTTAAAATCAAGGAAAAGGAAAACTGAAAAACCTACAAAAATGTAGAAATTTAACACATTCTTGACCAACCAATGCATCAGAGAAGAAATCATAAGGAAAATTAGAAAATTTCTCTAGACAAATGAAAATGAAAACACAAAAGTACCCAAACTTATGGGATACAGCAATTACAGTATCAACAGGAAAGTGTAGAGTGGTCAACATCTACATTGAAAAAAGAAGATAAATCCCTAATAAACAACCTAATTTTATAGCTCAAGGAATAAAAAATAAATAAAAGAAAAACTAAGCCTAAGGTTATAAAAGAAAGGAAGTGATAAAAATTAGAACAAAAGTAAATTAAATAGATTACAGACAATAGAAAAATCAACAAACTAAAATTTGGCTTTTTTAAAAAAAGAAAAACATTGACAAATCTTTAGCTAAATTAACTAATAAAAATAAAAAAAAAGACTAAAATGACAAAATCAGAAATGAAAGAGGAGATATTAAAACTGATGACACAGGCCTTGGCTGGATAGCTTGACCTGTTGGAGGGTTGTCCCGAAGCACAGAGGTTGCTGGTTCAGTCCCTGGTCAGGGCACATACAGGAATGGCTTGCTGTTCCTGTCTGTCTGCCTCTCCCTCCTTCTTCCTCGCTCACTGAAATCAATAAATAAACTAAAAGAAAAGAAAACTGATGTCACAAAAAATTAAAACAGGATTGTAAGAGACCACTGTGAAAAATTATAAGCCAGCAAATTGGATAACCTAGAAGAAATGCATAAATTTATAGAAATATTAAACCTACCAAACCTGAATCATAATTGTTTTTTGAACAGATGTATAACAAGTAAGGACATTGAATCAGTAATTTACATCCCCACTCCACAAAACCCCAGGACCAGATAGCTTTACTGGAGAATTCTACCAAATATTAAAGAAAAATTAAAACGAATTATTCTCAAACTCTTACAAAAAATTAAAAAAAGGGGACACTTTCAAACTCATTTAATGAGGTCAATATTAGCATGATACAAAGCCAGCCAAAGACACTACAAGAAAAGAAAACTACAAATAATAAAACTAGAGACCAATGATAAAGTAAACTAAATTAAGAAAAACTACAGGCTAATAGCCCTGATAGGTATTGATGCAAAAATCCTCAACAAAATACTAGCAAATGGAATTCAGCAGCACAGTAAAAGGATTATATACTATGATCCAGTGGGATTTATTCCTGGAATACAAGAATGATTCAACACATGAAAATGAATCAATATAATATACCACACTAACTGAATGAAGGATAAAAATGACAAGATCACCTCAAATATTTCAGAAAAAGCATTTGACGAAATCCAACACTCTTTTTACAATAAAAACACTCAGCAAACTAAGAATAGAAGAAAATGACCACAACCTAATCAAAGGCCTTATATGAAAAATCCACAGCTGACATCATACACGATGGTGAAAATCTTTTTTTTTTGTAATCCAGTACAGGGTACCACATCTATTCCACAGAATCCTACCCAAACAATTAGGAAAGAAAAAGAAAGAAGGGATATAAATGGAAAAGAAAGAAGTAAAATTACCTGTTTACAAATAACATGAACTTATGAATTTATACATGGAATTTCCTGAAGTTCACACACACACACACACACAAACACACACACACACACACACACACGCTGTTAGAATTCATGAATGAGTACAGCCAAGTTGCAGTATATAAAATCAACAAGCAAAACTCAGTTGTGTTTCTATGTACAATGAACATAATTAATCTCATTTACAATAGCATCAAAAATACTTAGGAATACACTTAACAAAGGAGATAAAAGACTTGTACAATGAAAACCACAACACATTGCTGCAAGAAATTAAAGAAGACATAATTAATGAAAAAAATGCTTTCTATTCATGAATTGGAATACTTAATATTGTGAAAATATTCACACTACCCAAGGTGATCTATAGATTCAAAGCAATCCCCATCAAAATTCAATGACTTTTTAAAATAAATAGAATAAAACATGCTAAAATTCCTAAGGAACCCCAAAGGATTCTCAAAAGCCAAAACAATCTCATTTTTAAAAAAAGGCATGCAGCCCTGGCCGGTTGGCTCAGCGGTAGAGCATCGGCCTAGTGTGCGGAGGACCCGGGTTCGATTCCCGGCCAGGGCACACAGGAGAAGCACCCATTTTCTTCTCCACCCCTCCGCCGCACTTTCCTCTCTGTCTCTCTCTTCCCCTCCCGCAGCCAAGGCTCCATTGGAGCAAAGATGGCCCGGGCGCTGGGGATGGCTCTGTGGCCTCTGCCTCAGGCGCTAGAGTGGCTCTGGTCGCAACATGGTGACGCCCAGGATGGGCAGAGCATCGCCCCCTGGTGGGCAGAGCATCGCCCCTGGTGGGCGTGCCGGGTGGATCCCGGTTGGGCGCATGCGGGAGTCTGTCTGACTGTCTCTCCCCGTTTCCAGCTTCAGAAAAATGAAAAAAAAAAAAAAAAAAAAGAAAAAAAAAAAAAAAAAAGGCATGTGATATCTTAGGTAAAATATGTGAGACATAGAGAATGAACTGGCACTTACACTTGGCCATAGGTAGGTAGATTCACAGTGCTTTTAGAATGAGAAGTTATCCTGAAATAAATAGGTTAAAGGTCATAAAAATATGAAAATAGGTGCCCCATGATAATAAAAGAGTCGGTCCTATCCCTCTCAATCATGGAATACTGAAGGACTTATATATAATGGAAACAGTATGATTTTGAGAATGTGTTGTTAAATACCCAAGTGCCAAATTCAATAGGGCCCTGATTCTTAGCACGGACTATCAGTCTGCCTCCAGGTTAGGAGCAAAATTATCTGGTTGTCTACCTCTCTGGGAGTTAGGAGAGATGACTTGGAAGGAGCCAGGTTCAGAGGCCAGTGCGCTCCTTGCCTGGGAGCTAGTGTGCCAAGCGTGCCTCTCCTCACTCCACACACCGCCTCCACGCAGTTGTGGCTCTGGAGCCGGGGGGAATGCTCCCAGCCTAGAGTTAACTAGGCACAGTGATGGAGAGAGGCCCAGGGAGACTCTGAAGTGGAAAAGTGCTGAGAGACTGAAAAGAACTTGAATTTGACTGGATATTCCGTGGAGAGAGCCTCAGATTTTTATAACCAGATTGGATTGCAGAAACCATTGGACCGGACTAAAATTTAAGTAGGAAAAGGACCAGAAAATATGATGTTTGTTCTAGTGGTTCATGTTTCAGAACAGAACGTACCACTATGAGAATAAAACTCACTCTGTGATTAGCTATGATTGAGATGAGATTCCTTGCTCATGCTGACAATTATTGTAATTTTCTTATTATAAAAATAATACATAATTTCTCATGGAAAATATGTTTTGTCATTACTCTTGATTTTTCCTTATTTGTGACCATTAATTTCAGCTTATTTGGGGCTATCTATTGAAGGTAGAGTCTAAGTCACCTAGAATAAGACTTCCACTGCTATTTTGAAACTGTGTGGACAATTAAGGTTTCCTTGATTTTTTGTTATTAAAAAAATCAAAAGGGTTTTTTTTTTTGTTTTGTTTTGTTTTTTGTATTTTTATGAAGTTGGAAACGGGGAGGCAGTCAGACAGACTCCCACATGCGCCCGACCGGGATCCACCTGGCATGCCCACTAGGGGGTGATGCTCTGCCCATCTGGGGCATTGTTCCGTTGCAACCAGAGCCATTCTAGCGCCTGAGGTGGAGCCATGGAGCCATCCTCAGCGCCCGGGACAACTTTGCTCCAATGGAGTTTGGGTGCGGGAGGGGAAGAGAGAGATAGAAAGAAGGGAGAGGGGGAGGGTTGGAGAAGCAGATGGGCGATTCTCCTGTGTGCCCTGGCTGGGAATCAAATCCGGGACTCCTGCACACCAGGCCAACGCTCTACCACTGAGCCAACCGTCCAGGGCCCAAAAGGTATTTTTTGAGAAGATCCATTAAAGGAAGATATCTATGTGGAAAAGTAGAGAAGAAGCAGGCAGTCATACTTTATCATATGAAGGAACAGCTAGCATTCCTTTAGAATTTTCTTTAGAAATGGTCCATGGTACATTTGAATTCCCCATGGAGAGAAAGCTTGGCAATGTTTTCTTGGCTGAATTCACATATTTTGAACTTTGCAAGCTAATGATAATAAAGACTATTTAGGAAGGTCTGAACTAATTCCTCCTACTCATTCAGTCACATAAGCAGATCATGTCATCAAAGAAATGATAGCTCAGAAAGTTAACAAATCACAAAAAAATCGTCAATAATATAGTATATTGAAGCCAAAGGTATTGAATTGCTTCAGAGATATAGTGTGCATTTAATAGTATTTTTAGCACTTATTCTATTCAAAGAAAACACTTTTACCTAAAATATCTCATGTAATAGTCATAATTATCCTACTGAGTTGGGTACCATTGTTCTCATTTTACAGATAACTAAATCAAGACTTCAAGATATTTAATAGTTTTCTCAAAGTCTCTGAACAAATGAGCAGCAGAACCAGCCCTCAAATCCAAGTTAACAGATTTGCTTTTAACCATTTTTTAAATATTTAATTGTCCTATGTATTATCTGGAATATGATTTTGTTGTCAGACCATATTTTAATATAGAAGCAAAGTTGTACTCCCCAGTCTGACCAGGCAGTGGCGCAGTGGATAGAGCATTGGACTGGGATGCCGAGGACCCAGGTTCAAGACCCCAAGGTCGCAAGTTTGAGCATGGGCTCATCTGGTTTGAGCAAAAGCTCACCAGCTTGGACCCAAAGTCACTGGCATAAGCAAGGGTTTACTCGATCTGCTGAAGGCCCACAGTCAAGGCACATATGAGAAAGCAATCAATGAACAACTAAGGTGTCACAACAAAAAACTGATAATTGATGCTTCTCATCTCTCTCCGTTCCTGTCTGTCTGTCCCTATCTATCCCTCTCTCTGACTCTCTCTCTGTCTCTGTAAAAAAAAAAAATTGTACTCCCCTGAGATCCAAATTGTAATAAATGTAGATTTCTAAAATAAATTCAGACTCAAGAGATCAGACCTCTATTGCAAAGGTTGGTGTCAAGCACAGAAACGGTAGTTTCTTATTTTCTGGGTATCTAGTTAATGATAAAGACCTGGAGGAATCTTGGTGGACATGCTTACTGAAGATATTCCTAAAAGACCAGGAGCACAGACTGGATGGGGGAAAATAGTGATGTCAACAAATCTCAGTCCACCCCAGTGAAAGAAGTGTACAGTTGTGCTCATAGAGGTCTTTGTGTATCTATAGCCAGGATGTCACCTTTGGGCTGAATGTATTTTTTGGCTCTGCTTTTGCTGGGAAAGGTGGTGGGTCTGAACTACAGCATGTCTCAGGAGGCATGTATTCATGCAAAGAGAGGGCCTAAGTGTTTCAGGTAAATAAAAATTTGACAGTGGGTTGGGAGCCACATGGATAGCACCAAAGGAAGAATATCTTAAAGGAGGCTCTAATTATGACTTAATTGTTACCTAACAATTACCTACTCTAATTCTTCCACCATCATTAGAATGGTGTCCCAGTTTGGGAAGTACAGGAACAAGCCCTTCTTGGGTCAACCTATGATGAAGAAGACTTCTGAGGACAGCAAGTGTACCCTACCAAAGCCTATTTGAGTTACTTGGGCTAGGCAGCCCACTTCAACATTAGCTGTGCATGCTCATCCACAGTGGACTAGGTAATGGGGGACTGTGTAGATTTGGGAAGTGCAGTTGATTTATTCTTCTTGGCAGATCGTTTCTTTAGAAAGCCAAGAAAAGTCTGTAGTCTCCTAGGAGAGAACACAGGAAATTTAAATAATGGACAGGAACACAGAATCTGAAAACAGGTGAGGGCGTGAGAAGCTGGGGAACCACAGTTGTTTACAAGGCGTGAGCACTTGGGCAATGCCTCTGATGGGGGTCTCCTGGCATTCAAAACCCCAGGCTGCCCCTAGCAGCCCTGCTCTCACTCACAAAGGATGACAGGGGCCAGGGACTGGTCTCCTTTAAGTCCCACCTGTCTATTTCCTAGCTCTTCTTTGTAAAGTTCTTATTGTATTAATGAGGCGCTATTTCTTTGATTTTTAATTTTTAAAAAGTTTATCTTCTTTGGTCTATGTTTTTAGTTCAGTTGATTGAGGCATAATTTATATAAAATATAATTCACTAATTTTAAGGTGTACAATTTGCTGAGCTTTTTTTCAAATGTCATATTCCCCACTACCACCACCATCATAACATAGAACACTTCCATTGCCTCAGAAAGTTCTCTTGTGTCTCTCCGTAGTCAATCTCCTTCTGTTTTCTAGGACTCACTAGTCCTTACCATTTTTTAAAATCATAATCATGTTGCATTTTATGAAAAGGAAATAAATGGAATCATAAAGTATGTAGCTTCCTGTGTCTAGCTTCTTCCATTTAGGTAAAACTTTAAAAATCTATCCATGTTATTGTGTTTCAGTTAGTTTGTTTCTATTTAACCCATTGCATGGATAGTCCACAATTTGTTTATCCATTTACCAGGTGATGGACTTTGGGTTGGTTCCAGTTTTCTGTTATTATAAATAACTCTTCTATGAAAATTCATATACCAGCCTTTATATGCTTTCATTTCTTAGATAATATCCAGAATTAGAAGTGTTGGGTCAATCAGAAGTATAAATTTAATTTTATAAGAAACTCATAAATTATTTTTCCAAGTTGCTTTATCTTTTTGAATTTCCCACAGCAATGTGAGAGCTACAGTTGTTCCACCATCTTGCCAGCATTAGGTATTGCCAGGTTTTAATTATTATTATTATTATTGTTTAGGCCATTCTATTAGCTGCATAGTGGTATCTCAATGAGAATTTAGTTTAGATTTCCCAAATGACTAATGAGGTCGGGCTTTGTTCATGTCTTTATTAACTATTTGTACACCTTTTTTGGTGAAGTATCACCCACATGACCTAATCACCTCCCAAAGGCCTCGCCTCCTAACACCGTTATATTGGGCATTAGATCTCAACATATGAATTCTGGGGGGACACACACATTCAGTCTAGCACACCGCTAATGAGGTAATGAGGCAGGTTAGTAAGAAGCTAGAAAAACTTCTGGGCAAGTGGAATGGGGAAACTGAGAGAAGATAATTAAACAACGCCAAACAACTTGACCAATTTATAGCCAGCTAGTGAATCACAAGGCCTTATCTTTCTGAAGCAAGGACACTTGAGAGCAAACAGTTTATACTCTCTTCCCTAACTAGAGAATAAATAGCTTAAATCACTCTGCTTGGGGAGATAGAGGACAGAGACCCAATTAGTGCCATTTGTGCCAGCCAAACCCAAGGACGAATGAAGTCAGGGGAACAGATAAAAAACCTGATCAGAGACATACAGACCCGAGATAAAAGCAAAGCAGTGAAGCTGACCGGAGAAAGATCCCAGCGCCCCTATACGCTCATTTTGATTAATCAGCATATTGAAAGACATACCTGAAAAACTAATGAATATTCTGTTAAGACCCTCCCCTAAGACCTCCTTTAGGATTCCTGCCCCGATTTGAAGATAAAAACCTTCAAAACAAAAGATGCTAGTGCCAACTCTCTCTCTGGAGTCCCCCAATCCACCCACACACCTTCCTACCCTCTCAGGGGTGCATCTTGACTTTTCTCTCCCAAACTCTAAGGGTCCCCACGAGACTTGCAACCAGAGGAGCAGCAGGCAGTGACATCTCTTCCCAGGCTAACCCTCTGACCCTGTCTCCAAGACACCTTGTCTCTGACTTTTCAGTGAGCTCACGGCAGCCCCGCCTTGGCTCACTTCTTTCCTATGATGTTTCTAGGGAGCCAAAGCAGAGCACCACATAGGCTCTCTCCTGTTGCTTCTTCTGTCTGTTGGTCAAATAAGTTTGTAAATATGATACATAGGTTTGCTCGCTTATAGTTTGCATTGAGTGTGGGGGACAGGCTGTAAGCAGGCAGGGTCGTTATACCTTAAGACTTAGTTTTAAGACTAAGCCTTTCCCACCCTAAGTGACTTTGTATCAGAGACTTCCTTGTTTGTATATTGGATTAAAGGTTTTGATTTCTACACTGTAAAATGGGGCAGACCGGGAGCTTGCTCTCTCGATTCCTGAGATTAGTGTTAGAGAGGAGAGCAGAGAAAGGCCACGTGGAGGAGAGTAGAAGCAGCCAAGATGGCGGAGTGCTGAAGGAGAAGCCAGTTTGTGCAGAGAGAAGGAGATGGGGAACAGAGGTGAATAAGGCTGGTGAGGTACAAACCTTTGATTCTAGGAAACTTGGATAAGTCAGTGGCTTTGGGAGCCCTGAATGGAAAGGAAAGTGTTTTCCCACTGTGTGTATTTCTTGCCCGCCGGGTGCAAGCTAGGGTTAAAGCTAATGGCCCACCAGTTCCTGGCTCCATTGTTTTGTTACCGTCTGTCCGAATCAAATGCAAACCTACATTGGCCAGGCGGCTGTGATGGTGGCCATGGCTGCTGGCTGTACACCGTCTTAAACCCATCCTCAGTTTCACTGTCCTCAGCTTTAATAAGTGTACTCTCATAATCACCTGAACTCGTGCTGTGAAATCTTTCCTGCATGAAGTCAAGAACCCACATAATACAGGCTGGCCCAAGGCAGAGCTGCTCCAGGCTCAGTCCTTTTCCCATGACAGCAGTAGAATCCTGAGGACTACACTCTGTGCTTGGTGTGTTAGAAAGAGCTTTTTAGTCTGCATGGTGGGAATGTGAGTTATATCCAGCCCTTGTGATTCCCGGGAGTTAGTCTGCTGACTGGCCAGAGGTTCTTTCCCAGACTGGTTCATTTACTCACACACATGTGCATGGTTAGTATTCCACCAGATGCAAGAACAGCCCTCTGCTGACCTCTGGATCTCTCTGTCTCTGCTTTCTCCTCTCCAGCACCTTCCCGTGCTGATCCTGGTCTCTCCCCGCTCAACCCAGACTCCACATTCTGTCTCCTCAATCCCAGCAGGTCATCTGGCTTTGTTTGGTCCCCATCCATGTACTTAGTCTATGAACCTCTCTGCGGGCAGGAAGTTGGAGTACACCTAAGGCTTCCCTGTTTATTTTCCTTCTTGCAGGAATCTCTGCCCCGTGCTGCTCATTTATCAATTTCTGAAAACTCCTGGTTTATTTTATTTGATTTCCTAGGTTAGATTGGAACTCTAGGTCCTTGTCACTCCCTCATGGCTGGAAGTAGGAGTCTCTTTATTTCTATTTTTAATATTTGATTCAGAGTTGTCTTTTCCAGAAAGATTTCTGCTGCTATTCCAGTTGTTATTCTCTGTCTGAAACTGGAAGATGGAGTGATTACCCATCAGACTCCCCCCCCTGAGCCTGGTTACTATTTGAAACAATGCTCACTATTTCTATATGCACAAACTCAGTTCAGATTCACAACCTATCTGTGAGATAAGAAGTATAATCATCTTTGCTTTCCATGGGTCAGTAAACTAAGACTCAGAGAGATTAAATGATTTGCCCAAAGTATCACAGCTGATGGTAAAGACAGAATGTAAGCCCATATTCTCCGACTCTTCACATCTAATAAAAAAAATATATATACACACATATATATAATAATAAAGGGTTAAATGAAAGAAATGAGTACACAAAAATTAGAAGAAAATATACGTGGATATTTATCTTACCTCTAATGTAAACAAAGGTTGGGGTGAAAGACAGAATATTTGTTATAGGAGTATACAAAGACTAAACTATATTTCCAGAGTCAGGAGGCATTTGATGTGCTCCTGATCTTACCTTATTAATAATAATACTGTGATAAACATCTTTTTGTATCAACTTTCCCTCATTTTCTCATCTTGAATTCTTTTTTTTAAAGATAGAGTTTTCAGAGCTAGAATTTAGGAATTATGTTAATTCATATTTTTAATATCCTTTACAGATATTTATAAAAAGATAGAATCAACTGATATCCTCACCAGTAGTATATGAGCATGCACATTGCATTATATATTTGGATCATCATTTTTGTAACTTTGTTAATTTGCAAGCAAAATGGCCCATTACATTGTTGTATTTTTCCCCCCATTCTTGTATGGCTGTATATTGTTTTAAAAGTTTATTGAGAATTCCTTTATTTATTTTTGTTTTATGAGAGGATCTAAGTATTTTTTGATAAATTATTGATCTGACCTGTAGAAGGTAATTAATGATTGAGGACATTAATCATTTGTCATGTTTGTTGTAAAATTTTTTAATAATAATTCTATGAAACTGAAAATTTCATGCAAGAAATAGTGTCTTAGAGAAGCCCAGATATTTAAATAAGCAGATTAGAAGAAAGCAGGTCATTATCTGCATGAAATAAACATCCCTGCTGTTAGTTAACTGTATTTGCCTAATCCTCCAGATTTTATCTTGTTCCCAACTGGCTTCCGCATCCCATCTTCACCCTCCACCTTTGAGCTGCTACTCCTCCTGTAAGTGGGATTTGAAGTACAAACAAATGATAAGTGTCCCCGATCTTATCTTTATCTCTCTTTCTTCCCCACCAGACTCTTATATATTAAGTATCATAACATTCACAGGATGGGCCTGTGAACCATCTGCCATTCTAGAGAGAGAGCAGTTGAGAAGAAATCATGTGTAGATTAGAGGCTGTCTCCTTCTGTCTCTTAAACAAGCATATCTTGGATTCTTACTGCAGTATGAATGAAAGAAGTAAGCTAAATGTCCGCACCATTTAAGTTGCATGAAATTAGCATTGTGTGCTTGGACAATCCCCCTACAGGGACCAGGAGGAGCATCTTTCCATGAATATCTCAGTGGAGTCATTTCTGTGGAGTGGAGGGGAAAAACAGATGATACCAATTAAGCAAGGCAGAAGCTAAGGACAGTAAAATAAAATATTTGTACAAGATCTACTTTATATGACCATATCCCTGACATGTGAAAAAGCCATTCATTCACTCACTCATTCATTCATTCACTTATTCAGTCAATACACATAGCATATCCTGTGTGGTCAGTGTGACAAGCATGTGTGGGTATGAATACAAAGTCATGGTTCTTGTAGAACCTAACACTCTAAGGGAGAAGCATACAAGTACATAAATAATAGAGAGCCATGGGTATAAGGGTGATCATTGCAATTGACACATCCCAGTTAGACTCCTAGTGCAAGAAACACACTAACGGTGTGATCTTGAGCTTAAAATTCTTATGGCTTAAATCTATCATACTAAATTATGACATACAGATAACAATATTTATCACTAAAGAGTTTCAATTATGATTAAATACATAATAGCAATGTCAGAGCCTGTAGGCAATAGGCATTTTTTTTTCTTCATTTTTCTGAAGCTGGAAACAGGGAGAGACAGTCAGACAGACTCCCGCATGCGCCCGACCGGGATCCACCTGGCACGCCCACCATGGGGCGACGCTCTGCCCACCAGGGGGCGATGCTCTGCCCCTCTGGGGCGTCGCCATGTTGCGACCAGAGCCACTCTAGCACCTGAGGAAGAGGCCACAGAGCCATCCCCAGCGCCCGGGCCATCTTTGCTCCAGTGGAGCCTTGGCTGCGGGAGGGGAAGAGAGAGACAGAGAGGAAAGCGCGGCGGAGGGGTGGAGAAGCAAATGGGCGCTTCTCCTGTGTGCCCTGGCTGGGAATCGAACCCGGGTCCTCCGCATGCTAGGCCGACGCTCTACCGCTGAGCCAACCAGCCAGGGCGGCAATAGGCATTTAATAGATCACTAAAAACAAAGGCAACTCTGGTCAGTGGTTCAGTGGTTAAAGCATGGGCCTAGTGTGCAGACATCCTGGGTTTGATTCCTGGTCAGGGCACACGGGAGAAATGACCATTTGCTTCTCCACCCCTCCTTCACCCCTTTCTCTCCTTCTTCCCCTCCTGTAGCCGGTGGCTCCGTGGCTCGAGTGGTTCGACTGTGGCTCCAGGCACTGAGAATAGCTTGATACTTAAGCATTGGCCCCAGATGGGGCTTGCTGGGTGGATCTCAGTCAGGCAGGGTGCATGTGGGAGTCTGCCTTACTATCTTCTCCTCTCTCACCAAAAACAAACAAACAAAAAAACTAAAAAAAAAAAAAAAGGAAAGAAAAGAGACAAAGGCATGCCCAAGTACAATGGACATTCAGAAGACATGTAACAAAAAGAGTCATCACAAAGAGGGAATATTTGTACTGGATTTTGAGGAAATATAGTGGTATATCAGGTGGCTAAGACAGATCAACAATCGCAGGCAGAGAGATGAGCACACAAAGTTGGAAAACAACAAAACAGTAACCACGTTTAAAAGAAGGCACATGGTAAAGGTGGAAAGTCAACAGGGAAGTGTGGTTGATTAGGTGTCATGACATGGGGTCATGGCCTGTGAAATGGCCCTTTAGGCTGAGCAAGCCTGGAAACTTCATTTTTGTCAGTGTACTGTGAGGGGTTTCCATATTCAGAGGGACTCACATTAGCCCAAGTCATGATAGACTGATTTATAACCAGAAAGTTTGTGTTACTTTTCATTGACACATCTAACTAACAGTAAGGACAGGGGTGCTTACATTAGCATATCAGCACCTGTGCCCTGTATACAGGTACACAGAAGATGGCTTCTCAGCTAAGACAGTTTGAGGAACACTTTTTCTTAATAAGAAGAGACAAAGGGGTTCCAATACACTCTGTCTCTCCTGGACAGAGATGTCGCCAAAGCCAAAGGATGCCTCCTTGAATCTTTACCATACTGACCAACAACTGACCCTCTGGTTGAAAATAGAATTCTAATGGCTTGAAATTGTTAGCCCATTAATTGACATCATGGCCATGTCTCATTTACATTTGGAAGCTAGTCAGTACCCCAAGGAAAACTCTGTGTGTCTTTGCTCTGAGCCTTCGGCTATCTTGTTCACTATATCTATTCATCATTATTCCTAGAATAGTGCCTATCCACAGTTGGCACTCAGGAAATAGCTCTTAAAAAATGAATGAGTTATTGGGTTCACTATAATCTGATTTGATACCTAAATTTTCAGAAGGCTCTCTTTTGGCCAATTGGGGTGAACTCACCCTTGGTCTCTTTCTTTCAGGTACCTCCTAGAACATGGTGAACCTAGAATTTAGAGTATATAGAAACTTATGGAAGACTTGGAAGGGAGGAAGTTTAGGGTATGTAGCATATAACCTACTCCAAGAAATAATAATCAGAGCACTAAATGTATTATACCTTTCTCTTCTTCACAGAAACGAATACACATATTCTCTGTGTTAGGTAATTCCAGCTTTGGTAACAGACAAATCCCAACTCTCAGTGGTTTAACGCAGTTAAGTTGGTTTCTCCATAATGGTCATGGGTGCAGTGGTTCAGGAATCCAAGCTCCTTCCATCCATCCTTGAGAAAACAGTTCCTTACTGTGTAGTGTAGTCTCTGGTCCAGCAGCGTCGGCATCATCTGGGGACATGTGAGAAATGCAGGTTCCTGAGCCCTGCCCCAGACCTGCTGGCTCAGAAACTCTGGGAGGGGGGCCCAGCCACCTGTTGCTTAACAAACCCTCATAAACTAACAATTTGGAAACATATTTCTAAGGTGTAATTTTGGTGACTTGACTTGAAATTTGCTCTAAAGAAATAATGTTATTATGAGATATTAGATGCAGTAGAAATAGTAATTGTACCACTATTCAATAAATATTGGAAGGCAGAAACTAGAGGCCAAACCAAAAACATGAGGCTAGTGTGTTCCAAAAGGAAAAGTTATTTTAAAAATGCTGAGTGCAGGCAGGCTGAGACCAGCAAAGGGTGTCAGCCCTGAGGGAGGGATGGGCCAGGGGTTACATGGATTTGTCAAAAGGCTTTGGGCAAAAGTGGCTGCAAGATCGCTTCTTCTGTTTGTGGTTGGGAGTGGCCCCACAGTTCCTCAAAATCGTCTGCACCCTAAGCCAAACGTCCCCTATCAGCATCCAGCTCCAAGGAAGGTCTGAGCCGCATTACTGAGTAGGCAAGTCCTTCTTCCTCCTTCAGGCCTGCATTGTTCTTAAGAAAGATGGTGGCTGAGAAGCCATTTTATATATCAAACACTTATTAAGCTTGTACTGTGCATCAGGCCCTGTGGTGGGCACTGGGGAAGAATTGATGATCAAGATGATGACCTGTCATGGTCAGATTTTGGTCAGATATTTTGGATTAAATAGGCTTTTCTTGGCTTACCTGGGTACTTAGATTAGCACCCAATTAATATATGTTAGGCAATTAATAGGTGTTTATCAAAAGAAATAAAGAATAAAAGAATCATTACTTCCCTGGGATTCAGATTTCTAACTTTGAAAGACAAGGAATTGGATTTCCAGATTAATCTCTTGAGCCCCTTGCAGATGTATTTCAGCCTCCCCATGGCTCCAGAATTTAGGGGGAAACCTCCCTTGCTGGGTAGCATTCTTGGCTCTCTCTGCTGCCTGTAGTTACAGAAATGTTTAAAAGAATATTCAGGAGCAAAGTTACACCCACAAAGAGAGAGGACTTCCTAGGTTAGGAATCCTGATAAGGATGATGATGTCTTTCATTATCGAAATTACTAATGAGTGATCACTGGCTAAGAGGTAAGCATTTCACCCGTGTTGCTGTACAGAATCCTCCAACCTCTGAGGTCTTTAGTACTGTTTCTTTCTATTTAAAGATGGAGGTACCAAGATTGGAGGTTCAGCAAATTGGCCAAGGGCGCACTTTTTAGAAAGCGGACCAATTAGAATTCAAGTGTAGGCTTTGTGAGGCTTGAAATCTGTGCTCTTAACATCTAGCTTGAACTGTGAAACTGACTTTAAGCGTACAAAAAAATAAAAGGAGCCCCTCAGGCTGTGGTGGGAAGAGACTGGATCAAAAGGGGAAGCATGTAGCTTATTAAAGCTTCTGGAGCATATTGACAGCAGATGTGTGGGGCAGTGGCGAGAGACAGGCACTCTGGAGAAGGTTTGCAAGAAGGAGGGAGCTCCTATATAGGGCAGAGCAAGGCCCGGACATTGGAGTGCTTGGGTCCTGGCAGGGGCCCTGCCTGCAGGCTGCAAGTGTTGGACGCATCAATGAACCTTTACGAGCTTTACAAGCATTGGGCCTATAAAATGAGGGTGATACCTTTAACGACTGTCTTACACGGCCATTATGAGGGTCCATTGGGGAAAAGAAAACGATAGTGCACGTGGAAGTGGTACCCATGAAAGGCATGCTTGAAGTGGAGAGGTACTTCAGGCCTTGAGAAAAAGCCACTATCATCGTCAGGAAGGCTCAGAGAAGGAGCTCCTTGAGTCGTGCTTGAAAATTCACACCAGTTTCACAGACAGATGAGAAAAGGACACTCTCCTGCAGAGAAGGGCGAGTCTGTGCAGAGAGGTGGAGGCTCGTAGCAATACAAGGTGTCTGTTGAATAATTGACTTGTTCGAGTGGGAGCATGAGATGTGGCCAGGGATGAGCAGCCAGTGAGGATGGAGAGAGGCAAGGCCTACTGATGCTTCTGATATTTTCCATGAGAATGAAAAAGCGGTATATTTATATCGAAATGAAAACAAAAACATTGCTGAGGCGTGAGAACAATGTTTTGTCGCAAGCCCCCTGTGAGCTCCAGAGCACCAATTCTAACACCGGGGACCGCTTTGTCAAGTTATATACCACACCAGGCGTCGCCACCCTTAAAAGAACACATGTCATTGCAAATAGTCACAGGAAATGCTCAGAGAAAAAAATACCCAGTGGGAGGAGGGGCGCTATCTTCACACAAACCAAGTGTGATTTATTACCATGAGTAATCAATAGTAGTAGGTCCACATCAATTTTATATCTAATTTAAAATTTTGAGGTCTCAATGTGCTCATTAAAGAATATAATGGATTTACATATTTTAATTATGTTTTATGGATTGTGAACATAATGTAATTAAGAGACTTTTCAGGAGGCATGATGAATGAACAGGGTGGCCCAACATATGGCAGGAGACACCACACTGAGTGGACTCGGGTGAGGGGAGCCGGCCCCACAGCTGACGGCCCAGGTCGCAGTGTTAGGACAATATTCGCAGTGATGGGAGCCCAATGCTGCCAGAGGCAGGGAGGAGGGGAAGGATGGAGCCAAGGGAGGCAGGCCAGCAGAGGCTCGGTGCTGGATGGAAGGAATGTGGGTGCCCGCCTGGGGCTGAGCCATCCTTCTTCTCTGCTGCCTCCCGTTCTCTCTCATGTCGCCCCTCCCCCCTCCCCTCTGCTGCTGCTGTAGTTTACAAACCCATTAGCTCTTTTACTGTACATTTAATTGTAAACACACACACACACACACACGAAACACACAACTCACCATCTTAACTATTTTAAAGTGTACAGTTGAGTTGCGTTGGTATATTCACACTGTTGTGCATCGGAGCTCCCAGAATGTTTTGCAAAACTGAAACTCTGTACCTATTAAACAATAACTTTTTATTCACCCCTAACCTAGAGTATAAGTGGAATCAGATAGCTTTTGCCCTTTTGTGACTGCCTCATTTCACTGAGCATAGTGTCCTCAAGATTTATCTATGTTGTAGCATGTGCCGGGATGTCCTACCCTTTTAAGGTGGAATAATACGCCACGGTATGGAGAGACCATTCACCCTCCGATGGACATTTGCCAACCCCGTTAACTCCTCTCGGTGTGGTTGTGATGCCTCTCACCTGGCCTTCTCAGCCCAAATCTCAGCATTCCTTACCCTGCCTCAGCCTGCAGAGGGTTCTTTCTAAGATGACCAGGTCACTCTCCTATTAAAAACCTGTTGATCTTCGTCCCTGCTTGGCATGGTTTACATGTGGCCCTTCACCTTGCAGTCTGTCCTTCCTTCAGCTTGCAGTTCACCTGCCATGGCAGGGACAATTCTCCCTGACATTCGCCACTTCCAAATATATACATTTGCACCTCCATGCCTTTGTGCCTCCGCTGTCCGTGCCTGGAATGTCTGAGCCCACATCTTGTGAGGTCCTCTTAGACCAGGTATCCCCAAACTATGGCCCGTGGGCTGCATGAGGCCCCCTGAGGTCATTTATCCTCCCCTCCCCCACCCCCGCACTTCTGGAAGGGGTACCTCTTTCATTGGTGGTCAGTGAGAGGAGCACTATATGTGGTGGCCCTCCAACGGTCTGAGGGACAGTGAACTGGCCCCCTGTGTAAAAGGTTTGGGGACCCCTGTTAGACCCACTTTGCTTTCGGCTATTTCTTAATCAAACAAAGAAGGGTCTAGCCCAGTGGTTGGCCAGGGGTGGCCAGTGGCCCAAATCCAGCCCTTTGCTTGTTTTAATAAATAAAGTTTTGTCTGGAAACAATCATACCCACTGCTTCTGTCTTGTCTGTGGCTGCTTCCCCACTACAATTCAGAGCTCTTTATTTTTTTATTTTTTGTATTTTTCTGAAGCTGGGAACGGGGAGAGACAGTCAGACAGACTCCCACATGCGCCTGACCGGGATCCACCCGGCACACCCACCAGGGGGTGACGCTCTGCCCACCAGGGGGTGACGCTCTGCCCCTCCCGGGCGTCGCTCTGCCGCGACCAGAGCCACTCGAGCGCCTGGGGCAGAGGTCAAGGAGCCATCCCCAGCGCCCGGGCCATCTTTGTTCCAATGGAGCCTTGGCTGCGGGAAGGGAAGAGAGAGACAGAGAGGAAGGGGGGAGGGGGGGTGGAGAAGCAAATGGGCGCTTCTCCTATGTGCCCTGGCCAGGAATCGAGCCCGGGTCCCCTGCACGCCAGGCCGACGCTCTACCGCTGAGCCAACCGGCCAGGGCCAATTCAGAGCTCTTTAAAGAAAACGTTTGCCAGTCCCTGCTCTGGGTTGTCTCTTGTGTTCAAATTCACCTTCGCGACTTCCTAGCTACGGCCTTGGGTGGTTCGATATTCTGGAAAGGGGGATAATGATAATACTCACGTCACGGCTTTGCTGTGAAGACTGAGGTAATACACATGAAGCTGTTAGCACTCAGATGCCAGGATGGTTGTTAAGGCAATGCGAGTGTTTATGTTGGCTTATCAAACAGATGTTGCACAGTCTCAAACAGTGGCTACAGCTAAAACATTTCTTCCCTCAAAGGCCGCGTGGCAAATACAAAGCATGGGGGCTTTAGAGTTAAAAAATTTAGGGTTCAAATTCCAGATCACACCTCTTTTTAGTGTAAACTTGGGAATCTAGATTTTCTCCACTGCAACATGAGGATAACAATACTTAGCCAGCAGTTTTATTGTGGGGATTAAAAGCAGCAAGCCTTGGAATTATGATTTATGAATTAAAAGTGTACTGCACACAGCAGCAGAAAGCAAAACCTCAGGACAGGGCAGGATCCTTTCTCCCTTCCTTCAGTGTGTCTTCTAAGGTTGAAATTCACCATTCACAGCTCTAATACTTGCTTCGCACAAATGTCTTTCCAACACCCTTCTGCCTGCAGAATGCATTGTGAAGCGGCCTCCTGGCCTGACGCCCTTGGGGGTGCTCCCTTCATTCGGTGTTATTGTAGGTCTCACTCTTCCTTCTCTCAGGGAGGGATCTAATAACTGTCATTTATATTGGCCTGCAGTCTTATCGCTTTCCCTTCCTCGCCATTATTATTGACCTCTAGGGGGAGCTCAAGACTTCATCATCCTTGCTGGTCTGGGTCAAGGGCAAAGATAATTGAGGCACAGAGTGAGCCAACTAACAGATAGATACTCAGTAAATATTTGCTGAATGGAGACAGATGCACAGAGGAATGGGTTTCAGGGATAAGAGTAAGCTTGGCTTCTTAGGGCTTTTTCTTAATTAAAATTTTACATTTCTGGGATTCTCTCTTTGCTTCATATTTAGCTGGAGGGGTCCTAAGTTTAAATAGTTCTTTGACTTGGGGGAGGGAGGGGAGGTGAAGACACTCCTCATTTTGCCATTATCCCTCTTTAGAAAGATTGGTGCCAAATGGAGGGAGGCTCAAGGGCAAAGCACAGCTTGAATAGTCAGAAAGGAAACCGCTGCCCTCTGGCATCCTGTGGCACAATGTGAAACACCCGGACCGTGTCTTAGCCTGGTTGTGTCCTAATGTCATGCGGGCTTAGGCTTCAAGGGAGGAGTGGTTACCGGTAACAAATTCAATGATTCGATCTAGAAACAGGACATCGGTGACTGAGGCGGTGACTATGTCCTTGCTGTCTCTGATGGGATAAAGACCGTATTATCACAGATTGAGGAATCAGTGGGTTAAGCGAGGATCACAGGAACTTTGCAGAACCATACCTTCAAGAAGTTAAGTAACAGGGGGAAGGAGGCTTAGGCTAGTGGCTTGAGAGACGGAGAAAGTGAAGGTAAGACATTAAAATGAATAAAATGGACTTGCCTCCCTGTTGAAAAATTTTCAGTGTCACCAGACGAGAATGTTGACTAAAACATTTGTTTTTTTGAGTAGGCTTGCTCCAGTGATGGTAACAACAGGGAGAGGAAGACTCACAATGAGCATCTACCACTCCTGACTATCTAAAGTGTTATGTAGCGGGAACCTCTGTGAGCATTAAAATATCTGGAGTGTTCAGCTTTCTCGGAAAAATAATATGGATGATGGAGAGGAAGAGTCACTTTCATTCATGGGAATCAGCGCAGATGAAACCCTGCTTCTTGACTTTTGTGGCCATCTAAGGCTTCGCCACTTACTACCTATGTGACAGTGGGACAGCTGCTGACTCGTTCTGAGTCTCAGTTTCCTTATTGTAAAACAGAAACACTATGTCATTACAAGGTGTTTTTGGAGACTCACACTCAACGCTATTAATTTTCTTGGCGCCTATCAGACTTAGGCTCTCAGTAAATGCATTTGATTACTTTGGCATGAGCCAACTCCCTTAACAAATGTTTCCACCTTAGGTTAAAATTAATTCAAAGACAAGGACCAGTGACACATCCTGCAAGGGACTAAGAAAATGGCATTAAGTTTGTAAATTAATAAATATGCAAATGGCAGTTTTGTATGGAATAGGCTATATAAGCAGGAAGTAAATTGTGTTGTAAATTATGCATTGCCATATGGAGCAGATACCCTTGACTTAGCATGCAAGGCAGAGAAAGCTGGAGCAGACCTCACTGGTATGGCTTCTGAGAATGAATGGCGGCATGCTCATTTAACAGGAGCCCTGGTGCTGAGTCGCATAGCTGGTTCTGAAGGGACAGTGGAAGCCCCGTGGTGAGTAGGCTGCTCCCCAGCCATGCTGAGAACAATCTGAGAAGACCACCCCACAGCCACCATGAGGACGGACAACTATGAGCTCACGTGGGACCCCTCATGTGCCCTGAGCACACTGTCTGGGGTTGCGCGGGGATTGTTTGCGCTCTCCTTGGCTTTCAGAACCGTGGCTGGTTGGTGACACCACAATTCCAACTCCAAGGCAGGTGTGACTGGCCTGAGGAAATGTCAGTTGCTGCTGGATTGATTCATCAGTCATTAAGAAATGAACAAGCTAAGAAATGGCCCAGGTGTTTCACACGGTGCTAAGTAGTATAGATGCCGGAGGGCAGCGGCTCTTTGTTGTGACTGATACTCAGCAGAATCACCCAGGGAACTTTTAAAAAATAGATTCCTGGGCTAAAATTCTAATGCAGCAGGTTTGGGCTGGGACCTGGGCATCTGTTTCCAAACTCCCAGGTAATGCCATTGATCAGCTAGGTTTGGGGGTCATGGCTGCAGGGAAAGTTTCTCTCGGGTCCTGGTCATTAAGAGTTTTAGAATGTGTTGGAGAAGGCAAGGTTAAGCTCCTGAACCCAGTTCTGGCTCGTGTTCTTCACCGCTTAAGAGCTTTGTAGTGAGGCAGAGAGTGAGCAGAGTTGGGGGATTTCTCACAGCTAGGTGATCCAGAAGGCTTCGGGGGCCACCAGCCATGGCTGGCTGTGGGTGACAAGAGGAGAAGGCACGGGGGCATTGGAAGCTGTAGAGGCCAGCTGCCTTGGGAGGAGGGGGGATTCGGGAGCTGTCCTGTGGGGGGTAGGCAGCTTAGAGCTGGACCATGGCTTGTGTGGAATGCCAGTTGAAGATGAACCTTTTGCCTTTTGGAATTATTGTAGTTGTTTGGCTACAGGTATGCTAAACAGTGGTGCGTGTGCAGGTGCAGCTCAAGACTTGTGTGCCCAGGGCCTGATGCTTACAAAGCTGTATATGGATGCTAACGGGATCATTCACGTCATTCAGACCCAGACATCTCATACAACCAAGAATAAATGATAAAAACCTCATTTCTCCTCCATGACGATGATCACTGACTGGAAAATGCTATGGCTCCAGCACACTGCTTTTATCTCCTCAGAACAAGCTCTCTCTCACTGCTCCTCGCCTACACCTCTGACTGTCCCTCATCCCCCCGCTTTCCGGAATGAGAATGCAAGGCTGTTCTGACAAGGATGAGGAGGAAATGAGACTGGCCAAGCCAGTACTCTCTTTAAAGAACAGGGGACACTCAGAACTTAATCATGGCCAGCCTGTCTCATAAAACTAAGTCTCTGGCATATTCGCCCTTGGACGGGCTCTCAGGTTGCCTTGTGGGAGTGTTCCAGCGAGGTCCATTCTTAAGGGGACATTTCAGAATGAACCTTTTCAGTTACTCCCTGGATCCACTGTGTCTGAAGCTCCAGAACAGGGCCAGGGACTCTGCATTCTCTCCCCTTTTTATGGGGTTTTTAATGCGGCTTACCCCTTCACACATCTGCAGTAACCCCAGAGAAGCTGGTCTGGCCCAGACTCAAATGCTCGCAGGATGGAAAACTCCCCCATTGATGAGAGCAGGTGGAACGCAATGCCCCAACCCCCGTGGCTCCGATGTGGTTATGAATCAGCCTGACATCACTGTAGAGGTGTGGGCTGTGCAGCCATGGCGATGTGCCAGGAGATCTTGTTTGCTTCTTGCCCGAAGCTGTGTGACTTTGGGCATACCCTTCCAGTGTCAGTTTCTTCATTTGTAAAATGGGAGTGATAAGAAAACGGGTTTCACGGGGCAGCTGACAGGGTTAGAGAAGGCAAGTGGTTCCAAGGAAGAGGTTTAAGGAGATAATCAGCTGTTAGTAAATGTCACCCTGAGCCCAGCCTGCCTCTAGAGGGACTTACGCTGAATCCAGGTGCTGGTTCTGTCCTCCGAGCCAACCTTCTTTCATTGAGCAGGTCTCTCTGGAGCCCGAGGCCCTGCCTTTCCTCATTTCATCTCCCGGCTGTCCCTGAGGAGGATCTGTAAGAGCCGGCTGTGTTTGCCATCCCCGGAGGGATCTCATTTTACAGCTGGGCAAACCCCAGCATGCAAAGTTCACGTCTCTGCAAAGTCACGCAGCTACAGAAATATCTGGGCAGCAGGTGGCAAAATGGTGTTGTTATCAGAACCACGTAGATAATCATGCCTTGCTACTAATAATTCTTCTTCTAGTTCGTGTTTTGTAATTTACAAGTGGCTTCCACATCCATTATCTCACCCAGTTCTCCCAAGGACCCTGTGCGGGTGATTTAGTGCAGCGAGACTAACGCCACACGCCTGGGCATCGCACATTGCCCTTTTCAAAGCCCTCCTACACAACCTTTATCTCACTGGATCGTCTTCACACCTTCGGGAGATAGAAATGGCAGGCGTTATCAGAGGAAGAGAGCAAGAAACAGAGAGGGCTCGTGTTGGCCCTGATTCCCACAGAGCCATTGACGCAGCCCTCCAGAGAGACACGGACATGCTTCAACCCCTGTGCTGCTCCCTTGACTTTCCTCTCACTCATTTCCTGACAGGAGGATATTTTCCCTTAGGCTAAAACTATTAAATAGTACATGAAAACTGTTTTGGCCAATAAGAATTATATAGCAGCCAGAGCCACCCTTATTTATTTATTTATTTATTTAGCTGAACCATTATGTGCTTTGCTCCAGGTCAAGGTCTCGCCATCACTATCACACCTGCGTGCACCTGCTGACCAGCATGAAGCCCTGGAACATGCACCCAGGGTTCCCAGGGCAGAAGGGATGGTGACCATGGCTCAGGCCCAAGTCCAGGCTGAGCATTCCTCTGCCAAGAGGTCGGGAGACTCGGCCATCTGTGGGCTTCCTTCCTTGTGCCTTCTGCTCACTGGCAGAGCCTGGGGTCGGAGCTGGTGGCGTTAGCCTGTCAGCCTGCCTAATGACTCCTGCTCTGGCTTTGGCTGGCCTGGAATTTAGTCAAAGGAAAGAGGAGACACAGAATCCACCCAGCCTCGTGTGCCTTTCATATCACACAGGAGATCGCTCAGGCTGGGATATGGCCAGCCCATTTGAGTAAGATCTGTTGGTTCAGGGGCTGGGTTAGAGCTAGGAGGCAAGGCTGCAGGTGGGGCCAGCGCAGGGGATGGTCAGTGAGGGAGTACCCTCCGCTTTGTGGGGGGAGTGGGAGGAGTAAGCTTTGGAGACAGAACCACTGCATGGGTGGGAGATGGAAGGAAATCACGTGCTGGCCAGAGACTGGTCCGCAGTTATTACTTCCGGAAAGTTGAAGGGGGAAGGGAAAGGGAGCTGGGCTCTGCCCCTGGCTGCTTGCATTCTCTCCTATGTCTATTTCAGCCGTCTGTCGTTCGGGCACAGTGGGTGCCGCTCTCTCCCTCGTGTATTGTCAGTGGTTTGCTGTGGCCTCGGTAAAGTTTACGCCCTGAATGCTGCGTGTGAGCTGATATGTTGGGGTGGTGGGTTCGTGAAGCACGACCGACTCTCGGAAAGGGAAGGTCTGATGAAGTCAAGGTGCACGGGGACCGATGGGAACATTGGGGGGCAGGCACGAGGACAGCAGTAACCCTAATTGTACATTCATGTTTTTGCAAAGTCTGTGAGCTCAGAATGACTTGTCATGTTTTTTCTTTTCTCTCAGCAAGGATTCTCTTCCTGTAATACCTTGTGCTTCCCGAGAAGCATCC
This sequence comes from Saccopteryx leptura, assembly GCF_036850995.1. Taxonomy (NCBI): domain Eukaryota; kingdom Metazoa; phylum Chordata; class Mammalia; order Chiroptera; family Emballonuridae; genus Saccopteryx; species Saccopteryx leptura. The sequence goes on from NC_089506.1 coordinate 194,102,865, forward strand.
TGTAAGCGCGAGTCTTGAGTGACTATTTAAAGAGAGCGAGAGCGAGCAGAGTGGCTTCCTGGGGTTGGCAGTGCTTTGGAAAATGCTCAGTTCTGGGCAGCACTGCAGAAAGGAAAATATTTGGATTTAGTAAAACTGAATTCTGGTCTTGGCCCTACATTATTATTTTTTTTTTTTTTAATTCATAGACTTTATTTTTTTAAGATCAGTTTTAGGTTCATACATAGCAAAACTGGGCAAAAGGTGCAAAAGTAGGCCTCTGCTCTCATGCGCCGCACGCTGCATGTATCACGTGCATTCACATTATCGCCTTGTTCATCCATTCAACCAATATTTACTGAATGTCGGCACTGGGGATGCAAAGATGAATGAGGCAGAGTTCCCACCCTGGCTCACAGTCAAGGACAGGGCGTCGTCAATGTAACAGACAATAGGAAGTGCTGAGCGCCCTGGAAGCTGAGGGCAAGGTGGGAGGAGCTAGATCTGGGATGACGAATAGGATGCTTCCAGGTGGGAGGAGTGGGCGGGGCACTGACACTGGAAAGCAGGGTGTGCACAAAGGCCCTGAGCTGTGAGGCCCAAGTGCCTGCAGCTGCAGAGAGGCAGTCAGGGAATGAGCTGGAGGTAGAAGAGTCTAGACCACAAAGGCCCTGCCTGTGACTTACTGTGGCGTCCAGGCCTGTCTTCAGGGGCGAGGCAGTGCAAGTTCTCAAGCAGAGAGTAAGGTCATCTTAGATCTATGTTGATCTCTAGACCTAGATTTTAAACATTACCTGTGCTCATGGTAGGAGGAGTGGGTTGTGGCAACTACTCACTACTCAGTGGCTGTTCTAAGAGCCCAGACAGGATAGGACAAGGGTCTGGATTGCATCAATACCAGAAGGTGGAGAAAATAGACTCAATTCTAGGGACTTCAGAGGTAGACACGGTAGGACTTGGGGACTGGCTGAGGCTGCTGGGGGGTGGAGGTGGGCGGGGCTTGACCCCGTGGTCAGACCCACGGACCCAGGTGGAGCAGGACAGAGGTGCTGAGTGATTTGTCCGACATTCCCACAGCTATTATGTTAAACCAGACAAAACTGCCGATATTGACCTAGAAAATATCAATTACACATGGTTCAACCTAATCATAAAAAGTGAGGCTTGATGGTTTCAGACTTCAAAATTGATTAACAAATTACATTTTTATTCACTGGGAAAAGAAGTCGGGCTAGTCCAACTATACGACATCCTGGAAAAGGCAAAACTATGGATACAGTAAAAGACTAGTGGTTTCCAGGGGCTGGGAGGGAGTGTGGGATGAACAGATACAGCACAGGGGACAGTTAGGGCAGTGACTACTCTCTGTAGTACTACGATGAGGGTGCATACATGTCATTACACACTCACCTACACCCATAGAAGACAAAGCACTGAGACTGAGCCCCAATGTCAACTATGGGCTCTGGGAGAGAACGACGTGTCGGTGTGGGTTCATCGATTATAACAAATGTACCACTCTTGTAGGGATGTTGATGGTGGAGGGGCTGTGCCTGTGGGTGGGCAGAGGACATGGAAAATTCCTGCACCTTTTGCCCAGTTTTGCTATGATCCTAAAACTGCTCTAAAAAAAATAAAGTCTATTAATTAAAAAATAAAATAAAAAAGGTAGAGCCAAGACCAGAATCCAGTTTTACTAAATCCAAATATTTTCCTTTCTGCAGTGCTGCCCAGAACTGAGCATTTTCCAAAGCACTGTCAACCCCAGGAAGCCACTCTGCTAGCTTTCTTTAAATAGTCACTCAAGACTCGCGCTTACAGGATGCATCTCGGGAAGCACAAGGTATTACAGGAAGAGAATCCTCACTGAGAGAAAGGAAACTAGTTCTTTCCAAAGCAGAATTATAATACTCTGATGTTCTTGGTCTTCTCTTCTTAAAGCCCCCAAACTCTGAAATTGCAGACCAAAGTCTTGAAGTTTTATTTGAGGTGTGATTCTCAATGACACAAACAGAACACTTTCAAGAACAAAGGGGTGTCATTTTAGATAAATTCTGGCCAGTGATCTGACAGTGTCCCAGTCCATTGCTTCCAGGGGAGAAGTGTGTGTGTGTGTGTGTGTGTGTGTGTGTGTGTGTGTGTGTGTGTGTATTGGGGAGCAGCTGGTGGACAGGTAACCCAAGCTTCCTACACGCCCTTAAGAAGCAGCACTGTATTTATACCTGGTCAATTTTCCATACAAACCGCTGCTGCCATCCACCCACTGCCTGCTCAAGTCCGTCTGGCACAAAGCTGGCACAGGAGTGGGGACAGAAGGACTCCATCAGATGGTTTGACTCATTCAGTGACAGAGAAGGTTGTGAATGTCTTACCCACTGACTCAGACCAGAATTCTCAAACTGCTCTCCTAAAATATTTGGAAGCTGTCTCTAAAAACTGTTGAACTTTATGCTTACCTTTTATCTCCTTTTGGCATTGAAACATTAAGGCCTACGGGTCATCAGAGGGGCCAAAGTAGCCTCTTTGTACTTTTTCCTTGAAGGTAAACCCTGCAGGCAAATGCTCTGAATTAACTGACCCCTCCTTAGCCCAGTGGCCCCTGCAGCAGTGAGAACAATACTTCTTTCTTGGGGTTCAGAGCTACTACAAGCTCTGCTGGGGTTGTAGCAGTCCCCCCGACTGCTGGTTGATCTGATCTAGGCCTGGGTGAACCCTGGTCAGGAAGGTTTTCCTGACAGCATGGAGAAGAGGGGCTATTCCGTGAAAATGGAATCCAGAATCTTCCAGCTCACCAGGCCTCGAAGATGTGGGCAACCACCAGCCCAGGTCCAGAATATGCAAACCCTGAGATGTAATTCCAATTTGTCATTACTCCAGGGGGCGTGAAATAGTTATCTTGATAGGCAACTCTGTTTTCAGACTTTTGTAGGCACTACACAAACTTATTTTTTTTTGGAAGATCCATTTTACAATATATAAAAATGTAACCACATCCCACAATAAACAAACACACACACTCACGCATGTTTGTCATTAAAGACTGAGTGGGTTGTAGTTGATTAATTCATCATTTTGAGTTTTGTCAACATTTAATTAGACACTTATTAATGTTTCATTTGCTAATTTTCTTCTCACATTTGGGAACCAACACATCTCTCTCTTTTTTTTTTTTTTCAGGTACAGCTACAGGATTCTGTGGACTCTTTGTCTTCTACCAGTCATCTAGTGAAATGTTCTCAACACGGGCATCAGTGTGCCTTGCCATGTGTTTAACATGGCAGCTGTGGGCGCCTGCGCCAGAGCCTTGACTTCTGGTTTCCTGCTTCGCATGTCTGGGTCAGCCGCTGGGTCCACCTGCCGCCCTGCGCCCACGCGGGGTAGCTGCGCTCGGAACTCTCCTTTCCCGCCACCCAGCCGGCCAGTGGCCTCTCTGGGGTTACACAGTCTGCGTTTTTGGATTTCAGATCTTCCTCTTTCTTAGTGTATTCCCTTACTTGGGCAGACCACATCATACAGTAACTCCCTGAGAAAGGTACTTGGGAGGCTGGGAAGTAATTCCCTTTTGATTCTCAAGAGGTTTTTTTTTTTTATCTCAACCATCCCTTCACACACACACACATACTCTCTCTCTCTCTCTCTCTCTTTCTCTCTCTCCTACACACAAATTAAAAGTTTTCTTTTATAAAATTATAGTTGGTCTTGGGTTCTGTTTACATTTTTGTTAAAACAATCTAGTTTGCCTCAGGGCAATGTAGGTGATTTTTAAATGACTACTATAAGGCATACACACCACAGATCAGAAGAGAAAAACAAAAAAAAATGACTGTTATAAACTGAATGATGTCTTTCCCAATTTAATTGTTGACGCCCTAACCTCCAATGTGGTGGTGTTTAGAGACAAGGCCTTTAAGGAGGTACTTAGGATTAAATGAATAAGGGGCCCTTATTCAGCAGGACTGGTGTCCTTATAAGAAGAGGAAGAGAGCCTGAGACCAGGTACACAGTGGATAGACTATCAACTTCAGACACTGAGGACCCAAGTTTGAAAACCTGAGCCCACCTACTTGAGTGCAGGCTCATTTGGCTTGAGCATAGGGTTGCTAGCTAGAGCCTGGAATCATAGACATGACTCCCATGGTCGCTGTTTGAGCCCAAAGGTGGCTGGTTTGAACAGGGGGCCACTAACTTGGCTGGAGTCCCCCCCCCCAGTCAAGGCACATATGAGAAAGCAATCAATAAACAACTAAAGTGCTGCAACTACAAATTGGTGCTTCTCATTTCTCTCCCTGTCTGTCTGTCCCTGTCTGTCTGTCTCTCTCTCTTGCAGGAAAGAAGAAGAGGAAGAGACACCAAAGTTCACTCACTCTCTGCGCACGCAGAGGAAAGGCCATGTGAGGACACAGGGAGAAGGTAGCCATTTGCAAACCAAGCAGAGAGGCCTCAGGAGAAACCAAACCTGCTGGCACCTTCATCTTGGACTTCTAGCTTTCAGAATTGTAGGACAACCAATGTCTATCGTTTAACCCCCCTCACCCCCTCTAGTCTAAGGTATTTTGTTATGGCAGCCCTAGCAGCCTAACACAATGAGTATTTTAAGGTTTGGCCTCACTTTGTTGGTAGTATCTGCTCCTGGGAAAAGTTAAATGAAATGGTAAAAATTTTTCAAAGGAGCAAATAAGAGACCTATTTCAAAGGATAATCAGGACTTCCTGACCCGACTGAGACTGACAGGCAGGTGAGCTCGAAAGCAGCCTCCTCTGAGCTCTTGCCTCCCTGGTTGTAACACCTGGAGTTTTGCAATCCGTGGCTCTCACCTGGTGTCTGATCTACTTAGTGAGTGTTCTCTGTGCTGGCAGGTCTGCAGCAGGTGTGTCTTCTGCACTGATGGAGTGATGTTGGAGCTTCCCCAGCTACTTCATTTCCATGTGTCATTGGTTTGTCATTTGAAAGTTAAATCACACACCTGGATGGTGGCCAGGTGTGGGGGCTTGCTCTTCCCACTTCTACCTTTAGATTTATACCTGTTTACTTCCTGGTAAATTGAAGTGCTCCCTCCCTACTGCATTTCACAGATAATCCAGCAAATCCTTGAGATTTATTTTAACGATTGATTGGAAAAGTCAATGTTGTACATGGAGGAGGATTAAAAACAGAAATATTTGGGACCACATATGTATCTGCTATCTCACAGACAGTCTTGACTCCTCCAAATTCATATGGCCACAGGCAGAAAGGGGTGGAAAAAATTCCTGTATATATTGTCCCATGTTGTCCCTATAATGGGAAGAACACTGGGCTGGCCCTCAAAAGACATTGATCCTAATCAGACTCTGTCCACTGATTGATGGCGTGACCTCGATCAAATTGTTTAAACTCCCTATACCCCAGTTTGCTTATTTTTTTATTGTGCTAAAAAGCACATAATGTAACATTTACCATCCTAACCATTTCACAGTGTGTGGTACAAGAGTGCTGACTATACGGTCCTTATTGTGCAACAGATCTCTAGAACATCTTCGTCTTGCTAAACTGATACTCTAGAGCAGGGATCCCCAAACTTTTTACACAGGGGGCCAGTTCATTGTCCCTCAGACCGTTGGAGGGCCAGACTATAAAAAAAACTATGAACAAATCCCTATACACACTGCACATATCTTATTTTAAAGTAAAAAAACAAAATGGGAACAAATACAATATTTAAAATAAAGAACAAGTAAATTTTTTTTTTTTGTATTTTTCTGAAGTTGGAAACAGGGAGGCAGTCAGACAGACTCCTGCATGAGCCCGACCGGGATCCACCCAGCATGCCCACCAGGGGGTGATGCTCCGCCCATCTGGGGCGTTGCTCTGTTGCTACCAGAGCCATTCTAGTGCCTGAGGCTGAGGCCATAGAGCCATCCTAAGCGCCCTGGCCAACTTTGCTCCAATGGAGGCTTTGGCTGCGGGAGGGGAAGAGAGAGACAGAGAGGAAGGAGAGGGGGAGGGGTGGAGAAGCAGATGGGTGCTTCTCCTGTGTGCCCTGGCCGGGAATCGAACCCGGGACTCCTGCATGCCAGACTGACACTCTACCACTAAGCCAACCAGCCAGGGCTAGAACAAGTAAATTTAAATCAACAAATTGACTAATATTTCAATGGGAACTATGCTCCTCTCACTGACCACCAGTGAAAGAGGTGCCCCTTCCAGAAGTGCGGCGAGGACTGGATAAATGGCCTTAGGGGGCTGCATGTGGCCAGCAGGCTGTAGTTTGGGGACCCCTGCTCTAGAGTCTATACCCATTGAACCACAGCTCACTTCCCCACCCCCAACTCCAGCCCCTGGCAGCCACGCACTGTTCTACTTTCTGTTTTTGACTTTGACGATTTCTCTCCACTATTACCAATACCCATCTTACAAAGAGGGGAACATTGTTCTAACCTTCCTACCTTCCATCTGTGTTGTGAGGCTGTGTGGAGTCGAGTCCTGTGAAACTGCTTTGGAAATGAACATCCTTCTTGAAAAGCCAGATGTAATTGCCAACCATAGGCAGCCTCATCAGGGTGGGTTAGGATAATCGTGACATAAATCCGACATTGGGCTTAAAATGTCTAACAGCCTGGTTATTTTTGGATGTCTAGAATTCTAATTGTGTGTGTAACATTTTGAGGAGAACTAGAAAAATTCATTGAAAAGATGTATTTGGAGGAAACTTTTTATTTTAAATATGGATAAGTAAATGCTGAATAGAAAGTTTTTGGCTGGGTTAATCCCTTGTCTGAGAGTATCCTAGTTCTGTCCTTAGTCCATGATAGGCGAGTCCCCATTATTTCTTTGCCTCAGCTAGCTGATGCCCAGGGCCTGACGATGTCCCTCTGCCGGTGCAAGGAGAAACGCTACAGTTTGATTTCTAGGTCTTTTTTTATAGCTTGTGCTTTAAAAGCCTTCCTTTTTTTTTTTTTTTGTATTTTGTAATAGATACAGCATATTAGTATTTGGGCACATGTAAATAATTTTTAAATAAGTAAATACATGTATTGGAGTGCATATTCTTTTTAAATTAATGGCAGGCAGGAACAAAAAGCTTCAAAGGCCAATAATCTCCTTCCAGCATCAATCAGGGGTCTTCAGAGAAGTAGGACCAATAGGAACATATAACATAGACATAGAGCTTTATTTTCTGTCAAGAAATTGGCTCATATCATTGTGGGGGCTGGCAAGTTCAAACTCTGTAGGGCAGGCTGAAAACTCAGAGGATTTCTGAGGCAGAATTTCTTATTCAGGAAACCTCAGTTTTGCTCTTACAGCCTTCACCTGATTGACTGAGGCCCGGCTACCACAGGACCGATAGGTAATGTCCGTTATCAACAGTCACTTGATGGTAGATGTTAAGCCCATCGGCAAGATACCTTTCCACAGCAATGCCTAGATGACTGTGTGATGGCTGGTACTGTAGCCTAGCAAAGCTGACACATAAAACTCACCACCACGCTATCCTATTGCCAGGTTTTCTAATTAATCTCCTGGCTCCTATCTGTCCCTGCTCCAAGCCTCCTCTATGCTATTTCCAGGCATAGCTTACCAAAGGACTTCTCTGACAGGTCTCTCCTCTGCTCGGCCCCCACCACTAGATGAAGACCAAATTCTTCGCTACCCTGTAGACTGTGGCCCAAACTCCTCTTACCTGAATCCTCAGCTTTTTGTCAACATAAATATCTCACTCATTCTAAACCCTGCTCCCTACTGCTTCTCACCCCACCCACCCTCCACACCTGGGCTTTTCTGACACTGTACCTCCTTGGGCATGCCTAGGGGCCCGTCTCCCCTTCTAGTTCTGCCTATCAAAATCCTCCCCTCTTCAATCACCTTGTCCAGTATTGCACTCATTATCTCACCTCGAAATATGCTTCTTCTACTGTTTCTGGGGCCCAGCTAATGTATTTCTTCCCTTACATGGACTACGAATCTCAAATAAAGATTTAATAGATAGCAGATTGGGGGGAAGATATTGCCAATGACTCAAGCAGTCAGGAGAATAATTTCTAGAATATACAAACAAATCCTTCCAACCAACACAAAAGGACAAGGAAAGCCAATGGAAAACTGGGCCAAGATTTCCCAAGACAATTCACGGAAGAGGAAGTCCTGGTAGGGAACAAATACCTAAACAAATGCTCATACACACCAGTAATCAAATAAATGAAAATTAGAACAACATCGAGATACCGCTTTATAATCATCCAGATGGCAAAAATTAGAAAGGTAAATAATACCAAATGTTAGGCTGTGGGGTGATTTTGATGTCTTTTTATGTCTCCATCTATCCCTGTATTGATGTGGGAATCATTAGATACATGACTTAGCTGAGGTTTTATCTCTGAGCCCAATAACTGCAAATCCAACTCATTTTTAGACATCTCTACTTCAAAGTTCCATTGGTTTATTTAAATACATGTCCAAATGGAACTTGTGCTGTGCTTCTCTAAATGTGATTTTTCTCTCTTTCCTGTCCCAAAGGGCCAACTGTCATCCACTAGTTTGTCAGCCACTTGAATCCCTAATCCCTCCCTTTCCCTCACTCCGACCCCATCTGTCACAAAACCCTTCATATTTTAGCACTTCAGTGTATTTGACACTTTGTCTCCCCCTTTCCATCCTTTCCAATATTACCCTCACCCGGGACACTGTCATTTCTTGCCTGAATTATTACAAGTGTTTCTCCTTTGTTCTCTCTCTTAAAATCTTGCTAAATAATAATAAGTGCTTCTTATTTGACAACCACTGGTGAATAAATAAAATCTACTCTGTGACCTCTAGAAATTTCCCCTTCTCTGGTGGAAGAGAGGGACACATATGCAAATAATTGTAATCCCGGGATGAGGGAGAGAGAAGTACGGTTACTATGGGATCATGGAGACAGGGTACCCAACACTACAGCCCATCCTTCCCAAGTATGCAAATTATCTTCTGAAAATGCAGGTCTGACCACATATCCCTGGCTCAAAACTCTCCACTCTCTGCTGCTTGTAGGATGAAATCCTTGACATGATGGAAGCCATGGGCTGTCACTGCCTTCCCTAGAGCTCCCCTATGAAATCTCTGGCTATGGGAAACTACTCATATCCCACACACAAACCATCCTTTTATTTGCCTCTGGATGGACCAACTTATAGTGCCTGCTATAAGCTGAGTTGTATTTTGGGTAGGCAAAGAAATTACAGTTCTGATGAAGTTGCACATTAAATATTTGCAGTTTCCCCTTGAATTCTGTCTTGCTCAAGGATGACTAGTGACAATGCAACAGATATTATATTCACTAAATGCCAGCAGGGCACAATGCATTATGCTAAACTTTGTGGGGAGGCAGAGATGAGTTAGCCAAATTCAACCACCTGCTCTCTCTCATGCTCCCTAGCCCCACAGCGTGTGTCTCTTCACTGACTGCCCAGCTCTCCAAGTCTGAATGGTGCTCCTCCCACATCCAGCTCAAACACTGTGCTCTCTGGAAGGCTGAACGTTCCCCTGTGAGCCCCTTTAGCACCATACACCTGTCTCTCCCGTGTGGCACTCATCATTCCTGTCCATTCCCATCTTTGCTTATACACATGGCCAACTGCTGCTCCCACCCAGAGTCTGGTCCCCTTCAATGTGGGGGTGCTCTCTGCTCTAACTTTGTATGATGTCTGTCACAGTCTAAGTACTCAGTAAATGTGCTGATTTAGTGGGGAATCAATCTTGTTTTACGGACGCTCACAATTCTCTGCTGACCATGGTGTCAAGTTCAAATTTTCCAGCAAAAAAATGTGAAAGCCTTTTAGAATTAAGCCCCACCTTACCTGGTCATCTGCTGTTGCTTCACCAGCACAGACCCACTGGGTCAGCCAGTCTGGTTCCTTCGTCACAACTGAAATATGCTGCCTGAATCCCACGTCGCTTTCAGCTCTTTTAACCCCATAGCTCCCTTCTGGGAACTTTTCCTAGATTAGTGACGGCCCTGCCTGTCCCCCACAACATTATCATGTGCATCGCCAAACAGGCATGGCTCTTCCAGCCAGCAAGCTTCACTGAGCATCTATCCTGGTGTGTGTGCTGCAGCGATGACGGGGCTGTGGCCACCCTGCCTTCAGTAATCCCATCACTCAAGTGCTTGCATGGTTACAGAACCGGGCTCCTGGGCAAACAGTGCAATCTGGGATCTTTTTGCACACTCATTTACTGATAGAAAAATTCATACAAGGCAGCCCAGCCAAAGGCACAAAATGCTTGTGCATCTCTTAGCCACACATCCATCCCCCTAACTGGTCCTTACCTGGCTTGGTTCACCCCCACCTGAGCACAGGCATACGTGCTCTTCCTTCTTTCTTCCCAATCTCAGTCTTGCTGGAAAGTTTATGTTAACTTACACTTAACTCATTTGTAATGGTTTGAATGTTCCTTGTTGAAGCTTGGGCCAGACCCCTGAACTCCCCAAAGCCTAACAGACTTCTTCCGCCTAGGAATAGACCCATCAGAGGGTCTCTTTTACAAGGCCGTGGGGAGTTTTCTATACCAGCGGACATGCTAGTCACGGTTAACTAACATCTGGGAGTTGTTGGGGGTGGAGTGGTCAGGAAGGGGTTAGTGCTGGGGAGAGCATATCTCACATTTTATATTTATAATTTATCATTCTTAATCATTTCTGAAAAGTAATGTGATCATGCCCCTCTTTGCAGATGAGGAAAGTTGGAGAAGAGAAAAATATAACTTGGCTATGAGTGAAGGAAGGCAGTAAGGCTAGTGATTTCAATACAGTATGATACATGTTGTGATAGAAGTTTGCATAGAATGATGTTTCTTTCATTTCAGGGGCATCAGAAGCACCTGGAGAACTCATTCAAACACAGGTGTCTGGGCCCCTCCCCAAGAACTTCTGGCTCAGTAGGCCTTTGACGGAGCCTAAGGATTTTCATTTCTAGCAAGTTTTCAGCCGATGCTGATGTCCAGGAACCACACTTTGAGAATCACTGTTGTAAAACATGGTGTGAGGCCAGAGGAGAAAGAAACGTCCAGTGCTTTGGGGAAAGCAGTTAAGGAAAGCCTTCATAGGGACAGTGGCTCTTGGGGTCAAGTGTGGAGGTTGTAAAGGAGGTCTACAGTTCACTCATGGTCATTGAGGGAAAGATTGAACAGCTGAGTTCAGGTGTGGTGAGTCGCTGAGTGGGCGTGTTGCTGAGTGGATGCGGAGAATTGGATGCCTCTTCACTGCCGAGGAGGAAGCTGGCAGGCGAGCTTGGGCACAGATGGAAAACCATGTTGGCAGGCGAGCTTGGTGACAGACAGAAGGCCACACTGAAGTCATGCTAAAGAGTTTGGACTTCATCCTTTGGGTACCAGGCTTTTAATCAGAAGAGTAATGCAATTCTCTTTGCCTAATTTTGTTCTAATTGTTCATTCATTAAAAATAAAAAGGTATTAATCACTGACTAGGCCCAGAGATGCTAGGGGTGTAAAAACATCACAGTCTATGCAAGTAATAATAAGCACAAGCTATCTAGCCCTCGCTATAGCGATGAGGGCCTCACATGCACAATCTCATTTACTTTCCGAAACAACCTTTTGCAATAGCTGCTGCTATCAGCCCATTTTAGAGATGAGAAAACCGAGTTTAAGGAGGCAAAGGCACGCTTCTTGAAAATAGATGACCAGGGATTTAGGTTTAAGTTTAAAGGGAGATTTTTGCATGTTAAACCTGTTTTGCCATCCTTAAGTCAGAGATTGTATCACTGCCTTCCCTTTCACCTCAAACTTGTCACAGCTAATGCAGGGCAGCGCGGGGTGAATGTAGCCCCGGCTCATTGGCAATTCCTTTCTTCCTGCAGGTGCCCTGACCTCCACACAAAGGCACAGGCAAGTAGGAGCCGCAGCTTGTTATCTGGAGGATCTGTGGTCTTCATCGCACAGGAATGTCATCCCGAGGGGACAAGCAGGATCTATCACCGTCTCACACACGGAGGCCTGTTTTGTTTTTTTTTTTATTCTTGCAAACTCAGGGATTTTCAGATCTTTAAGGCTGATCAGAGATAGAGCACTGACTTAAATCTCAGCAAGTAGGGAGGCGAAGCAAAGAGAGGTACCACGCATCAAATAAAGTATTACCGACTCTTTTTGGGGAAGATGAAACATAACTGTTGGTCCACGCAGCACAATCAAAGCCCTTGGAGAACAGAGCAGATCTTTGTCAGGAATTGTATCTCATTTAGCACCATTGTTTCTCTGTGTTCCTCTTAGAAAGAAAGCGATTCATCTTGCTTTTGTTGCAGGTTGCCTTTTAGTTTTTCCTTCCACTGAAATTTCTCTTCGGTTGGAAATGGAACAAACAGTGCTTTCATCCTCCCCGTGTTTAGGCTCTGCTCGCACAGCCCGATGCAGTGACTCCCCCCACCCCCGTTTTGTCAAGTCGTGATTCAGATAATACAGACAATACTGCTCTGAAGTGTTTCAAAAAAGATTTTAATGGTCTCATTCTTTGGAAGTGTGTGTCTGTGTATGGGGGTGCACTCCCAATATTACCATCATTTATTCACTGGAGAATATCTATGAGCATCTGCTAGCATCTTTGAATAAAGTCGTTGCTATACCAGGTAGCTACCACACCAAGCATGCTGCTAAAGAAGAGGCCACACACACACACACACACACACACACACACGCACCCTTAATTATGGTGCAGAAGTTAAAGAGCAAAATGATGAGCTGTCCCAAGGGCAAGGTTAGAGGCCCTGTTCCTTGCATTTGGGGAAAGAAGAATAAAATTCATAACGAACATTTATACTTCATTATTACTTTTATTAGAAGGCTTTCTGAGTGGGGGGGGGGGGGGAAGAAGTAACATTGATAGCTTCTTTGAGTCCCTCTATCTGCTACACACATTATCTCTTTCTGTCTTCCAGGAGCCCGAATGAGGTACCAGGAGCCAAGGTTCACAGCAGCTGAGTGCTTTTCAAAGAGCTGTGTGGCTCCTAAGTAGCAGAGCTTGATGTCCATCTCTGATCTCTTGACAACATAGGAGAATGTCCTGACAGAAAGAGGCAAGCCCCTGCTAGCAAGCCAGTGCGGATTGGCCAGCAGTAAGTGACCAAGGCTGGCCAGCAGTAAGTGACCAAGGCATCTGATATTTGAACTCTTCTGGGAGATGCTTCCCAGTCCTTGCCCTTCCCAGCTGCCCACAGGAAGTGTCTGGGCATCTGAAGGCTGCCTGGTCCTGACAGTGTGGAACCAGCGTGGCAAGCTCAGGTGCTCCCTCCGCCATGGTCCATGAGATCAGTGGGAGGCTATTGTCTGCGTTACTCTGGAGGACAGAGCACTGAGAGTGTGAGAATCCACATGCTGGGGGGGAGGGACTGGGGCTACAGCCCCAATCAGTGGTCAGAAAGCTCCTCTGGCCCTCTCTGCACCGGTCTCTTGGGCTTACGACTTCCAGAGCGTCTGGTAGACAGCACAGAGGAGGTTTGTATCCTAGAAATGGTCACACCTGTCCTTTCTCCTCTAGACTCCCAGGTGCCACACTCATCTGGTGCCCCTCCTCCACCCCCATACTCACTGCAACCTCCGCCACCTCATGGCTGCCTTTCCGTCCACCGAGTCCCAGAGGCTGCCCTCCCTCGGGTCAAGCTGTGGCCTCAGGGATCTCACTCACTACCAGGGCTTTGAATAAAATAATAATATAATAATATAAATATTATACACACATACACATATGTTATTCAAAGCCATGTATTATGTATAAATATATAGACATACATTCTTCAAATAAATGCTTGTATGTATCATATGTATATGTTATTCAAAGCCATGTATGTGTATATGTGTATCACACACACACAGACACTCATTTTGAATTTTTATTTTCACCCTGGACTTCTTCCTTGAATTCTAGGCTCATAAATTCAACTGTCTACTCAAATCTTCCATAAAGAAGTTTAATGGAAGTCTCCAACTCAACGTGGCCTAAGCAGAACTACTAAATTTCCCTCAAAAATGTCAATTCTCGCCCTGAACGGTTATGTTTCCTTAAATGGCATCACTATAGTTTACCAAATCTGAAAATTCAATCCCCCCCCCCCCCCATGCTCTTCATCCAGCCCTTTGATCAGCCCTGAAATAGATCCGGAACGCAGCCCCTTCCCACCGTCAGCTCCACGGCAGACCGGCTCCGAGCGAGTGGCTGGCGGGGCTCCGGCTTCCACGCTCTCTCTGGTCCACACTCCACACGGCAGGAAAAAGGACCGTCCTAAAGTCTAAATATTACATCATTCCCCCCAATTAAACCCTCCAGTGGTTCCCTGAGAGCAAAAAGCAAACTCCTCCCCAGAGCCCTAAGACCGCCCACCATCTGCACCATCTGGACCCCACCCCCACCATCTGGACCCCCGTCGCCCAGCCCATCCCCCCTATCACCCACGTCCAGGTGCACTGGCCACCTTTCCATTCCTCAGAACGGCAAGCTCATTCTTCTTCTCAGGGCCTCTGTGGTTTCCGTCCCACCTGCCCCGAGCACTTCCACAGATCGTGGGGGACTGACTGGCTCATTTTTATCTTGCAGAGCTCACCTCATCATCCCCCCAACTCTGTCATCGGAGACAGCCTTTCTGATCCCAACACGCACCTGCCCCTTCATCTCTGCCACTGTTCTCTGTTTATAATCTTTGTCCTACTGTGTGTACCAGAAACAGTCTTTCCTCCTTATTTCTGTACCAGTCCGTTCTCTTTCCCCTATGTTTTCATCTAAAAGTTTTATAGTTTTAGCCCTTCCATTTATTTAGGTCTTTGATTTATATTGAGTCCATTTTCATATATGGTGTAAGGTAAGGGTCTGTCATCACAAGCTTGTCCTTGTGGTCATCCGGTTTTCCCAGTACCATGTGTTAAAAATGAAATGTTTCCTATTGAATGGTGTTGGCATCCTTGTTGAAAATTATTTGCTCACGATAAGGGTTCCTATTCAGGCTCTCTATTCTATTGGTCTGTCAGTCTGTCTTTATGCCCCGTCAGTTTTCCCCACTAGAAGGAAAATTACTTAAGGGTACATGTTGGGCCTGGCTTCCTATAGCCAAGCCCTCGGCACAGAGGGTTCAGTGAACTCCCGAAGGCTGGCCGGCTGGGTTTGTCTCCAGTTCTGCCTTCCACAACCCAGGATGACTTCCTTGCGCATCTCCTGCTCGGCCTGTGACAGGCATGTCGCCTTCACAGTCAGTCTGACTGGCATGCTCCTCTTCCTTCAACTTTGGCTTGGAAGGGCTCCCCCTCCCCTGTCTTCAAACCGATCTCTATACCTTCTGGGCTGATTTGACCTTGTCTGGCCCCATTTCGGTTCTGTTGATAATTGGTGATGATGCAGCCAGCATTTCCTCTGTCTGCTTCTCCCCTCTTTGGCCAGCATGTCTGGCCGCAATGTGCCACCACAGGTGTGTCCCTATCGGCCTTGGAGCTATCGCCAGCAGCACCTCTTAGGCCTCCACAGGGCACACACCCACCTGCCTCTAGGAGCCGCCCTGCTTCCCTTGAACTTCTGCATCTCAGATGAGCATGAAGATAAAGGAAAGCTAATCTGTGCTCTGCTCCAGCCTCGTCCAAGTCACGTCGCGAGGCCATCTTGCTCTTTGTTTTGCTTTCCAGCCTCATAAATAAGCTTTAGTAATGGAGGGGGCGGGGGAGACACCAGAGGACAGGAACGCAGCATTACATCATCACATTACCTACACTGATGCATTTTCGAGGCCAGCAAACTCAATTAGCTCGCCGGTAATAGCTGCGGCAGCCGTGGGACTCTCACAGCAGAGTCCTGAGGAAGGACATGGAGAAACAAATGATGTTGTGGCTCACCCTGCAGAGGTGCCAGCAGACTAACCCAGAGTCTCAGCTCAATACGTGCTTCACCTGGGACGATCGGAACTGCTGCTTATAGTCAGGTTGTTGGATATGCATTTAAATCTCCAGAAATACATTGCCTAGTTATGAATCCTCATTATTTGTGATGTCACCCATTCTTGAGCAAATTTGCTTTTCTTACCTGTAAGGAACCATGACTTGCCCACACTAAGACCTAGATAGAGTAGGAAGGTTACCTGTGGAAATTTAGCAGGTGGCCTTACCTTAGTCAATACTAATGGATTCATTATTCTCCAACATGTCACATAATCAGTCAAGCTAATATTTCGGGGAAGTTAGAGAAGAGAGAACATTCTCATTCAGAATAAGCGGGGAAGAAGGACAGTCAGGATTATCGAGAAGTCAAAAGTAACAGCAGCGCCATGAGAACAAGGAATTTTTTAGCGGAACAGTCCTGAGAATTTAATTTGTTCAGCCCTGTAATTTTATGGATGAGAAAATCAAGAAAATAGAAGGCGAAGGTGTATGTCCTCCAGGCCACATGCCGGTCAGCAGACACACAGACTTGCTGTGAGCCGCAGTCAACGTGCTATGAAAGGGACGCTTCCTCGGGGTGTCTTCTGAAGAGGCGTATGGTCCGGAGATGAAGGAGACCAAAGCAGCACACCGTGGGCCCACAGGTGCTGTCAACACTGTGTTATCAGGGCATTTGCGCCCGGGCAGACAAGCCCCTCCCAGTCTTGTTAGCTTTGCACCTTTAATAGTGAGGCCCCTGTGTACAAGGGTAAGCTTCAGTGCCCAGCACATTGAGGGTGCTCACTGAATGCCTCACGGATGGATGGAAGGTCAAACAAGGATTCCCAGATGCAGCGGTTGGCAGAGGTAGCAGCTGAGCACCCGTATGAACAGCTCTCCTGTGCAGAATTCAGCCCCAGGGACAGGATCAGGTAAAACTGGGGGGATAGGGGAAGGCCTTATTTCAGCATCGCTGCAGAAATGAACAGGGAGTGAGTAGTCTCAGTCACAGTAAAATAAGACAGAACCCTTGATAGTGGAGCTGAAGTTTGAAGACAAGTTGGTACCAGTATGAAGTGGGTTAGATGGCACACAGAAAAGGCATGATGCAGTCTTTCCCAGAGGAGGCCCTGTGCCCCAGTCTTTGGTATGAACCTCTGTCTGGTCTTGTCTTAGCTTTATGGGAAGTGCCTAGTAAACTCACCCTCACCCACCTCGTGCAGTCTTCAGGATTGAAGCCCTTCCTGTGCAGGAACTCTAGAGCCTCCAGCTCAGGCGAGACCTGAGCTACGTGCCTCCACGGGCTTTCCTCTTTCTCTAGCCATTGAAGGACGCTTGTGCTGAGCATGTGGCTGTGCAGGCCCCCGTCAGCCAGTTCCTCAGCCATGCTTTCCGATAACTTCCTCTGTGAACCAACTCTCATGCTAGTTACCCACCCCCTCTTCAAGCTTCCCAGTTAACAATAAAAATGTAACCAAGAGAAATATGATAGGACAGCTAAGCAAAGTAAGACATGCTTGGAGGGAAACTAGAGATTGCCTTATGGATCTGCCCCATTTCCCCCCACCTGGGGGCAGGCAACCCCTTGTACCTGGACAGCCTCCTAGAGGGCCTGTGCTGAGACCGGCACCCATGCTGTACCCCAACCTGGGATGCCAGGTCGGCTAGGAGGAGACATTCTTCATAAACCAAAGTAGGGCTGTAGAAGGCCCCAGAGGGAAATGAATGAATGCTCAGAGCAGCAGACTAGAGAAGCGAAGACGATCTAAATGGGAACACCCGTGTTGAGGAAAATAGACAGCAGGTGGAAAGATGTTAAAGTGACCCAACTTCTCACTAGGTATGAAATATAAGATCTGGGAGTGGGGTCACTTATTTCGGTCCCCTCTCCCCAGGATCCTGAAAAGCAGAGAGGACAGGCAGGAAGGATGGTCAGGATCGGTGACAAGGGGAATGAAACACAGATGCTGCTGACAGAAGAGAAAGTGTCACAGATCCTAACCTAGCAGGGTTAGGGATGGGGCTCCATGCCTCTAAAGCACGTGTGCCCAGCCAGGGTCATACAACCCCTTGGGGAGGAGACAGAAATGCCGGGGGAACCAAGAACTCATCTTGTAGGTCAACTAGAAGGGCTGGCTGGGGACCAGGACTTTTCTGAAAGCTGAAGGAGCTCAGCTGAGCTCCCAGACGGTAACCCAGAACGGGCTGCTTGTCACAGATTCAATTCCTGGAGACGACAGCAGCACCTTTGCATTTGCTGTGATCGTAGCTGAGACCCATTGGAATATACCCTGTCTCTTCAAGAGGGCTGCAGGCCTGCTGAAGCAATGGCCTTGCTTTTTTTATAAGTCCAAGCTCTCACTACAGAAGATGGTTGTGCTTTGGTCTGCAAGGCGGAGGTACTGACTGCCACTTCTTTTTTTTTTTTTGTATTTTTCCGAAGCTGGAAATGGGGAGGCAGTCAGACAGACTCGTGCATGCGCCCGACCAGGATCCACCCAGCATGCCCACCAGAGGGCGACCCTCTGGGGCTTCGCTCTGTTGCATCCAGAGCCATCCTAGCACCTGAGGCAGAGGCCACAGAGCCATCCTCAGCGCCCAGGCCAACTTTGCTCCAATGGAGCCTTGGCTGCGAGAGGGAAGAGAGAGACAGAGAGGAAGGAGAGGGGGAGGGGTGGAGAAGCAGATGGGCGCTTCTTCTGTGTGCCTTGGCCGGGAATTGAACCCGAGACTCTTGCACGCCAGGCTGACGCTCTACCACTGAGCCAACCGGCCAGGGCTGACTGCCACTTCTTGAAACTACTGGCTGCAGCCAGAACCACTTCTTAGAAATCACAGCCATGTCAAGGAGCCCAGAGAAAACCAGTAAACTCCCACTCAATGCACAGAAGTGTGATTTTTTTTAAGTCACTGACTTTTGGGTGTTTTTTAGAGAGGCTAATGATATGCCACCCGAAGAAGACTTAGAGAAAATAGGAACAAAAGAGGAAACCAGCAACAAGCAGGAATCAGGTATGATAATGGGTAAGTGTGACAAGGCCATCAAATGTCAAGGAATCCCGCCTGGGCTCTAAGCCAGTGTTCCCGAGCCAAGCTGTTCTTCTGTGACCCACTTCTGTCTACTTGACCTTACACTACAGGCCTGTCATAAGTCTGTTTACACCTTGATTCAGGCCTCAGGAAGGCCCACCGTTGGATTCTGGCCCTGCTTCAAACTGGGTCCTTGGGTGCCCACCCATCCTCACCTTATCAAGTGCTTTAAGACTTGGACTTATATAATTAATAAATACTCACATACTTGATCCAATCTTTTTGATGAATGCTTATCTATTACATCCGACCTGGCTCACTATCTCTCCGGTCTGATCCTGGGCTTTACCCTCTGACTCTACTCTCCTCAGGTACCTAGAACAATCTTGTATCAAACAGTTGGCTGAGCTTTGGGGCTGGATCCCAACCTGGCAGTCTCTCGTCCTCTCCTTTCAACATTGTTTTTCTGTAACCTGAAGCCCGTCTTCCGATGCCCTCCTGGGTCCCAGTGTTTTTCCATGGGTTCTTCCCTGCTAAGCTGCTTTCCAGCATGTCAAGACACTACTTACTGAGAATTTCATCTTCTGCAGCCGGCGTCACTCAGCCTGACTCGGATGCCTCTCTCTGCCTGACCCTGCAGAACTGCAGCTGCTTTTTTCAAAGGCTTACTCAGGACTCACCCGCCCGGCTTATACCTGCAACGAAAGCTATTAACTTGTGAATCCTGTGCGTAGGGGACTGCACCTGAAAGTGTTTCCAGGGAGCAAAAACACACTTGATTCATGGACAGGCGTTTTCTATTTGAGAAAAAAAAATTAAATCCCTTTTCTGCACTTCAGTAAATAAAAAGGCTCTACTATTAAGAAGCACTAGGAAAAACTATCTCTTAGGGGAGAACGGAATACTTTCAAACTGTGGTAAGACAAAGGCACACAGAGGGTGATGTCATGAATATAAGATAGTCTTTCTTGTTTTCAGGGAGTAAGATGTCCTAGAGATTATAAGTAACAAAAAAAATCCATTAGTATGTGTCCAGATGCAAACCATTGTTTGATCCTAATCTCCCTTTGTGCATCTTTGAGGTATTTAAAGAAATGGCCTTTAACTGGTACTAAAATATCTACAAGACTCCTCTTTAAACTTCAAAGTGTTCTTTAAGGAAGGTCTGTAATTGGCCTGGAGCCTTGTAATTGGACTGCTGATTCAGTGGTGAGGACGTTAGGCAGGAGGTATTTGAATTCTTCATGAGGAGCCATTGACATGGGAACTCAGACGTCTCTGGATGTGAGCTAGAGACATGTAACCAAATACACACGTTCTAGATTTCCCATGGATGCGTGATGTCACTTTCCTGGAAGTGCTGTATTTCTGGAAGTACTGACTGAGTGAAATCCAGTCTACAAGGCTGATAACCGAGCAAGCTGAGATTTTCCTATAAGGAGTGTAATGATACCTCCGTCATCAATAGAATGAATAATACAAGGGGCCATGCATGTTCTTTATTTACCTGTACAGGTAATAAGTGTTTTCCATTATATGAATTTTAAAGAGAGAGAGAGAGAGAAGAAAAAACAAAGCAAAACAAAACAATGATTTGTTTTTTCATTTACTTATGCCTTCGTTGGTTGATTTTTGTATGGGCCCTGAGAGGGGATTGAACCCACAATCTTGGTATATTGGGACAATGATCTAACCAACAGAGCTAGTAAGCCAAGGCCTTCCATCGTGTGATTTTAAAATGAAAGGTGATTAATTTAATATATCAGAAAAAAGAAATGTTCAGTTTTCACCTTTGTAAGATTTTGTATCTTTTAGAAATGCTATGTATAATAACATAAAGTCAGAGTAGCAGCAACCTAAATAAGAAAGCCATTATATTTTTCACATACAGAAAGTTGCAGGTAGGTACTTCCAGGGTGGTTCATTAGCTCAGTGGTATCAAAACACTGACCTAGCATCTTCGGGTTCTCTTGGCTTTTCCTCATAGTCACAAAATGGCTGCACAAGAATCTTAAGTAGGAAGAAAGTGTCCAAAGCAAAAATAAATTTTTCTTTGCAGGTTTATTTTCTTCTTCTCTTTCTCCTTCTAATTCAGATAAGGAAAATTTCCAAGAAGTCTTCCTCTTTTATTTTACTGAGTAGATCTGTGTCTCATGTCTATCTTTATCTCAAAGGAAACTTAGAAAGTTAAAATCTAGCAAACAGAAAGGGAATTCCATATAAAGTCATTGAGTAGTGCCAAACTGCTCTAAAAAGAACTACAAAATAAAGCAATCCAAAAAAGATCTAGAAGTCCTACTACTCAATAAAACGTAAATGTGTTCTTTATTTTCAAGGAGAATTTCCCAGTCGAGCATTTCAGGACGACAGGCAGCTTTGTTCCTCATAGTAGCTCAGAAATCCAGGTTGTTGGGTTTCAAAGTTGCTCTGAGCATAACCTTTCCTGTTGCTGGAAAGATGGAAAGAATAGAAGAGCAGGGTCTAGGATTTCCTTTTCAGCAAGCGAGTCAGAAGTTGCATATGTCAGTTAAGTTCAAGTTGAACAGGCAAGAGCACAGTTGCATGGTCATCCCAGGCTAATACAACTGGAAAATTCATCCCAGATTGGACTTGGGCCAGTGACAGCTGCAGCAATAGAGGGTCAGAGTGGATCTGGGTTGTAGCCTGCATCTCTACCCCACCATGACTGACTGTCTTAGACAAATGGGGATGCGTTCCTTGTTCTGGCTGAAGCATATTCCTTTTTGAGATCAAAGGCTGTGGTATTGCTACCTGCACTCATAATGGAGGTTTTATTAAGAATAAAAAAAAAGAGTGATAATTGGCTATAAGAGAGGTAATAAATAATGTCTACCACAGACTTTAAGAAAAGTTATAATTCATAAAAAGACACTATGTCTCCATTTTGGGTTTTATTTCTCTGTGCATGACTTATTTACTTCCATGTCAGTGTCCAGGACTTTGTTGGTGACATCTATCTGCCCTGCACTGTCATCTGTACCACCATGTTTGGAACACTGAAAATGTCCAGTGTTTGCAAATGACCGGCACGGTGACCAAGCTCCGGTCTTCTGACGATCGTCTTCTGCTCTTGAACTACCTACTTCTTTGGGAAACAGAGGTGCTGGGATCACAGTGCTCTATGGTTTTAGCCATAGCTCATGCCAGTGGTTGAGGACTGGCTGGGTGATAGGAGGACAAGCACACCTGGCTGTGTTAATTACAACATTGGCTTGGCGTTAACATTTTCAGCCTGCCTTAGAGGAGAACTCGGTGTGCAAGGCTGGTTCTATGTCATTGTGTTAGATTTGTCTTGGCTCTCTACTCTCACGATACTTAATCCATTGCTCTGTATAACTCAGGGTGTTGCAAAAATAGGGAGCTCTGGGCATCCCTTTTCCTTACTTGAGAATTGAAGATCCTTAAGATCAAGGGAAAGTTCTAAATTACATTTTATTCTAGCATCATCCATACTGCCTGGTATAGGTAGGATAGGATTTAATTATTAAAATGTAGAGGACATTGAGTAAAATAAAACATCTCATACTGATTTAATACATTCTTCAAATCTCCTGACATGACTGGCCAGTTATATATAATATATATATATATAATTTATATATAATTTATATATAATTTATATATTAGTGCCCTTTGGGCAATCAACACTATTAAATTTATAAATTAAGCATATATTTATTGAACAACCTAGTCAACTAATGCAGAGCAGAGATGTGAATTTATTGTTTTTCAGTTCAGAATTGTCTAACAAGGTTATAGGATTACAGACCTCTTTCCTATTTAAAATTGAATTTAAGGATTAACGAGATGCTAAGGGATTTCCACCAAATAGTGAGCTTCGTGCAATTTGGCATATTCAGTAGATGGCGGTTAACCAATTGGACAAGTCTATTACGCGAGAGAGGTAAAAGCTAATTGCTGGAAAAGAAGCCAATTCTATAACAAAGTTTCCATGATTATAAGGAGCAAGGGCTGGTTCTTTAGCTGTATTTCATAGGGTCTGGACATACTCTACCTT
The DNA here is from genome assembly GCF_036850995.1 of Saccopteryx leptura. Classification (NCBI taxonomy): domain Eukaryota; kingdom Metazoa; phylum Chordata; class Mammalia; order Chiroptera; family Emballonuridae; genus Saccopteryx; species Saccopteryx leptura. Next base: position 194,125,771 of record NC_089506.1, read on the forward strand.
GTTAAACCATCGGTAAAGACTTTGGCCATCATCAATGGCTTAAAATATAAGGAGGTTTGAGAGTGTTAATTTGGTGTCACAAAGCCTAAGAATCATCAAATCCTGAAGAATACCCTAGTCACTCATCATGATGAGCCTCTAAAGGAGATGTCCTCATGGGGGAAAAATAAAGGAAGCAAAGTGACTAATGTTCACTGGGTTTGAGTCCTGGACTCAAATTAAGATCTCTGGTAAGTTTCATTGCACCCCATGAAATAGTTATCCTAGGTGTTCAGGCACTAACATCTTCAGATCAGACTCCAGTCCCCTACACTGTCCAAGTGTATCAGTCAGAGGTCATGGTCATTAAGTTTGGTGGTACCTCCTGTATCTGGCTACATCATAGGAGCATAGCAGGGAATAGAGTTCACCTAGGCTCACTCTCAACTGGATCTTCTTTCATGGAAGGGGGAGGAGAGGCTTTGGTCTCTTTCCTCCGGCTTAAGGTTTGCAGAACACAGAGAAGTGCTGATGGCGGAGCGAGCTGGACAGAGAAAGGCATAGCCGTGTGAGTGTATGTTTATTGGTTATCAACAAATGTGGCCAGTCAGTGCTGTGAAATGCCATTCATCTAGACCAGGGGGAGTTACCTTTTTATGCCTACTGCCCACTTTTGTATCTCTGTTAGTAGTAAAATTTTCTAACCGCCCACTGGTTCCACAGTAATGGTGATTTATAAAATAGGGAAGTAACTTTACTTTATAAAATTTATAAAGCAGAGTTACAGCAAGTTAAAACATATAATAATAATTAATTACCAAGTACTTTATGTTGGATTTTCGCTGTTTGGCAGAATATCTCTTTATAGTTTTATAACTATACTATAGTTATATATAGTTACTATATAGTTTTATAACTTACTATAGTTAAATCTATCTTTTTATTTATACTTTGGTTGCTCTGCTACCGCCCACCATGAAAGCTGGAACGCCCACTAGGGGGCGGTAGGGACCAGGTTGACTACTACTGATCCAGACTCTGTCCTCCACCCTGGACGGGAAAAGGAGGGTACAGAGGAGCATGATTCAGTTGCCCCGCAGGCTGGAATTGCAGCCACATCTGATGTAATGAAATCTAGTAGGAACTCACGCAAACTTCTTCACTTAAACTCAACAGTTGTACAAATAACAAATGGGGACCTCGGCTTAGACTCTGGGGCCTTGACTGGCTCGGGGAGAGTGTTATCATTTTGAGGCTTCAGGAGTCTAAAGCCCTTTTATTCTGCACTGGTTACACGACTTTAGACTTGAATGCTGTTTTTTAAAAGGAACATGGCCTATAGATTGTTTAGACTGCAGGGGTCTCAAACTTGCGGCCCGCGGGCCGCATGCGGCCCGCCGAACAATTTTGTGCGGCCCGCAGACTAATCCACGAAGTTCAAAATATTTTGGATAAAATTAAGTAAGCCTAGGGGCCTACTTGTATTTTTCATTTCTCTAGCATCCTAGCTAGATATTAGCTTAGTTAACAGCAGTTGTGATGCAAACTACAGTTTCTGGTCGTTTTGTGACACTGAGTAAACTGCATGTACGATTGTGTTTGTTGTACTGATTTTTTTTTTGTTTTCAACTGCAGTGAGAAAAGTGTTGCGTAACAATTGCCTTTTGTAGACCTAGTGCGGCCCGCCAAACGGCTGTGATCTTGCTCTGCGGCCCACATGCTGAGTTGAGTTTGAGACCCCTGGTTTAGAGGAAATGAATACATGGCAGAAGAAATGGAATTAGGAAATGCCCCTTTTTTAAGTTGCTAGTATTCTAGAATTTCAAGGTTCTGAAAATACTATAATCTAAAGGGATTAGAGTAGTTGAATTCCTGCCATGTGCACTGTGAGAGATGCTGTGTGTATGTTACCCAATCTGATCATGATGGTCCTTGGCTTGGTTTTACAGTTTAAGGACACAGGGCTTCGGGAGGTTAGGTGGATTTCCTGCAGTCACACAGCTAATAATGAGCAGCAAACTGGGATTTGCAGCTCCATTCTGCCCAACTCAGAAGTACTTCTTGCTGTTTCTACTCCACTGAGCGTTGAACATTCTGGGATTCTAAGAGTCTGTGCTTTGGTGATCCTGTGACAGAGTGATTCTAAAATTGCAGTGTTCAAGGTTTCTCAGAATGGCCGGGAAGAGCAGGTGGGCGGGGAGGGCGGGAGCGGAGTGAGGTGCTAGGGAGAACAGAGACGTGACAAAGGTGATCATTTACTTGGTTCCTCCCAAACAAAACCTTTCTGTTTATTTCTTGGCATTTCCACCAGGCAGGCATGTGACCTGAGAACAACTCCCTTGTGAGGCAGGATTTTTCTCATTTCCTGGCTTCTAATCTAATAGAAATGTCTAAACTAGTTGGCTGGTTCTGCCAGAGAGAGGGGGAAAAAAAATATCTAGGATCAATCAGTCCATTTGAAATGGCAGCTGCAGAAAAGATGTCAGGAAGGGACAGGGTGGGGGCAAAGCTCTGTGTACCCCTGTGCTTCTCCTAGCAACCAACTGCTGGCCCATCCCCTGGGCTCTGGGCTGCATCCTGATAACGGTGTCAGTCAGAGCCTTCCAGCAGGAAGGCTGGCCAGATGCTTGCCCCTGCCAGCATCAGCATCAACAATTTCTCCTCTTCTCTTTACAACCGGATTAAGTGCCTGCTTGCCTGTTGCCAACCGTTGGGTCAGACCTTGAGTTTCCAGGCTATAGCCCTGCAAGCCTCCTTAGCAAAAACAGTAAAAAATAATATTCTAGCTTCCATTTTTCTTTGACCTCCAGTTAATCCATGGCGCAACCAATCAGTATTTGCTGGAGGGGCTTTGACTCTCCCTGCCTTACCCCAAGGCAAAGTTTCGTTTTATTTTGTTTACCAGTTGGAATCTATTTGGCCCGTGGAAAGAGTCCTTGAAAAACCCTTGCAAAGCAACTTGTTTACGTTTGTAAATAATTTGTTTGCATTTGTCTATAATTGTAAACAAAGAAGGACTGCTGTTGTGTTTCAGCTCCCAAGGAGGTGGTGGAGAGACTTAGCTGGTCCTGAGGACAGAGGAGAGCTGCCCTCTGTCAATTCCCAGTCACCTGAGTGCTGGGTCCCCGGAAGCAGGTATGCCTGTTAACCAAATTACTATATAAACTCTAATCAGGTTTTCTCGCTAATGCCCTTTTTTTTTGTTCCAAGATCCAATTCAACATTGCATTTGTTTGGTTTAGTTAATGTAATTCCCCTCCGCCCCCCAGCTTTATCGAGGTATAATTGGTGATGTACGATGGTAACGTTCAGGCAAGCCGGATGAAGGGTCTGCAGAGACTCTAGCTTAAGGCTGGAGTTGGGGCGTGAGGCGGGGATGAGACGATAGACTGGACTGACTGTAAAGGGCCATCGGAATGTGGTACATCTTCCTTGGTGACGGTGATTACACAGAAGTGTACACTTGTCAAAACTCATCAAACTCATTTAAAATAAGGACACTAAATTTCATGTGAATTGTGCCTTAAGAAAGTTGATATTTAAAACATTTCTGGTGAAAATATAAGATTATGGCATTCCTATATGAAAATTTTCCAGGGGTTTCCCATTACACATTGAATAAAATCCAAATTCTTAAGTTGGCAAAAAAAAAATTAACGAATAAATCAAAAATGGTTCTGACAAAACGTTGGTTAAGATCCTTAAGATACAAAGAGCTCTCATTAATAAAAAAGAAAGGAAAGAAAGAAAGAGGGCTTGGGTTATGAATGGGCAATTTGTAAGGAAATAAAAATGAGCAACACATTTGAAAAGAAGTTTACTCCTATTGATAATAAAATAAATATAATTTAAAACAAACAAGTAAGATAAGTTATCATATAAAATGGTTTGCCTGAGGTTTGAAACATAGTAAGGCTTCCTTAACATCTCTTCATTTTAGGAGCTTGCCAAGTCCCTTTCTATTAGGGTCTTCTTTTTCATGCTTGCTCATCAATATCTCCACTGAAATTAAGTGTCAAAGGAAAATTATGTTTAGGTAACATGTTACCGTGTTGGTCAGGCTTTGGGCAGAGACCACAAAGACCAAGAACAGCATGCGAGGAGCCAAGGACACAGACGTCCTTGGTTAAGGTCCAGCACCTGCAGGACACGCTAAGAGACTGTGAACCTCCTTCAGCCAGCAGCAGTCCCACCACACCTGTCTGGGCAGGACTTGATTAAATATGATGTGGAGGATTTCCTTGGAGAGAGTCTTCAGTGTGTCCTGCCTCCTCTCCCCATGAGGACCTCAGGTCAGGAGAAAGGAGCTGGAAGAGAGCCTCCTGGGGACATTCCTTGTGGCCCTGCAGTTCAGCACACAGGGAAGTAGGTGCTTGGCCTTCTTGTGCCTAGAGGACTGTGGGTGGAGGCTTGAACTCTCACCTCTGTCCCCAAGGCAGTCAGAACTGTACTGAAATGGCCCACAGGGGCCAAGTGAGCAGAGCAAAGTCTGGGGAGGTCTCTGTGTGACAGATGATGACCTGCTAGGGGACTTTCCCTGACAGGGACAAGGTGACCCTAACAGTGGGTGGGCTGCAGGCCAGGAGTGAGTAGCCTGTAGCCTGGGGAGGCAGTGTTGCCCAACTTAGGGAGTGCAGAAGAGGGATCCCCGGTGCCCCGGTGCGGGGAAGGGGTCTGCAAGGAGCTCTCAACAGCCCCCCATGCAAAAGAGAAGGCCCAATGATACCCAGTGGGATCAGTCAAGTAAGAACTGTCATACCCCTTGCCTCTCTCCTCTAATTCTTTCTGACTTTTCAACTCGAGGGGACCCAAAGTTCAGCCAGACAGTGGCAGAGTGAAAAAGACAAAGGAGACAATCACGTACCACCCCTGCCCACCGCAGGCTTCCCAGCTCAGGGAAGAAACTAGGTGAATGATAATTTAGATGTGTATATACCTCTGGAATATTAAAACACCTAGAAAGAGACACTCATTATTATTATGTCTTTTTTTTTTTTTGGCCTGAAATTAATTGAGAGATGTTTTATGACTCTAGACTCACCTGAAGAGCTGAAGGACCTAACTGAAATTTACTCATGTAGCATGAGTGCAGAAGGAGGACTAGAAGGAGAATCTAAATTTGAAGTTCAATAGCAGGTAAAATAATGTTGCTTTCAGTCTATACCCAAGTCTAGTTCAATTATTAAAACTAATGCATAGTGTTGCTCTAAAAGGCAGGAGATTTTAGAAAAGGACAATAAATAAGTAATCATTAATCGTATAATTGAAACATAAGACATGCCGTTTATAGCATATGAGGAAAACAGCACTAGCTCAATGCCTCCTCCCTCTTTCTGAGCTGCCGCGTGGATGAAATATTCTCTCTGAGCACTTAGGCCACCTCAGTGAGAGTCTCACAATGTCCCTGTTGTGCTCTTAAAATACCAAATACCACTGGAAATGTTCTGTTCAGGGTGTTCCATTCAATACCCTGTCACTGATTTCTCTAAGAAATATAATAAGGTTTTACACGAACCAGAGCTTATCAAGGCGCTGGTGTGTGCAAAACCTCACCACAGACATATTTCTTCTTCTTGTAGCCCAGACTGCTCGAGAAACTCAGTCTTCCTATTTAATAAGAACTGCAAAATTCACCCCAATGGTTGAAAGAAGCCACCTTTCCATATTAAGAGATTTTTTTGGTTCCTGGTTGCCATTACACAAGTGGCAGAATCACTCCTATAGTTCACTTGTCAACCCTCTCTTCCAATAGGTGAGATTTGCCTCACCTCTCCTTCTCTTGCCTGTAGAGTAGGTTACTGACTGATAATATCTTCCTCTGGTGTGTGTCTCTCCTTTCTGGCCAGCCACTCCTACCTATTTTCCCTCCCTATAGGGTAGTGGTTTGAACACATGTTTTCTAATCTCTTGACACTTCATCCACTCAGTATAATTCCCTTCTCCTCGAATATGATCTGGTCTTAGTGCGTCACTTCTCACTAATGGAATATGGCAGAAGTGATGCTGTGTTCTAGCCAAGGGTCAGTCATGAAAGGCAATAAAGCATTAGCCTGAACTCACTCTTGGGACACTGACTTTTGGAGTCCAGCCACCGTGCTGGATCCCAGGCCATGTAGCAAAACCGCATGTCAGTGCTCTGGCCAACAGAATGGCTGAGGCCCCAGCTCAAACTCAGCATCAACCACCAGGCAGGCGTGTGAATGAAGAAACCTTCAACATGACTCCAGCCCCAGTCATGGTCTGACTACAACCACAGGAGAACACCTGAGTGTAACTACTCAACCAAATGCAGTGCCATGAGAGGTGACAACATGCCCTGGCCACTGTTTTAAGTCATGAAGTATATAGGGTGGTCTGTGATACAACTAGAGCCAATCGGAACACTATCAAAGTGCACTGCTAGTGAACCTTTAAATATCTCTGTACTTTTGAAACACTCTTTCCATTCTGGTTATATACTCTATGATTTAGAATTAGAAATAGAGAAATAACTATTATGCAAAGAGTGACTTTTAGAAAAAGAAAGTAAAGTATTGGGGAAACCGTTTTCCTATTATTGGACACTTGGGCTACAAAACTATTCCAAAACCACACAATGGAATATTATGAACTTATTAAAATATATTTTTATGGTCCAAGATTTTCAGTCTGGACAAATGACATATTCATAGCTCCCTGTTCTTCCCTGCCAAGTACAACTATAAACTCTAGAAATAATGCGAATGTCAACCACAAAAAAACTCTGAAAGTTCGTAAGAGGAAGACTTATAAGACTCTTAAAATTTTTTAAATTAATCCACAGGAAGTCAAGAAAATGGAAGGAACAAGCAATCAGACAAACAAAGGCTTAAGCTCTAGCATATCAAAAATTAATTATAAGTGGTCTTAACAAACCAGTGAAGAGACAGGTGAGTATACATAAACAGTAAGACACAATACTATGCTGAACTCACTTCAGTTTCAATGATATAGATAGGTTTAAAGTAAACCAGTGGAAAATATATACCAAAGAAACATTAATGAATGTGGCCATACTTATATCTGTTAAAGTGAACTTCATAGCAAAGAATATTACTACCGACAAAGAGGGATATAAACAGTGGTGGGATTCAGCTAGTTCGCACCAGTTTGGTAGATCCAACACCTAAGTTTTTCCTGAGTTCAGTGAATCAATTGTTAAAATGGCATTTTTAATCAGGGTTCTGTCTAGGGTGGGAGGCTGCCCAATGTGGAAATCACAAATTTACAGTCCTTACTCTTTTTTAACATTCATCTGTGCAACAGGGTATTCTAAGTGCCCCATAGTAGTGTTCATTCCATCCATAGGTGAAAAAAATTGCAAGTGAGGGTGTCAGTCAAGAAGCAATATAGAAATATCTTAAATAACAGTTTAGTTGTTTTTTTAATCAGGTATTATTTAATATATTTTCATTAATATTTTAAAACTTATAATCTAGTTTGTGTACCTCTTTTATTGTTCTTATTTAAGTATTAAATGCATGAAATAATAAACTACCTTTTGGTATATCTTTTTTAATGCTTAAAATGGTCATTAGAACAGAGAACCAGTTGTTAACTTATTTGAATCCCACCACTGGATTTAAAAATATATAATCATAAAAATATACAACATATTATTCCAGATGAATAAAGACCAAGCAATAGAACCTCAAAATTCACAAAGCTAAAAATGATAGAGCTGCAGGAAGAACTAGATAAAACCTACAATTTTAGTTCAAGACTTCAACACTCCCCTCTTAACAGTTGAATTACTAGATAGAAATCTACAAGGACATAGAAAAATCTGAACCATACACTCAACCAACAAGTACTAACTGATATATATAGAATACTCCAAGAAGCAACAGAAGAGTATACTTATTTTTTAAATTACCCATGGAACATTCACTAAGATAGACTATATCTCAGATCATAAAGCAAACCTCAACAAACTTAAAAGAACTGAAATCATATAAAGTGTATTCTCTGATTATAGAGTCAAAATAGAAATCAATAGGAGAAAGAAAAATCTCTGAACAGGAAAAATTAAGCAACACACTCTTAAATAATCTATGGGTTAAATAGGAAGTCTCAAAGGTAATAAAAATGCATACAAGTGAATAAAGATGAAAATAAAACATGGAAATATGGGGAATGCAGCTAAAACAAAGCTGACAGGGAAATTTATAACATTAAATGCTTGCTTTACAAAAGAGGAAAGATCTCAATGAATAATCTAAATTCTTACTTCAGGAAGCTAGAAAATGGAGATCAAAATAAACCCAAAGGAAGCATAAGAAAGGAAATGATAAATGTGAGAGGAGATATCAATTAAATTAAGAAAAGCAGAACAGTAAAGAAAATCAATAACAAGAAACTGGTTCTTCAAAATAATAAATTTGATTAATCTCTAGGAAGACTGGTAAAAATAAAAGGCGAGAAGACACAAATCACCAATATCAAGGGTAATATATTACTTTCTTGTAATATTACATAACATGTAATATTCTGTTATATCACTGTGGATTCTGTAGCTAATAAAACTTAGAAGAAACAGATCAATTTCTCAAAAATGACATACTGCCAATATTCAACTAAGATGAATAGATAAATCTTAATAGTCCTATGACCATTAAAACAAATTGAATTTGTAATTAAAAAACTCCCCCTAATGAAACCACAAAAGACATCACTACAAAGCTATCAGAATGACCAAAACAAGAAATTGTGACAATGCTATATGCTGGTGAGAATGTAGAGAAACTGGATGACTCATTCCTCCTTGGTGGGAATGTGAAATGAGCAGCCACTCTGGAACACAATTTGGCAGTTTCCTATAAAGGCAAACGTACAAGTACTACTGATGTAGCACTTGTGCTCTTGGGCATTTATCTCAGAGAAATGAAACCTTGCCTCCACAAAATGTTCTGCACATTGCAGCTTTATTAGTAATAGCCCAGATGTTCCTCAACAGGTGAATGCCTAAACAAACTGTGGTATATACATGCCATGGGAGACTACTCAACAATAAAAAGGAACAAATTATTTTTGTTCTTATTCATTTTATAGCTGAAAATTTGTACCATTTTACCAACCTTTTTTTCCCCTTTTTTCTTTTCTTTTCCAAGTGAGAGGAGGGGAGATAGAGATACAGACTCTTGCATGCATCCCGACCAGGATCCACATGGTAACCCCCGATGCTCTGCCCATCTGGGCCCATACTTGCAACTGAGCTATTTGTAGCACCTGAGGTAGAGGATCCATGGAGCCATCTTCAGTGCCCAGGTCCGATGTGCTTGAACCAATCGAGCAATGGCTGTGGGAGGAGGAGAGGGAGGAGGAGAGATAGGTGGAGAAGCAGACGGTTGTTTCTCCTATGTGCCTTGACTGGGAATTGAACCCAGGACATATACACGCCAGGCTGATGCTCTTCTACTGAGCCAACCAGCCAGGGCCCCAACCTCTTTTCATTTTCCCACCCCTTCCCTCCCTGCCCCAGGCAACCACTTTACTACTCTTTGTTTCTATGAATTACAATTCTGACTTTTTTTTTTTTTTTAAAGATGCCCCATGTAAGGGATGGCATACAATATCTGTCTTTCTTTGTCTGGCTTATTTTAGTTAGCATAATGCCCTCAAGGTCCACTCATGTTATTCTGAATGGCAGGATTTTTTTCTTTCTTATAGCTGTATACTATTCCATTGTAGATACATAACATATTTTCTTTTTTTTTTTTTTTTTTTTTTAGTTTTTTCTTTTTCTTTTTTTTCTGTATTTTTCTGAAGCCGGAAATGGGGAGAGACAGTCAGACAGACTTCCGCATGTGCCCGACTGGGATCCACCTGGCACACCCACCAGGGGGCGACGCTCTGCCCACCAGGGGGCGATGCTCTGCCCCTCCAGGGCGTCGCTCTGTTGCGACCAGAGCCACTCTAGCGCCTGGGGCAGAGGCCGAGGAGCCATCCCTAGCGCCCGGGCCATCTTTGCTCCAGTGGAGCCTCGGCTGCGGGAGGGGAAGAGAGAGACAGAGAGGAAGGAGAGGGGGAGGGGTGGAGAAGCAGATGGGCCCTTCTCCTGTGTGCCCTGGCCAGGAATCGAACCCGGGACTTCTGTACACCAGGCCGACGCTCTACCACTGAGCCAACCGGCCAGGGCCAGATAACATATTTTCTTTATCCATCTATCTATTAGTGGACACTTATAGTTGGTTCCCTATCTTGGTTGTAAGTAATACTGAAATAATCATAGGAGTGCAGATAACTCTTCAAGACACTGATTTCATTTTCTTCACATATACACTCAGCAGAATTGCTGGATCATCTGATAGTTCTATTTTTAATACAGCAATCTCTATACGCTTTTCCATAGGAACAAATTCTTGATATACACAAAAACTTAGATGACTCTCCAGCAATTATGCTAAGTAAAAAAGTCAATTTCAAAATGTTACATATTATACTGCTCACAAAAATTAAGGGATATTTCAAAATGAATATGAGGCATTGAAATATCCCCTAATTTTTTGTGAGCAGCATGTATGATTCTGTTTATATAATATTTTCATTGACAAAATTTTGGAAACGGAGATCAGATTAGCGAATGCCAAGAATTAGGGACTGGAGTGGGAGAAGGGAGGGAGGTTGTTGTGGTTATCAAAGGGCAACAAGGGGAACCTCGCAGTGATGGAACTGTTCATTATCTTGATAGGAATAGATACAGGAATCTACACATCTGATAAAACTGTGTAAAAGTAAATGTACACACAAAAATGAGGTTTAAGGAAAACTGGGAAAATCTGAGTTGGCCTTGGTTGGTAGCTCAGTTTGTAAGAGTATCATCCTGATATGACAAGGTTGTGGGTTCAATCCCTAGTCAGAGCACATGTAACCCAATGAATGTATAAATAGGTGGAGCAAAAAATTGATGTCACTATCTCTCTCTCTGTCCCTCTCCCTTCTTCTCTCTCTAAAATCAATCAATCAATCAATTTTTGAAAGATCTGGGTAAAATCAGTGTATTACATCACTGTCAATTTTCTGGTTGTAATATGCTACTGTAGTTTTGCAAGATGTTACCATTGGGAGAAACTGGAGAAAGAATACTCTGTTTATTTTCTTATAAGTGTACATGTATCTATTATTATCTCAACAGAAATTTTAATTAAGATTTTTTAATTAAAAATTATGTTTACGAAGAAACTGTGATAGTATGAGATAAATTGTTTATGACATAATTACAGGCCATAAAAAGTTAAAATGTCATGTAATTTGTATATAGCACGATTCTATCAAATAGATTCAAAGAAAGCAAACAAAAAGTGTATAAAATTTAAAAGAAGAAACAAGAAAGCAAAAAGAAAACAGAAAACACTGTTAAAATGTTATGTTCCAAATTTTCTATACTGAACGTATTCAACTTACATAATAGAAGAAATTCACTTCATTAAAATAGACTTTTTTTTACCCTCTTGTAGGTTTTTAGAATTCGTTAATATAATCAGATAGGCATAGAACTCAACAGGTTCTCACTGAACAGTGGTAGAAACTCAGTCTGAATGGTACATTTGTATTTTGGCAGAAAACAACAGATGTCTTCAAATGCTGAGTTTTAATAAAATAATAATAATAATAAAAACCATACAGACATCAGTGAGCGAGCTCCAGAGAGGTGAGGATGGGGGCGGAGACACACATCACTCTCTGGGTTCTCAGAACTGGCACACTGGGATGACGCTCGTTGCTGGGCTAAGGCTGCCTCCATGCCTCTAAACCGGGTTCCTCTCCTCCTCCACTGCTACTGCACTTTGGGCTTAGCTTGAAATTGTTCAGCTATGAGAACACTGAACTTCCACTCGGTTTTCCTGTTTCAGTATGCACAAATTCCTTCCCAGCAGGGAGATTTCTCAGGGGAAATTTTGAAAGAAAGTAGAGGAGCTGAAGAACTTTAGAAGAAGATTGTTTTCTGAGTGTAATTAAGTTTTACCCCAAATTGGATAAGCTAGAAAATACTTGAAGGGAAAAATACCCCTACACACACACACACACACACATACACACACACACACACACACACACACACACACACACACACACACACACACACACAAAGCATGATGTTTCATCTGAATGGGAAAGACCATTACTGAATTAGAAAAATCATTAGAAGCAGAGGGCACCTGAGAGCCCGGCCACCATGTTGAACAACATCAAGTGGCCCCACTAACATTTAGCTTATGTGCACAGTGTCCCCAGGAGTTGTGCAGTATATAGTTTGCATGGCTATATTCATCGATTCTGTTAAATCCAGTCATTACCCCAACTCCAACCCAGAAATAGAATCTTTTATAGAGGAGGAAAGTGAAGCCCAGAGAGAGAATGGGAATTGTCCAAAAATCACAGAGCTAACCAGCTAACCACAGAACCCACGCTGTTGGATTTTAGTGCAATACTCTTTTCTCTCTATAATGCTGCCTGGAAGAAATGATTTTACTCAAAAATGTTTACTTTTAGAACTATTTGCTTGAAATATACATTCCCGTAACCAAAACCAGAGCTATGTTCGTTATGTCAAAACAAGAGGTAAATGGAGTGTAGGCTCTAAGTATAGTTTCCTCATATATGAAGCAGCGATAATAGTACCTGCCTTCTAGGGTTGTTGTGAGGTCAAAGAGTTAATATTGTAGGACACTCAGACAGTGCCTATCACTTAAATAGCACTATACAAGTATTAGGTATTAGTTGTAGTATGTATGTATGTATGTATGTATGTATGTATGTATTTTTACATCCTAATAATAAGAATAACTAAAATGCGGACCCTTTGGATAGGTGGATAGGTGGATGGATGAATGGATGGATGGATGGATGGATGAATAAATTAAAGTTCATATAATTAAGTAACCTATTAACCCCAGAGTGTATTTCTTACTGGGTACTCTTATTCATGAAGAATGAGGAGATAAGGGTAAGTCACGATCGATACATTAGAGCTTTGGTATCATTGAATTATAGAACTGTTAGGGTCATTAACAATTCATCTTACCTAATTTTTGACCAAGTGCAGAAAATCACTGAGTCAGTGACCTGAACATGCAGATCTAGTTTGAAAAATGGGAAAGAGCTCATTTCCTAGAGGCACAGACAGTTCTCTGACTATACCAGTGCAATTATTAACAAGTTCTTCCCAGGGCCATCTTACTACTTATCTTTCCCTGAACCTCATGGTGACACCCAGAATGAGACTAATTCAATTATTAGACAAATATTTAGTGAGCATACAACGATTAAAATGTTGATATGGATCGAGCTGTCCTGGAGATGACTTTGTCATAGGAGAGACAGAGAGGAAACGTGGTCAGCTGAACGTGTAAGGAAACTGTGGACGCAGTGGAGGAAAGGTGCACAGAGCACACGGAGCTGTGTGACTGTGGCCCTCGGGTCTGCCCTGAGAAGCAAGAGGGTGAAGCGTGGGGAGAGGGCTGTTACTCATCAGCACTGCAGGGTCAGCTAATAGTGTAGCTGGAGGAGTGTCAGGGCCACACATTAAATCAGTGCGAGCTCAGTGAAATGAGAGTGTCAGCCAGGCTTTTGCTCACAGCTGCTCCAATATTCTGCACAGAAGTACCCCAAAATTAGGTAGGTAGGTGGGCCTGTATCACTGATTACCCAAACTAGGACAGATGTTGGAGATGATCTGAGCCACATCCTTCTTCTCTAGCACACACCCACACTCCTACACACCCACATACTCATGCAAGCACACACCCACACTCCCCCACACCCACACTGAGAAAAGGAATAAACCTCAAGTGTTCTGATTTTCAGCTCTCTATTCTGGTCATAGGTCTATGCTTCTAAACTTTACCCACTGTGATCCTTAGGTTGTCTTAATGAGTTGTCATTTTTCTATCTATCTATCTATCTATCTATCTATCTATCTATCTATCTATCATCTATCTATCTTCCATCCGTAAGAAACCACCAGGACCAAATTCAGCATGCCTTACTTCTTAGTTTACTTGGGTCACTAGAAGAAGCTAAGATATCCATATCAATATCAGCAATTCTTATGTGATGAAAACCATAAAATCCACAACCTCCTACATGCCTCTAAGGTTTTCTTTGAAATTTATGGCATGTCATCAGGCCAAAACCCTTAAGTGAAACCCTTTCCTCAGAGCTCTCTTAATGCTCTTACTGGATCTAAGCTGTCCCTTGAGAGAAGCCAACGCAACACTGTCAGATGACAGCGCTTTCTCCCCACCCAGCATCCTACCTATTCTTTGTTGCTGCTTCCAGGCTAGTCTTGCTGTCTTCTCCCTAAAGACCCAGCTCCCTGGAAGCTTGTTCCATAAGACTGTATGTACCACAGTGCCCACGACTCCTTCTTGCAACCATCTACAGCTTTGCAGCCTTCTCTTCTTCATTCATGGAAGATTTTAGTACCTGACTTAACACTATCTTTCCCACCAATTTTCCCAAAATATTTTTTGATCATTTATGCAACAATGCAAATGATTCTTATAATAATTTGACCTGACAGTTCTTTGGCCGTCTACTTTCCAATGATTGTCCTTGAGCCACCTCAGCCATGGTCATTATCCAAGACGTTGTCATTGTTTGGCATCCAGGTTTCAAACTTCCCAATGTTTGACCGTGATATTCTCAACTGTTCTACCTCATTCCTGCTAATACCACTTTTCCAGGAGTCTTTTGCTTTCACCCAGACACCCAACCCACCGACCCTCACCCACACCACCTTCCTCGCACTCTCTGGCCCATCATTAGAGTCACGCTCTTGCAGGTACCCTCAGCACCCAAGTACACACTCTCGATGTTCTTGCTTCCCTTTCTTTGTCACACTTGAATTGCAAAACACCAAGCCTTCCAAGCAGCTGAATGTGGAGGCAAAGAAGCACCCACTCTTGCTAGTTGGTCTCAGTATAAATGAACAAACACTTCAGCAGGGCCTCAACACTGCTTAGCAATTTTGCAATTCTTAAATCAATTTGCTCCTCCTCCCTCTAGACAGACAATTTTATATTTTATTTATTTCCCCAAACCTCTGATACCCTCTCTCTTCCTTTCCCAGTGCACTGCCTGGAAGGCTTTCTACTACCAAGCCTACTCCATTATCTTTTTTTTTTTAATTTTTATTTTATTTTATTTTATTTATTCATTTTAGAGAGGAGAGAGGGAGAGAGAGAGAGACAGAGAGACAGAGAGAGAGACGGGGGGAGGAGCTGGAAGCATCAACTCCCATATGTGCCTTGACCAGGCAAGCCCAGGGTTTCGAACCAGCCACCTCAGCATTTCCAGGTCGATGCTTTATCCACTACGCCACCACAGGTCAGGCTCCATTATCTTGTATACGCCCTTCCCTCTCCATACAGTGGATGACCTGTCCCTGCTCCTACCGAAGGCCAGCCTCCCAGGCCACTAGTCTTATCCTTTCTTGCCAACAAGATGACATCTTTGCTCTTGCAATTGCCCTTTTATTTTCTCACTAATATGCTTACATACTGAAATATCTTCTTTTTAGGGAAACCCCTCACTTGAGCTCACATATGACTTGAGTAGCTGGCCCATTTCTCTGCTCTCCTTTAAAGAAAAATCCTTAATAAGATTCTATAGTTCCCATTCCTCTCCTTCTATTCTCTCGTGGATGCACTAGTCTTAGTCTTTCTTTCCCACAATGGCACCAAAACCACCTTTGTCAAGTTACTGACGGTCTCCATGTGGCTGAATGGGACCTAATTCTTGGTTCCCATCTTCGTTAACCTATTAGCAAAGTCCCATACATTGAACAGAATGATCCTCTAGTATCCTTGGAAGACTTTCTTTCCTCAGATGCCAGGGCACCACTCTCTCTTGGTTCTCCTCCTATCTACATCACGGCTGCTCATTTTTCGCCACCTGTGCCAGAGCCTTCTTGTCTTCCTGACTCAGAACGTGGCAGTGCCCAGGGCTTGGGCTTCACCTCCCTCCTCTCTTCTACCTCACTTCTACTCCAAGAGATCTCATATGCCCTGTGTCTTTAGAAACACATAGATGCATTAATGGGTTCTAAATTCAGGACTTCACCCCGACTCCTCTCCCACACGGCAAATGCTTACTTAGCGTTACCACTTACATTAGTAGGTCTCTTTGCCAAAAATAAGTACTTGAATTTTCTTGCCAGACTTAACTCCTGCTCCAGTCTACTCCTTTCCAGACAATGGCGCCTCTGGCCTTATGGATGTTCAGGTCAATAACATTGGGTTTGCCCTCGATTTTTTTTCTGTCACTATTTTCATCCTAATATATT
The DNA here is from genome assembly GCF_036850995.1 of Saccopteryx leptura. Classification (NCBI taxonomy): domain Eukaryota; kingdom Metazoa; phylum Chordata; class Mammalia; order Chiroptera; family Emballonuridae; genus Saccopteryx; species Saccopteryx leptura. The sequence goes on from NC_089506.1 coordinate 194,142,056, forward strand.
GATAAATCCTATGTATTTCACATGTAAATTGAATCTACTATCCAACAGTGTCTCCCAACCTCAATCATCCTAGACCAAGCCATCAGAAACTCTTTCAACTGGTCTTCCTGCTTTGACTCTGTCTCTTATAGTCTATTCCCTTAATAGTAAGACCTGGTTCCAGCTAACAGTACCCTCTAATTCCATTATCACCACTGTGCTACTTTCTAAGTCCGATCCAGCTATTCCAGTGTCTTACCTCTTCCTTAGACACACCAGGCATGCTCCCATCTCAGGCCTTTGCACTTACTGACCTCTCTATCTGAAATGATGTTTCTAGTTCCACTTGATCTCTTCTGCCTACATGGCTACTGTCTTACAACTTCCTACGTGTTTCTTCTGCTAGTGTAATTGAGATAAGGAAAGAGTGGGTTAGATAATCCTGGGCCTTTCTCGCCTCCAGAGATGAGGAGGGTGAGTGTGACAGGCCACCCTGGTGGGTGAGCTTTCATCACGAGCTTATATCACTATCAACTCAGGCGTCTGGGGCCTAGAATATTACATAAGACTATTTTGTCATAAAAAAATTTTGAGATATCGTCCTTAAGTGGTACATAAACTTACCAGAACTTTTTTTTATCTCCTGCATTTTAGTTGCTTATATCTCCTGAGCTCTGAAACCCAAGCTGGAGAACCACTTTATATTTTTATTCTTTGCTATGATTACTTGTGAAGAAATGTTATTTTGCATTTTAGACTGGAAGCATCTCAAAGCTAAGACTTCACTGCTTTATAATCTCTCCTATTTCTACCACAGAACTGATACACGTGAAAACTTAACATTTATGAAGCACTATGTGCCAATGATTAGAGAGTTTGCAAAAATTCCTGTGATAAACTCCCTCCTGTATGTAGTCTCCTTTGCAGTGTAATTTGCAGCTCTTACACCCAGTGATAGAGTTAGTTTCTCCCACAAAGACTGTGGGTGGTCTTTATACTTATTTTAACCAATAAAATGTAGCCGAAGTGACAAACATTGTGCCAATGGCATATCTAGACCTCAACAGACCTAGCCTATTTCTGCTGGGTCTCCTGGGGGCCTGGCCAGCCTCCACTTGAACAGCCCCAGGCTAGCCTGCTTAAGAAGGGGAGACCACAGGGAGCCGCTTGGGCTGCCCTCGGTGCGCCAGCCCAGCTGGCCTGGCAGCTGACTGCAGACACACAAGGGAGCCCAGCCAAGGCCGAAATAATACACAGTGGATCATTATCAAAACTGTCAACCCATAGAACTGTGAGGCAAATAAATGGTTGTGGTGTTAAGTCAGGGCTTGGCAAAAGATGTCCTGTTGGTCAAATCTGACCTGCACTTGCTTTTGTAAATATAGTTATTGAAAAAGAGCATCACTCATTTGTTTATGTGTTGTCTGTAGCTGCTCTAAAGGAAACACTCGTTTCCACATGTTCTCTTTACCTTTTACACGACTGTCGTACTCATAGCACTTCCGGCACCAGATGCTTGTGTTTTCCAAACACCACGGGATTCTGTGACATCAGCTGAGCATCCTACAAAGCGGTCTCAATGCTGACACTATGTACCCGGAGTTGGTGTCAGATCCCACGGGTGAGGGCTGAGTCCCACAAGACTGCCCCACTTCAGATGCCAGGTTCAAGTCCAGGTTGTCACCTGTGCTTCTCGCTCAGCTGGCTATAAATCAGAGGTCCTCACAAATCCCCTCCTCAGGGTCAATTCATTCAGTGGCGCAGCTCACAGAAATCGAGACGCTAGTTTACTTACTAGATGACCAGTTAATTACAAAGGATAGGAAAGGATACAAATGAACAGCCTGATGAGGAGATACCTTGGGCTTCCGTCCCTGTGGAGTTTGGGTGTACCACAATCCCAGAATGTGAAGTGTTCTGGCTCCCCAACGGGATGCTCTCCAAACTCTGTCGTTCAGCAATTTTCAGGGTGACCTTTCCATACACAGACATGATTGATGACATCATTGGCCACTTGGTGATTGGGCTCAGTCTCCTGCCCTTTCCTCCAGAGTTTGGTGGGTAGGAAGGAGGAATAAAAGTTTCAAACTTTTTTTTGTTGTTGTTTGTTTGTTTTTTTCATTTTTCTGAAGCTGGAAACAGGGAGAGACAGTCAGACAGACTCCCGCATGCGCCCGACCGGGATCCACCCCGCACGCCCACCAGGGGCGACGCTCTGCCCACCAGGGGGCGATGCTCTGCCCATCCTGGGCGTTGCCATGTTGCGACCAGAGCCACTCTAGCGCCTGAGGCAGAGGCCACAGAGCCATCCCCAGCCCCCAGGCCATCTTTGCTCCAATGGAGCCTTGGCTGCAGGAGGGGAAGAGAGAGACAGAGAGGAAAGTGCGGCGGAGGGGTGGAGAAGCAAATGGGCGCTTCTCCTGTGTGCCCTGGCCGGGAATCGAACCCGGGTCCTCCGCACGCTAGGCTGACGCTCTACCGCTGAGCCAACCGGCCAGGGCTAAAAGTTTCAAACTTTTAATCTGGTTGGTACCCCTGGCAACCAGCCTCCATTCCTAGGTCCAATAAGAGTATTCTAAAAGTCACTTCAATAAAATAAACTCCAGTGGGCTGGCAAAGGGCTTCTTATGAATAACAAGAGATCCATTTCAATTCTATGGCTCTGAAGAGATTCCCTGGGAACTGAGGACAAAAGACCAAATGTTATAACAAAAGTGATTTCCGTTGCTCTCCTTGGTGGTTAGCTTAGGAAACGACAAGGTTTTAGAAGCTGTGATCCAGTGCAGGGGAAGATCAAACATGTATTTGTTGTTAATCACAGCATCACAGCTGCTTTCCCATTTGGACAGCAGATTTGGGTAGCTGCGGCGGACGGCATGACCTGCAAAGACGAAAGGATTTACTTTGTGTCCCTTACAGGAAAAGCCTGCAACTGTTCTAAGTTAGTGACTATTTTTAAGTCACTAACTTTGGGAGTGGTTTGTTACCTCCAGCCAAGCACACTAAATTATTATGTTTTAATCTTCACTTTAATCCAGTGAGGAGCTGATATGCCCATTTTACAGCTGAGAAAACAAGCATAGTGAGGCAGAGCAAACCGTACACGGTGGAGTCAGGAGAAAGCCCAGTCTGGCTTCACAGCCTTATGACATTGGCACACTGCCTCGATCCGTGTCTAGTAGATAGATGCCTGTCTGAGTGAATATGTAGCTGAATAAACAGTTCTGGTCAGTGCCTTTAATGTGTGTCTCTAATGGATGACTCAGAAGAATCATTGAAATACGTGATGTGTGGGAGGAAGGGAATAAATAAAGGGAGTGAGAAAGAAAGATTGGAGACAAAGAAGAAGAGGAAGGAAAAGATTTAGAAAAAGAAGAAAAAGCAATCTAAATTCTATTGAGGATAGTCTTCCATTTGTCCCTGATATATCTATCCAGTACCTGATATTCATTAGGAAACCCACTGACATCTGTTCTGAAGGGGGAATCAGTCTAGATTCAGTCTGTCATTGAAAAGCTTTGGAGACTCATCAGGGGTCACTTCTGACCAGGGTAAGGAGATGCTATCCTGTCTTAGATCTAAGCTCTGGTCTTTGCGGGCCCAGCATTCTCGGACTGGGGGAGAAGCCTCATTGATAGAGATGCTCACAGCATGGCGGACGGTCCCAGCAGCTCACTCCTTCTCAAGAATGGGAGCATGTGAGCAGCACTCCACATTCCGGGCAGAACAATAATCTCCCTGGCTTTCTCGGCGTCATTCTCCACTGCAACCATCCTGATGCTATTCAATAACCCACACTGACTCTGGGAGGAGAAAAAAAATGTAATTGTAAAAGCATAAATCCCTTTAAATACTAAGATCAAAAAGAAGGTTTCTATCCAATGACACATAATTAAACATGCAGACATGCCCAACTTTGATTCATAAATGCTTATGCACTTCTAAATTGTTGCCAGGGAGATCAGGGCCTGAGAAAATTAAAACCATTACGCCTCAAAAGGATACATGATTTTCACAGCTTTCTAACGTGGTTTCCTGTTGTGCAGAACTTTCTGTTTTTTTTTTTTTCATTTTCTCCTCCCTGCCTCTGTAGCGATGTTCAAGGCAGAAAAGTAGCAGCTTTGCAAACATCCATAGGCTGAGAATGCCTGCAGGCTCAGTGGGATATGAACACAGAGCTGGATCCCAAGGCCCACCATTACAATTGCTTGAAGAGGGCAAATTCCCTCCTCAGGAAACATCCCCTGAGGATGATCTCAGATGCATGGGCGATGGGATGGCAGCCAGGGTGAATAAAGCTCTCAAACTTACGAGGTATATTAATCAGGATTCTCTAAGGAAACAAAACCATTGGGGGAGAGAGAGAGAGAGAGAGAGAGAGAGAGAGAGAGAGAGAGAGATTATAAGAATTGGCTCATGCGCTGTTGGAGGCTGAGAAATCTTATGATCTTTCATTTGCAAGTTAGAGTCCCAGGAAAGCCAGGATGAGTATCTTCAGGAAGTTGAAGAGCTTTCATGAGGAAGAAGAATTAGACTCATTCCATATGGTGCAGAATAGGAGTAATAGGGCGAAAGTTCCCAGAGGCAGATTTGAGCTCATTATGAGGAAGAACTTTCTGGCACTTGAAGTAACTCCACAATGGGAGGGGTGACACTGAGGAGTCAGCTTCCTATTATAGGAGGTGTTCAAACCAAATGAGAAGTATCATTCTGGGGTTTCCATACTAAATGTGAACAGGAACATCCAAACACTATGATTCTCAGAAGACCCAAATCCTCTAGTTCGGATTATTGTTTGAATCATAGCAAGAGTTTTGTTAGCCCACATGGAAGAAGGGAAGGGAAGCCCTTGTTTGTCTGCTGCAGGGCAAGAGAAATGGACATCCAGTTTCAATAAGGATGCTCTGAGGTCCATGGCCCATGGAGGTTTTGTCTATAGCTCACCAAAATAACTAGTTATTGAATTAGTCATTGGGCTTTATTCAGACAAAGTGACTGAATAAGTGCTTTGGAATATTTCTCTCTTGGTGAACATAGTGTAGATCCCTAGTCGTCCACGCTGAAAGAAATGATCTGATGGAATCTGTAAATCTTCCAAGTGCCTCACTGGTTTCCCAGGAAGCCCCTGGAGTTCTTGGAGCATGTGGCCCATTGGGCGTCCATGGCATTATTCCTCTGCTTTGACAAACATTCATGTTGAATTTAGAGGTGTCTGTCCTCACTAGTATTGGACAAACTGAAGGCAAAAATAGAAATTATAACTAGCTGGTTGAAGTCAAGAAAGAAGGCTGGAGTGCCCTGGGTACCCCTGGCATGGCCCTCCCGAACGCTACTGTTTCATGTGCGTAGAGCTATGGATCTGTCAGCGCAGAGACCTGGTCAACTTCATAGCTCCCTCCATCATAGGTAACCTGGGATAGAGAGCAAGTTTGATTAATGCTTCTGTTTAAACGAGATAGGGGGTGAAGCCTGAGGAATGTGTGATAGCCAGGGGTTGACAAGAGTTTCTCCTAGCCCATCATGCCTGCAGTTAATTAAGATGGTACCCAAAATGGAAAACTTCCTGCTAATGGAAAACTACATTCTGACTCTTTCCCTGCCCAGAGGAAAGTGAGACCATCCCCATATTTCACACTAGCAAGAACTAACTCCTCTTGCCCTTCAGGGAAAGTCCCGAAACTATAGCCAGATGTCTCTTGCGATTCCAAGGACCCAGCCATCGTGTTGGCCCACCTGGACTCCGCAATTACGTGTCAATCTCAGGGAGCAAGTGCAATGGTGGGAAGTTGCCAAGACTGAGAAAGCCCCAGGGGAGAAAGGACCAGGCAACATCGAAGTGTTCATTGCTCACTCAGTGACTTTCAAATGTCCTTCAAGCAGGCAGTCACAATATTCCAACAAAACAGTGTGCAGAGGCATGGAAGGGCCCACTAGCTCTTACAGAAAGCATGCTGAAACCCTGGCAGTTCGGGCTGGCATAGCGGAAGGAAGGCAGGGTTAAGTGACACTTACACGGATAGCCAGCAGCTGGTCCATGGAGACCAACAGGGTGAAAAATCTCAAGTGCAGTTCAGGCAGGTGTCCATGACCAAGGATGGACAGTACTCAGAATCAGAAGTCATGATTGCCACAGGTGGGCTGGGAGCAGAATTCAATCCCCCAGCAAAGAGGTTAGACTGTGTGTAGCAGAACTCACCACGTGGGCTGCAATCCAGCCAGGCTGAGCATACATTTCCAGCAGGTGCCTGTAGGGCTGGGCAGGAAAGCTTAGCTGGAAACCCAGGTACGTGTCTGGACTGGTGAGATCCTGTGAGCACAGGATGCCAAGGGCTCAATCTAGTGCACCTGACATCTGGCGACAGCAGCTCGGTGAATCAGTCTTGCCTTCAGCTGCAGGGCTCAGGCAGTTGAAAGGTCTGCCTGCCTCTCTTAGGATCATCTCAGGGACCTTCAAGGGGTAAGACCAGGGGCTCTAGGTGGGAGGACTGAGGGATGTGAGATTATACCACCCTCTTTAGAAAGTCTGGGAAAATTGGGTCACCTTACAGTAGGATACCTCTCTGCTAAAATACAGGCAGGGAAGCCCAGGACACAAACATTTTGTTATCATAGAGGGGTGATGGTGGCTACTTTTCATCCTGGGCCTAGGGGATGAAATATTAAATAAACACATAACCAGATAATGATTTTGTTGTAACATTTTATTGATAACTACAAAAGACTAGCTCTAGGACTCCCTGTTCGATCCAGCAGACTGCCCAACTCCCCGCTTCCCACAGGTAATTACCTGCTTCTAATTGGGTCTGCAAGCGGGGGTAGGAGTACAGCACACTTTGTATTTTTCCAGCGACCACGTGGAGAGAGGTTAGTGTTCTGTGTAACTGTGGCTTAAGCAGCCAGATGACTTTTCTAGGAAACCGAGGTGCTTAAGGATCTGTGTCCTTGGGTAAAATATATCACTTCTCAGAGCCTACATCTCGTCATTTATAAATGGAAAGGAATGAGGTGATGTTTCAATGAAGCTAGGAACACAAAAGCAACTGTCCCAGTGCCTGGCACACACGAGGTGCTCAGGGATTGCTAATTGAATCTGAATCTGTTAACGGGAAAGGAAGTGGTTCTACATCTCTACCTCCGGTCGCTCCAGTGTGTGTCATAAATATTCTCGACACAATTATTGCTACCTCTACAAGTAACACTGAATAGTTTATTATTTTCTATTTACCTCATGTGATTTTCAACACAGCTCGGTCAAGTCATTACAACAGATGAAAGTATCCTCAGTTTACAGATGGGGAAATTGAGGTCGGCAGAGGGGAAGTGACCCGTCAAAGGTCATGGCCCTTAACTAGGTGATAACGCCAGGGTTTGTGGCAGCTGAGACCCGAAGGAATATTGAGCCTCTGGAAAGGGGGAGTGGGAGGAAAGCTGGCATGGATGCTGCTGAGAAGGTGGCATGATAGGTACAGTTCTCAAGAGTCAAGGGGGTGGGGCGTGAACAAATTCTGACTTCTAGAAAGTGAGGTGCCTTAGGCAAAGGGTACCTAGGCTGTCTCAGGTGCAGCTGGGAGACCCGGCCAACTCAGAGGCCCTACTAGAAGATGGGGCAGGTGCAGAGACTGGCCACCACCTAACATTAGCTTGAGCACCCTGTTGTACTGATGAACTCCGAGAAGGGGCCGAGTCCCCCTGCACATTGCGGCGTGCCCCTGAGACAGCAGAGTAGGGTCTAACAGGCCGCAGGGCTCACATGGGGGTCTGCCCTGCTTGGCCCCTCTTTCCACCGGACACGTCCATGACAGTTTGCTCAAGAGTGGCTCCCGGGGGTGCACTTTGCCAGGCTGCCTCCTGCACCCCTCCCCAGCTTCCCTGTTCTCCTACCCCACTTTGGGGCTAGAGCTTAAGTCCTACTCTCTGGTGATTTCTTAGAGAACACTGGGGATCGATTTAGAATAAGCATGCCTTTGGTCCTGGTCTCAGAATGGAGGTATAGTTACTGACACGGCCTCACTTTCCTGTTGAAATTTCAGTGCCTCCAGGGCAGGGCCCTGTCTTTCTAGTCTTTGATTTCTCAACACCTGTCCCGGTGCCTGTAACATGTGGTGCTTGTTGAATGAATGAAATGACGAATGGAAGAGTGAATTAGTGAATCTGGGACCTCAGTAGTCACTGAAAATTTAGCTTCACAAGGACAAGGAATGTTGTCTTTGTTGCTTATTGCTGAGTTCCAAGCCTGGCACATGATGGACACTCCATAAATATTGTTGAATGAACGGAAGATAAATCTCTGTCTTAGCAGCCCTGGCCTCCTTCCTTCCCACTGGTTTGCGCTATGTTTGAGCTGGGAGAGACTTGAGAGGTGAACTGGCCCACATTAATTGTGTTACAGACAGGGAAGGTAGTGGACTCACTTAAGCACAGACTGCTGACTTGGGGCCCCCAAAGCATAGATTCTGGCTTCACACAGGGCCTGGGGACCCACTACCTACCTGTCTTCACAAAGCTTACTGCCCGGAAAGGAAATCCAACATCCAGAGTCCCATTGACGTGGAGTCCTGCCTCGTTGGGCAGAGAGAGTGAAGGCTTAGAGAACGTCTGAGAACTGAGCCCGGACTACACTGTTTCTCAGCTGGTGGGGTGCTCGGGCCCTGCAGCAGGACAGAGTGGGGCCACAGCAGGAGAGGGACTCTGAGCTCAGACAGCCTTTCGTCCTGAGCTGTCCTACCCTCACTGCTCACACTGCTGGGCACACCACAGGCCTCTGGGTCACTCGTTCTGCCCCTCGGGGGCTTTTCTGCCCTTTGAGCTGCCCGGGCACACATCCTTTCTCCTTCAGGCAGGCAGCAGCTGGAGGAGAGGGAAATGCACAGACCACGTGGCTGCCTCCCAGAAGGCGAGAGGAGAGCCCAGCGGCACTGGCTCCGAGCGCCTGGTTCAAATGCTGGCTCTGCCGCTTCCTGGCACTGAGCTGGGCAAGCTACTGAGCTTCTCTAGTTTGAAGTTTTTCATCTAGATAAAAAAAATTTAGGGGAATAAAGTACATAAAATACATGAAAGTACAAAGCACAGAGCATGGCTTGTGGTCAGCATCTGATAAATAAATGTCAGGGGCTTCAGGTGATGCTCAGATAGAGGGACGAGTCAGCACTGAGAGCCTCTGCAAGCGGACTTCCTGGGTTCAAGTCCCAGCTCAGCTCCTTCTCAGCTGGGTGCCTGGCTGCCAGTTGATCAACCTCTCTGTGCCTCAATAGGCTTATCAAAAAGAGGAGAGTGATAGTGGGGTTATCTCTCTGGGTTCATGTCAGATTTAGATGAGTTAATTTACAGAAAGCACTTGGAACAATTTCTGGCACATGAGAAGTGTTAAGCAAACATCATCAATGCCACACTTGTTTCTATTTTCTTAGGTTTAAATATGAGTTAAGGAGAGCCAGGCTCTTCCTACTGGAGGCCTGGAGCTGGCATCAGGGCGCTGGTGCCAATCTTGAGCTTACTAGCGGGCGACCTCCTCAGTGAGCCCTCTACTGTCAAGCACAGCCCACGTTAGCCGAGCATGACGCTTGCGGGAGGCTCGGGAGCCGGCGAGCCGGGCAGCGACCTCTCCGCTGCATGCTATAAATGGCTGCCAGCGGCAGAATTATATTTGTATTGATCTAAAGAGCATTTTATTGATCAAACACAGAGGAAGAAACCTTCAGAACATAAACCTATTATTTTAACAATCTGTTGCCAGGAAGAGGTGAAGGCTTCTCATATTGTCTCTGTGGGTGAGCTGGCCTTCCTGGGGCAGCTTCCCAGGACACGCAGATGGTCTGGAGACTCACGCTCCATGGGCAGCTCATCGATGGCCACCTTTCTAATCTCCAGCTATCAGGCCCCATTTCCCCCTCTGTGTTCCTTAAGACTTTTCTAAGGAAGGCCCTTTTCCCTCTAAACACTTTTTCCTCCCCCTTCCTTGCCTGGCTCTAAACCCCCTCCCTCTTGGATCTCACTGGCTGAGAGAGAAGGCCCGTGGTCCCCCACGCTCCCGAGTCATTTTGAGTAGAGTAGTTGGGGTTGATGGTAAAGGCACCAGTTGCCAGGACCTTGTCACAAAGAACTCATAGTTTTTGGAGCATTAAACTTTATTTGAAGCCAGTGTCCCCCACACCCCCAGGCCTGCTTTTGGTTCTCATGTCATTAAACTTTGTTAAATTAAATGTATGCTGGTGCAGGCTCTACAGGGAACTTAGAAACTCCGGATGAAACGTACACAGAAGGGGAGAGTCTGCAGCAATTCTCAGGATGATTCAATTAATGTATGCCACAAGAAACTTTAAATGATCCTGTGCCTGATATTATGGGAGAACCAAAGCTTTGTCCCTGTCTCTGCCCTCAGTGGGTTGACCATGTAGCCTTGAGAGAGGAGAAATGGTACAGACGGGTGAATCACAGGCATGAACTACTAGAAGTTATAGAGTGGCACAAGAATTCATGGGGAAACCATAGTCTCTTCAACAAATGGGGCAAGACAACCGGATAGATACATAAAAAAGAATGAAGTCAGGCCCTTACCTCACACCATATACAAAAATCACCTCAAGATGGATCAAAGACCTAAGTGTAAGACCTAAAAACTATAAAATTCTTAGGACAAAATGTAGGTATAAATCTTTATGATTTTGGATTAGGCAATGGTTTCTTAGCTGTGACACTTAAAACAAAAACAACCAAAAGAAAAAAAATGGACTTTATCAAAATTAAAAACTTGTACTTCAGAGGATACCAACAGAATTAAAGTAAATGTATTCAAATCATATATCTGATAAAAGTCCAGCATACAGAATATATAAAGAACTCAACTCAGAAAGAAAAAGGCAAATAACCCAATTTACAAATGGGTAAAGTGTTTAAATAGACATTTACCCAAAGGGAAAAAAAAGCAAATTGCCAATGAACCCATGAAAAGATTCTCAACTTCACTAATCATCAGGGAAATGCAAATCAAAACTGCAATGAGCTATTACTTTATACTCTTAGGGTGGTTATCATAGAAAAGGGCAGAGACAACAGGTGTTGGTGAGAAGATGGAGAAATTGGAATCCTCTCACATCACTGATGGGAATGTATATGGCACCGCTACTTTGGAAAAAAGTTTGGCAGTCTTTCAAAAGTTAAACATAAAGTTGCCATGTAAACTGGCAATCCTATTCTTAGATATCCAGCTGAGAGAATTAAAATATGTTCACACAAAAACATGCCAAACAAAGGTTCACATCAGCATTACTCATAACACCCCAAAGGTGGCAATGATCCAGATGTCCATCAACTAATGAATGGGCACGTACGATGTGGCCTATTCATGCAATAGAGTATTGTTTTGTCACAAAAAAGAATGGCATACTGATACTTGCTGTAGCACAGATGAACCTTGAGAACATTGTGCTAAGGGAAAGAAGCCAGATGGAAAGGCTGCGTATTATATGATTCCATTTGTATACAATGTTTGGAACAGGCAAATCCATAGAGACAGATCAGTGGTTGCCAGGAGTTTGGGTAGCAGGTGACCGAAAGTGACTATGCAAGGAATACAATCTTTCCTTTTGGGGTGTTGGAACAAAAAGATGAATTTTATAGTATGCGAATTATCTTAAATTTTAGAAACAGGTGGCATAGGTCCCGAGTGCTTAGATTGGTCAGTTGAAGGAGGGAGTAGTTAGTCTAGGGCACAGCTAGGGAAGGGGGTCTATTCTCACTCCCTGATGTTTTGCCCTGAGAGCAGTAGGACCCCAAGATGACCCTTGAGACTAAAAGCACAGGAGGTTGTCCCTCTAGGAGTCTCACAGCCAGGGATGCTGAATCCTGCAGGCAGTTTTAAAGGGAAATTATCGGGATGACATTGGTTAGTAACATTCTATAAGTTCGGGGTGCAATTCTATAATACATCATCTGTATATTTCATTGTGTGCTCACCACCCAAAGTCTAGTCTCCTTCCATCACCTATATTTGTTTTCTTTTACCCTGTTTGTCCTCCCTCCATTCTTTCCCCACTGGTAACCACCATTCTGTTGTCTGTATCTATGAACAAGCAAAACAAACCATTTGTTTTTTGAGTGTCTGTTCTTCTTGGAGCAGAGAAATAGAGACCATTGACAAGTCTAGAAATTGGAAAATGCAAATGGGAGTTGTCTGGGAGAGCCTGGGTGTGCAGCCTCCCCAGCTCCACACCTTGTGCCACAGAGGCTGCAGCTCGGAGACACGGCAGCAAAACCCACTGACATGGTTGGCCACCTGTCTCTCAGACAAGGCAAGCGACCTTGGGTGCTGTGGCAGAAGGAAGCAAAAGCTTCTCCATGTACAACAAACACCAAGCACGTTAAGGAAGAGCTCCGGTCTCCACTGCCCCTGCAGGGAACAGAGAACAGGAAGAATCTGGGCAGTGTTTTCGACCTGATTGGCACGTTGTTTGGGTATAGAGTGGATACTCACTCGGGAATCGGCAGGATGCGCTGGCTGTCTTGATGGAGGTGGAAGGCACATCCTGCACGTGTCCTCTGGGCAGGTGTCTGTTTCTGGAGACCAGGTGGGCAGGCAGCTTCATCTGACAGAAGCTCAGAGGAGCCGAAGAACTTGGCCAAGGTGACAAAGCTGATTGCTAGCAGACCAAGGGCTGGAAGCCAGATGAACCGTCCCCACATTTATTGTTTAATTCCTTGGTGAGCTCTTCCTCTCAAAAGACAGATTGAATGTCACCTGGTCTTTTGACTCTGTCACTTTAGAACTCCAGAGAATTTCTCTCTCCCCCTTCCCTCTCTCCCTCCCTCCTTCTTCCTCTCTTTTTTCCCCTCCCTCCCTTCCTTTCTTTTATAATTGAATTGAGTAAAATTCATTCCTGAAGAGGTGTCACATAAAGTCCTAGAAGTAAAGAGACTTTCATATTTTCCAACCTAAGCAGCATACGAGTCACTTGCAGGACTGGTTAAGACAGAGGGCTGGGCCCTACTCAGAGTTTGAGATTCAGTAGGTCTGAGATGGAGCCTGAAATTTTGAATTAAAAAAACTCTCAGGTAAAGCCAATGCTCCTGGCTCAGGGACTACACACTGAGAACTTGCTCTGTAGCTTGGGAAGTCCACCTTCCAGCCTCCAGGCAGGACTCTTCCTACATCATTTTATACAGGTGAGCAGCTCATTCGTTTTTCATAAATCTCCAGGAAATGAAAGTCTATAGATACATTGAAATCCTTTCAGTCATCATCTGGGATTTATTGAATACCCTACTAAATGTCAGGTCGGCTAAATCCTACAGTCAGGCATCCTATCTCATCCCATTGTATGCAAGTTAACTCTTGGGTGGTTAAGAAACAACTATTCTTTGCTTCTCATTTCTGAGAGCAGGACTCAAGTGTGACAGGCAGGGGTCCCCAAACTTTTTACACAGAGGGCCAGTTCACTGTCCCTCAGACCGTTGGAGGGCTGGACTATAAAAAAAACAAACTATGAACAAATCCCTATGCACACTGCACATATCTTATTTTAAAGTTAAAAAAAAAACAACCAGGAACAAATACAATATTTAAAATA